>NC_090935.1:1407874463-1408499463 GCF_040938575.1 Ambystoma mexicanum
GCATAAGTGAGATCTTCAGATTGCTGCATGTTTTCTGTTAATTCTCTGTATTGGAAATGTTGCCAAAGGTTGACATTTCCAATGCTCCCAACAGTTTTACGGCAGAGTTTGTGTCCTGATGTTTTAAAAATAGTCTCACCTTTTACTGGTGTCAATTGAAGACGATCTCCGAAAACAATAACGTGTTTACCTGCAAAGATCTCTTCATAGTTTGTTTTGAGTACTTCTTGTAATCTTAGGTAAATCAAAGCCAACATTAGGTTGGACACCATGCTCACTTCATCTATTAGAAGCATTTTCATTTGTTTCAATACTCTGCGTAGTTCCATTGCAGCTTCTGTAGAAAGTTTGTAATAGTCTAATTTGTTTTGGTGTTCTACTGGCAGGAGTAGTAATCAGTGTAAAGTGACACCACCTATGTTGTAGGCAGCTAAACCTGTGGGGGCAGTGACAACAGCTGACACTTTGTTGTTTGTCAATTGTTGAAGGAACTTACTGATGATTTTGATTAGGAATGTTTTGCCAGAACCAGCTTCACCACTGACGTACAATAGTATAGGTTTGTAATTTTGGTAGGTGCATTGTTTGTTTTTTTGTTACTTCTTGAAAAATGATGCATTGCTCATTGTTTAGTTTTGATTGTAGTATAGTTAAGTCTTCTTTATCTTCATACTGACACATGGTGTTTTCTACTTCTATCATAGCTAATTCTGCCTCATTTGTTATTAGTGGCTCTCCCAGTGGTTCTTGGCTTCCTGTTACAGAAGGTTGACTACTGTCAGGAGTGTCTTTATCTAGTTGGGCCTGGAGTTCTTCTTCGTGTTGCTGTTCATTGTGCAACACTGTTTTGTACTGTGTAAAGTTTACATCATTTATAGTGCTTTCATTTGCTTTGAAAGCGTCTTCATATTAGTCATAGTTATCTAGTATTTCTTCTTCTTTTCTCCATGGTTTAAAGAGTTGTAGCAGGGACATGTAATATACTTCTTTATGTTGATGAGTCTTTAATGACAATTTGATATGATTAATTAAATTTGGTTTGGTGAGTTTTACTAAGCTGCCTTCACAGTTTGTCACTCTGTATTTAACATTTTTTTCATCAGGTTTTATATTATTTTTGTATGTGTAGTTTTGGGCTATGTGATATAGACACATGGTTTCCAAAGTGGTACTCCTGTTTGGGTAGTATGTGTCCAATAAATTGTTTTTTAAAATGTCTTGGCTGTTGGGATCATGTTTGGCTATTGTTTCTATATATTCGTATGATTTTAGAACTCTTTTTCTAGATTTAGCTGGACCAAGACTTAGCCATACTATATTTTCAGATTTACCATACAGTGCAGTACCAGTTAAACGATCAGCTGCTTCACAGGATCCACATTCTCTAGAGGACAGCAATTTAATGCCCAAGCTTTATAAGTTTTGAGACACTGTTCTATCTGATGACAGGTCATTCCAGAGGTCTTGCAGCTCTGTCTTTCTGCTTTGGTTAAGTATGCTGTGACATATCATGCAACTGCAGTAGAATTGTCTGCAATGTACTGCACATATATGTTTGCATTCCATATGTGGGCAATGATTGCATTGTAATCATTCATATATTTTTCTTCTTCTTATCTTTTTATGTAATATGTATTTTTAGGTGACATACCTTTAACACTATGACTAACTGAAGACATGAGGTTGTTCACTTGACCTGTATTTGTAACTGGTCCAGGGAAACCAAATCGGCATTTGGTGTAGTATTTCCCTTTATTTTTGTATTTGCAACGACAATATTTGCCACATTTGTGTCTTTGAAATTGTAAAAGTTGTGCATGAAGATCACTATTTTTGGATTCCGATGGAATTTCACAAGTGACATATTTTTCAATAAACTGTAAAACAGTGGCATCGCTGTCTTGACCAAATTTAGGAGCATCTTTAATCCATAAAAGCATGTGGATATGTGGTGCTCCTCTGGCTTGGTATTCTTTTCTCCAAAAGAAGTGTTGCACTTCACCAAGGTGAGGAACAGTTTTATTACAAATAAAATGTAGCATAGAAATGAAGCGATGGTGAAAATATCTTGAAACATTAACAGGATCGAGAGAACAAAGTTCTCCAGGTGTTAGTATATCTATGTTTGTTTTGTTATTGTTTGATATGCGTAGGAAATCATGTAAATCTTCCCATGCATATTCTGCACAACTTAATGTAACAAACCAAGTGGGTGGACCAAGGTTTCTGATCATACAACGTACATCTCTGTGACGTCGAAACCAGTACTCTTTAGTACCACGCATATTTGCTAATAGATTTGTAATATTTGATTGTAAAACCTCATCTTTTTGTTGCACTTTTTGTAATAATTGTGTAGCTGTCATATTTTCAAAGTGTGATCCTGATTTTAATGTGTGTGCAACTCCGTAACATAAAGTTGCTAGTTCACTTTCAAAGAGTAGGTGGAATATGTATTCCGCATTTTGTCTAAATCTGGGATCTTCAGAATACATCCGTAATGAGCGGCATTCTGATGCTGATATTTGAATAGGTCTATCATTGTACCTTCCTCCTTTGCCAGTAGTAAAGAGTAGAGGAAAAGCACATGCTTCTATACTTTTTTTCCATATGCTGATTGGTGAACCTTTTGTTTGACATAGTTGGTACGTTTCCAGTGCATCTTCTATGGTGTCATTAGAGTGCAATGGATGAATTGTATAATGGTCTAAAGTGTTTGATATTGTAGCAGGATCTAGGAGCTCAAATTGACCAGCTTCTTGTGTCTCTTGAATTATTTCAGTTGTATCCTTCAAGTTTTCTTCAATATTAATTTCTTTGTAATATTCATTATTCTCTTTAAGATATTGCAAGGCTTCTCTAACTTTATGTAAATCTACCAGCTGTTGCCAAATGTCTTTGTCTTTTGTAGGTACTCCATTTACCAAGATAATTAAAGATTGTTGCATTGGACGTTGCACCCCTAGAGTGTGCACATTTTCTTTTAGATCTAATGGTAAATACCCTACGTTTCCACAAATACCTGTCTCTAATTCAGAGGGAGGTCATTTTGCAGTTTTTGGTTGAAGGTGTATTATTGCTTGAAATGGGTGCACTGTTTGAATTATGATGCTCTCATATAAATTAAGTTGTTAAAGGGGATTTGGTAGTGGATATAATTCCAACTTATTTGTGATAGCACGTGAAGGAGTTTGGTTGTTGTCAAGTTTTGTAGTGCAGTAACTACAAAGTATTACGGGGTCAGTTATTTTGTATTTGTTTTCTGCTATAAGGTAGAGAGCTAATTCAAACCATTTAGGATCTTCATTGTCTTCTATTTTGTATGATAGGTCTACAGTTTTTGTGTTACTTTTGTAAAAAGTTCTGCGGCAACATACACACACATGGTTTGGTACTTCAGCTGATGTACTTTTAAATTGTAGTATTTCCTTTTTGTATGTGTGTAGTAAAAGGTTGCCTTGTGTAGAATTGTTACTAATTTGGTTTACAGCTATTTCATTCTGTAAGTGGATTTCACTTCCAAAATATTTTTTCTGGATATAGTCGATTTCTTCTAGTAGGTCTTTTGCTGTACCATGTAGAAGAATGTTATTTAAATTGGCTAGTGCTAAAGCAGGACTTTTAGCATAGTACAGTTTATAAACTAGATTTATTATAGTTGAATGATGTGTTGATATCCTTTTGAAATCATGGAAGATGGTTTTGCAAGTAGGTCCTGTAATTCAGGCCAATGAATGTCCTTGTAGTCTTGTGTACTTGCGTACTGGACAGGAATCCATATTTTGCAGTAGTTTAATTTTGATTTTGTCTTTGCTTTTCACATATTGAATGAGGAATTGGCGTAAAGACTTGAAAAATTGTTTGGGAATGTTACACATTGACGTGCATGGCCATGTGTACACTAGACGTTCTGATTCAGTTGAATGGAGGGGTAATTCTATGTTTTCAGGACATATTTTTGTAAGGAGCACTTCTTGTTCCATTATGGTATTATTAACTTTTTCATAACCTCGACCACTGCTATGTATGGCAATTGTATTTGTTTGCTTTTGTTTGTACGCTTCTTCATTAAAGTATGGTTCTGTGCTCGTAGTGTGACTCCATTCACCTCTGCAGATACTTAAGAAGTTCTTTCTGTTGACATTTCATTTATTGAGAAGTCTTTTTTGTAATTTAGTTATTAGTTTTGTTAGTGGTTTCATTTTGTTTAACACTAAAATAAATAACTTTCTTTTGAGAAGAATTGCACTGTCTATCAACACTTCTAAGATTAATTTCCTACGATAGGTCTTAAGCATTGAACCTGGTTTCTCTCCTGTTTTTATAAGATTTTGATGGACTTTGTGACAGAACATTTTGGCTAGAATACTTTTCTTGGTATGCTTACTTTGAACTATATCAAGATTTAAAGAAACAGTTTTATCTGTAGTGATAGCTGATTTTCTGCTAATTGTTTTTTTGTTTGGTTTACATTTTGATAGGGGAGGCAAAGTTTTTGTATTTGAAAATTCTTTTGTTTCAATAAATGAATGAATTAGCTGTTTTGTTTCAACTTTTTTTTTACAAATTGTTGTGGAGATGGATGCTTATGTTGGACACTTTTATTTTCATTTGCTCTACTTCTGCGTTGCTTTCTACGGACTTGATTTTTGGTAGGCATTCTTTAGGGTCTGTTGAAAAAAATAAAGAAGGTATGGGTTGGGGTGTTTTACAATGTATGTGTACTGTGTGCATGAGTGTTTGAGTAAGATGATAAAGATGTATGTAATTGTACGTGATTGTGCATTGGGCACTACAACTAGTAGGGATGGGTATTCTTGAATTAATGTGTTACTAAACTGGGGTTCAGATGACAGAAAAAAGTAAGCTAGTGGTGTGGAGAAGTATAAATAGTTTATCTAATGCTATACAATTAAAACAGTTGTTTGTTCTATAACATCTAAATTCCAGCGGTTGAATTGGGTAATTTGTGTGTCAACAAATAGGAATTTGTGGGCCATTCTGGCTGTAAATCGCTGTATAAGACATGGGGATTTTTGGACAGAATGGTGCAGAATCTATATTTTTAGGCACATAAATAGCATGAATTAACCTTACAGTGTGTTTGAGTAATAATAAAAATATTATGGTGATATTCTACTTACTTTTCTTCTAAAATGAACAGGTTACTTCTTAGTTGTTCTTTGTACTTCAATTTCGGTTGCTTCTTTTCAGGAAAATGGTCTTCACTGCAATTGTAAAAGAAACAAATTAGTAATTTTGTTTGTATATAGCACTGTTTTTAATTTAGACATTGATTTTTTTAATTGAAATCCTCAGCGCCTTCCTCAAAACCATTAAAACTATTTTATTTACATAAGATACGTCACACCAGTTGAATACATATGATATGTTCTTAATGAACAAATTGTATTGCAATGACTAACTGTAGCAAACAAAATATCTTTACTATGTCTTGTGAAATTCATAATGTACCACTGAATACCATTATTCCTGTAACTATGCTCTTCCAAGTAATAGTGCCTGAATGTCATGGGCTGCTTGTCCTATATAAATGTAAGTAATTAAATAAAGAAAGAAATAAACACAATTATATAATTGTACAAGTATTATTGTTTGAGATTTGAACATAGAGTGTGCATGCAATTTTGTTTGACTATATGTAGTCTATATATTTCATTTCAACATGATTTGAGTGTGTGTGTATAAAGAAATAAAATAGTATAAAGATTTGTAAGTGACAGTTGATTTTAGGAGATTGAAAAAAGACAGTAGATTCATTTTACAGATTATACAAGCTAAAATTCAGTTAGAAAATGTGTTCATGTACTGTACAGAAAATATGCATACCTGTAGTTTGTGTTCATGCATATGGATATGCATGGAGCTGCAAGTAGAAATCTTGGAGACTTGTACAGTATTTCTTGTAGATGGTGCTTGCCAATGATATGACACTTGTACTCAGAGAGATTCACAGTACATTTGCAGTGCTGATCTATGATGATGCAGTTAGATGTAGAGGTCTTGAATGTGATTGGTGGATGGCCATGTGACTTCTTAGCTACATCCAATGAGGGAATGGCACAGAGAGTGAACTGGAAATGGTAGAAGGGCTGTTCATGTTACGATATGTCTGTGGACATGGCGGTAGTTCGCGGACATCGGATGTTACATCCGGGGATTTTTAGGTTCAGAAGTCATGCAAATGAGAATGAGCACTGAAAGGGATTGGTCAAGAAAGTTAAGTGGGTGTGTTGTGCCAGGAGAAAGTTTCTCAGATACTCTTTTTGCTGAGAGAAGAACAGATAGCTATGGCTGCGTGTTTCAGAAAACAGATTGTTTGGATTTTGGGAGACTCGTGGATACATTGGTTGAAGGTGCATGCAGAAACCTGTGGAGTAGCTGTAGATCTCGATTCCCACATGTGGAAGTACACTGGCATGGAGTATGTGGAATGAAGTGGTTGGACGTGTTACCTCTCTGTGCTACTTTGGAGACAGAGCAACATCCAGATATAATTATAATTCATTGTGGAGGGAACAGTTTAGGACATGTGTCTGGAATTTCTTTGCAATTTGCAATGAAAGCAGGACTTGGGAAGGTCATGGACATGTTTCCAAATTCTCAAGTAATTTTTTCACGGATTGCGCAGAGACAAATATGGCTTCGTTCTTCTTCATTTGGTCCACAAATGGAGAGAGCAAGGCACAATGTCAATAAGGCTGTTTGTGCCTTTCTAAGAGATTTTGGCATGTCCTCTTTTCACAATGAAAATATTATGTTTCATAGTACATACATTTTTCGCAGATATGGAGTACAACTAACATATGCTGGCAATCAGATTTTTCTAAGAAACATACAAAATGCATTGCAACCTTTTTTAGAATTACAGCATCCATTTTGAAGTAGCTGTTGAGTATTTATAATTTTTGAAACACAAACACCTCCCAAAGGCTCTTTTCAGAGCCACCACTTCCTCCCAGAGAAAATTGCAATGGTTATGATAGGGTAGCACCCCAAATTTTAGATGTCCATGGACTGTCCGCGGACTTCTAAAAAATACAAAGGGCCCTGCTTCATTTATTTTCACTTCTATTTTTTTAACTGTGAAAGGCGGCTCTGAAAAGAGCCTTATTTTTTTTTGATTTTTGTTATTTTATATTTTTTCTGTTTTTTTTATACACGACACACTAGGAGAGGAGGGGAAAGGAGGGCAAAGGGGGGACACCAACCAAAGGGATAAGAAAGGGCGAGCGGAGAGAGGAAGATGTAGTGTGGGTTTTATTTGGGTAGTGAGCAGGTCTTCTCGTGCTCTGAGATGATAGTCTCAAAAGCACTACGAAGTCGCTCCCCACTGCAGAGTACTGTGTCACAGTACATACACGCAACTGTGACCCTCGAAAGGTAAGGGTCATTAGCATTATGTATGGCCTGTGAGGCAGCTTGAGGAAGAGGCTGTCCCACAGAGGTGTTCCTTGTGGTGACAGGATCAGAAACGGAGGATGAAGTAGAGGAAATCAACCTAGTACGCTCCTCGCAAGGTACAACATTGCGAATGGCCCCAGAGTGAAATGACATTAGGTGTCGCTTCATGGTAGTGGTCCCAAAGCTGTACGAACCATGCCTCCCACGACTGAGTACCATTTTGCACTCATTGCAGGTGACTCGGTTCGCATGAGCCTTAGGACCATCCCCATGAATGGTAAATAACCGCCACACCCAAGACTCACGGTGAGTGCGGGTAGTAGGGATTTCCACTACCTCATTCTCGTCATCCTCTTCTTCCTCCTGTGCATCCTCACTCCTGTTCCCCTCTTCAGGCCCTTGGGTAGGTGGTGGTGGTGGAGAGGGTGGGGGTGGTGCTGAAGCAGGTACAGCACCAGGTGGCAGTAGTGCTGCCATGGATGCCATCTCGATGATGGTGTAATCTGCAAGTTGCAGGAAAAATAGCTGTGCTCTGAAGAATAGCCAGAAACACAATGAGAATAAGCTCTAGCGCGTGGTCTTTTATAGGGGTGCTTGTACGCGGTTCGCGGACATGCGCGCTGTCTGCGGACAGATCGAACACAAACAAATGTTCAAAAACTTTCAAAAAATATGTAGAAACTCAGGATTAGTATGTGGGACTTTTGCTATGGTGAGTTTTTATTGAGAAATAATGTGGATTACTTGAAAATGAACTTTTAAATTGTTCGGGGACACGAACAGTGTCCGCATTCAGAACACGCGATCAGCATGGGCGCGGTCACAAGCGGCTGTCCGCAGGACACCAAATGCATGGACATTGGTATGCGCATGCGCGTTGATGTTCTACGGACACTGTTCGGGTCCTGAAGTAATTAAAAGTGCGTAACACGTCAACCGAACAGTTACGGACAACCGTTTGTTCTTAGAACAGTTTAACTTCCTTGCGAACAATATGGACAGACATAGCGTCCTCAGGACACCTCCATTTTCATTTATTTACAAACATTTCAGAACACCGCGTGTGTTCTTAGAACAGTTTCAACTTGCTAGCGAAAAGTACGGAAAGGTATACTGTTCTTCAGGACACCTCCATTTTCGTTTATTTACGAACATTTCAGGACACTGCTTGTGTCCTTAGAACAGTTTCAACTTGGTAGCGAACATTATGGACAGGTATAATGTTCTTCAGAACACCTCCATTTTCGTTTATTTACGAACATTTCAGGACACCACTTGTGTTCTTAGAACAGTTTCCACTTGCTAGCGAACAATACGGACAGGTATGGTGTTCTTCAGGACACCCCCATTTTGTTTATTTACGAACATTTCAGGACTTCGTGTGTGTTCTAGAACAGTTTCAACTTGCTAGCGAACAGTACGGACAGGTATAGTGTTCGTCAGGACACCCCCATTTTGTTTATTTCTGAACATTTCAGGACTTCGTGAGTGTTCTAGAACAGTTTCAACTTGCTAGCGAACACTACTGACAGGTATAGTGTTCTTCAGGACACTTCCATTTTCGTTTCTTTACGAACATTTCAGGACACCTCGTGTGTTCTAGAACAGTTTCAACTTGCTAGCGAACAGTACGGACAGGTATAGTGTTCTTCAGGACACCTCCATTTTCGTTTATTTACGAACATTTCAGGACACCACTTGTGTTCTTAGAACAGTTTCAACTTGCTAGCGAACAGTATGGACAGGTATACTGTTCTTCAGGACACCTCCATTTTCATTTATTTACGAACATTTCAGAACAACCGCGCTGTCCGCGGACACCTAAATTGTTTTTTTTTAAACTGAAACTAATTACAACACAATATAAAAATGTAACTTTATTTAACATATATTAACAATTTATGACAGAGAAGGTGAGGCAGAAATGGAAACAAAAACAGGAGAATTAGGGCTATCAACATGATTGGTATCAGGTGAAGAAGGGATGGAAGTCTCATCAAAACGTTTTGGGTTATGAGATGGTTTGGGGATAATTGACTGGGATATGGTGAGGGGGGATAAGAACATGTGGGACAATGGTATGAGGTTTTTTGTTTTAAAATGATCCTCAACAAAAGTTTTCAAATTATTAAAATTGGTCAACAATATATCAATTTTTTTTTTATGCTGTCAAGAGTGCTATCCGTAACAGTTTCTTCAGAGGTATTTTGTATTTTGGTATGCTCTGTACAAAAAAAATATATATGTTAAATGTATATAAAATAATAATAATTAAATGGTTAATATTGTAAAGTCTGTACCATTAGTTTCACTATCTTCTGACATTTCCTCATGTGGGAAATGCTCCTCTAGCCATTCCAGAGTACTAGACATTTCTGTGAGAAAAAAAAAGATAATATATTTTTTTTTATCTAATACAGAAAGTTTATAAATATATGAGTAAAATGAAGTACACTTACTATTTCAGGTAAGATATGGTCTGAATACTCTGTAGGTCTGGTCTTGCTCTTAGTTGTGGAGTGTCTGTGAGGTCATTTTGTTGGAAGCCAATTTGTCTTCTTTTGGTATATTCCATTTTAGAACATATTGTATTTAAATGAATGGTTAGTGTGTTACATATATGGGTTACATTTCTTATGTATTACTACATATAATATGCATGTGTGCTGCTTTGCGAATTTTTCAAATGTTACTATGTTATGATATAACAATTAAACATAACCCCCCAGAGTTTTTAGGTAGTGGTACTGTTGTCCGAACATATCCGCGGACATCAAAAAAGTTCTCAGACATCAAATTCAGTAGAAGGGGTTCAGTATGTTCCATTTACATGTACATAAAGTCAAAGTTATTATTGTTAAGTTGCGCTACTAAAAATCTATGAAATTCAGTGAAAAAACTTTGTTAAAGGGACGTTATGGTTCCAAGTAAAACCGGAAAACCCCTGAAATTCGCCAGTTATGGTAAGCTAAGCAACCAAAACTCGCGCCACCACCGTGCACTGTAAGACTAACACCCACGACATCAAAGATGACATTTTACTTTAGTATGATATTGTTTTTGGGTTGTTAGTACAGCGTTGATTGTAATTAATATCCCGTATAAGTAGCCCATCTAGCACAGTTAAAATGTTTGATTTTATGGGTGTGTTATGCTGTGGTGGCTGTGGCCAGGGCCTTGTAATTAATAACCTGTATAAGTAGCCCATATAGCACAGTTAACATGTTTGATTCTATTGGTGTGTTATGCTCTGGTGGTTGTGGCCAGGGCATAGGCCGTAGGCCATGCACCCAAGACTCTAGGCCCTGGCCACAACCACTGCAGCATAACACACCCATAGAATCAAACATCCATCAAATATCCACAAATCTAAAGTTTGTGTACTGTTTGATTTGTATAGTTTGTATCTGAAGTTTTGGCTAAATCATGCAATTAAGATTTTAGAGTTTGGTAACAAGCACTGCAGTGTAATATATCCATGGAAGTAAACATTTTGGATTGTGGTGTCTGGTTAGATGTTTGCTTCAATGGTTGTGTTATGGAGCAGTATTTGTGAGTTGAATTATTATATACTTACTGTTTGATTGTTTGTGATTGGATATATTTTTTTCATGACTTGGGTAACTGGAGCAGATATTCTCTTTTAATTTCTGTGATAAAAGAAAAAGATCACATGTTAGTGTAGGTAGTTCATAATGAGTTTTTGCATTGCATAATAGAAATGTCTGCATTATTTGGACCCTCATATTTGGTACTTTAAAAGTACTATATTTCAAAACAGTGTACTATGTAATTTGTTCAGTTTCTGTGTTTGTTTATTAAATCATGGGGTCTGTGGTAAAAAAAAATCCATGCTGGATCAAAAAGAACCCTTTTATTGTTATTGTACAACATATTTCTTTCTTTGTTTTCAGTGTTTATTTGTTGTTTCTGGCTCATGCTCTGTTGGCTTGTTGCAGATTTTTGGGGCTGTTAGATACCTGTTGGTATATTCTAACTGGTTATAGTTTTTTATTTATACTTTCAAGTTATTCATCTATCTGTTGGGTTGTTGCAGATTTTTGGGGCAGTTAGATACCTGTTGGCATATTCTGACTATTTCTTCTTATATTTTAGTGGTATTTATTTATCTGTTTGGTTGTTGCAGAATCTTGGGGCAGTTAGATACCTGTTGGCATATTCTAACTGTTTATAATTTTCTAATTGAAGTTTTGTTCATGTGTATGCACAGATTAGTTATTAAATTTTGGTTTTAAGAATATTAAATAAGCATTTGTAAGATTTGTTGGTAATCTCTGCTTTAGAGTAATGGTACTATCATTACATTTGAACCGTCCACATTTCAATTTTTATATGTGCAGTGTAGTGACCTGTATTGGTTGCGGCTCCTGCGTGGTAGATTATACCTATTGTTGTGAAGGATTTCTTACCAAGTGATACTTGACCATGTGTGAATCCAGTCAGCTTGCAGTTGTTTTTGGTACCATCTGCATTGTACATAAAATCATTAGTATTACGTATTTACTATGTGTTTGTATTTGTAATCTGAATTGCAGGTAGTACATAATCTGTCATGGTTTGCATTTTGTACAAGTTGCTGAAATGGAATGAATTCACAGTTAGGTATGGATACATACACAAAGCGTTCATTAGGGATTTGTTCCTGTGCCACATGTTTGCAGAGAGTGCATGTATGTTTCCACATGTATGAAATCTGAAAGATTTCATTTATAGGTATGTTTTTGTTTTCCAGTAAGTACATTAGAAATTCTTGTGGATCTTCCTGTGAGTTTATAGTGAATTTGACCATTCCAGAACAGTAGTCCAATTCTTGTCTTATTCCATGAACACTGTAGGTGTTGTCAGGATAGTTGGTTGCATTTCTATGAAGGACTAACATTTGCAAACACAATTGGTCTGTATTGTGTAAGTAAATGTTGTCAATAATTGGTGGCAATTGGAATAGAATATTTAATGCTACATTTGTGTAGCAAAATACTCCAGTTATATTTGAAAATTTGAATGGACCTGATAGTTCTGTGTCCAAGTCATTTTTTCAGAGTGTGTGTTGCTTCTTTGAAGAAGTACCTGAGTTACTTTGAGCAATAGATTCTTCTTTGATTGTAGTAATTGATGAAGTATTAGCTTCTTTTACTGCCTTTGGAGGATTTGCAGTGAGATCCTGTTTCGTTTCTGTTTGAAGTAGTTTTCGTTTACAACGTTTTGCTTTTTGTGGAACAGGATAGGTTTTTAGATGGGGGTGCTCAAAGAACGTAGTCTATTGTGTTCTAGAATGAAAGGATAATCAGCATTTACTTTACTTGCATCAAAGTTGATTAGAAATAGACCGTCAAGTGTGATAGTGCTACATAGCTCATGCCTTCCTTAAAGACTGTGATGCCAATATCTATCAATGCTTTATCTAGAGTTAGACCTTGTGATTTGTGAATGGTGACTGCGTATGCTAGAGTCAGAGAAAATTGTTCTCTGCGTACATACATGTCTTTGAAAAGAAGGAATCGGGCTGTTGAGCATCCTATCCTTTTAACTTCTGATAGTTTGTCAAAGAGAATATTGACAAACTGAATGTTGTTGTCACGTGGGTATGTTTGAAAGCTAACAACTGTACCAAGTGCTCCATTAACTAATTCTTGCTCCACGTCAAGGTTAAGTTGAAGCATTATTTACAGTTATAGATCATTTTAATATTTTTTCCAACCCAGCTCTGATGGAGATAGGGTTTTCTAAGGTAATTAGTCTTGTTGTGGCTTGTTGACATGTGGGTAGTGTCATACCATGTACGTCCAGTTTGTCTGTGGACAAAATGTCAATTATTGGTTGCATTTCTTTTTTTAACATTGTTTCATTGAATTTTGAACAGCTTGCAAGAGTTGGCATCAAGGACATACAATTGACATTTGTGTGTGCTAATTTTTCCATGACATCAGTAGCACATGAGTTATGGCCATAGAGTGCATGGATGTGCCAGGTTTTTAATATTGATTGTGCTTCTTGAGATAGTACACCAACTCTAATACTTTTTAAAATGTTGGCGTATGTGACGTTTGCAGACTGGCGCATGTTTTCTGTTAAATCTCTGTATTGGAAATGTTGTCAAAGGTTGACATTTCCTATGCTGCCAAGAGTTTTATGGCAGAGTTTGTGCCCTAAGGTTTTAAAAATAGGTTCACCTTTCACTGGTGTCAATTGAAGAAGATCTCTGAAAACAATAATGTGTTTTCATCCAAAGAGCTCTTCGTAGTCTGTTTTGAGTACTTCTTGTAATCTGAGATGAATCAAAGCCTACATTAGGTTAGAGACCATGCTCACTTCATCTATTAGTAGCATTTTCATTTGTTTCCAAACTCTGCGTAGTTCCATGGCAGCTACTGTAGAAAGTTTGTAATAATCTAATTTGTTTTGGTGTTCTACTGGAAGGAGTAGTAATCGGTGTAAAATGACACCGCCTATGTTGTAGGCAGAAAAACCTGTGGGGGCAGTTACAACAGCTGACAGTTTGTTGTTTGTCAATTGTTGAAGGAACTTGCTGATGATTTTGATTAAGAATGTTTTTACTGAACCAGCTTGCCCGCTGAAGTGTAGCAGTATAGGTTTTATAGTTTTGGCAGGTACACTTTCTATTTTCATGTTGTACACCATGGTCAATTTCGTTTGTTACTTCTTGGAAAATGCTACGCTGCTCATTGTTCAGTTTTGATTTCAATACAGTGAAGTCTTCTGTATCTTCTTCATAGTGAGACATGGTGTTTTCTACTTCTGTCCTAGCTAATTCTGCCTCATTTGCTATTAGTGGCTGTCCCAGTGGTGCTTGGCTTCCTGTTACAGAAGGTTGACTACTGTCGGGAGTGTCCTTATCTAATTTGGCCTGGAGTTCTTCTTCGTGTTGCTGTTCATTGTCCAACATTGTTTTGTACTGTGTAAAGTTTACATCTGTTATAGTGCTTTCATTTGCTTTGAAAGTGTCTTCATAGGAGTCATACATATCTAGTAACTCTTCTTCTTTTCTCCATGGTTTAAAAAGTTGTAGCAGGGACATGTAATATAGTTTTTTTTCTTGAGGAGTTTTTAATGACAATTTGATATGATTAATTAAGTTTTGTTTGTTACGTTTCACTAAGCTGCCTTAACAATGTGTTACTCTGTATCTACCTTTGTTTTCATCTGGTTTTATATTATTTTTGTATGTGAAGTTTTGGGCTATGTGTCATAGACACATGGTTTCCAAAGTGGTACTCCTGTTTGGGTAGTATGTGTCTAGTAAATTGTTTTTCAAAATGTCTTGGCTGTTGGCATCATTTTTGGCTATTGTTTCTATGTCCTCGTATGATTTGAGAACTCTTTTTCTAGATTTAGCAGGACCAAGACTTAGCCATACTATATTTTCAGATTTTCCATACAAAGTCGGTTAAACGGTCTTCAGCTTCATAGCAGCCACATTCTCTATGAGAGAGCATTTTTGTGTCTAAGCTGTACAATTTCTGAGACAGTGTTTTGTCAGATGATAGGTCATCCCAGAGGTCTTGAAGCTCTGTTTTTTCTACTTTGGTTAAGTAGGCTGTAACATATCATGCAACTGTAGTGTAATTTTCATCTATGTTTGCATTCCATAAGAGGGCAATGATTGCATTGTAATCATTGATATATTTTGCTTCTTCTGTTTGTTTTATATAATATTTGTTTTTAGGTGATTTACCTTTAACACTATGGGCCTCATAACGGGTTTGGCGGTAGCCATGCCTTTAATAAGGGCGTGGCTGCCTCCAAAACCATGTCCGGGTTCCCTGAATGGTGAATTACCGGGCCATTCTGACTTTGGAGGGCCCGGTAATTCCTCCTTCAGGGAACCCGGGCCTGGACCTTCCCCATGAACCTTCCCCATTCCCATTTGAGCCCCCATAGGGCTCAATGGGAATTGGAGCGGGAGCTAACAACGGCCCGATTACGACCGGCCCGTTGTTAGCTCCCTGGTCCCCTCACGGCACCCGGTAAGGACGCCTGGTTCTACTGGTTCTACCAGGCGTCCTTAACGGGTCCCGCGAGGGAAACTCGTAATCTTGCGGAATGGGTTTGATGGGTCCACCTCCATTAGCGGTGCCCGTTAACCCATTCCGCAAAGGTCATAATGAGGTCCTATATCTAACTGAAGACATGAAGTTGTTTACTTCACCTGTTGCTGTAACTGGTCTAGGGAAACCAAAGCGTCATGCAGTGCAGTATTTCCCTTTGTGCATGAAGGTCACTATTTGTTTGTGAAGAAATTTCACAAGTGACATATTTTTCGATAAACTGTAAAACAGTGGCACCACTGTTTTGACCAAATTTAGGAGCATCTTTAATCCATAAAAGCATGTCGATATGTGGTGCTCCTCTGGCTTGCTATTCCGTTCTCCAAAAGAAGTGTTGCACTTCACCAAGGTGAGGAACAGTTTTATTACAAATAAAATGTAGCATAGCAATGAAGCAATGGTGAAAATATCTTGAAACATTAACAGGATCGAGAGAACAAAGTCCTCCAGGTGTTAGTATATCTATGTTTGTTTTGTTTTTATTTATTTAATTATTTTATTTTAATGTGATATAGTTTTTTAAACAAAAACTTTACACATGATTTCATAAAATTGTTATCAAATTACATAATACAGTAAATAAAAATAAATATGTTCATCATATACATTTATCAAGTTACACACATTTCATCTTCATCTATTCTTTCATATAACTTCATCAAATACTCAGTACAAATTTCATACAATTAGATACAATTTAAAAGAGTACACTACCTTCAATTTTACATAAACCTGTGTTGAATAAAATCCATAAGTAGAAAATGTTTTTAACCGTGCAACGAGAATGTAATTTATCAATCCATCCATAATTCATTGATCACTAATCAGTCCCTCCCTTACTTGTTCTTGTATACTGGCTATCCCCCAGAGCCATAAAGTCTCCGTCCCTATAAGCAACGGATACTAAGCATCAATCACCAATCACCTATAATTCTTAAGCGAACTTTGAGTGGGGGAGTAACTATTCTTCAAGTTTTCCTTTAACCATATGCCATACTCTATATAGAGCCAGATGTAAACTTGCATTCAAAGTATTAATACACATATACCAAAATTCTTTCGACTTAAAGTGATCTAAATTATGGACATAACTACTATAGTGTTTTATATAAGTTAGACTCAGTCTGGGGCATAGCATAAGGACGTGTCTCGCAGTTTCGGGTGAGATTTCATTTTTACACATCCTACAGAATTGCTCATATTTGGGTATGGCCCGTTCAAGTCCTATCACAGTTAAGACAGGTAGGTGATTAATACGCAAGAGTAGTATAAAGTGTCTTAAATTATCCGAAGGGCATAAGTTCAGATATCTTTGTGCCCTTCTATAGGTGTAAAGTAAATGGGATATAAACCCATAGCTGTGTAGGCTTTCCAGATGTTTAAAGTTGTTTTGCCAGTCCCAAATGTTTAGTCTTTCCCCCATTTGAGCTTTCGAGTATTCAGAGTTATCACCCCAGTTGGGTGTCCACTCGATCATCTCAAATAGAGTGGTCATTTCTCTCACAAGCTTAACCTGTTTATTCCCAGTTATGTCCTCTTTCATCGTCATCAAGAGTTGATTGGTACTGTTCATATGCATCTTAATGAAAAGGTCAGCTCTTTTCCTTAAGACCAATGCTTTTAACGAGAGTAGGCCTAATTCTAATCTCAGTATTGCCATCGGTATTCCCTGTGGTAAACCTAAAAGCTTACGCCAGAATTTACCCTCCAGTATTTGGAGCCAATCAAGGTTAAGATCGACCAGGGCTTCCAGTCCATATATCACCATAGGGACCCAACTTTGAATGTAGAGTTGGCGAGCCGCCCAAATAGAAAAACCACTCTGGTTGTGAGAGAACTTACAGATCAGAGCGGTTAATTGGGCCGCTTTTATTTTACGGTTTTGCACACAAGATTGAAAATTCCCACTAGCATCAAATTCCACTCCCAGGTATTTGTAGCACTGTGTGTATTGAATTTCCGTTCCTCTCAACGTCATTCTCGGGCGGCTCACCTTACCATGACTATACAGTATCAATTCTGTTTTCGTGTGATTAATAGTGAGTTCATTCTCTTTTGCATATTCCCAGAGCCTCTCAGCCGAGCGGAGGATTCCACTGAACGTGTGGTCAAAGATAACACATCGTCCGCGTAGGCCATAACTAAACAATGTTGGCTACCAACTTTCGGGGGACAGTTACGTACCGTGCGTAAATATTCAGGGATATCAGAGACAAACAGATTATACAGTGTGGGTGCAGTTACGCATCCCTGCTTCACCCCTCTGATTTGTTTAATCGCCCTGGTGATTGATCCACCTCCATCAAGCCTCAACTGAGCAGAAGTAACTGTGTCAAAAGCCGCCTTAAAATCAATATATAAGGCATACAAAGGAAGGTTATTAGCGGACAGGGCTTTATCTCTTAGACTATTCATAATTAATAAATTGTGCGTAGTTGAATATCCCGTTCTAAATCCACTCTGAAAGCGGTCCAGGATACCTGAATTTTCTGCCCAGGTCTGCAATCTCTGTAAAAGTAAAGATGCAAATAATTTACCTGAACAGTCTAGCATCGAGAGCAAACGGTAGTTTCCCGGATCGGATCTATTTCCTTTTTTAAATACGGGTACCAGAATTGCTTTTTGCCAAGTCTCCGGTATTCTCCCCTCTTGAAGCACTTTTTCAAAGAGTATTTTTAAGAGGTTAGCCCAAAACACTGGGTTTTTCTTCATAAGCAGATTAGAAAGCCCATTCGGGCCAGGAGCCCTTGAGGCTTTGAGTTTAGAGATCTTATCTATGCGCTCTTCCAAATTCACCTGGAGGGGCATCGGAGCTAATATAGGTACTCCGGTTATTTCGGAATTAGCAGCCCTAGTCCCATTACGTTTCTCAAGGAAATTCACCCATTTCTCAGCATCAATCGGGTTTATTTGCGGAGTTTCCCTGCTACCCCTCGCATCCCCCAGAAGTGCCCAAATATTACTGGAATTTCTTGAGCAAATAATCCTCACAGTCTTTTGCCAACATGCCAGTTTTTTCGCCCTTTTCCATTGTTTCATCCATGATCTATACCTGTTTTTTATCTCTTTAATCCTGGCATGAATAGTAATAATGGATTTTGTGGTAGCTCTGATTTTACGTATCTCCCTTCTAAGTGTGCGTTTAGCATCTCTTATTGTCTTATCATAGGTCTCAGTCGAACCCTGTTCTCTAATAACCAATAATGATTGTTTGGTTTTATATTTACCAGTGAAGTTATAAATCCACCCTTCCAAGTCCTCCATAGACAATTTAACAAACCTATTATAATGATTATTATCCCAATCACCACAATCCCGGCAAGCTCTAGAAATATTTTTCTCTGACCAAATTAGTCGAGAAATTGAGTGATTAACAAGAAGGCTTCCCGTCATCATTTTAGGGGGTGATTTGATATAACTATTCAGGGATAAACTGAGACCATTGTGATCACTCCAATCATTCTCAATCACTCTCATATCATTAACCAGGAATGCCACCTCTGCACTAGTAAAACAGTAGTCCAGGGTACGATGCGCTACACCCACTCCCCATGTAAAGTGACCTGGACGGTCGCTCATAGTTCTTCCATTTAGACATTCCAGCTCCCAACTCTTCATGAAACATAACCATTTCTTTCCTTCCTCATCATTGTTTTGTTGCATAAGAGGGTATGGGTATAGTAATTTATTATATGTCGTACCTCCTTCTCCCTTGATAAGGCAATTAAAATCTCCTGCAATAACAATGAGATTGCTTTTACATTCACTCTTCCAATAACTCAGCAAATCATGCAATCTATCTTGAATTTGGTCACTCACAGATGCATCATGGGGGTTATAAAGGTTAATCAGCAATAACTTAGCCCAGTGGTCCTTAATTAATGTGACCAACCACCTCCACCGCATTAATGTTATCCCCTAGTTCGGTGGGTATTTCTCTTGATGTTATAAACTTGGCCACCCCAGTCATCAGTCCACCAAATGGTCTTCCCATTTGCCCTTTTTTAGCAGGAGTGTGGTATAGTTTAAAACCGTCTATCACAATCGGAGCAATCAACCAAGTTTCTTGTAACATAAAAAAAGAATGGTTCATAATGAAAGGTAGTGACCCATTAGTTGCAATAAAATGTTTAAAACCCCTCGAGTTCCAGGACAACAATGAGCAAGTTCATGGTTTGTTTATAGCCATGGGCAGAGCTTCTGCTAACCACTTAAGTGTATTCTGAATATCACTCATTTGTACTTGCTTACCGGTAATAAGGGGGGGTTTGATTTTGTCATTAATTTTAGTAGATTTAGATTTATCCTTAATCAATGGGTCTTCATCGTTAGGATTAACATCCACCCCCAACCCCACCTGCGCCAGGTTGCCTCTATATTTACGGATCAGCTGTGCGGAAGCCAAAACCGTACAATGGAGTGCCGTTACATTTGGATTGGTGCTACACAGTTGTTCCACAAATGAGAAGTCCTCTGACCTAATAACTCTTAATTGAGGTATTAAGTGAAGTTTTTCAAGCATAGCCTCTCGTGGTAACCACTTGCCTCCACATTTTTGATTTAAGTTCTTCACGATGCAGATCCTATTTTCATCTTTAATTTCATCTCTGGCTGGGATTGGACATGCCTTCTCCGAGTTCATGCTTTCATAGGTACTATTTAGACTATTCCTTTGCGGGGTGGAAAATTGGTTATCCATAGCAATAGGGCTGTCTGTAAGAATAGAGTCTTGACTGTCATTACTCACTGAGGATATTTCTTTGGACTTCTCCGGCAATATCCAGCTCGTGAGTGTTCCCGGGCCCTTACCTCGGTGTTTCTTTCTTTTCAGAGCCCTTTTTTTTGCTTTTTTAGATTTCTGCTGGGGATTCGCTGTATTGGGAAGTGGAGAGGCCACCTCCACTGGAATGTTTCTTAAAGCCGCTCTCTTAGCCATTCTGCACTGTTTTTTAGTCAAGTGAATATGATCTTCTTTTGGAGGGGGCTCTCCCCCCTCTGTATTAGTTGGGATTATCAATATATCAGGCTCCTTAATTCCTTCAGACTCCACTCTGTGGGATGGACCTAAACCAGGTAAATTTTGCTGCAAGACTGTATTTACATGTATTTTCCCACATAGTTTTAGGAGGATTTTTAACGCAAATTGCAAGGAAGTTAAGGACGCCTGCAGAACAGCAATCGTGGCAGAATTCAACAGTGATAATTCGTTAAATCGATCAGCGTCGTGTTTCCCTGGCTGATCTATATCAATCAAAAGATTAGGTGATTCCGACAATCGGCCCGAGCAGAGAGACCCCAGAGCGGTATTTTCTGGTTGCAGTACCTGAGCCTCAATTGTCATACTTGCTGCCCTCGGAGTGGGCACCTTCTTGGGGTTTCCCAGCACCTCAGAGTTTGTAGGGGGGGCCATAGATTTCTGTATGGACACACACAAATCGAGTAATGAATTATTATCTATGTCATCAAAATTTGTCAGATCCAGGGGACGGCTACCATTGTGGATTATAGGGTGAGTCTCCTCCGTATGATCTGTAGGACGTACTTGTGGGATTTTTTCAAACAATGCCGGGATAGTGCCTGTAGTCTTGGCTGGGGAGTTCGAACTGTCCCCTCCAGGCAGGTTATTAACTGGCATCTTTGGATTATTTGTCTTACCTTTCCTCAAATTGTAAGATGTTTTAGCACTGCTCACTTTTGGCGGCATAATAACTCAAACAGATTGGGCTCTAGAGTTAGCTAGTGGGATCAAAGGAGAATTTATTCCCCCGCAGTCTCCCCTAGCTTGTACGTATATTATGTAATGGCAGCACAAGCAGACTAGACCAACCACAGCAGTCATGATGTAAGACTTTATGAGTAACTGATAATGCCCCACATTAAACTATAATTTGAGGATAAGTAGACCCAGCCAGTATCTTTACACCAGCAATTTTAACCCCAGCCAAGACTAGAGGCACTATCCCGGCATTGTTTGAAAAAATCCCACAAGTCAAGAAAGCGATGAGTTTCTACAATCAAGCAATACAAATCTGTTAGCAAACATGTGTGGTACAAAGGAATACTGGTTCCGATGTCACGGAGATGTACATTGTATGATAAGAAACCTTGGCCCACCCACTTGGTTTGTTACATTAAGTTGTGCAGAATATGCATGGGAAGATTTACATGATTTCCTATGCATATCAACCAAAAACAAAACAGATATTTAAGAAGTTATTTTTGTTGACATTCCGTTTATTTAGAATCTTTTTTGTAGTTTAGTAGTTAGTTTTGTTAGTGGTTTCATTCTGTTTAACACTAAAATAAATAACTTCCTTTTGAGAAGGATTGCACTGTCTATGAGAGCTTCTAAGATTAATTTTCTCCGGTAGGTTTTAAGGGTTGTGCATGATTTCTCTCCTGTTTTTATTAAGATTCTGAAGGACTCTGTGGGGGAACATTTTTCGTAAAATACTTTTTTTTGGTATGGTTACTTGCCACTACATCAAGATTTATAGGAGCAGTGTTAGCAGTAGTGGTAGCTGAATTCTTGTTAATCATTTTCCGTTTCGTTTTTACATTTTGAAAGAGGAGGCACAGTTTCTGTACTGGAAGCTTGCTTTGTTTCACTTAAAGACTGTATTAGATGTTTTGTTTGAACGTTTTGTACAAATTCTGCTAGAGATGGATGCTTATTTTGGGCACTTTTATTTTGATTTGCTCTGCTTCTGCGTTGCTTTCTACGTACTTGCTTTTTGGTAGCCATTCTTTGGGGTCTGTTGGAATAAAATAAGGTATGGGTTGGGCTGTTCTGCAATGTATGTGTGCTGTGTGCATGAGTGTCTGAGTATGATGGTAAGGATGTATTTGGAGGTGTGTGATTGTGCAATGGGCAGCTACAACTAGTTGGGAAGGCTATTCTTGTATTTGTGTGTTACTATACTGGGATTCAGATGACAATACAAAGTAAACTAGTGGTGAGGAGAAGCACTAATACTAAATCTAATGGTATAGAATTAAAACAGTTCTTTGTTCTGCAATACTAACATTCTACGGGCTGATTCATGGAATCTTTGCACCGAAAAACAGGGATTTGTGGACCATTCTGCCCGTGAATCCAGGTTTAACAAATGTGGATTTGTGGGCAGAATGGCACACAAATCCCCGTTTTTCGGTGCCCAAATTTCATGAATGAACCCCACAGTGTGTTTGAGTAACAGTTAGAACATTATGGTAGTATTGTAGTTATTTGCTTTTTTTTGGAATAAGCAGGTTTCTTCTGAGTTGTTGTTTGTACTTCAGAAGCTGCTGCTTTTCAGGAGAGTGATCTTCACTGCAATTGTAAAAGAAAGGGGTTAGTAATTTTGTGTTTTTATAGAACTGTTGTTAATTTAGACGTTGATTTTTATGTTTTTGTAGTAGTATTGTTGTTTGATAACAAAACATAGTGTGTGCATGCAGTTTCCTTTGACTATGTGCAGCCTTTATATTTTAATTACAATCTGTTAGTTGAACATGCTTTGCAAATGAGTATAATACTAAGTGTATGAAACTGACTTGGTTTTTTAAGGTTGTGTTATTGGAAGTTAGGAGATATTTTTATAGGGTAAATGGCAGAAACTGTATAGAAAAGCATGGAATGAATGCATTTGTTAAGGTGTGGGTATGAAAGCAGAAGGATGTGATGTAGAGGCAGTGGTGTTATTTCAGCTGGGAGCTTTTCTAATTATAGTGTCTATCTGTGTGTCTATCTGTGTGAGTGTATAAAGATGCATGAACTCATACTGGCTGTGTGTAATTTTATAATACACTACTAAGTGTTGTTTTTCTACAATTATACTATTATTTCTCCCATCTTTTAATATTAAATTACACATTTTTAGCTAGCTGTGTGTGTATCAAAAGAATTTAGACAGCAAACAGGTTTGGAAGTGACAGTTGATTATAGCAGATGGGAAAAATGACAGTAAATTCATTTTATAGGTTAAACAGGTTAAGTGGCAGTTACCCTGTTTATATGCATTTATAAGAGTTGTTCATGTACTGTGCAGAAAATATGCAAACCTGTAGTTTGTATTCATGGATGTGGATATGCATGCAGCTGCAAGTAGAAATCTTCAAGACTTGTACAGTAGTTTTTGTAATAGGTGCTTTCCAATGACATGAGACTTGTACTCAGAGTGATCAACAGTACATTTGAAGTGCTGAACTATGATGATGGAGTTAGATGTAGAGGTCTTGGATGTGATTGGTGGATGGCTGTGTGACTGCTTAGCTGTATCCAATGAGGGAATGGCACAGAGAGTGAAGTGGAAAGGGTAGAAGGGCTGTCTAAGAGTTACGCGCTACGCGGACACCGTGGCTGTCTGCAGACAGGGCGTGACACATCTGGGGTTTTCCAGCAAATCCAGCATGGAAAGGGGACTGTAGGGAGTAGCCAATCAGGTGTTGAGGTTGTGGATTTGTGTTGAAAGAGGCTGTGTGTAGTGAAGATGGCAGAGGTGGAGAAAGTCAGGGTGTTGGTGGTTGTAGATATGTTTGTGCATGGTTTAGAGCAGTATGCTAAATGCAGGAATGTGGCAAACAATTTTGAAGTTAAAGGAGTGGACTATGTGTGGAGCAGTGTGCCTGATTGGAATGTACAGGGAATTGTACAAGGTTGTGAAGATATGGGTAGGTAGTGGTAGTTTTGCACTGTGGTGATTTGCATTTGGGCTATGTCATTGCCCCTACTTTGTTGGCAGATTTGGAACACTTGGTTCAAGCAGTAATGAACGTCCTTCCAAATTCCAAAGTTATTTTTTCTGGCTTAGTACCAAGGGCAATATGGGACAATAGTTCTGTTTTTTGTCCTCAGCAAAACATTGCTAGGTGTGCAATCAACTGAGCCATGCTTAGAGCTGCTATGTTCTTTTGTAATAATGAGAACATTAATTCTAGTAATGTTTTTTTTTTAAAGAAGATGGCATTTCTTTATCTTTTATGGGAAATGCCATGCTGTTTTGTAACGTAAGGGTTGCTTTGGAGAAGCTTATGTGAAGATTTTCGGAGTAAAGTAAAATAAAAAAAAATACAAAAAAACAGGTGTCTCTCAAGCATCTGCAAAAAAAACAAAAAAACTTCTCTTTTCAGAGCCAACCTCAAAGGGGAAATGGGGTACATTATTTAAATTTAAATTCATCACTCTCAGATTTTTCGATATGTCTGCGCATATGGCGGTTGTCCGCGGACACCGCATATTACATATGGGGATTTTTGGGTTGAGAGGCATGCAAATGAGAATGAGCAGAGAAAGGGATTGGTCAATAAGGTTTACTGGGTGTGTTCTGTAAGGAGAGAGTTTTTCAGAAAGTATTTTCCCTGAGAGAAGAACATATAACTATGGCTGTGTGTTTCAGAAAACAGATTATCTGGATTTTGGGAGACTTATGGATACATTGGTTGGAGGTGCATGCAGAACGCTGTAGAGTGGCTGTAAATCTTGGATTCCCTCATGTGGAAGTGCACTGGCACGGAGTGCGTCGTATGAAGTGGCTGGATTTGCTACCTCTCTGTGCTACTTTGGAAACACAGCATCATCCAGACATAATTATTATTCATTGTGGAGGGAACAGTTTAGGACATGTGTCTGGAATTTCTTTGAAATTTGCAATGAAAGAAGGACTTGGGAAGGTCATGGACATGTTTCCAAATTCCCAAGTCATTTTTTCTCGTGTTGCGCAGAGACACATGTGGCTGCGTTCTTCTTCATTTGGTCCGCAAATCGAGAAATGAGGCGCAATGTCAATAAGGCTGTTTGTGCCTTTTGTAAGGGTGGTGGCATGTCCTCTTTTCAAATTTTAAAATATTATGTTTCATATTGCATGCATTTTTCGCAGAGATGGAGTACATCTTACTTATGCTGGCAATCAGATTTGTCTGCGAAATATACAAAATGCATTGCAACCTTCCTTGTCATTACATTAATACATTTTGCAGTAGGTTTTAATCATTTGAAGTTTTTGAAACACAGAAAAAACCCCACCAAAAGGCTCTTTTCAGAGTCACCACTTCTTCCCATAGAAGAGTGCAATGATTCTAATAGGGCAGCACCCCAATCAATGACGTTTGTGATGACATCTTTGATGTTCTGGGTGTTAGTCTTAGCAATGCACGGTGGTGGCGCGGGTTATGGTTGCTTAGCTTACCATAACTGGCGAATTTCAGGGGTTTTTCGGTTTTACTTGGAACCATAACGTCCCTTTAACAAAGTTTTTTTACTGAATTCCATAGGTTTTTAGTAGCGCAACTTAACCATAATGTCCCTTTAACAAAGTTCTTTTACTGATATATATATATATATATATATATGTTCAAAATGCTGATGTATACATGCGGGAGATTTGAGCGGCACTCCCCGCAGTAATTGTCAGGAAAAAAATAAAATAAATCCTGATTGAAACAAATGCTGCTGGGTCCACACCTTGTTTACCAAAATAACCTTCCTTTATTAGTCTTGCAGGGAAAATCATACAGTCTAAAAAACATGGAAATCCTTTTAAAATGTCAAAGTGACCAAAATACACGGGTCCTCCCAAGTGCAGCAATCAGTTTTCTGAGACGTTCACGTGTTCCGCGGCCAACTCGCCGCTTGTTCACAACGGTTTGCCTCATTGTTACACAAACATTAAAAGTCATGAAAGAGAGGTAGCCAAAGAGATAGGGAATAAACACAGTCAAAGGACTAGTTCTCCTAGAGTGCTGCAAACCCCGAATTGCATGCCGGCCATATTAGCCTAGTGTGTAGGTAAATTTCAAAACAACTTTTTGTTTGCTACAAGTTGCATTCTATTCTGTACATAAACACATGTTTATAATATTCCATAATTTGCCATGCACATCATGTTTAAGTACACTTGTGATCCTAACATTGTCTTAACATTGCGGCTGTTGGTGTGACATATTTTCTCTATATTGGGCTGGAGGACAAACACAAGGCAAGTGCCTATAGACCCCTATTGTTTTGCAACAGTTGGTGATATGTATAAACAAAGGAGATCAGGTATGAAACCTTAGGTGGTTGGAATGCTCATCTGTCTGAAAAGGATGACCAATAATCACCCATACCTTTAAGTCCTGACAAAATGGACTAGGATTATAACACAGAACTTTTTTGACATTAAATCTTTTTAATTTTTATATTCAATACTCAATAAAACATTGTTGTACCAACTTGTTATAAAACTTTCCTGTAACCCAAGATTTATGACCCACATGGTGGGTATAACACCAATCTAATGGGAACATATACCACACAACTTCTTTACAACATTAAAAATTTCACATACACATAACACAGAGCATTCCAACTATCTAAGGTTTCATACCTTATCTCCTTTGTGTATACATATTTATCATCTACCCCGGACAGTGGAGCTAGCTCTTCTATGGGGCAAAGCAATCTTATGTATAATGAAGCAACAGTTGGTGAAACATTTCGTATGAGCATTAGAAGTATAAGCGCCAAGTATTCAGGTGATCTGCTCTTAGGAGTAAAGTGCTCCGTGCATTAGCAACATGTTCTTAAAACAATAAAGTGCAAAGTGCCACAAAGCATGTTACGTTTGATCATTTCGGCGATCAGTTCCTGAAAATAAAGTACTTGGTGCATTGGCAGCATGTTCTTAGAACAATAAGGTGCAAAATTACCATATATATATATGTTATGGGGTGACAGTCACTACCCTATAGTTAAGGTGAATCGGAGACACATAGGAACCGTTCAAAATTCTATTGTTGATAACTTTTGATTTGAGTAACGGATTGGTCTGAAATTTCAAAAGTTATTAAACGTCTGCGGATTGAAAGTACATTTTTTAGGTATATGACATCAAGGGTGAATATATTAGAGGGACTTTTTTATTTTGGATGTGTGTTTTCAAACTTTTGAGCATGTGACACTTTTGAGAAAGATAGAAGGAAATAGTTTAACAACATTAATATAAAAAAGAGCAATTGCAGTCTAGTTTTAGATGCACCATACAATGAATTTTAGGTTGCGTATTTTCACTAATGGTATTATGTTGTGTGGGTGTGCAATATTTGCCTATCTAGTTTACAGTTATGTATTTTTCTATGGTTTCTTATTTTTCAGTTACTTTACATAAGTACATGAGAAGTGTTTTTCTGGATTGATAATTTAAGTTGGATTGTAGTTTAAAACTTGAAATCAGTCCCTTATCAACTGACATTTTAGAACCCGTGGTTATGATAAAAGTCAATGAACTCTAGCCGCGGTTATAATAAAAAAAATGTTGTTATTATTTATTTTATTTGTGTATTTTTATATGATAAGTAGTCCTTAAAAGGACTGTATTGGGTAAACTGAATGTAAAACTTTAGCACATTAGGAGTACTGTTTTGATGTTATGAAGGAACACTGCATTTCCTTCATCGGTTAGGTGTTCTCTTTCATGTCTATAGAAAGTGACCATATAGAACTTTATATTGTTCTTCGCAATCCATAATTGGTTATGGTCTGTCATGAATGCCCAAACTGCTTCATTAACATTTCTTTGGGATTTCTCAATTTTACTTTTAAATCTGGTGGTCCGTCTCCATTTTTGCCTCTGAGTGAGATTGGAAAAGAGAAAGATGGTTTGAGGAAATAGTTCCATTAGTTTTCCCATGTCTTGTTTCATCATAAAAGTTCCCCAAATCATTGCCTCCTCAATGAATTAGTATGATGTTGGGGTGTTAACCGCGGCTACAGGCAACAATTGGGAATTGTGAGTTCTGAAACTGCATAAAATAAATTACAATATATATTGTAATATATTTTTGCAGTCTGTGTTCAATTTTATCTTTTATTGTATGTAAAAGGTGGCCATTAAAAAAGATATACTAAGCATGTCAGATAATCTGATGTTCAGCGATTAACTTCATCCATTGTCAATTGTGGCATCTCCCTTGACTACCCACTTGCCGCATTGTTTACTCACGATTTGCATCCTGAAAAGGTCAGGTGTCGGTAACAGAGAAGTCAGTATAGTGGATACCACTGCTGATGTAGAGGCTTAATTTCCAGTTAGGGTCGTTGATGCACTGGTGGATGCAGGTTCTGCAGGTGGTGCTGATCTTTGTCTATGCAAGGAATGGGCCCCATGCATTTTTCTTTTGCGATGTTCATGGGCTTTACGATATTCATCGTTCACATCGTCCCAGTGGACTCGCACCAGATGGTTGATCCTTATCGATGTTCCTAGACTTTGAGATGGGATATCGAAAGGCACACGGAATATAGTCATATTTCAGAAGGTGCAAAGTACCTCCTCTGCCTCTTTTCTGGAGCAATGCTCCTTCACTTTAAATAAGCGCCAACTGTCTGCAGTTTTGTTAATTCCTGTGTGCTTCTTACTTGGTGGTAAAGGATTGTCGACCCAAATGATGACGTCATCCTCACTGCTCCCACTGTCGTGGTCGGACATGTTGGAATGTCCAACCAGGGACGAGAATATAAAAGAATACAAATGACAACACAAAAATT
Organism: Ambystoma mexicanum; assembly: GCF_040938575.1. Lineage (NCBI taxonomy): Eukaryota > Metazoa > Chordata > Amphibia > Caudata > Ambystomatidae > Ambystoma > Ambystoma mexicanum. The sequence goes on from NC_090935.1 coordinate 1,407,903,480, forward strand.
AAAATGCTGCAAAAAAGAAACGTTTAAAGAAAAGTAAAACAAAAAATAGACAAACTAAACAAATCACAATACAAAGGAAAATTGGATTTTGGGAAAACTGGGTAAAAAGGATAAAGAGTTTAAGGGGAAAACTGACAAAAGTGCTTGCAGTTACTCAGAAACCCTTTCACTAGCAAGTACAGAAAGCAATGATTAATGTAAAGATATTTTTTGTGGGTGTGGTGATTATTTGTGGCTACAGACTGTTGCGCCGTCTGATTGTACAGTCTTGTATGCTTGGATGTCATCAAATGGTGTGGGTGTAGCCGCGTTGATACAGCGCAACATGAGGTTGGATAGTTCATTGCCATGTATAAAAGTCACGTGTAGGCGCGGAGCTGTAGAGTGTGTTATGGTTGGCTGAGGCATTATGCACCAAGAGGCGTAGCTGCGTTGCAGGTGTTTGACATCCAATTGGCTTAATTTACGTGCATGGGTTACGTCAAATGGCATGGGCGTACTCGCGTCAATACTTCGCAATGTGTGATTGGATCGTTTGTTGACGTGCGTAACGTGAAGGTGCGGAACCGCATTACATGATACCATGGGCTAGCATATTAGATGCAAAGATTCGTAGCCACGTTGAAGGATGCCGACGTTCTATTGGCTCATTTCGAACACGCAGTTAACCCCCTCTCCCAATCGTTGCTGTATGTAGCTGTGTATGTATCTTTGGTAGACGTGGCTATAAAACCTTTTTTATATATATATATATATATATATATATATATATATATATATATATATATATATATATATATATATATATATATTCAGTGAATGTTGTTAAAGGGACGTTATGGTTCAAAGTAAAACCTAAAAAACCCTGAAATTCGGCAGTTATGGTAACATAAGCAACCATAACTCGCGCCACCGTGCACTGCTAACACTAACACCCAGGACATCAAAGATGACATCACAAATGTCATTGATGACATCACTGATGACATCACATGTGCATTTACTTTTCATTAAAACTCTGTACAAGGGATTCTTATAATGCTGATCAAAAACTGGCAAGGATCATTGGGATAAATATCATGAGCTAATTAGTGCATTAAGCAATGCATTGATATAAATAGCATTCTATTATGAAGTTCTATCCAGTATACTAAGCTACTCATGCAGAAACATAGGCAGTGTGTGCAGCATTCATGATGAAGGTGCCATATTCATAATCTTGCCATGTTGAATACTGAAATGATAACTGCTTTCTTATTAGAGTTTTGCGTACTGTGAAACATGTAATAAGTAGATAATAAACCAACTTAATACATAATTATTACAGACAAAACACAAAGAGACAACAACACATACAAATATGAGTATATACAGGACAGAGTAAACAAAAAAGCAGAAGTAGTAGCAGAAAGAGTTCATAACCTAACTGATTGTCTTTATACAGATAAACTATTGCTCTGTTTCAAAGCTGCTACTTACCATATGTATGTGTATCACATGATGTGACTCCACCCAAAGGAAAGGAGAGTGAGTATAATGTATACAAATATGAGCATATACAGGGAAGGTAGAGTAATAAAAATAAAACTATGAGAAAGTGCTGATAACCCTAATGATTATCTTCATGCAAAGAAAGGATTGCTCTCTTTCAAGCCTGTGTCTTCCGCTATGTATATGTTTCATATGATGTGACTTGACCCTAAGTCTACAAATATAGTACCTTTTCAATTTTTACTTCCTGACTGTTACTGAAGAAAACTATGTGGCTTCGATATGTCAGTAAAGGATAAAAAGGGAGAGCCAGCCATGTGATGTCATCAGTGATGTCATCAATGACATTTGTGATGTCATCTTTGATGTCCTGGGTGTTAGTGTTAGAAGTGCACGGTGGCGCGAGTTATGGTTGCTTATGTTACCATAACTGCCGAATTTCAGGGGGTTTTCGGTTTTACTTTGAACCATAACGTCCCTTTAACAAAGTTTTTTCACTGCATTTCATAGGTTTTTAGTAGCGCAACTTAACCATAACGTCCCTTTAACAAAGTTTTTTTACTGAATTTCATAGGTTTTTAGTAGCACAACTTAACCATAATATCCCTGACTTCATATACATGTAACATAGAACATACTAACCCCCTCGTAGTGATTTTGATGTCCGCGGACTACCGCCATGTCCGCGGACATATCGAAAATCTGAGCGTGGTGAAGGTAAATTTAAATAGTGTGCCCCATTTCCCCTTTGAAGTTGGCTCTGAAAAGAGCCGTTTTTTTTTTGGTTTTTTTACAGATGCTTGACAGACACCTGTTATTTTGTATTTTTTTTCTTGTTTTTTTTTCTTACTTTACTCCTAAAATCTTCACATAACCTTCTCCAAAGCAACCCTTACATTCCAAAATAGAAAGGCATTTCCCGTAAAAGATAAAGAAATGCCATCTTCTTTAAAATTAACAGCATTACTGGCATCAATATTCTCATTATTACAAAAGAACATACCAGCTCTAAGCATGAAGGCACACATGCCTCGGTTGATGACACACCTAGCAATGTTTTGCTGAGGACAAAAAACTGAACTATTGTCCCATATTGCCCTAGGTAGTAATCCAGAAATAATTACTTTCGCATTTGGAAGGATCTTCATTACGGCTTGAACCAAGCGTTCCAAATCAGCCAACAAAGTAAGGGCACTGACGTTGCCCAAATGGAAAGCACCATAGTGCAAAACTACCACATGCGGGCTGTTCATCGTGGCCATATCCTCACAAACTTGTACAATTCCCTGTACATTGCAATCAGGCACAGTGCTCCACACCACCTCCACTCCTTTCACATCAAAGTTCTTTGCAACATGCCTGCATTGAGCATACTGTTGTAAACCATGCACAAACCTATCTCCAAGCACCAACACCCTGACTTTCTCTACTTCACCACACACAGTCTCTTTCAACACAAATCCACAACCTCGACATCTGATTGGCTGATCCGTACAGTCTTCTTTCCATGTTGGATTTCCTGGAAAAACCCGGATGTAGAACGCCCTGTCCATGAACAGCCGCGGTGTCCGCGGACGGCGTCCACTTTACTCTCTGTGCCATTCCCTCATTGCATACAGCTAAGCAATCACACAATATGAATAACGTCCTCAGAACACCCCCATTTTGTGAATTTTCGAACATTACAGGACAATTATCATTTCATTATTCAACATATTAACATTACAAATATTATACTTTCATCTTATACTCTGCACACAATGCTATGTTTCTCCATTAGTAGCTCAGTATAGTAGATAGAATCCCATAATACAATGCTATTTATATCAATGCATCGTTCAAAGCACTAATAACGGTATGATATTTATTGCAATATCCTTGACACTTTTTTCGCAACATTATAATAAAAATCCCTAGTACACAAATTCCATGAAAAGTACATACACATGTGATGTCATGAGTGATTTGATCAATGACATTTGCGATGTCATCTTTGATGTCCTGGGTGTTAGTCTGAGCAGTGCACGGTGGTGGCGCGAGTTATTTTTCATAGCTTACCATAACTTGCGATTTTCAGGGGTCTTTCGGCTGTACTTAGAACCATAACGTCCCTTAAACAAACTTTTTTTAATATCACGCAAACAATATACAAACATGCCGTGCAAAAACCAACCTCTCACAGATGGCTTTACACAGAATGTTGCAAAGTAAGAATTTATGCTCATTCACAGTGAAGGTAAGCTGCTTCCATTTTTTTCTCGGGCCCCGGAGAGGCTCACGAAGCGGACTATAAGGTTGTATTGTGTTTTGACCTTGACAGACAGAGATTGTGATGAAAGACTTCTCTTGAAGGAGTGTTGCTAAAACGTAAGAGAAGATAAAGATGAAATTTCTGAAACGAAACCACTTTTATATATTATATCACTATGCGAAAGATCGTTCGCACACGCGGAGTCGTATTTTGGGACTGCACCACTCGTAGACAATGGAAATTGCAATTGTACTGTAAGTAACCCTTTAGATTATTTTATACCAAATATAATTACAATAGCGTAGCATTAAAGACCACTCAAGTTGAACTTGTTCGTTGAAAGTGGCATAATGTTTTCTACCGTGCACTATCACCGCCGAATTGATCTCCTGTCGTTTAGAGGGAAAAAGGCAGATAACACAGGGTGGGTTAATAGAAGTAATTTAACCGGTCTATAGGCGGTCAAGCGCTCTACTCGCTGTGCCACTTCACTGCAGCCTGTCAAGTGGCACAGCGAGTACAACGCTCGCTTTGACATCCGTGCACAGCTTGCTAACGCAAGTTTGAATCCTGGCAAGGCCGAACTCAGCCTTTCATCCTTCCGTGGTCGATAAATGAGCACCACACACCATGGTTAATAATAAGCACCGCTTAGATACCTCACGGTTCTTAGCGCTATATGAATGGGAAAATATTATTATTTTATTATTAACATACTCCGTTGCAATATCTTCGATAGCAAATAGTTTCACGCCCTAATAAATAAAATGATGATTTTTAATGAAGATCGGCAGGTGAGACTAATTTATGTTTTTTAAAACAGGTATGTGGCCCCATTTTGCCTATGTCACGATTTACAGACTCCAGCGGATGGGGTCTTCAACTGCCAGGTGCAGGTCCAAATATGCAACTTCATGACCCTCACCATTTTATGGGACAATCGCCAAGGACCAATATGCCCTTACGCAGTACTAGCGGCTACAAACAACATACCAACCAATAGGGTGGTCTAATGGCTCGTTGTTGGAGCAACCTTCCTATTATCAGAGCAACCATTTACTGCTTTTATCATAAACCAACAGCCTATCTACCGCAAAGGAACAACGCGTGGCTCCAAATAAACTTTTCCTGATCGACAGCAGAGACAATAGCAAATCCCTGAATATTCACTAAACATTTCATGTGAAATAAATGTACTTTACCAAATGTACAATCCTGCTGTTTACTTTTAAACCACAGTTTCATATTCCGAATTGTGGCGCACTGAGTTGTAAGCTGATCTAACAACCTCTGTACCGCAAAGGAACATGAACTTTTGCGGATCGACAACAAAGACAAATGCAAATTGCTGAATATTCTCTAAACATTTGATGCCAAATAAATGTACTTTACAAAATTTACAATCTTGCTGTTTGCTTTTAAATCACTGTTTCATATTCCGAATTGTGGCGCGCTGTGTTGTGACATAATATGTGTTGTCTTCTGGGTTCTGTGTAAAGTCACTTAGGACTGCAGAGAACTGGGCCCGTTTGATGATGCACCCTGTAACGTCACGGAGAGAGGCGGGGAATATGAATGCTTTGATAATATCAGGCTTAGGGGCGGGAGATATGATTTAGTGTCGCAAAAGCAAGTCAGCCAGGCCAATAGCGCCGGTCATAGGATTATCACATAATGTCGGCGCACACCAGCCGGATTTATCGTTTCTTTAGTGGACAAAAAGTCGGTTGACGCCCATAGGAAATTGTACTATTAGCGGACAAAAGGAGTGGTCTTAAAACACTTTCACCCTGAAAATGAACAATACAAACAACGTTCTCAGAACACCCCCATTTTGTGTAATTGCAACCATTTCGGGACACCGCGAGTGTTCTTAGAACACATTCAACTAGACAGATTACAATACGGACAGCGTCCTGAGGACACCCCCAGTTTGTGTATTTACGAAAAATTAAGTACATCGCGAGTGTTCATAGCTCATTTTTACCTTCCTTGCGAACAAAAATGAGACATACTCCGTCCTCTAAACACCCCACCATTTAGTTCATTTACAAAATGTCAGAACAGCCGTGTTCTCTGCGGACAAATCGAACGCAACAAAAACGTCTAGCACATAAAAAAAAAAAACATTGAACCTATCTCATACTCCCCCCACCTCCCCAAACACTCTTACACACCAACACACGGCACTAAATACAATTTTTTATCCACGTTAGACCGCGCTGTAAGCGGTCGACGGTGAATACAAGATGACGGGCGCCACAGAAAATCTGACGCGCTCCACGCCCCTCGCTGTCCAATCAGCGAACTCATCGCATGTCCGCGGACATGACGCAAGGCCATGGGCCAATCGGGGTGCTGTCCGCGGAGCGAACAGGGAAGTCCGTCCGCGAAGCGAACACAGATATCACTAATCTTTTTGCCTTACATTTTGGTCATTTTTAATGAAACTACTGGACGGATTTACACCAAATTTGCAAAAGCATGCTTTCGGGACCAGGCCGCCGCTCCTGCCGCAACTTTGGTGTAAATACGTCCAGCGGTTCGGGCTGTAGCCGTGCGCAAAGTTTTTTCCCATTCAGTCTATGGGAAAAAAAAAGTTTTGGGACCCCCCCTATAACTTTCCCCCCCCTGGACGAATCCTCACCAAACTTTGCAAAGAAATTCAGAGTGGGCCATATACTTTTTTTGCAAAGTTTGGTGAGGATTTGTCCAGGGGGAGCGAAGTTATAAGCCGCCCAAAAAGTGCTCTTCCTATGGAAACAGCAACTTGACCATAACTACACAGCCACTACCGTGGCTGTGTAATTATATATATATATATATATATATATATATATATATATAGATATATATATGCATATATATGGGCAGTAGTCTTGTAAATATTCATTTTTAAAATATATTCAAAGTTACTCTAACACTTTAATAAATATTCATGAACAGTACATATACATGTGCATACTTTAAAAAGTTAAGCACATATGCAAACTCATTTTTTCTAACACCAGGTTTATTTGGGGGGAATGTGGTTGTCCAATTGCTTTATATTTTACTTTCTAGACATAATACAGTGTTTTGATAAGCTGAGTTGTCTGTATTATTAATGTTTATTATGTATGAAATAACAAAACCCTTGAAATTCAAGGAAAAAGCTTTAGTTGCAGGGACGTTAAGGTGAGGACTTAATGCAACAAAACCCTGGAAATTCAGCTAAAGTCACCTTAACTTCATTACCCATGTTGACAGACTATGACCCCAATGATGACAACACAGATCACATCATTGATGACATCACTATTTACATGACAACAGTAACCAATAGATTTTGGCCTTTACCAGTGGATGCAGCTCTCAGCAGTGTCCACTGTATATGATGTACACTGAACATGCACTAGCCCTGGACTTTAGCACAATACTGGCCGGTGGCCACAATGTTTGACTATGTCCACTACATATTCTAACATATAAATGGGCCACTAGCCATGGTGTTTGACCATGAGCAGTTTGTACATCTTTTGGCCATCTGTTCTGTATATTTTAAAATACTAACATGGCATACACAATGGACTTTGGACGTGCACATTGTGTATTACATGACACTAACCAGCCACTAGCAATGGCCTTTGACCGTGCTCACTGCATATTATATACACTAACCAGCCACTAGCCATGGTCTTCAACACAATACGGGCCACTGGCCAAGGCCTTTGGCCGAGCCGACTGTATATTCTAACATATTGGTGGGCACTAGTTATGGCCTTTAGCCATTGCCACTGACTACAGCTTTCAACGTTGCCCACTGTATATTTCAAAACAATGACAGGCTACTAGGCATGACAGTTAACCATGCACATTGGTATTTTTGAAGACTGACACACCACTAACTATGGCCTTTGGTGCTGGCCAGTGACCCCAGCCTTTGTCATGGCCAAGTCCACAGCCTAAAGTGTTATTAAGGTAATCAAAGTTTTCATGAGCTAACTTATAAATGATGTTATGTCTAATTCATTTATTGTTGTAATCAGTTATATACAATGCACATGTGATTCTCAACAGATTCACAAGCATCAGAATCTGTTATATACAATGCAATTACTGTTGTCACCAGTGATGGCATCAGTGATGTGATGTTTAATGTCATCATTGTCCTCATACAACATGTAATTAGTGATGTCATCAGTAATGTGATCTGTGATGTCATCATTGTGGTCAAGTCTGTGAAACAGGGGGCGCGGAGTTAAGGCGGCTTTAACTGAAGTTCCAGGGGTTTGTTGCATTAAATTCTCACCTTAACGTCCCTGAAACTAAACTTGTTTCCTTATAGATATATATATGATCTTCGGAGCAAAACATGATAAAAAAAAAACAGCAAAATAATCAAAATCGATGGAAACCCCATGTAAATATGAAGAACGGTTCAGGAGTTATAAAGCTTAACATGCTTGCTCCATCCTTTCTTTCTCTTTTGGGTTGAGTTAAATGTTGCCTGTGCATGATTTAAGGTGGGATGTCATTTGGAATACAGGTGTGGGTGTTTGAGGTGTGTCAGTGCGAACGTGATATCTAGCCCCACAGTTGTAGAGGATGCACTGGTAGTCAGGCAAAAGGACATTTACAACATGTTGCACTCACTGTCACTCCAGTTTGGCAAACTGGCCTGCTCCTTCTAAAATAGGCTGGTTGCCATTTAAGTCATGCTCTTTAAGCGCTCTCAAGATATGGAGTCCAGAGAAAGTGATCTTTGTCTTGTAACACGCTTCCCACCCATTCAGAAGCCTCCCGATCACAGAAAGGTCCTTCCCTAGTGCTCCAAACGCATTTTACCTCAGAGCCAGTGGGCGGGGCTCCCCTTAGGATAGGATCCACAGGAGTCATTAAATACAAAGTCGAACCATGGAATATAGACATAGTGACTAGTTCCAATAGACAGTATTCGCTGAAAAACCAAGTGCTGGGAAAGTGGGTCATGCTCCAGTGGCAGACTTTGGTGAGACTGATTGACCACACATCAAATAGCCAGAACACCAGCTATTACTAAAGGAACAAACTATCCATTTCAGAGCCTTCACATCGTTTAGGGTCCCTGGGGGACTGTGTTAACTTTGGTGTGGGGCCACTTGATTCTCTTCCAATCCAATCTCTTGTGTGCACATGTTTGTGTTAACCTTTGTTTCCATATTTGCTTTTTAGCACTGCAAGTGCATTCGGTACAAAGGTCCATAAAACCATTACAAAAAGAGAATCTTTAACGCACCTTATCATTTAAAAAATGAGACGTCTGCCAGGACAATAAAATCATCATCATGAAATAACATCTAAACTAGAAATGATACAAACAAACTCATTCATACAATGGTACAATGAATGAAATCCTTATTCCTTCCTTAAAAAAGGGTGGGACGGTCAACTGTATGCAGAAACTCCTCCAAGCTACCTGTAGAGGTTATATAAGCTTCAAATGGTTGATTTTAATATTCCATGAAGCGGGAGACAGCAAAGACAGTAGCTCTGTGAGAGGTAGACCCGAACAACACAGGGACCTCTCTCTGTGACTGTCCTAAAACCATTCATTTTCAGACAAGGAGGTAACTATTGTCTCCTGATTTTGTGGTACAGAGTGCATTTGAACACAAAGTGGGTCTCGATTTCAACCGCATATTTAAAGTACGCACATAAATACATTTTCCCTTGCACCATTTTGTTGTCAAAGTATCAAGAGGTGTGATAATTTGATTACATTTAAGGTACATAATCTATTTATAAAACGCCCAATTTCATTCAGATAATCTTCAGTACCAAAGAATGTTTTGTTGTCAAAATATCTCATTACATGGGCTTGGCTGCTAGCCTTATCAAGAACACCCTGTAAAGCATAAACCTAACAGTCAATCTTTGCCTCACACATGTATGCTGGAATGGATCAAAATTTCCTCCAATTTTAAGAAAGGCAAGTAGGGAGATGTGAGCATGTCCCACATGGCTTATTTATATTTAATCAGCTCATCTGTTCTATGAAAGTCTGAGCCAATGCACAATTGGTTTGTGGCTGATGAAACCCTGTCAGCCCAACCTCTGAGCACAGAGGGCCATAGGAGAACCATGGGACAAAGCCAGAATCTGTTTAAATAATCCATGTTCTCTTTTCACTATACAAGAAAGATCCTTGGGGCCCCACGTCTCAGCTCCTTTCCACACTGCTGAATGGAGAAGTGCTTTAGATACCTCGGCATATGCATGGCTTGCACAAATCCCACATTGTGCCTAGCAGATGGCAGGTCATAAAGATAATTTTGACAGGATGTATGATCAGGATCTTACCTCTGTAGACATTCTTGAAAGTACTCATCTGTTTGTGTAGGTGCATTGGGGTCTTGGACACATGGACAGCATTGACTGCAAAGAAATTGTTATCTTACCCCTGCTCAACTTTGCCATGTCAGCCTCTAAGTATAATTTCCTCAGAATAATCATGTATGTAAAGGGAAAACAAGAGGTGGGTTAGGGCAAAACCATAGTGCACCCATAGCTCAAAGGGGTGCAGTCTAAAAAATGCTCCTAACAGTTCTTATCCCACCACTTATGATTATTAGACTAGAGCCTCATTTTAGTTAGACAGTAGGACAGGGGGATTCTTAATTCCCCTTTAGCGAAGATGTTTCTCCACAACAGATGCCATTGGACAGTATAGAAAGGAATTTTGAGGTCAGCAAAGACCATGTATAACGCTTCCCTGCTGTGCCTTACATATTTCTGGAAGAGAAGACCAAGGCAAATGTCCTGTTCAATTGTTCTTAACCACTTCCTGAAACCTGCCTGCAATTCAGATAGAATACTATTTTCCTGCACTCAGTCATTGAGTGGTTCATGAAATATTTGAGCATACACCTTATTAAGCCTGTCAATCAGATGTATGTCGGGATCATTTTTTGGAAATAGTTCAGGGTAACCACCAGGGCATAATAGCCACTTATAGGGAATTCTATGACATGTAAGGTTTTAAGTAAATGCCAGTGAGGGATACTGATGAAGCAATAATCAATCACACCAGCTACGTGTGATGCCCTAAATGTAGGTTTAGCTGGAATGTCACCTACTACTCACCCATAACGTGCTTTTGTAGTGGGTGCTGAAGACTTTGGAATACTCAAGACCTCATCCTCAACTTCCAACATATCGTCCAGCTATTTCTGTGGTTCTATTTGGGACATTCATAGTATCTTCACCCACTGACCCATTAATAATAGGGGAACATCTGTTGGAACAAACACTGTCTGCTGCCACAATATGTACTTGTCCCAGATCGATTGCAATGTCTGTGTTTGAGTTAATATCTGGAACATTATCTGGACATTGATGTATCTCCAGTGTTGAAAATGCAAGCCGCGTTTTGCCACCTCCTTGCCTAATCCAGAGGAGTCAACAGAGTTAATAACCGATCTGTTAAGACTTGTATGTGCAGTGCAGGATGTCTGACACCCAGTGTGGCTATTTGGAACCCGCCAGGTCTCTCCGTGGACTTTACATGTCATGGGAGGATATACCTCAGGGCTGGGCTTGAAAGGAAGCTTAGTTTGCAACGACCAAGGTTTTTTGTGATCAGCGCGAGTGAAAGGTAATTGTGCTGCTTGTCCTTTTGCTACTATTTTGGTTTGAATGGATAAGGGGTCTGTGTCAGTGGCAGTCGAGGGTGCAATAGTTTAGCTACAATTTGAGATATATTGCTAGCTTTCTCTACGTGTCCTGCTCCCTCACGGGATATACTTTTATCTGGAACTCTGTCAGCCCCATTTAATAGCTTCATTTTATGAAATCAGACAGTGGGCCTCCATTATCAGCAGCATGATTATGCACTGTTCTGCTTTACTGGAATGGTGTGGAGGATGAAGGCCGTAGAGGTTCTCAGCTTAACCATAACAGTGTTTTTCAAGCGAAGGTGTCATGGGTCGCGGGGCAAAGGACCACAGATATAGATATGCACCAGAGTGGGAATAGGATAGTAAAAGAGCTATGGAGGACATGTGGTCCCCTGCAGACCACTTGCAAACCAGGTACTACCAGGCAATTGCAAAATGCATTTGCAGTTCCCATGGATTGCATGGGGATTCTCAAATCCTTTCGTTTCTTTTGGCATCCCGCAGATGATAACATTAAAATCGTTAGATCAGGGCTGTGCTCCTTCGAGGCATTTATGATGCTAGACCTAAGCGGGTAGGTGCCGACCCCACACACTGCCCGGACAGTCCAGACTTCTGTACCATGTGGGGGTAGCTAGTTAATCAGGCAGGCAGCTCTCACAGGGTCCTAGTGCTCCTTCTTCTCTTACAACACACACACACACTGTCAGCTTTTTCATTGACTCCTGCCCAGACTGCTAATCTCTTGTCCATAGGCTTTGCTATGGGCTGGGGAAGGCAGCTACTTCAGCGGAGTCAGGCGGCTCTCCCAGTATCCTAGTACTCCTCCTTCACTTACAGTACTGACACTCAGAGCATTTTTGTGGACTCCTGCCCAGACTTCAGTACCCTGTATTTATATGAGGGTATATTAAAGGACGTAGAACTCCCATTGTTGGGTTATTAACAAACAATACAAATTCATGATACAGAAGTCAATACATGAAAATGGTTAGTGTCGTGGAAGGAGAAGGACATGTTAAATAGCAACAGCGCTTCGATGCCCACATGATGTTTGTGCGCTATACAAATGTAATAAATAAATAAATGGGTATTGTAAAAGACAGACTTGTTCACTATTTTCATACATAAACATATATGCAATGTACTGGGGAACATGGATGAAGATCATGGGGGTGGCGATAACATTTCAAGTCTTTTATGGCTCCGTCGAGGGAGAGAAGGGGGTTCTCAAGGGTAGTGCTCCTGTGGAACGTCCTTCCTTTCTTTGGGCCGGGAATGCAGGTGATAGGGAGTCCTGCGAGTGAAGTAGAGGAAGTGGTATCAGGGCAGAGTGGGTCTGTGACTGTTAGGTTGCCGAGTTAATAACGGGCCCGTTGTTAGCTCCATCCCCATTCCCATTGAGCCCTATGTGGGCTCAAATGCGAATGGGGATTGTCCAGGTTCCCTGAATGGGGAAATACCGGGCCCTCCAAAGTCGGAATGGCTCAGTATTTCCCCATTAAGGGAACCTGGACCCAAGTTTTGCATGGTTGCCTCCAAACTCATAATGAGGCACTATGTGTCCCACCCATTTAAAACCCATCTCTAAGTCAAATATATATAATTTTCCTCCCATTCACACCCATCTCACCTCAAATCACATCCCCTTTTGCACTCTTTGATGCATTTGTATTGTGCTACTGCCATATGTGAATGTTGAGAAAAAGTTATTTGAATGTATTAATGCTTTAAAACAATATTTACTACAGCTTTGAAGTTATGCTACACATTTTAAAGCATTTTGTATTCAAAATAAACAGGTGACTCTTAAAGTGTCAAGCCCACTGAGGAAATAGCACAACGTCACCCTGTCCACAGAAGCCAAATCGAAGTCGACCTAGCACCCTAGGTTGGCATGGGTTCCTGGTTCTTGGTAACAGGCACCACATGGCAGCCAGGGGGGGGGGAGGGTTGGGGAGAAGTTGTGGATAGGTATTGGGAATTAGGAACACATGGAAGACGTTAGAGAGTGTAAACAGGTGGGAAGGGGGAGTAAAGGGAAACACATAACAGATGTAACCACAGTAACATATATTAAGCATACCCTGAATTGTATGACCAACTCTAACTCACTTGCATTACCTCCTGACACCTTTGCTCTCCTGTGATACCAGAATGCCCTTCCTTAATCAAGAGCCTCTGTTCTCAATCTTTAATTCTCTCTCCTGTCCTCCAGTGTTAACATACACACCATGGCTCGAAGCAAATGGTTGCAAGACAGTGTAACAAGCACATAAAAGCACATACACTGATCCCATAGAGACTCAGAAGCAAGAGCACGAATAACATGGGGCACAGAACAACATAACAGCAATGGCTGCAGCAGCAATAATGATTATTTCCGGTTGTTATTTCCTTGAACCGTTCCTCCTTACGGTGTAGGGAATTGTCTCTCAAGAATTCCACACGTATCTCCTGTAACTTATCCCTATTTATTGGCCTGCTACCGCAGTGACACAGTTTTGCCTTTATATGCCCCACAAGTTAAACGTTCTCACAATACAATATACGTTTTCCGTGCAGTACTTATCTCTGGCTTGGGTAAATGTCCCGGGTGCCCCAAGGCATAAGCAGATGAAGCAGGAAGTAAGGAAGGACACGGCAGCCCTCTGAACTCCTGTTGCCGCTGCTAGGAGTGGGTGCAGCATGCGTCAGTCACTGCCTTAACTTGGAGTGGGACAGACCAAGAGCACACAGCTCCCTCAAGCAGACCACCGCCTTACCCACTCTCCTGCTCCTCTCGCCCTCACCAAAGTTCACACCTGCTCCTGCCCTCGACCCATGCCTGCATAATTCCCAATCACCAACAAGCAGCACGGGCAGAGGTGGGGCTTAAGAAGCTGTCATGGCACCCTCCCTAACATGTGTCCTGTCACATGATCGCGACCCAGAACCATGAGAATGGAAACTTTTCCATGAATAACACGTTCCTGCTGCCAAACAAAGCCAAAGTCTGTTAGCCATGGTATCATGACTCCTTCCACAGCACGCCAGTCCAGCACTCTGTGGACTCAAAGTCTTGGCTGATTTCAAGAACTGTAAATTCTTATGGTCTGTAAGCACTGTTACAGGATGACATGCACCCATCAAATAATGCTGCTACTCTTGGAATGCTGCCCGCATGGCCAACAACTCTTTATTAGTAATGCCGTAATTTGCTTGCAACTGGTCAATTTCCTTGAATAGAATGTCACTGGATGCATCACCCCATCCTAGGTTTGCTGAGACAGAATTGCTCCTATCAATAGATCGGAAGCATCCATCTCCACTTGAAAAGGTCTCCCCAAAACTGGATGCTACAGAAATGGGGCTTCAGTAAAAGTGGTCTTTAACTTCTTAAAGGTGGCCTCCACTTCCTCATCCCACCTAAACTTAGTGGCCTACTTAAGTAGTTGTGTGATTGGGGTAATGTTATGTGAAAAGCTGCTAATAAAGCACTGATAAAATTTGGAAAACCCCAGGAAAGACTGAACGTCTTTTATTCATCAAGGAGATGGCCATTGAGTGACTGCCTGTGCCTTCCTATCATTCATAACCACCCTAGAAGGAGTGAGGATAAACCCCCAAGAACTGTACTCGAGTGGTATGAAATGCACACTTCTCCAATTTTTGCAAAAAGGTGATACTCTTGCAACCACTGGAGAATGGATTTAACCTGCTGTACATGTTGCTCTACTGAGTCATAGTAAATCAGAATGTCTTCTATGTACACGATGACAAAAACATCCAAATAATCCTGCAATAACATCCTGCATGAAATTCTGACAAGCTGCAGGGAATTACAAAATCCAAACGGGATCACCAGATTTTCAAAAAGGCCAACCTTAGCACAGAAGGACGTCTTCCATTTGTCTCCCTCTTTTACACGGATCGAATGATAGGCCCCCCTCAAATCCAATTTGGTATAGATCTTGGCTGTCTTTAATTAATTGATCTTGTAGGACAGATATTAATGGTAAGGGGAACCTACCCTCCTTTTTGGGCACAAGGAATAAAGGAGAACAGACTGATGACTTGGAGTGTCAAATGAAACAACAGGTCAGCATATCATCCAAGTATTGTTGCAATTGTTGCATTTCCTTCTTAGAGAGAGCATTAATGTAGCTGCACGGTAACTTCGCGTTATGCTTAAGATCAGTTACACAGTCGTAAAATTCATGAGCAGGCAAGGCCTCTGCCTTTCCCTTGTCAAAATGTTCTGGAAATCCTGGTATTCTTCCGGCAGGGATGTAACTACCATCCCAATGTTTTTCCTCCACCAAAAATACTGTCGGACCCAATACCTCCATTAAATGATCACCACACCTTAGCAAATCAAATGTTAAGGTACGATCCTCCAAATCAATCTTTGGGTTATGTGCCACCAACCATGGCATCCCTAGAATCAACCTGAATTGGGGAGCTGCAATCAAATCAAACGTGATGATTTCCTCATGCCCTGTTGCACACAACATCTTAAGAGGTTGAGTTTGTGTTGTGATTTGTCCGGGCAGTAAATAAGAACCATCAACAGGTCATACTGGTTCTATCATCCCCTTCAGCCTAGTGGGTACCCCTAACTTGGTTGCCAGAGTGATATCCAGGAAAATCCCTGTTGCACCTAAATCTACCATAGCACAGACTTTGTGTTAGTGAATAGTATACACATGAGGAGTGTTATTTTGCATGGTATTGGCCACCAAACTCGGGAAATCTATTGGAGTAGGGCTCGGTGTAGTTATTCCCCCATCTACTGAGCCAACTCTTTTCCTGACTCCGTCCTTTTCTTGTCGTCCCTACATGCCAGAGTGTTGGGAAAGATTCTGAAGTAAATACCTTATTTGCCACAATATAGACATAAGTTGTTTGAACTTCTTTTTCACATTTCTTCAGTGGACAATGTCCCCCTCACACAGACAATCTGCATAGGTTCCCACTCAGATGATTTAGCCGGAGATTCCCTACCTTGGTCTAATCGTGCAAAAGAAACCACTTCCGATTTTTTCCTTTCCCCTTTTCTGTCACTAATTCTATGATCCAGTCTTATTGCTAAATCAATCAGTGCACTGCATGAATCAGGTTGTGGCTCCACATCAGCTATAGCATCTTTTAATTCATCTCAAAGCCCCTGGTAAAACAAAACCAATTGTTTGGGTTCAGGCCATTCTGCCTCCACCACCAGTTGGTTGAAATCTGTGACGTAAATCACCAAGTCTGTGGTTCTTAATCCCAATAACTCCTTATCATGGGCCAAAGACGCATTCCTTCAATCAAACAGGTGCTTGAACTCTTCCATGAACTGATTCCAATTATACAATATCGGGTCATCTTTTTGCACCAGAGGAATGGCCCATGGAGCTGCATCACCTGACAAATAGGATATTATGAATGCTGTTCTCGCCTGAATAGCCTAGAAAGCCATTGGTTTACATAAAAAGTATAACTGGCATTGTGTCAAGAACATGGAACACTTCCTTGGGTACCCTGAAATCTCTTGGGTGGTGCTAGTGGCACCCAAATTGCTGCTGAACCACTACTGTTTTAGACCAACTTGATGAGGCAGAAGGAGGGCCAGTGGTGGACCCTGCAATAGAGTGCTCTGTGCTAACAACCCACTAACCTGAGACTTTACCATATGTGTCTCCTGTCGAGCATTTACAAATTCTGCTTGAATCTCATGCAATGCCTTTTGCACATCGGCTAAAGACAGTGTGGTAGACTCCATTTGGCTTGGGTGGTGTATCTTTTTCCGAATCAGAGGCTAATGATTATGTCAAGCCCACAACTTCACCCTTACCACAGAAACCAAATGGAAGTTGACCCTCCACCCTATGTTGGCATGTGTTCCTGGTTATGGGTAACAGGTCACCACGTGACAGCCAGCTGGGCGAAGAGGGTTAGGGAGAAGTTGTGGATAGGTAGGGGAAATTAGAAACATATGGAAGAGGTTAGGCAGCATAAACTTATGGGATGGGGGAGTAAAGAGAAACACATAATAGATGTAACCACAGTAACATGAATTAAGCATACCCTGAATTATATGACCAACCCTAACTCACTTGTTGTACCTCCTGACACCTTTGCCCTCCTGTGACACCAGAATGCCCTTTCTTCATCAAGAGCCTCTGTTCTCAATCTGTCATTCTTATGTCCTCCAGTGTTAACATACTCATACATACACAGCATGACTAGAAGCAAATGGTTGCAAGAATGTGCAACAAGCACATGAAAGCACATACACTGATCGCATAGAGATTCAGAAGCAAGAAGCATGCATAACATGGGGCACAGAAAAACATAAAAGCGTTATCCATGGTTGCAACAGCAACAATTATTCTTTGTGCTCATTGTTTCCTTGAACCAATCCTCCCCAAGGTGTAGGGAATTGTCTCCCAAGAATTCCGCACTTATCACCTGTGCCTTATCCCTATTGTTTGGCCTGCTGCCACAGTGACAGAGTTTTGTCTTTATATTGCCCACACATTAAACCTTCTCAGAATACATTATACATTTTTTGTGCAGTACTTATCTCTGATCTGGGGAACCATCCCTGGTGCCCCCAGGTGTTGAAGCCAGCAAGTACATGGCAGCCCGCTGAACTCTTGTCGCCACTGCGACGAGCCGGCGCAGCATGCGCCGGTCACTGCATCAGCTTGGAGCAGGACCAACTAAGAGCACACAGCTCCCCAAGCACGCCACTGTCTAACCCACTCTCTTGCTCAACTCGTCCTCACCATAGCATCCACACCTGCTCCTGCCCTCGGCCTGTGCCTGCACGATTCCGAATCACCAGCAAGCAGCACGGGCCAAGGCGGGGCTTAGGGAGCTGTCACGGCAGCCTCCCTAACATGTTTCCTGTCACATGACCGCCGGCCAGCACCATGGGAATGGTAGTTCTTCCATGAAGAACACACTCCTGCTGTCTGACACTGGCAAAGCCTGTTAACCCTAGTATCATGACTCCTGCCACAGCACCTCAGTCCCGCACCACAATTCCCAGTCCCTACATAAAGATACATTTTTTCCTCAATGTCACTGAAAATGTCCATGTACTTGCATGTGGGTGTCCAGTGTTGTCCGATGTAAGCAGAACCTGATTGGCTGTTCAGTATGCTGTGATGTCAGAAGGATGTGATTGGCTGTCCAGGGAAGCCATTTTATTGCATGTTTGGAAGAGAGGTAAGACTGTGCCCGTGTCTAGTATATAAACCTGGAAACGTAGACTTGCAGCAGCAGAGCATGATGGGAACGCAGCTCACTAGCTTGAAACTAGAGAGGATTTAAAGTATAAACGCGAAACCAACAATTAGGCTTGATAACCACCACCCCTCTCCCACCCCACAATCCCATCATCCACGATGAATCACGCGAGTAGCTGAGGATTGAAGGCAAATGTGACCAGCACTTTTGTGCCAGCAAACAAAGGCATGGTTTTTCACAGGACGCCAACTTTGGCAGCTCCTCACTGTGGGAAGTCGCAAAATGAATTTGTTCATGACACACTGACAGCAGAGGCGAGGGTTGCTTCACCCAGCCATAAAAAAGCAATGCACATTCCTTTTGATCTGAGATGCTGGGCTAGCCACCGCTTCGGTCCCTTTGGCCACGATCACAGATTCCAGTTCTTCACCGCTAAAGGTCTGCGTTGGTAAAGATGCGCCACTTTATGCAAAGATGCGCCACTTAATGCGACACCAAGTGTGGCAAATAGGCAGAAATGCCCTGCGGCCCTTGCGGCAGCGACTCTCCCACCAATGACCGGATGCATGGTCCTGGAATTTTAAAGAATGTGCATTCCCATGCCACCCATGTGGAAGGGCCGCTACCACAGAATCTATTACAGGTTACCATGTTCCCTTCCTACTGGCGAGGCAGGTGACGGGTCCTCGAGGGCACAGGTCAGGTTTCTGCTAACATTCTGATAACATCCATTCATTTATTAGCTCTACATTATAAATCGCTCGCACACCACCTCAGGGAGCTCCTGGCAGATGGATTTTTAACCGGCGTCTGAAAGGGGCACTGGACAGGGCTACTACGGGTGAATGCCATGCCATGCGGGGCGGTTGAGGATGAGCTTTGGAATCAGTTGGCAGGCAGAACAACCTAACACGAGAAGCAGGACAGCTGTAGGTGCTTAAACCCACATCAAAAATTCGCCCATTAAAAAAAATAAATGTAAATGCCTTGCATGGGCAAAACAGCCAACTCCTTTCTTTAGTTATCTGATCATTGTTTTTATATTTCTTACAAGTGCACACCTGGAAATTATGCGCCTTGACCAAAGGCGCACCGGTTTCTGTAGTAAAAAAAATTGGCGGGTTGGAGTCTTTGACCTTTTTTCCCCAGGCTGCTTTTGTTTGGTAGTCGCAGACTTTCTTTTTCACCTAAGATTACAGTTATTTAACTAGTTTTTGCAAGTCCTTGGAATAAAAGGTGAGGTCTTTTAAGGCTCGATGCTTTTTACAATGATCTGAAATTTGCAGTAGGAAATTCAAAATGCGCCTGACAAGTGGCCAGTCTACCAAATCTAGCGCCACCAGCCCAGCAGCAAACACCACCATATAAACATAGGAGTCCTATTTTGTTTTCTTTGCGAAGGAGGAGCTCTACACAAACTGGCCGGTCGTAAAGGGTTTTGGGGAATTGTACCCATTGTAAATCCTGAGCTAGAGACTACTGGGATCAGCAGGGACCTCTGGGTGAATGTGGCCGCCTTGTGAGTACAACAGCAGGAAAAGATTGGGGGGAGCCGGCATTGGTACAAATATACCCATGTGTCTGCAGTTGCTGGACTGGGACAGCAAACGCTTGACAGAACAAACTTTGGCAAAGCTAAGGCCGGCCTTTGAAAAATGCATACTCCAAAAAAGCTTTTGCCTGTCCAGTGAAGACGAGTTGTGTGCAGGTAGATGGCCTTCTTCACGATTGCTGTACTTGTATAGAATAGGCCTTCTCAGAAAGGCTGCCCTACTGCCATGTCTTTGAACAGAAGCTAAAGATTCGAAAGAACCCCGTATCTGAACTCAGTTTAAACATTATGCAGGAGCAGTGCAAGCTTCCCTTACACACAAGATGATGTGTAGCATCCTGTATCACACAATGCAGCAGCAGTACAAGCTGTCCTCACACTCCACAAGATGCTGGAGAGCACATGCACCAGCAGTGCAAGCTACCCTCAAGTGAATTCAAATATGGCTATCTAAATTATTGGTATGGCAGCTAAATGCCGTTTTATTTGCCCCCACGCCCACCGTGTTGCAAATAACAGGACATACTAATGGACTATGGTTTTGTAGTGCTGAAAAGCAAAGCGATTTATACAGATGAACCCTGATACTGGTCTCTGCCCCTTTAAGGCAGAGACATCGGACGTGGTGGGAAGGAGAAAGGAAGGGGAGGTGTTAAAGGAAGGAAGTTAGTTTGCATATAGAGTCCAATAAAGAAAGACGTTATCTTAATCCTCCGGTGCTGCATCCTTTTATTATAACTGCAAACAGTGTAACAACTGGCGACGAGGCTGTCTCCAGCGGACCTCAGTCCTTCCAGCTGGTGGGTGATCCCACCATGCCACCTAGCCCTTAAGGATGCATACGCTGCCAGCGTACGTTTCCAAGTGTCGGCGATCCCGCAGCACGGCGCTGAGCCCAATCGTGGGCTGAAGAGGAGCAGAGAACGAGGCATCCTCCCTGCAGCACCCCTACTTAATTGCCAGAAGACCATGGCTATCCACCATGTCCACTGCGTGGCAATCTGCCAGCGGTCCCTCCGGCTCCACATGGCGGTGCACGTGCTGATACGTAGCACACACAGGTCGATAACCTGGAAGCCGCATTTAACCCTCCAAACAAACAGCGATCCCGCTGATATAATGGCCAGTCTCCTCCGCATGACGGCCACTCCATTGTTAATTTACCTGAAAGACTGCAACCCCTGAAGTACGTGTTACACCCTGAAAGAAAAGAATAAAAGGGTGAAAATGGACGTGCAACATGCACTTAACCAGAAAAAGAGATAATAAGGAAATGAACAAACTTTTCATCATATTAACCCACAAAGGGTCCTGTGCATAAATACATTCAACGACAAAGGGAAAGAGAGTGAAGTAGAACATTCAGACACCACGAACCCACGAAAGGTCCCTGCATTAGGACTAACACAAAAGACACACGTGCACAAAATGACAGCCGCACCAGAGACAGTCAGTGCAAGAGGGCGCCCATACCTCAACTATCACACCTGCCACCATGAGCACCCCGGGGACACCACCCCATGCAACCCTGTTGCGCATGCCTCTCCCATTCTTCATGACTCCTCAATCAGACAAAGGTCTGTGGTGAGTCGAATGGATGGAGGACTTTGTCCATTTTGTAAAAGCAGTGGGGGAGGAGAAATCACTTAACCTATATGACATGTGTATCTACCTGGTTGGCAGTGACCATTCTCAAGACAATCCCCCCAGAAGATCAACCAGACATCACCTCACTAATCAATGGCCTAAACAAAAAATGTGTTATTGAACCAAATCGAGACTTTTTACATGTTCAACCAGTGTACGCAGAGAGTGGAAGAGACTGCCAATGAGTTTATCACCCGCCTTCGAGTGAAGAGTACACATTGTCAATTCCATGCACTCTCTGTGGATCAAGCAATATGGCTATATGTGATCCTGTCTCCTGCTTCCAAGAAATAATTGCTGAAGAAACCTCTCTCAATCGATGAAGTGAGCGAGTTGGCGAGAATTTTTGAGAGAGTGGATGCACAAACTGCCTCCATGACAGGCATCCCCAGCACAAAACAAGACAAAACTGAACTCATTGCGGCTGTCCAACTGGCACCTCAGCGACCAGGAGACGGAGGAGCCCCACCCTACAAAGGGGCTAGCCAAACAGGGCCCAGACCACAAACTCAGTGTTACCGCTGTGGAATGGCTTTCCCAAATTCGGGGACCTGTCCTGCACTCTCGCAAAGATGTGCCAACTGTGGGAGAGAAGGGCATTTCCAATCCGTCTGCAGGGAAGGAAGACCATTCCCTACCCTGAGAATGAATCCACAATCACAGAACAGGATTTATGGTCGGCCCCGACAAGGGCCAACTTACCAAAACAGGTTCTACCAACCAGGACAATGGTGATACGTCAGAGCTGTGTAAGAATATTACCCATCAGACGATGCCCAAAAATTACAAATACTATAATCAGCCTCCCAATTTGAGGACGAATACGATGAACCTCCGCAAGCATATCAAGACTACAATGAACATCAGCAGTTCGCACCCTCTTACAGAATGGATGATTATGATCAAGTGTACCAGCACAAATATGTCAACCTCATCCTGGATGACCGGGAAGCGATAGAGGCACCCAAGATAGCAGTCAATATTGGAAACAGGCAGTTTTGCTTTCTGGTCGACTCTGGTGCCAAAGTCAACATCATAGGGGAGCAGGACTTCCTGCAGAACGCTGAGAAGCAGGCTCTTGCTAAAGTGAACTTGAGGATCTTCCAATGGGAGTCGACAGTGCCCCTTCACTCCATTGGACACTTCAAGCAGCAACTTATGCACAAGGGTCTGATGGTGACCACCACCATCCATGTCATCCAGAGCCCGACAAAAGGGTGCTGCCTCCTCAGCTACCATACTGCATCCTGCCTAGGTCTCATTGATATCCATTTTCGGGATGGCAAAGTGATCCAATCTGCCGCACCATCAAGCTGCAGAAGAGAAGAAGTGTACACGATAAACACAACGCCAGAATGGCAAAACCTCATCACAAAGGAGACGATCCTGGTGGAATTCCCACACTTATGCATGGGACTAGGGAAACTCAAAAGGGCTCCCATAAAATTACACATAGATGAGTCCATCCAACCCATCCCCAACACCCCCGAAGGGTGGGCATTCATCTGCAAGAAGCTGTCTCAAGAGAACTCAATCAACTACTTAGCAATGGCATCATCGAGCCGGTGATGGGCCCTACCCCATGGGTGTCCCCTCTGGTTATTGTTCCCAAGGAAGGTGGTCGATTGCAGTTGTGTTTAGACATGAGGATGGAAAACACTAAAATACAAAGAGAGCGTCACCGTGGCCCGTGTATAGAAGACATGATTGTCCAGCTCAACAAGTCTGTGATTTCTCTAAGCTGGACCTGAATCAAGGGTATCAACTGTCGGATTTGATGGTCATCACCACATTTGCCACCCACAAAGGTCTATTTAGTTACAGATGCCTCAATTTCGGCATCTGCTCTGTAGCCGAGATTTTTTAGGAAGCCATAAAACGGGTGATCAGACCAATCAAAGGGGGATTGAACTACAGCGACAATATACTCGTATTCGGTACATCTCGAGATGGCCAGGACACAGCCCTGCTTGCGACATGCACAGAGATTCAGGAGGCTGGGTTGACACTCAACATTACACATTTTAACAGTGTTGTTTCAGCAAGAAGAAATTAACATTCTTTGGGCACATTTTCTCTGCCGATGGCATGGCACCGGACCCCGACAAGGTCAGCACCATTACAAACTTATGGGAACCAACGCAAGTGGCAGACATCTGATCATTTCTGGCTATGGCAGGCTACTGTGCATGCTACATTCCCCATTATGCATACCTCACTGAACCAATACGAAGACTTCTACAGAAAGAAGTGGTGTTCGCCTGGTCAGCGGAGTGCCGTGAGGCATTCAAGTCCATCAAGAAGGCCCTGGCAGAGGAATGACGCCTGGCATATTTCGACCCCAACTGGCACACAGACATCATAGCTGACACAAGCCCTCTAGGACTAGGGGCCATCCTGAGCAGACAAGCGGACCCGATACACACCCCAGACACATTGTTGCCTACACGAGTGGAGTCCTGTCGGCCCCTGAATCTGCATACTCGCAGGCCGAAAAGGACAGCGTGGCGGCAGTCTGGGCCAGTGAACATTTCCAAAATTTCATATTCGGGAAGAGATTCACACTCATCATGACCACCAGGCACTATTGTCCCTTTTTGGGACTACACACATGAAGATGCCACCCAGGATATAGAGATGGGCCCTCAGAGTGCAGGAGTACAACTATGAATCATTCACAGGCCAGGTGGGGATCAAAAGTTATTAAAATGGTGCATGAAGGGCACCGCGGAACAGAGAACACGAAAAGACAGCTGTGGTCCCAGGTATGGTTCCTCTTCATGGACTCGCTGGTAGACAGCTGGGTCAAGAACTGTCTGGCATGCCAGTGTACAGCGAGAGCGGAAGCCCCCATCCCACTACAGTCGATGCACATCCCAGACCGGCCATGGGACAGAGTAGTGGTCGATTCGTATGGACCAATGGAGTCGGGGGAATATCTTCTGTTGTTCATCGATGAATACTCGTCGTTCCCCATCGTCAAGAAAATGACAACCACAGCATACTCCCAAGTGGCAGCAATGTTTGATGAGGCACTCAGTGAGTGGGGCATCCCTAGGCCCATCAAATCAGACAATGGGCCACCATTCAACAGCCACGAGTTTGCAGCCTTTGGTAAACACATGGAGCTCACTCACCAAAAGATTACTCACAAATGGCCACAAGATGGCCACAAGCGAAAGGAATGGCTGAACAATTAATGGTTCCTATCAAAAAGACAATCCAGAGAGACTACATACAAGGCACCAACCCACATCAATCACTATGCAGGCTACTACAAGACTACTCGAAAACACACCTCACAAAGCCAACAACAAGATGCCAGTAGATCTAATGATACGGTATTAGGTACACACCCGCATCTTGAGACATCCCATAGCTCAAAAAGAAGGGAATGCAGAAGTCATAAGAAGGGAAACTGAAAGGAAAGAACGGGCAAAGGCAGACTCAGATGTGAGAAGAAGAGCAGTGCCCAGAGACTTCCAAGTGGGAAACGAGGTCCTTGCTCAACAAGCAATGACCAGAAAAACCGATGCACGATTTGCACAGCAGCCACTGAACATCGTTGCCATCAAAGGAACCACAGTGACTTCTCAAAACGCAGATCGTGAAGTCACAAGAAATAGTTTGCAGTTCAAACTCCTCATTAAAAGAGAGTACTGTGAATTACCCCCTCCTGAACCAGATCCCGAACCAAGGGAGCCGCGGGATGACACGTGGATTCCCCCCAAAGAAGCCTGCCACTGGGTGCTGGAGACAGTCGAGGCGACAGGGTCGGCAGGACTCGGCAAAAGAAACACACAACCCCAGCGCATGATCAAGAGACCAACTCACCTCGTGGAAGAATGTTAACCTGGACGTTTGAACATTTGTCCAGGAAGTTGGTACGCATGCAGATTCCAAAAAAGAAAGATGTTATCTTAATTCTCTGGTGCCGCATCCTATTATTATATTTGCAAACAGCTTAACAAACCATTTCCCTTAATTTCACATATACATTGGCCAGATTCCATTGTAACTTCTGACTCAGGTCTGTACGTTTATTATCTTATAGGATCTCACAGACGGGGTGAGAAAATGGAATTTCACAGCAGACTGGGTGGGTGTATGAGGAAGACCGCTTTATAATGCCATGCGCACTCTTATGTTATTTGGGAAGCAGCGTCTAGGTTTATGCCTCAGCGGCTCCTTTAAAGCTTGGTCTGAATGTGGCCCCTTACTGAAGCAGAGCGTTCCAGGACCCGCTTAACTTAGAAAAAACACATACCAGCAATAAAGTAATGAGTCCATTTGCTTTTTATTTGCCTCAAGGCTTAAGGCTGGAAAATGGGAGTGTGCAAAAGGTGGCTGGGTACCTGTTTTTAAGTATTGCAGATGTGTTCACATGAGCATGGCTTTTTTGAAGAAAGTCACCCACACCACATGCAGGGAAATAATGTAACTGTTTTTTAAAAAATAAATATATATGTATGTCACAGGTATTGTGTGGTGTGTGTAAAGGGGTGGGGGGGCTAGCCGGATAGCTAGGCACATGCACATATATGACCCTGCCCCATGCCATTTGCAAGATGCACATCCAGTCCTGTGTTAAGTGATCTGAGACTTTGAGTCGTGCTTTTCTCATTAACATGGGACTACAAATACCACAATGCACATACAAACAGGCCTGCATGAGCTTCCGCCACATGGGCCAATAGTTTGCGCATTTCACTAAGTAACCACCTGGGAAAGCTTTAGGGAGGATCATGGACATGTTTCCCTTACCTTACTGTGTTGCATCAGCAATGTGTGCTGACCCTGTAGGGCACGGCATCTGTGGCTACTTTCCTGGGCGTGCCTTCTGATAATGCTTTTTACCGCCAGTGGCTTTGTGGTACATGCAGCCTTGACTGTTCATTTTTATTTTTGTTATTCATGCTGATGACTATCCTGCTGCTACGAAGTCTGCTCAGGATCACCCTGGAACATGTCCTGTTTCTAGATGATGGAGGGTATGTAGGGTCCGATGGAGGCCAGATTACAGGAACCAGAACCGTAGAGAAGGGCCATTTTGATTGGGGCACCACCAACACTGGGAGGTACATTTATGAAGCAATGGTTGTGAAACAACCCTTGCTCATATTAATCAAGTCGTTCCATTAAACTTTACACTCAAGGTGCCTGCCAAAGTTTGTTGAAAGCAGTCTTCTGAGAGTTAACCTCTGCCAGTGTGATAAAAATGTCTTAACCAGGTCTGTCTTCAGCCACTCTTTGGATAGGCATTATGTGTGTCCTTCACTGAAGTCCTGTTAAAAACATGCATTGAGAAAGCCAATCGTTTGGCTTGTGCGTGTCTATTAGGCATTGGTCAGGTGCTGCTATTAGGTGGGCATGTACCCGCACCATTTTGCACCTGTTTTCATCAAATACAAAAACAAGATTTAAAAAGGATAGCCCAGCGGCAACGTGCTCGCCTTGGAAACAAGACGACACGAAGCAACACAGGTTAGATCCCCCGGTCCACGGTTACAAACCTCTGGGTATTAAGCGCATTTTAAATACGCAACTAAGAGACATATTCCTGTAACAGTGCCTCGATGCCACTGGGCTGTGTGAGCACTTTAAAAATGCAAATAAATAAAACACGTTTACAATGCAACCAAAAAAGTGAATACCCAAAAGCAATCACTATGGACTTTGCCAATGCTTGTTTGTGAAATATTTGGTTGTTTGCTGCTCCGACTTCTCCACAAGCAACCTTGTTTTACAGAAAAAAAGACTACCAGGAACATATGACCTGCAAAAAATCCAAATTGAAATATGATTATTAGCTTTTCTCACGCAAAAAGTTGTTGAGGTCAGCTTGACTTTTTGCGAGGGTAGAAAGGTACAAAGAGTTATCAATTATTTGGTCTTGTCACACTGACCTTTTACATCAAAAATGATCTAAAAGAAAGTTTACTATGTCGTTGTTATTCACTTCGTTTCTCGATGCTACAGAACGTCTTTACTAATAAGAAAAGGAGGCCCTTTTAACTTTCATTCGATTCAGAAATCACGTAATGTTATACGTTATGAAAAGAAAATCGCATTTGACTTATATTTAGATGTTCAGTACACAGATATCTTCCCAGTAAAGTTCAGATTCACGAGGTCACAACTATTTTCTCATGTTCAAGGACTGTCGAAACATCAATTAAATGACCTCGTTAGATGCTGGTGAGTCAGTGAGAGATAGCAGTGTGTAAACGCAATCGTTTGCATTCCACTATGCGATTGGTCCTGCATTCGCTCAAAATTAAAGATATAGGTACATTTGGGGAATCCATCTTTCCAGAATGAACAATTTACGGCAAACCCTTCACTGTGACATCCTATGGAGGGGAAAACTAACATGGCTTGACAGCTGTTCCCCTTTAGTGAGTCCATATGGAGAATGTACTGCCTAGCTGTTTTGTTTCAATGAACGCTGTGGCCCTCTGTTGTATATTGCAGGTCTTGTCTTTTCACTGGCCAGGAGTGCTTGCTATTAGAATGTTTATGCATGAATGCAGCTCAGGAGAATGTTGAGTGGATCTGTGTGTGAATGTCCTGAGGGTGTCAGTTGGGGGCCTGAGCTGGGATGATAGGATGGCCGGTGGGTCTACTCCTCTGTTAGTACTGTTAATACCCATCCATGTAACTGTCTTGTCCATATGTGAGTGTAAATACTACAAGAGTAACTGGAATATGTACATACTGTACATACTGTATAATAAAGCCTTACCTGAACCAATCTAGACTCCACAGCAGGTCTTTGTATGAGTGCTGGGTGCTGATGACTAAAGAGAGGCTTTACAACAGACTCTTTTAGGGTTATGGGGTGGTGGTGCCAATGTATTCATACCTGTGCTACGGAAGGACCATTTCAACAAATGCAATATTGAACAAATAGCATGCTTAAGACATTTGAGACAGGACTGGGGTTAATCAGAGAGTACATCAAGCAGAAACATCCTGGGTGCATGCAGCAATACTCGTGCATGCAAGCTGAATCGCTGAGGCTTAGTTTTTGCATGGGAGGCAGTTAAAAGAGCTCTCCCTGGAACATATCAAAAGGGAAACGAAAGACTGGGCAAACATACCACAAAAACTCAGTGTTGTCATGTCACATCTCATTGATTCCTGCCGGTGCGCGAGCATGTGTAGTGAATGTATGTGCGACTTGTGTGTGTTTGTGAGTATGTGTGAAAGATAATCTAAAATTTTGTTTTAATCTTTTTTATTAAATATGATTGCCAGGAATCAGAAACAAGAATGCTAAACCTATCCTAAAACAAGAACCACAGTCAGCAAAAAAAAGAACATCGGCACGATTCATGAAAGCTCCACCCACAAGTCTCTGAATGAAGTATTTGGTTACTTTCAATGCAGGGACGGTGTCATAGCCTTTGAACATTTTCAGTTGAAAGGGGCCTCAAGCCTCAGGGGCACCCCCATCAATTTACCAGATGTTGTCAGTTAGCAGTCTTATAACACAGCAATATATTATTCCTTTCTATTTGTTGTGCTGGGTTTCAAAATGTGCGCTTTGCAGCACTCGCCTTAGAAGCTGCATTTGCTTGAGCCCTTCTGGCCACCACTTCCCTTGGGGTATGCAGAACTGTTATCACCTCGTAACCTTTTAATATCGGTTCCTCCACATCGCCACTTACTGTCGAGGAAGGATTTATTACTTTTCAGCAGGCATTCCATGTTTCAGCTCCCTGCTGGCTGGCTGTCTCGTGATAATCAGCAGCTATTACTCTAGGCTGCATTTGTTTTTCGCCATTATATTGTATGCAGCCCAGGGGTGCCTTACATTTTTCTGCTCCTAGCAAGTGGGCCCCCAACCATGCTGAAATGGCCCACCACATATCTTCAGCCAAGCCTGCTCTCATGAATAATGTCTCATACTCAAAAACAGGAGGCTCATAAATGGACTCATGTGAGGAGGGGTAGAAGGGGTGGACAGAGCAGGAACACAATAAATGCAAGGTTAGCTTACGTGATATATGAGCACCTGTACGTCCCAGCTTTTCACCCACGAGCTGGGGGATGCACATCACCTTTAACGGCAGTGAGGGCCTCAGCTTAGGCTGTGGGCCATTAAAAGCCATGTACACCTCCCACCATGGGTGTGAAATTTATTAGCACCCCAGTGTTTATTCGTGGTGCAAATGTTTTTTTTTTCTTCCCCTCAGGAGATTGGCTGCACAGGCAACCTCAATCTCCAGAGGGCTGCCTTAGGGAAAATGTACTAAATCTCTTTTCTATTTCAATGGCAGCTGGGATTGGGAGGAGCGCCGGACACGAGCGTGAAGCTATGGTCCTGCAGGTAAATGAGAGTGAGGGTGGGAGTGAGGAAGAGGTGGGGTTAGTTTGCGGGGAGGTGTGTTGACTGCCCATATATAAGAAAAGATAAAGAATGGTGCAACACAGGGAATGGCCATGGGTGCTTGGAACAGCAGCCAAAGAATGTGTATTCAATCCTGCTGTTCCAGACACTTGATTGGCTCATTGCACTTCCCCAAGTTCGAATGGTAGAGCACCACACTCAATCCCACTAAAGTTACTCCAGCAGAAAAATGATGTGCCGTGCTTAAGTACCACTTTCACAAACCACTGAGAAAACTCTTAAGGAAGAATTTGTACTCACACAAACAATGAAGAATATCTTTTCAGATTGGCAAATAAAATCATGTTTACCTCGTACGGTCTAGTGAGCAGTAACTCCCTTGATTTTCAGAGTGATAGAGAAACCTGGATGAAGAAAACTCATTCCTACAACTCAAATAGCACAGTCTGCATGGAAACAAGCTATTTCTGAAAATAGAATGAATTGATATGGCTTGTAGCATTCCTACATAAAGAAGCACTTACATTAAAAAAAGATAGATGTCATCACATATAAAGGTGTAGATGTAATACATGACTAAAAAGCCCAGTGCAAAGGCCTCACCAGATATTATCTTTCTATATAATATCACTCACCACCTCTCCCAGAACACTAAACCTAGTTCCCAAATCATGCTTTTGGGTGATCTGAATCTAGGCCTTCATGATAATCTAGATTAAAATGCCACAGATTTAGAAAATGCTAAGCACTTAACTAGGTTTCTCACTGCACATCTCTGATCAAACTGTCATGCCTGGGCCATGGGCACACACATTGGCAACCATCATGGACTATTTGTTATTCATTTATCTTCAAAATACTCTTGGAACAGCCCCTATTCACACTTTGGTACTTAATTCCCATTTGCGTGACTTTGGTGCCTTCTTATATAATCAACTAACTACATGTACCACAATGCACCTTGCTACAGCTATCAATTCCTGGCCATTCCCATTCGTCAGCATTGGAACCACAATCCCCAGAAGCCCTAGGAATCAGTGCTGCTTCCACCATCTCAGGACCAGAGAGGGAGGAGGCAGATTGTATTCAGGTGTGCTGCTCCAGGTGCTGCCAATTAGCCTGCCTCAGTACAGGGCACGGCGGTATTTAAGCAGCTGCCTGCAGGAGCTCAGTCTCTTGCATCAAGAGTCCTCCCATGCCCCTTGTTGCCTTTTGTCTCGAATTTGTATGCTGTTCCTGCTGCTGCATTTTCCTTCTTTCGTTCCAGTGCTTTTTCTGGGCTTCCTGCCTTGCAGCCTGCTACACCCTGCGGCCTACAACCCTAGCCTTTTGGGCTCCCTGCCTCACAGCCCTGCTCCGCTGGGCTTCCTGCCTTGCAGCCTGCTACACCCTGCTGCCTACAGCCCTAGCCTTTTGGGCTCCCTGCCTCACAGCCCTGCTCTGCTGGGCTTCCTGCCTTGCAGCCTGCTACACCCTGCTGCCTACAGCCCTAGCCTTTTGGGCTCCCTGCCTCACAGCCCTGCTCCTCTGGGCTTCATGCCTTGCAGCCTGCTACACCCTGCTGCTTACAGACCTAGCCTTTTGGGCTCCCTGCCTCACAGCCCTGCTCCTCTGGGCTTCCTGCCTTGCAGCCAGTTACACTCCACTGCCTACAGCCATAGCCTTCCGGGCTCCCTGCGCTGCCTTGCAGCCTGCTACACCCTGCTGCCTACAGCCCTAGCCTTTTGGGCTCCCTGCCTCACAGCCCTACTCCGCTGGGCTTCCTGCCTTGCAGCCTGCTACACCCTGCTGCCTACAGCCCTAGCCTTTTGGGCTCCATGCCCTGCCTTGCAGCCTGCTACACCCTGCTGCCTACAGCCCTAGCCTTTTGGGCTCCCTGCCTCACAGCCCTGCTCCCCTGGGCTTCCTGCCTTGCAGCCAGTTACACTCCACTGTCTACAGCCATAGCCTTCCGGGCTCCCGCCTTGTTGCTCTGCTCCTCTGAGCTCGCTCCTTGCTGATCTGCTCTGCTGGGCTCCCTGCCTTGCAGCCTGCTACTCTCTTCTGCTTTCAGCCCTGACCCTTGGGTCTCTCTGCCTCTACGTCCTGTTCCTTTGGGTTCGCTCCTTGCTGTCCTTCTCCTCTGGGCTCTCTGTCTGCCGCCTCCTACAGCTCTCAGTCCTGCTCCTCTGGACTCTCTGCCTAGCAGCCTATTACAGTCCTCTGCAATCCACTACAGTTTGTTTCTGTACCTTGTACCATTTGGTACTGCAGCCCTGCTTCCTTGTTTGCAGCCCCCCTCTTTCCTGGCTGCTGATCCCTTGCTCTCTTCCTTGTTTGCAACCCCTTGTTCTTGATCCCTGTCCTTCTCTTCTTCGACTCCTCTGTCCTCCCCTTTAGTTTACCCATTTCTATTGTACTGTTTCTTCCTTCATTCCCTTCTCCTAGATTTCTCTTAGACTTCCTCGTCCCTGGTTATTTCTGTTCTTGTCTCTCTTGTGTCTTATGTTGATCCTTTGTACAGAGCTTGACTGTTGGTTTCCGGCAGGCAACCTCTGCCCCTTCCCTTGTCGCGTTTTCTATTTAACAGACACCCACAGCTGTTGTTCCCAGCCATGAGCAGACAGAGTGGGCCTCTGTAAAAGTAATCCGTGCAGAAGGCTGGAGTTTCCAAAGGTCTGTGGAGGACTCTTTTTCCATATCTGCATACACCCCAAGAGGGAATCCAGTTTGTTTGTATCTTTGTATTTCCTGCCCCTTTCTGTTCACAACTACAGTTGCCTACTTTTCTTTCCCTGTGCCACTCTTTACAGAGTGCCATCGTTGACACAAACGCACTGCAAAGGCAGAACCTTGGATTGGGTAGCAGACCTAAACTACAATGCAAAGATCCTCTCAAACTATCTGTGCACTTGGTCAGACCACAACGTTGTCTCATTTGAGATCCAAGACACTAGGCAATCACCACGTATCAATCAAAGAGTTCCCCTGGCCTTCACCAGAAATAACTGCCTGATCACTCTGGAGAGTATACTCCCTTTACTTCAACCCATCACCAATCCACAGAAGACCTTTGACCTAGATCCAACCATGCTGGTGAACAAATATAATCAGAACCTACTCCAAGCCCTTGACCATCTAGCGCTGCATAAACAGAGGAAAGCTAAACCCCTAGCACATCTACACAAATGGTTAACAGCTGATCTGAAAGCATTACATAAAATTTAAAGATAAGCAGAAGCTAACTGGAAGAAAAAAACATCGATCCAGAGTAAAGACAATTTCACTATTGCCTCTAATGCTTATAAAGCTGATATCTTGAAAACTAAAAGCAAGACGTTCAATAATAGAATCCATAATGCCAAATCTAGCACCAAAGAGCTCTTCACCATCCTCAAAGAGCTGGTGGCACCTATCTCCCCACCAGACTCTTGCAATAAAGATGCCCTTTGGTGTGCAAACATCCAAAAGGCCCTATTGGACAAAATTGTGCTATTACAAGTGAAAACCTAACAAACTGAACACTTCACCTTCCAAACATAGCACCCACCCCCCTCTGACTTCTAAACCTAACAGTCTCTTTGAATTCACCCCAGTCACACCTAAAGAGGTTGAAACTATCATTGCGAGTCTTAAGACATCTAGATGCCAAGGCGACATCTGCCCTGCCACAATCATAAAGGAGGGGGCCAAGGAACTGGTCCCTTTTATCACCTCATTCATTAACGCCTCATTTGCCTCATGCACTGTCCCCAAAAGGCTCAAAGATGCCTGGATCATGCCACTCATCAAAAAGCCTAATCTCGACCCTAGCATTCCTACTAATTGTCGCCCGATTACAACTATGCTCTTTCTTTTGAAAATATTAGATAAAGCAGCCTACATCCACATACAAAACCCTCTCGAAACCAATAATCTTCTGGGCCTCCGGCAATCTGGGTTCAGACCCAGACATTGGACTGAAGCAGCCCTTCTAGATTTAAAAATCCAGATGGATGAGGCCAGGGACAATGGAAAGCCGGCCTTACTCCTCTTACTCGACCAATTGGCTGCATTCGATTTAATCAATCACAATATTTTAACTTCTCACCTTACTACAGCAGCTTCCTTCTCCTCCAATGCTGCAGCTTGGGTCCATTCCTTTCTCTCTGACAGATCTATGAGGGTGTTCTCTCCTGCTTTATCTGCTGAACCCTCTCCAGTCACTTGTAGAGTCCCGTAGAGTTTGTGTGTCCCCCCCAACCTTTTACAACATCTTCACAAAGCTCTTGTTCGACCATTTAGATGACCTTGGTGTTTCTTACACCAAATATGCTGATGATATGCAACACTCCTAAATGAAATATACAGCAAAATACAAGCTTGGATGGCCAAGCATGGTCTTTGTCTCAATGATGACAAGACTGAGTTATTGCTCATCTGCTCCAGGCAACGACCCAACAAGCTAGGTCCCCAATATACCTCATTTAACATAGACGGGAATAATAACAAGGGATTCTATCCCTGGGAGTCTATCTGGACTCTACCTTATCTCTCTTTAGACAAGTAAACGCAACAGCATCAGAAACTGCATAAACGTTCAAACTTATGAAAGCGTGCAAACCCTTCCTGTCTACCAATTACATGTGGAGTCCCCCAGGGCTCTTGTGTATGAACCACTTTGGACAAGATCTTCAAAAAGCCTTTATTCGATGATCTGGACCATCTGGGTGTCACCCACACTAACTATGCAGATGACACACAGATCCTCCTCCCACTAACAGGTAGTTATGACACTGATGTGTTACTAGAGAACAAAATGTACTTCATCATTCAAGCATGGATGGCCTCTCACAGTCTCTGCTCGAATGACGATAAAACTGAGCTGCTGATTGTAGGATCTACAGCCAACCTGAACAAACTGAATACAGACTACGCCTCCTTCAACATTGATGGGTACAGGATCCCAGTGGCTAAAGAGGTAAAAACCTTGGTTTTTATCTGGATGCTACTCTGAATTTACATAAACAAGTGAATGCCTTGGCCTCGGCTACTGCCTATACAGGGAAACTGATCAGGGCTTGCAAACCAATGCTTTCTACGGAGAGCTGCATTACCCTGGCCAGAGTGCTAATATTGTCCAAGTTGGATTATTGCAACAGACTTTACTTAGGAGCTGGTTAATATGTTGTCAATAAATTACAACTTTGCAAAACAATGCTCTAAGGACCTCTCTGAGCATCTCAAGTAGAGATAAGATCCAACTCAATACTATGTCCCTCATGCACAAATCCTTGAACCATGCTGCCCCTCTATACGTAACGGTAAAATGGAACCTGAGATCTTCAACATGGGTCACCAGGTCATCTAACACCCTCGGCCTGATAGTCCATAGATACAAACTACAAAAGTCTGGGGGGACTAGCTTCCCAGGTATGGCTGCACAGCTATGGAACTCGCTCCCTCTCTCCTTAAAAGCGACCAACTCATTCACGAACTTCAGAAACAAATCAATCAAATGGCTAACCGAGAAGTACTAACTTCAAAAACAGAATTCCATTACCATTGTGATCCCTTACTTTTGACCATTTATCCTTAAACCTCCAATGCTGAACCTATGACTGTACTTTGCTCATCACTAATTGTCCTTACTACTGTCTGATCTTATATTTCCACATTTCTGCATTTCATGACCTTGCATATCTATAACACTTATAACTGCAAAATGCGCCCATATACCTCTAGGTTAAGGTACGCTATAGAAATAAATAAAACAAACAAGCAAACAAACCAATAGCTGCATCACCTTGGCAAGAGCTCTTATACTCTCTAAACTGGACTATTGCAATACTCTATACTTTGGCACCAATCAGCGAAACCTAAACAAGCTACAAGTTTTGCAAAACAACGCCCTTAGAGCTGCCCTAAACATTCCTCGCTCGAACCACATCTTACAAACGAGACGGGACACCAATTGGCTCCCGATAAAAGATAGGATCACCTTCAGAATCTTAATGATCACCCACAAATGTCTGATGAATTACGCCCCTAAGTATCTGGTCGATGAATTCTCTAGAAAAGAATCATTGAGACCCACAAGAGCCAATTACTCTCACTGCGTCAACATCCCCAAATTCAAACTGACTAAAGCGGGGGTGGGGGGGTCTAGCTTCCCAGTGCTAGCAGCCAAGACTTGAAATGCTAAGGTCAGAGCCTTCTTTCCCGTGCTTCCGGAACAAAGTAAAATCATGGCTCTTCTCCCAGTCCAATCAATGACACATATCGCCCACGTGACTGCTGCTTGAACCATAAGACCATAAGGACCACAGTCTAGATATGTAACACTAGGCAACCATCCCGAAGGTATATCTTCAGAAGTTATCAGTAATAGATAAGAACAATGTATATATCTGTGTTTGAATTCAAATGTTTATTGTAAATATGCAACTTGATCTGTAATACAAGGCAATTACCAATATCCAGACATTGACCTTGAGAGTGCAAAACCTGGGAACTCAAAAGCCCGAGTGGGTTGGGAAAGAGGCAAAAAATGGGACAACCTGATGGAGAAGTGGGATCTCCATAATCTACATTGGCTGCGAAGAGAGGCCAATAGAGAGATTCCAACTTGGCAAAGAGACGATTGACTACACATTTGTTTCAAAGCTTACAAGTAACAACTCGGCAGATGAAACAACAGCTGAAAAGCATTATGCCAAACGGGATGGAAGCCTGCACGAGGGGCAACCGCCTAAAACTGATGGAACAAAGTGTCAGAGAAATTACGACTCCCTACAAGCAGAACTCCAAACCACAAGTGAAAGTCATGGGCACACAGATCTGCCAGGTAGATTATGTACCTTTACTATCAAACTACTGGGTAAAAAAGCCACGAGAGGCGTACTGTCAGAAAACGCACAATCACGCCTATAACTCGCTTGGTAGCTCAGAGATCCATCCTGAGGAAATTGAAGCGCATGGCGAAAACCTCAAACTGCACAAAAACTGAAGCTGCCGTAAAACTGGCCCAAAGAATCTACAGAACTTGGCTTCAGCAACATCGGGCACTACTAATCCAACAAGACGCGGAACAGATGCTCCGGACATAGAGCGCAAAAAAAAGTAAGGACTTCT
Source organism: Ambystoma mexicanum (assembly GCF_040938575.1). Lineage (NCBI taxonomy): Eukaryota > Metazoa > Chordata > Amphibia > Caudata > Ambystomatidae > Ambystoma > Ambystoma mexicanum. The sequence goes on from NC_090935.1 coordinate 1,407,940,727, forward strand.
GGGGGCTAATTAGCACAACAAATGAAGGCACCAATGATGCCTTACAGAACAACGTCAGCGAAGAACACTGGGTCGAGTTTTTTGAAGACTTGTATAAGAGGTCGGAGACCAAGTAATTAGACAGACCAAGCCTCAAGGAGTCTCTGCTTGGAAAATTCCACATGACATTGAGAGCATCAAGAGCAAAATCTTAAAATTGAAGAACTCATGGGCTCCGGAGCCGGATGGAATATCCAACTTTGACCTTAAAATAAACATTGATGCATTGGCGCACCTCATTAGCCAAATCTTCAAGAACTGTAATGAAAATAACACCATACCGGCGTCCTGAAAAACAGCAAACGTTGTGCTGATCTTTAAAAAAGGAGCAAAAACAGACCCTAGAGGCTACCGCCCAATTGCCCTGCTTGACGTGATTGGCAAGGTTTTTGGGTCATGTGTGCTAGACTTATTTCAGACCTGGTGGATTGAAGCAAATTACATTGATCACTTCCAGTCAGGATTTGTAAAGAACATTGGCACAAAAGCAAATATCTTACTGCTAAGCTGTCTTAAGGCCAAAGTCCAACAAGGTAGCCCTAGAATCTTCATGGCCTTCGTCGATCTTGTACAAGCTTTTGACCGAGTGAACCGTGAACACCTTTGGGAAAAATTAAAACGGAAAGACTGCCCTGCAACTCTGCTGGGTCCTATTATGGTTCTGCACAGAGGAACATCAATGCGAGTCCGCCTAAATGGGGCCGGTGATCTAACAAGGGAAATACGGACCCACTGAGGAGTCAAACAAGGCTGCCTGTTAGCACCGGCCCTACAAAATGCATACATGGCTGACATTGATGATTGGGACGCCGACATCAGAAGCTTGCCTCCCACTATAGGCGGATCCAGAGTAACGCGAATTTTGTACGCTGACGACATTATCATCATGGACCAAACCATAGTGGGACTGCAAAGACAATTGAATAGCCTGCTTAACTAATTGTCGGCAAACAACTTGGAGCTAAACAAGACCAAAACCAAAATCATGGTGCTCAAGATATCTACAAAGATGGGTCAAAAGGCGAAACTGTATGCGGTGGACGAAAAACTTGAAATCGTGACCAGCTTCTAAAATTTGGCCGTAATGCTAAGCAACAGCAGCACAGAACTCCCAATACAGGTCTCGCTAAAAGCGAAGATGAAGAGCTTTGCCTACCAAGCAAGGCTAGTGGATAAGAAATGTGGGTGATATTCCTTTGTGCCAGTCCTCTCCTCTTTTAAAGCTAAGGTCGTCCCATTTATCACATACGGGACGGAAGCAAAGCCACAAATCCCGATGCAATTCTGGCACAAACTCGAAGGTCTCTTCTGGAGAAGGGTGATTGGGCTCTCACAATCAACCCCAGTTGCTCTCATTAGGCAACAACTTTGCTTACCATCAGTAAAGGACGTCGTAATACGAAATATCATGATGCTCTTTAGGGAAATCATCATTGAGCCAAAATCAAACATTGTTCAGATCTTAAAAAAAGAACTGGACAGTGGCAAAAATAAAACCTTGTCTCTTTCTGCAGACAATTGCAACAATCTCCTGGATAAAATAGCAATGACGAAGGAGTCCCTCATTGGAAACCCAGTCAAAGTCTCAAAACAATTGTTGGACCTAGGCTGGATCAAAACGATGGAAAAGGCTGCAACTTACAAACTGAAAAAACAACCTCCCAAGCCATTGAATGAAAATCAATGAGACACGAGTGTACCTGAAGAAATTCCCAGACAAAAACTTGGGAAGAATCTTCTTGAGAGCCAGACTGAACTTGATACAGACATACGAAATCTTGGCTATCAGAGGTGAATCCCCTACAAATGCATGTTGCTTCTGCGAGATAGATCATACGGAGACAATACGCCACCTATTACTCAAATGTCCCGGCTGACAAGGAGCTAGAGAAACCTACCTTATGGAAATCTTCGCTAGAGGAAGAACCTTAGATGAGGACTCATGGTGGGCTGGTCTAATGAGTGGTGAAAACACAAAATGGTCAATCGCAGTTTTTGAAACAAATTGGCATAGCTTAAGGGACTCGAAAGGCGGACATGTCAAGGAAATTAAGGAAATCAGTGTATCTAAACTTACACAAATTTGAACTGCTAAACTAAGAAACAGGAGGATTGAATATGTTCTCCCTTCATTTGGAACTTTTGTGTTGTTTGTAAAAATTGTTATACAATGAAATCAATTTTTTTTTAAAAATGACCTATATGTTCAGCACTTCACTTTCCCTGCCACTATTTGTCTTCACCTGTCCTGGTAATTACATTAATTTCTTTGGTTGGCAATACTGCTGTTGTGTTACCTATTCTGACCCTGGCTGGAAGAACACCCTTGCCTTGCAAAGTGTTCTGTCCCTAGGTTGAGAGTGGAGTACCGCCTATCTAAAAGAGGATAGAGAAGGAGGGAAAACTGGCCCTAACTCTTCAATGAGTTATTGATCAGTGTTGCCAAGCTGTTATAAAGATTTCCAAGAGAGGAGCCTAAAAGCGGCATACAAAATGAGTGTTCTTGGGAGAGCATACAACAGGGGATTTCTGGTACTTTATTCACCCTCAGTAGTGTTTTCTGTCCCCACCCATTTATATACTTCCATCAAACAAGTGTAAATTATAAAACAAATGATAAAAATATCAAAGATTTGTTGTATTCCTTGGGTCTCAAGTGTTTCTATATCACCATCTTTTTGTATCAAGAAACACCACTTAATCTTTGTTACAGAATATGTTTCATGAAATTTTATCTACTAAGTAGAAAAAGCCATTTTTGCCTATAGATCATAGGCATTGGAGATAAGTTGTTCTTAGTATGTGTCTCCTATGCATTCGCAACATCCATAAATTCTGAGGTCGACCGGTTTCGATGCTGTATATTCTTTCAGGTCATCTTCTTCAGGACCAATTTATTATCCTGTGAATCAAACTTCCATCCGCCCGATGTGGCGGTAACCCATATCCCACCTAGGGAATACAAAGACCTGTTTAGGGGCCGGGTTCCAATTGACAATATAAATATATTTAATTGTCATATGCGATTAGTGATAAACACCCATTGGACTGTGCATATACATTTGTAAGTGGCATCCTTGCACCCGTCATGTGAAGTACACACCACACCCACAGTGCATCTCTCTGTTCTTTTCATGAGTGTGTGTGTGGATGGGGTTGCATGCTGCCCGTGTCCAAAGGTGAAAAAGTTGCATAGTTGGACGCATTGATGACATCAAACAGACTGAAACTCAACCCTAGCAAAACAGAACTCCACCACAATCCCACCACAATCCCTTGTCCTGATAGAATGGCCACTTGCCCAAACCCATCAACCAAAGAAAGGAATATTGAAACAACAATGGACAGCACCCTCACTCTTAAGCCAGAGATCATATCCACCATCAGAAGCTGTTTGTCCCGGCTGCGCATGTTACAATGCATCTTGCCTTACTTAATATTCACATAACATAACAGCAAACTTGCCTACCATCAATGGTTATGTCTTTATAGGGCTGAAGTACTCATATGAAAGAAAGAACGCTGATCCAAACACATTGATTATGTGAATCACAGCAAAATGAAATGTATAAAATCATCAGAAAATTTAAAAGACCTGACAGGCTGCAGTGCAACTCAGCACCCTACAAAAGAGCTCTATAACCGGATTATTGCACACATCCACCAAAATAGCCTTAGCATCCAGGATCACCTGAACAATAAAGGATGCCCCCACCCACACACCACTGAGATGCCACCAACACCTCTGACTACCACCTCTCTATTTTCTTTCCCCCTTCTCTCTGCAGAGGACTTACATGCTACCATTGACTCATTAACCCCTTCAGGACCTTCTCAGAATACTTGTCCCCCTGATCTTTACAAATCGATCATGAACTCTCCAGACTTGGCACCCATCTTTCTATCCCTCCTCAGTGACTCCATCAGCACTGGAAGAGTCCAAGCTCAGTTGAAATCTGCATGCATCAAACGTTTGCTTAAAAAGCCTGGGGCCAACCCATATGAACCAGCCAGCTATTACTCTATCTCAAACAACCCTTTCATCTGGAAACTTCTGGAAACAGTGATATACAGTCAAGTCTAGGATTTCATCAAAACAAATCAACTCTTGAGTCACAGTACAGATTTAGACCTTTAAGGAGGGCAGAATCATTCTCTCCACTCCATCTGGAATACACTTAAATACAATACAGATGAAAACTCTGAGAGTGCGCTCATCCTGCTAAACATCTCAGCTGCTTTTGGCATCTTCGGTCATGATATCCACATAGATAGACTGAAAGATATGGGTATTACAGAGGCAGTTCTACACTGGATCACCTCCTTCCCCACGGGTAGAACAGAAACCACTATCTTGGCCCCCTACAATTCCCAGTCTTGCCAGCTTACATGCAGAGTACCCCAAGGATCCACACTCTCACCTCTAATTTCCAACATCTAAATGGCACCTATAGTTGACACCATCAGCTCAGGTATCTCCTGCTCCAACTACATGGATGACACACAAATAAACAACACATTTTTGAACCACACATTACCAAATGATCCAGGTATTGAAAACTGCCTTGCACAGATGATGCATTTATGACATCAAACAGACTGAAACTGAACCCTAGCAAAACAGAACTCCACCACAATCCCTTGGCCTGATAAGATGGCCACTTGCCCAAACCCATCAACCACAGTAAGGAATCATCGAACAACAATGGACAGAGCCACCATCAGAAGCGGTTTCTCCCAGCTGTGCATGTTGTAATGCATCTTGCCTTACTTAACATTCACCGACAGGCGGATGGTCATAATTTCTCTTATACTATCCAAAGTAGACTATAAAACAGTCTCTATCTCAGACTCCCAGATTTCCTAACGAGGAAACTTCAAAGAGTGAAAAATGCAGCTGCATGACTACTTCTCAGGATTACGTGATTTGAACAGCCTAACATATTCTCCACTGGCTACTCATCAAAAAAGGGTTAATTTCAAAACCTTGTGCATCGCCCATTGTTCATACCACAGAAGAGGCCCCTCCTCTTTCAGAAGTCAGTTTTAACATTGCACCCCCGCCAGAACATCTAAGTCCAGCAATACTGCACCAGTTCTAATCCCCAACTTCAACAAGAGATGTCAAGGAGGATCCTCTTTTTCAGTTTTGGCCATGGAACTGTGGCATACCCTACCCAAATCTCTTCACCTTGAAGTGAACCACCAGTCTTTTCGGAAAGAGCCCAAGACCTGCTTTTCAACCGACCACTTCAAAAGAAATGAAAAATAATAGCAACAGACAAAAACCTGTGCACCAGAAACTTGGCCTAATTTACTATACATAACTTTCTGAAACTCTTGGCACTTTCATCTGTGGGAAACCAATTTGGTTCATTGATCCTCCACTGCATGACACTGGTCTACACGTTAATCTGAGTGAAATTTACAAACAAAAGCCAGAAGGCAACAACACCCTCACTCCCGGCCTCTCTCCACTCCAGGTCATCCCTCAACTAAATCCTCACTACTAAAGTCTTGCATCTTTACACTTCTCACACTCCATCAGGTCACCTGCAGGTCTAGTACTTAACAGTCATACCCTATACATCTTGTATCAGCAACAATGCTGTCAATGTTTGCACTCCACAATCAAGGGGTTGCCCATGTAGCTAACCTGCCTGGTCAGCACCAACCCCAAACAGCACATAGATTTTCACATCCACACACAAGTAATGCAAACTTCTGACAGGCATTCATCAACAACAAAGATTTCTGCATCTGCCTTCCTGCTATCCAACTAACACACCCTGCCCTCCTTTCTTACAGTGCCTTGTGCAGTGAGGCCAGCGTTATTGGCAGATGTGCGCTTTATAAAACCACTTTACATTGCATTACTGTTGAACCAGAATTCACTAATGTAATAAGCATTTGCACCACTTCCACAATAATAGCCTCCTCTCCTTTGTGTAATTGGACATTTTAATAAGTGGCTGGAAGCAATATGCGGTCCATGAACAAAACATCTACTATAAGCACATTTCTTTATCGCTCTTCACCAGTTAATTAAAAGTGAGGAACATTGACTTGGCCATCCTCTTAATGAAATCTGTTTAAGGAACTGTATCAGAGTCCACTCATCACAAATGTTCACACGTCAGAGCATTGCGGAATTCCATTCTAGGTTGTTCCTTTAAGAATGCCCCACAAATAGGATCATTATACAAGAAATAACCTTCTATAAATCGTCAGAAATTGCCCAAAACAACGTCTCTTAATGAAAAGGAGCTTCCAGATGAGAAAAAAGCAAGAATCTAACACATACTGAAAATTGACCTTCATAAACAAAACACATGCAGTATCTCAGCTCCAGATAAGCCCCAACTAAGAGAGCACTGAAGAAATACACAAGACATATCGACACACGATATGATAAAGAATTGCCAATTGAAGAATGTAAGGGTCACAAGTAGAAGCAAACTCACATAAAGAAAAACTCAAAAAAAAATGTAATATTGATAATAGAAAATAACCAATATTAAAAAGTATCAAATCAAAAAATGCATATTTTACAAACTGTACCATAACTCTCTATTATTCTATGTGAATGACAAACCTCTAAATCAACATCCGATTCAATTGTAGCTAAACCTTAAACATGAAACCCAATTTGTGTTGGTCAAATAACACAGCGAGTAGAGCCCTCGCTTTGGTATGGTGCAGAGCCTGCTGACAAAGGTTCGCATCCTAGCAGGGCCAAACTCAACCTTTCATCCTTCCGAGTACGATAAATGAGCACCACACACAGTGGATAATAATGAGCAGCCCTCAGACACCTGAGGGTGTGTAGCAGCTATATAAATCCAAAATTATTATTATTTGTATCATTTGTTTAGCGCCAATCTGACAACTATGAGAACACAGCTTTCAAAACAGGAACCTATTCTTGATCAGGATGCTGATATTGTACCTAGGGTAACGATAGCCTGCTCTTATAATCGTAGAGTTCACCCCAACAATCTAAAACCATTATAGCAAATGCAAAATCAAATGGCTCCTCAAGAGAGCCATGCCCAGCATAGATTACAAAGGCAATGTTGTCAAGATGTGGCCATTTATTAACTGAGCGGTAATTATAAGTAACTCATAAATGCAATGGTACGACCACTGCCAAAACAGTCACTTTTAGACCCCTTGAAGCCAGCAAACTTCTTCCTAGCAATATCTGCCATAAATCAGAGCTAACCCTCTGTGGAATACAACCATCTGCTGGACCACTTTCAGGTTGGCTTTCATCTTTAGATGAGTGCGGAAGTGGTGGCAACAATACATTTATATGTTTATCGGTGGGACGGACTACATTTCCTTTCAGCTCTGAGCAATTACTTAACCATTGGCGAGGCGCACCAGTTCCGGCGCTCCTGTGACAAGCCAGTCTTTGCCGGTCCTCGACGAACTCGACGCTTGTACGCCACGTCTCTCCTTTCTTCTAAGGTAGTTCATTATCAGCATAGCGTCTTACTGGCCAGACATATGGTAGTTTCCTTTCTCCTTTTAAGTCTCTCTGCCGCATACTCAACGCTGAGCATAGAAACTGGTACCTGTTCTACAGGTCACAGAGTGCCTGGGAACTATGGACCTTATAGAGAAACTGGACCTACTGCTAGCCACACAATGGGCCAGCCGGCTCTCTATTATCAACAAATATGTACAATTAAAACTTGACGACATGACTAATTTGCTCAAAAGGACTAGAAGTTCTCCGAGCCCCATGGTAAACCTCGCCACAACTTTACTGATGGTACCTAAACCGAGCCTTATGACTCAGCCCCCTCTTGCAGCGCAAATGGGCATAGTTTCTCAATTAGCCACTGTTGTGTCAAGCTTGGAGCCTTGCCTCCTCTCTGGCTTGAACCAAGTAGTCGCAGAGCTACCTTTGAAAGAGCTTATCCACCATAGCCCACTGTCTTTTGCTCAGGCTGTCCCTATTCAGGATAGACAAGGTAACAATAACGAGAAACATATGCCCTCCTGCGTTTTACATCAGAATGAAGCTGACAACAATATGTCCATCCCTACGGGAGTCATTGAGGGAATTAAAATGTTACTCAACACAAGGTCGCTTAACAACCATGCCTGCAATATTCAAAACCTTATAGTGGACAGAGACATTGACATAATGTGTCTCACAGAGACCTGGACTGACTCCAGTGGTCCTATGATTGACTTAGCCGTTCCGGAAGGGTACTCCATTTTCTAAATAAACCGGGAACACGGCCATGGGAGAGGGGTTGCCTTTATTGCCAAGAGTATGTACAGTCTCTTCCGTTCTCCATGTCTCGGCCAAGGGTGTAAGATTCTTCACTTCAAAATGACTTCGACCAGTCAGACTTGTATACATTTTATCTTAATCTACCAACCACCCTCAGTGATTCCAAACTTTAATGATGAGATCTCTCACCTACTGGGTAAATTCAGTGGGCCAAAGAGTGCTACCATTTTCTAAGGAGATTTAAATCGCTGGCAAGGAAATCCCACCGATAAAGAAGCCATTGAATTGGAACAGGTTTTAAATAATATCAATTATCAAGTCTTCAATGACGAGTCCACCACATCAAACAAGAATGTACTGAACTAGATATTGTCTCGAAATCTCAAAACCCATATAACTGTACCACTCCCTGTATCTAGTCCGATCACTTCTCAATCGGCTGCCATATTCATCCACACAGTCGCTCACTGGAAGCTCCAAATAACCTGAAAAAGGCTATTAGTCAAAATTTCAATATGGTAATTTCATTACACATTTTCGCCCCTTTAACATCTCTCATGGCTCTTACAGCCGACATAGATACAGCAGGAGCCTTGGTGAACTCCTTTTCTACCACATTTTCAGACATGCTGGACAGTATAGCCCTGCTTCAGCCGAAGGCAGATAGATCTAATTTTGGGCAACAAAACTGGTTCTCATCCTAATTTAGTGCCCAGAAGAAGGAAAAGAGAAAATTGGAAAACCAGTGGCTAAAGCGTCCTACAGCAGAAAGCAAGAACACCTGGAAAACTGGGGAGAAACTTTACAAATATAATATCGGGGAAACCTAGAAAAACTTTTCCAGCCATCAAATCAATAAGGCCCCTAACTGCACTGGGAAACTCTTTGAGATCGTAAGATCATTGGTGAAGCCCAAGCTGTCTGTTACCATTCGGCCCTCATCTGAGGACTGCTCAAAAGTTCAGGCTGCCTTTGAGGCTAAAATATCAAAGGCTGGGGATATAATCAAAGAATCTCTAGCTCTGTCCCCGCCGACCATGGAATCCAGAGGTGGGAAAGACTGTTTCATTCGATTACCCTAAATTCACCTTCTAAGCGATCACCACTACTCACACAAGGATTACGCTGTCAACCATGCGACCCATCGCCTGTACTAAAACATCCTCCCTCCCAGAATTATCCTGGAATATCAAGAACTCTTTATTGCATTCTTTACACAGTTGATTAACTCCTCATTTCGGGACAACTGCGTTCCTAATTCTATCAAGGCAGTCACGGTAACCCCCATGCTTAAAATGCACGGATTGGACCCCAAAGATCCAAGTAATCTTAGGCCAATCACTATCTTTAACTTTCTCTGAAGATTCTCGACACATTTGCCACGTTGCAACTTCAAAGCTTTGTGGAATCTCAAGGCATTCTCCATAAACAAAAGTCAGGGTTTAGGCAAGCACGTAGCACTGAGACGGCATTGATTGACTTACAAACCCACATGTGGAACATCATGGAGTGGGAGAAAGCTGGAATGCTGGTCTTACTCGATGTATCTGCAGCTTTCAACTTGCTCGATCATGACTGCCTTCTCCAATGTCTTGAACGACTAGGAAATTATTCGAGCAGAGCCATCCAAAAGATCCAATCGGTCTTGTCCAATCAGATATTTAGAATCCACCGGGGCGATGCCTACTATTCCTGTGCACCAATCAGGGTTGGTGTACAACAGGGTGCTAATCTATCCCCTGTACTTTTTTGACTTATATTTAAGACCACTTTGCCTGCTCCTTGTTTATTCAGGCGAATTACCCAGATGATACTCAACTGTTTCTCGAGGTCAGCAGCAATTATGCACTTTACTCCCTCAAACTTCTGGACACTTAAGATCTCATTGAGTCTTAGACATGTCAAACTGGATGTACCTTAATGGTAGTAGCATGGAACTCCTATTTTCGGCACTTGGCAGCCCGTTCCAAATTGAGTCCTGATTATAAAAGCTTTAACATTAAAATCTGCATCATACCAGTGCAAGGAAAGGTAAAAACCCTGGGCATACTGCTGGAATCCTCTATGAGCGCCAAAGCATATCTCAAATCAGCAGAAATTGCAAGTACTATCTGCACCTCCTTCACAATATTTGAACTTTCGTTAATGAAAAGAACTGCACTTCCATTGCCCAGAATTATTCTTTCAAGGTTATACTATTGTAATGCCCTCCTAGTTGGGGCCAACCGTTGCTCTCTGAAGAAATGTCAGACTATACAGAATAATGCAGTATGCTTTATCATGAAAATCCCAAGAAGAGAACACGTTTCGTCCCATAGGAGAGATCTACAGTTACCAGTGCAAGAACCCATCACTTTAAGACAGGCACCCTTGTACATTGCTGCCTTTTTGCGGCAGCACCGCCCTACCTAAAATCGCTAATTAGCTTCCACCTACCTAATAGTTTGCTGTGCTCCTCTAATCTTGGGTTGATCATCTGTCCTGGTTGAAAACGATCCAACGGTCAAGGTAAATTGTTTCTAGTCACTGCAGCAGAGCTTTGGAATACTCTCATACTGGCTATCAGGTGGGAATAAAATACAATGGCCTTCCGTAGAAAGATGAAATCCTTCCTGTTCACGTAACTAATCAGCTCTCTTCCCTGGATCCACTTGGAACCTGACTTTCCCATCCTGATTGTTCCTCTGATTGTGTTTTTGTCACGCACAGATGCCTGTGGGCTATTCGGCACACTATAAATGAATAAATAAATAAATAAATGAGGATGAGATTGGATGGTTAGCAGGTGAAGATGGTGTTGGAGGACTCATTTTTACAGGCTATGTGGATAGCTCAGCTCCAACACGTTTCCTTTGGAAGCAAGACAACACAGAGCAACACAGGTTCAAATCCTGGACCCGCACTTTGATACTGGTTTCACTTACAGACTGGTTTCATTGTCAAAGCACATAATAAAAGTTTAATTAATTAATTTTTCGTTGCTCTCTGAAGAAATGTCAGACTATACAGAATAATGCAGTATGCTTTATCATGAAAATCCCAAGAAGAGAACACGTTTCGTCCCATAGGAGAGATCTACAGTTAACAGTGCAAGAACCCATCACTTTAAGACAGGCACCCTTGTACATTGCTGCCTTTTTGCGGCAGCACCGCCCTACCTAAAATCGCTAATTAGCTTCCACCTACCTAATAGTTTGCTGTGCTCCTCTAATCTTGGGTTGATCATCTGTCCTGGTTGAAAACGATCCAACGGTCAAGGTAAATTGTTTCTAGTCACTGCAGCAGAGCTTTGGAATACTCTCATACTGGCTATCAGGTGGGAATAAAATACAATGGCCTTCCGTAGAAAGATGAAATCCTTCCTGTTCACGTAACTAATCAGCTCTCTTCCCTGGATCCACTTGGAACCTGACTTTCCCATCCTGATTGTTCCTCTGATTGTGTTTTTGTCACGCACAGATGCCTGTGGGCTATTCGGCACACTATAAATGAATAAATAAATAAATAAATGAGGATGAGATTGGATGGTTAGCAGGTGAAGATGGTGTTGGAGGACTCATTTTTACAGGCTATGTGGATAGCTCAGCTCCAACACGTTTCCTTTGGAAGCAAGACAACACAGAGCAACACAGGTTCAAATCCTGGACCCGCACTTTGATACTGGTTTCACTTACAGACTGGTTTCATTGTTAAAGCACATAATAAAAGTTTAATTAATTAATTTTTCAGTGCACTTTAACACCTTTTATTATTGGGTCATCTTTGTGGCATAGGCACAACTGTAGCAGCACAGCACTTACCTGGCTACACTCTTTTCAGGTATACTGAACAAAACAATAGCAATGAATCCCTTTGAATCAAAGACCTTTTCATTGGAATATGTTATGTCAAAGGTGTCTGGGCTTTCATCACTTCCTTTGCCTGCATCCACTAAAGAAATGAATTCATTCACTTGATCTTCATTTTCTTAACTAGGCCAACAGCACCCAAATGCTTCTATATTGTGATGTGACTCCTGAGGAGTTGTCATGTCAGTTGAATACATGAATAAGTCGGACCAGCACGTTGATGGAGAAAGATTTCTGAAACGCATCTACCTAAAAGGTGGAAAACCTGAGAATCATGTTTAAAATAACCAAAAACACACAGTCAGCCATTTAAGAAATTTGAGAAAGCTCCATCCATTGTTCATCTTCTCCCACAGAATATCAGAATACCTGGGAGTACCTAAGTATGGCTTTGCCAACTGCAGCACGTGCAAAACACAGCTGCTAAATTACAATTCTCAAACTGCGAATCAGGAGCAAAGATTTCCAAGAAATTCTGGGCACTATTGACCCTTAAGTAGGAGAGAGAGCTCCCTTTTCTCTCCATGTTAAATTTTGTCAGGTGGGCACGCCCCCTGTTGCCGGTTTTAGTCCCTCCTCCTTTTGAAATCCTTTGATGTAAACCTAATATAAATTTGATATAAACATGACACAAACATTTTTTGATACCGATTTGATATCAACTTTATATTTTATGTAACGTGGGTATATATTTTACATCATTTGCTATAAGTGAATCCAAATTTTATATAAAATCCATACAAAGATGGGAGCAGTGGGTGATGATGTTGCTTGGTCGAGTGCTGAGAGCAAAGTGAGCTCTGAAGACAGGGACTATGAAATTAGGGTTTTGCAGAGTGACACAGTGATGACATCACACAGCGGTTCCACACTGGTGTGATAGAAAGTGGAAAAGGATATCAAGCAATTTTGATATCTTTTGAAAATAACAATGACTATACAAATGAAGATTAAAAATAATATTTTTGATATCAAAATCTATATAAAATCAATATAAAAAATCATATTTTTATATTGAAATGTCTATTAACTTTAATATTTTGTATATACAATTTTTATTTTAAATGTGTATATAAAGTCACACAACAAAAAGTGATATAAAAAATATTTGATATCAATGTTGATATAAAAATGTATATCAATGTTATATGTACTGGCTTTGATACAGAGTGTAAATAATGATAAGCAGTTCTGTTTTTAAGTAAACTGCCTGTACAAAAATGTAAACTATTGCCTTTGACAATGTGTGTTTCTTTTTAAATAATGAAAATCAGTTTACTTAATAAATAAACCATGCTTTGCAGAGCCCGTACAAAAGTCAAACTATTGATTTATGAAATCTACAGCACCTCTCTGGCAACCTGTATGTGTCTCCCTGCCGCTCTGTGACCCAACAAACAGCTGTGCAACAGCATTGCTGGGGTTTTTATCTATGACAAGGCCTGTGGAATCTCAGGAATGTGATAACTCACAGAGCAGCATTCTATCTACATCAGCAGATAACACAGACAGGTCTTTATATTTAGCTCACAAGAATACAGGATGTTTGGCGACAGCTCTGCAAATACACCCCAGGAAAATACACAAGGACAGTACCACTCTCTAATTTTTCTGAGGATGCACAAAATAGAATGCTGTGCTTTGTTGATAAGAAACCCCATTTCTGCAAAATAAGCCGAAACACATATACCTGTTGTAACGCTCACCTGCTATCCACGGGGACGTCACTCAGCCTGTTCTGACCTCTTATGAACTCAAACCCTTCCCTGGAGGCTATTCGACTGGAGACTGGGCCTGAAACACAGGATTGGTAGAGTTTAACTCCCTATTGTCTCTGTGTGCTTGAACCCCTTCTTCCCCGGGGTCCAACCCTTCCCTTTGATCCACAGCTCACCTTGTTTTCTTGGATAGTGTGCTCTCCATCCTGCTTTCAGCGCAGGGGCGCATTGATTGATGCGGGCTCATTGCTGCCTAGTTACTTCACTGGCAAGAGTCCGACAGGTAAGTATAATGAGTCTTTTGAACAGTTCTCTAACTTCGTTCCTTTCCTTCCTTAGATGATCGCCGGCGTCCGGGGATGGCGGCGTGCTGCTGAGATGAGTAGCGCTGAACGTGAGTGAGAACGCGATGCGCCCCTTTCGTATTTACATTGAACTGAGTTCTTTTTCTGTGTCTTTTAGGTGCCGTGACGTTTTCAGCATGGATGCCGGTTATGAAGAACAAATGCGGTGGGTAAGCACGGTATGCGGCACCTCCAGTTGTTTCCACGCTAACCTGGAGTGTCTTTTCCCTCTTGCAGATGGATGAGAAGTTCCGGAGACAGAGTTCTCCAGAGCGGCTGGGATTCAGGTAAGAGTTTGAAGCTTGTACAGTATTTAAAAATAAGCGAAGATTTGCAGAATGCTTACTAATGCTTTTTTTCTGTTCTTTTCCCTTTTCCTCAGGAAGCGGCATGCCAGCATGGGAATGACACAGCTGAAGATGCCAGCAGAACGGAAGGAGCAATGAATGATGGGCAGAAGCGCCGCAAGGTAAGGCTGTTCCTAACAGTGTTCTTGTTCTTGCAGGAGCTGAGCGCAGAAGAAAGATGCAGGCCTACTGGAGACCGATCCGAACACAGTGAGTGTCACGCTGCAGGTGTACAAAACGCAAAGCATGTTTCTCAGCCTAGGTGTGGCTTAAATAGTCTCTGGGTATCCCAGGTGTCTCTGGGCTGAACCACACCCAAAAGACTATACCGCACATGCAGTTCTGGGAAGCGAAATATGTGAGGGCATCCATCTTGTCCCCATCAATGCACTACAAGTCCAATCCCCAATGTTATCCTATGGGAGTGAGTGAGTCTGGTGCCACAAGCGCTAAGTCTGACTGCAAGTGGGTCTTTGGAGGGATGGAGAGGCCCTTGAGGGCTAGGGACATGAGGGGCAGGAATCATGACAGCACTCCCCCCCAAGACGCCTCTCAAGGTGGCTCTTCTGTCTGGTCCTGGTTTGGTTGGATGGTTTTGATGGAATCGTCTAAGCAAGCGAGGTGCATGGATGTACTCACAAGGCTCCCATGTCCTGTCTTGTGGACCATACCCCTTCCAGTCTACTAAGTAGTCTAATTTGGATCTGACGTACTTTGAATCTAGGATGTCCTTGACTTCGGATTCTGGCTCCCGGGCGACTACTACTGGCTGCGGTGGCGTTGCTTCCCGGGTCCCAGGTTGAACAGGTTTAAGGAGAGATACGTGGAACACAGGATGAATCTGCATGTTTGACGGCAAAGCTAGTTTGACCGCCAGAGGATTTATCACGGAGGTGACGGTGAATGGACCCAGGTATTTTGGACGGAAAGTTCGGGCTCCATTAATGGACACACATTTAGACGCCAGCCAGACTTTGTCTCCCACTTGGTAGTTGGGGGCCTTTGCTCTGTGTTGATCCGCATACTTCTTTTGGCGATTTTTAGCTTGAAGTAGGTGTTCAGCTGCCCTTTTAAAGGTTTGAGAAATGGTTGTGTGCAAGGTTTTGGCTGCTGGCATTTCTAGGGTTGTAGGAACGTCCAACTCAGAAGTACATGGGTGCCTGCCATACATGGTATGAAAGGGTGTCTGCCCAGTGCTGGTGTGTAGGGAATTATTATAAGCATATTCAGCTATCCATAATAGGTCGAACCAGCTTCCTTCAGCTTGGTGTAACATGCAACGCAGATACTGCGCGAGCGTCTGATTTGTCCTCTCAGTTTGACCATCTGTTTGGGGATGGTGACTGGAGGATAGCCAGATGTCGATCTGGGCCATAGAGCTGCATTTTCTCCAGAAGTTAGATACGAATTGAGTACCTCGGTCTGAGACCAAAACTGAAGGCAACCCATGGAGCCGTACAATGCCTTCAAGAAATACCTTTGCCAGAGTGGAAGAATTTGGGAGCCCCTTAAGAGGAATGAAATGTGGCATTTTTGAAAATAGGTCCACGACCACAAGAATAGTGTTAAACCCTTGACTGGGTGGTAAATCAGTAATAAAATCGAGGGACAAAATATGCCAGGGTGCTGGTGGGATTTCCAATGGTTGTAATAGCCCAGCCGGTTTCTGCTTGGATGACTTGTTTTGAACACACAGTCCACAAGATAGGATGAATTGGATAATGTCTTTACGCCACGTGGGCCACCAATAATTTCATTTTACCTTGGCTAGGGTTTTAGCGATTCCGGGGTGGCCCTCGATCAAGGAATCATGATAACCGGATATGACATTGTCTCGTAGTTTTTGGTTTGGTAAGAATAAACGATTCCTGAAGTAGGGCAACTGATCTTTTATCATGTAATGTTCTCCTTGTGCACTCCACAATTGTAATTTCTCCGGACTCATCAGGTTTTGGATTTCTTCATGTAATTCTTTCTGAGTTATGGTTGCTGTGATTCCTAGGAGCTTGTCACTCGGGATGATTGCTATTGGGTCAGAGGTCTGATACCCTTGCTCTTCCACCCCCATACGGGAAAGGGCATCGGCCTTCCCGTTTTTCACCCCTGGTCGAAATGTAATCACGTAGTCATATTCAGAAAAAAAAGAGCCCATCGTAGTTGTCGTGAGGATTGGGTCTTTGCCGTTTTTAGGTATTGGAGGTTCCAGTGGTCAGTTATTATGGTGATTGTGTGTCTGGCGCCCAAGAGGTAGTGCCGCCATGCCTTAAAGGCTGACTTAATGGCCAGGAGTTCTTTATCTGTGATAGCGTAATTGAGTTCAGGGGGTGTGCATTTACGCGACCAGAAGGCAACAGGATGTAACTGTCCCGTTTCGGGGTCCATTTGTGAGAGGACGGCTCCCATAGCCATGCTTGAGGTGTCCGTTTCCACCAGGTATGGGAGATCAGGGCGAGGGTGGCGTAAGATTGGGGCAGATGTGAATCTTGCTTTGAGTTCCTGGAAAACCTCCTCGGCTTCTGTTGTCCACTGGAACTTTTTGTTGCTTTTCCTTAGTAATGATGTGATGGGATGCACGATTTGCGAAAATTCTGGGATGAACCGGTGGTAGAAGTTTGCAAAACCCAGCATACTTTGAACCCCCTTGAATGAATTTGGGGATGGCCAGTTCAGGATAGCATCTACCTTGTGTACATCCATTTGCATTCCATTCAGGCTGAGAATAAAGCCCAGGAATTCCACCTCAGAGACGTGGAATGAGCACTTTTCGAACTTGGCATAGAGCTGGTGTTGACAGAGTTTCTCCAATACGGATCGGACATGTTTAACGTGGTCCTGCTTTGATGCAGAATATACTAGTATATCGTCGATGTACACTAGAGCACAGACATCAATCAATTCCCGTAGGACATCGTTCATGAAGTATTGAAATGCAGCAGGCGCGTTGCAAAGGCCAAAGGGCATTACTTGATATTCGTACAAGCCATATTTGGGGCAAAAAGCGGTTTTCCATTCGTCCCCCTGTTTTACACGAACAAGGTGATATGCCCACCTCAGGTCTAGTTTTGTGTAGATTTGGGCATCTTTGACTTGATCAAGCAATTCAGGGATCAGTGGCAGGGGGTAGCGATTTTTTACGGGAATCTGGTTCAGTGGGCAATAGTCGATGCACGTTCTCAAGTCCCCCTCCTTTTTCGGTACGAAGAATAGAGGACTGGCTGCTGGAGACTTCGAGAGACAGATGAACCCGTGGCCAGGTATTGCTCAAGATAGGCCTTCAGGTGCTGGTTTTCTGGTTCCGTGAGTGCGTAAATTCGCCCACAAGGGATTTGTGCACCGGGTATCAGGTTGATTTGGCAATCGTATGGTCTATGCGTGGCAGGGTATTAGCCTGTTCTTTCTGAAAGACATCTTGAAAGTCCTGGTATTCACTTGGTAGGGTGCCGATTGCCACAGTCGCAAGCGTGGATGTTCTGGTGTCTATTGGTTGTTTCTCTTGGCAATAACATGTGTGGGTGCAAGTCTCGGGAAAGGCCAATTCTTTTGCTCGCCAATCGATTCGAGGATTGTGAGCTACCAACCATGGCATTCCCAAAATGAACCGGAACTGTGGTGCCTTAATGAGGTTGAAAACGATAGATTCTTGGTGTCCATCCTGGCACAGAAGGGTTAAAGCTGCAGTGCATTGGGATACTGGACCAGAAGCTATTTCCGTGATGTTGACAGTGGTAACAGTGTCGGTGGTTAATTTAGGGAGTAACGGAAGCCCCATCTTTGCCGCAAGATCCTGGTCGGTCTAATTCCCAACGGCTCCACTGTCTATGTACGCTCTTAGTGCGTGCATCCGAGATGGTTGTTGGTGATTGATCAAGACCACAGATAGTGCAAAATGGGAGGTCTGTAGTTCACTTTCTTCTCTGGACAAGTGGACCCCTACACTTGCCGGGCTGGGGAGGTTTCCGATTCCTTGATGGTATCTTCCTTGTCCGCGGCCCCTACCGTCCTCCTCGGTGGCTTCACAGGGCACTCTTTAAGGAAATGACCCGACCTTCCACAGTACAGACATAACTGCTGCTGTCTCCTTTTATCCCTTTCTGCTTTAGTTAAGGGGGATCTGACCCCCACGATTTGCATTGGTTCTCCTGAACCTTCCGTTGTTCGGGCAGTATTGTCCTTTGAATGGACATACATAGGGCGAGGGTCCGGTCTGGTTCGATCTGCTCTTCGGTCCTGCAACCTATGATCCAGTTGAACAACAAGGTCAATGAATTCTGAGCAGTCTTTCGGGGGATTCACTACTTGTGGGAGAACATCCTTGAGCTCCCCCCACAACCCTGATGAAATAACGTTGTTCTCTTCTCCACTGGCCATTCTGCTTCAACTACGAGTCTATTGAACGTGGCTATGTATGTTAATAGGCCTTGATTCCCTTGGCGTAGGGACAGAAGTTTGGTGTCTAATGCCTGCCCATGAGTACGACGGGTGATCAGCTTTTCCAACTCCTGCTGAAAGCCCCTGAAATCATGCAGCAAAGGATTTTCTTGGGCCACAAAGGGTACAGACCAGTCGGCGGCAGTACCACTCAGGTAGGATAGCACAAAAGCGACCCGTGATTGGTCATTCGGAAAGGACCCTTGCCTACAAAGGAAGTGCAGGCGGCACTGGTTCATGAACGTTGCAAACCTCTTGCGATCCCCCATAAATCGTTCGGGCTGGGCCAAGGGAACTGCCCCAGGAAGGGTTATCTCAACAGGATTGGCTGATGGTGCTGGCATCGAGGGCACGCTTCCCGGCAATGGTGCATGCCCTGCTTATGACTGGAGAAGTTGCCAGCTTAAATCATCAGTGCATTCTTTGGCTACTATCAGCTCTCTCCTCAGGGTGTTGGTCTCCTGCCTGGCTGCATGTACTTCGGAACGTAGCTGCCCCAACATGTGGGCTAACTGGTCGTTTTCTGACGTTTCCATGACGCCCAGGTGGATTTTGATGTGAGGCTTTGCGTTCTGTAACGCTCACCTGGTATCCACGGGGACATCACTCAGCCTGTTCTGACCTCTTACGACCTCAAACCCTTCCCTGGAGGCTATTTGACTGGAGACTGGGCCTGAAACACAGGATTGGTAGAGTTTAACTCCCTATTGTCTCTGTGTACTTGAACACCTTCTTCCCCGGGGTCCAACCCTTCCCTTTGATCCACAGCTCACCTTGTTTTCTTGAATAGTGTGCTCTCCATCCTGCTTTCAGCGCAGTGCGAGTTGATTGATGCAGGCTAGTTGCTGCCTAGTTACTTCAATGGCAAGAGTCCGACAGGTAAGTATATTGAGTCTTTTGAACAGTTCTCTAACATCGTTCCTTTCCTTCCTTAGAGGATGGCCGGTGTCCGGGGATGGCGGCGTGCTACCGAGATGAGTAGCGCTGAAGGTGAGTGAGAGCGCGATGCGCGATGCACCCCTTTCGTATTTGCATTGAACTGAATTCTTTTTCTGTGTCTTTTAGGTGCCGCAACGTTTTCAGCGTGGATGCCGGTTATGAAGAACAAATGCGGTGTGTAAGCGCGGTATGCGGTGCCTCTAGATGTTTCCACGCTAACCTGGAGTGTCTTTTCTCTCTTGCAGATGGATGAGAAGTTCCAGAGAGAGAGTTCCCCCAGAGCGGCTGGTATTTAGGTAAGCGTTTGAAGCTCGAACAGTATTTAAAAATAAGCGAAGATTTGCAGAATGCTTACTAAAGACTTTTTTCTGTTCTTTTCCCTTTTCCTTAGAAAGCAGCGTGCCAGGATGGGAATGACACCGCCGAAGATGCCAGCAGAACAGAAGGAGCGATGAATGATGGGCATAAGTGCCGCAAGGTAAGGCTGTTCCTAAGGGTGTTCTTGTTCTTGCAGGAGCTGAGCGCAGAAGAAAGATACAGGCCTACTGGAGAACGATCCAAACATGGTGAGTGTCACGCTGCAGGTGCTGAAAACGCAAAGCATGTTCTCAGCCTGGGTGTGGCTTAAATAGTCTATGGGTATCCCAGGTGTCTCTGGGCTGAACCACACCCAAAAGACTAGACCGCACATGCAGTTCTGGGAACCAAAATATGTGGGGGCATCCATCTTGTCCCCATCAATGCACTACAAGTCCAATCCCCAATGTTATCCTATGGGAGTGAGTGAGTCTGGTGCCACAAGCGCCAAGTCTGACTCCAAGTGGGTCTTTGGAGGGATGGAGAGGCCCTTGAGGGCCATGTAGGTGATTGTGGCCTGGCTCCAGTTTGACATCTTGGAGGGCTGGGGACATGAGGGGCAGGAATCATGACAGTGTCTTCCTCCTTCTTTTTGCCAGCATCCCTACAATGAGTCTAGGACTTCAACCTGCTGTTCTTTACCCAGCGCTACTGCTAGTAGGGTAATCAACCCCAAGTTGCCACCTACAAAATCTCTCATTGGATCTCAATCACAGGGATCCTCTAGCCTTGTGTCTGACTCAGACATGGGTTGCTGGCAGTGGTTGCCCTCTATATTCAAACTCCATTTTGCCACAATGTCTCAATGACTATAAGTTAGTATACTCATGAAATACACGCGGCTCATCACACCTCATGGTTTCATATCCCAAAATAAAAACTTCTCCATCATAGCCTTACAAGAGACCTGGCTCACTGAAAAGGGTGAATTTGATGGTCGAGCAACTCTACAACAGCTACCCACTAAAGGTCCTATTGTGTACCCAAAAGGCGGATTCCTGATCTCTGTGAAATCCCCCTGGTAATTAGTTGAACTTGATGGTTCGACCTCTACGGTGCAGCTGGTCAAACTCAAATACCATTCTGTTTGTTTGTGTTTGTATGTCGGGTCTGTTCTGCTGTATGTTTGTGTTGTGTATGTTGAGATGCGGGGGTGGGGGGTGTCGGATGTGCATGTATGTTTGTTTTTGTATGTTTGTGTTGTGTATGTTGAGATGCGGGGATGGGAGGGTGTCAGGTGTGCATGAATGTTTGTTTTTGAATGGTTTTGCTGTGTATGTTAAGATGCCGGGTGGGGGGTGTCGGGTGTGTATGAATGTTTGTTTTTGAATGTTTGTGTTGTGTATGTTGAGATATGGGGGTCGGGGGGTGTCGGTGTGCATGAATGTTTGTTTTTGTATGTTTGTGTTGTGTATGTTGAGATGCAGGGGTGGGGGATGTCGGGTGTGCATGAATGTTTGTTTTTGAATGTTTGTGTTGTGTATGTTGAGATGTGGGGGTGGGAGGGGTGTCGGGTGTGCATGAATGTTTGTTTTTGAATGTTTGTGTTGTGTATGTTGAGATGCGGGGGTGCGGGGTGTTGGATGTGCATGAATGTTTGTTTTTGTATGGTTGTGTTGTGTATGTTGAGATGCGGGGGTGGGGGTGTCGGGTGTGCATGAATGTTGGTTTTTGAATGTTTGTGTTGTGTATGTTGAGATGAGGGTCTGTATGGGTGCATGTTTGAGAGTTTGTATGCTGAGTTGGGGGTGGGGGTTTGGGTCTGTATGGGTGCATGTTTGAGAGTTTGTGTGCTGAGTTGGGGGTGGGGGCTTGGGTCTGAATGTTTGTTTTTGTATGTTTGTGTTGTGTATGTTGAGATGCGGGTGTGGGGGGGTGTTGGGTGTGCATGAATGTTTGTTTTGAATGTTTGTGTTGTGTATGTTGAGATGTTGGTCTGTATGGGTGCATGTTTGAGAGTTTGTATGCTGAGTTGGGGGTGGGGGTTTGGGTCTGTATGGGTGCATGTTTGAGAGTTTGTGTGCTGAGTTGGGGGTGGGGGGTTTGGGTCTGTATGGGTGCATGTTTGAGAGTTTGTATGCTGAGTTGTGGGGTGGGGCGTTTGGGTCTGTATGGTGCATGCTTGAGTGTGTGTGCTGAGTTGTGGGGTTCGGGTCTTTATGGGTGCTTGCTTGAGAGTTTGTGTGCTGAGTTGGGGGTGGGGGGTTCAGGTCTGTATGGGTGCATGTTTGAGAGTTTTTGTCCTGAGTTGGGGGGTGGGGGCTCAGGTCTGTATGGGTGCATGCTTGAGAGTGTGTGTGCTGAGTTGGGGGGTAGGGGGTTTGGGTCTGTATGGGTGCATGTTTAAGTGTGTGTGCTGAGTTGGGGGTAGTGGGGGGTTCGGGTCTGTATGGGTGCATGTTTGAGTATGTGTGCTGAGTTGGGGGGGTGAGGGGTTTGGGTCTGTATGGGTGCATGTTTGAGTGTGCGTGCCGAGTTGGGGGTGTGGGGGGCTCGGGTCTGTATGGGTGCATGCTTGAGAGTTTGTGTGCTGAGTTGGGGGTGGGGGGGTCCAGGTCTGTATGGGTGCATGTTTGAGAGTTTGTGTGCTGAGTTGGGGGGTGGGGGGTTTGGGTCTGTATGGGTGCGTGTTTGAGAGTTTGTGTGCTGAGTTGGTGGTGTGGGGGTTTTGGGTCTGTATGGGTGCATATTTGAGAGTTTGTGTGCTGAGCTGGGGGTGGGGGGTTTGGGTCTGTATGGGTGCATGTTTGAGTGTGTTTGCTGAGTTGGGGAGGGGGTGGGGTTTTTTGGGTCTGTATGGGTGCGTGTTTGAGAGTTTGTGTGCTGAGTTGGGGGTGGGGGGGTTTAGGACTGTATGGGTGCATGTTTGAGAGTTTGTGTGCTGAGTTGGGGGTGGGGTTTTTGGGCCTGTATGGGTGCATGTTTGAGAGTTTGTGTGCTGAGTTGGGGGTGGGGGGTCAGGTCTGTATGGGTGTATGTTTGAGAGTTGGTGTGCTGAGTTGGGGGGTGGGGGGTTTGGGTCTGTACGGGTGCATGTTTGAGAGTTTGTGTGCTGTGTTGGGGGGTGGGGGGTTCGGGTCTGTATGGGTGCATGTTTGAGAGTTTGTGTGCTGAGTTGGGGGTGGGGGGTCTGGTCTGTATTGGTGTATGTTTGAGAGTTGGTGTGCTGAGTTGGGGGGTGGGGGGATTGGGTCTGTATGCGTGCATGTTTGAGAGTTTGTGTGCTGAGTTGAGGGGTGGGGGGTTCAGGTCTGTATGGGTGCAAGTTTGAGAGTTTATGTTTTGAGTTGGGGGTGGGGGGTTTGGGTCTGTATGGATGCATGTTTGAGAGTGTGTGTGCTGAGATGGAGGGTGGGGGGTTTGGGTCTGTATGGGTGCATGTTTGAGAGATTGTGTGCTGAGTTGGGGGTGGGGGCGGTTCAGGTCTGTATGGTTGCATGTTTGAGAGTTTGTGTGCTGATTTGGGGGGTGGGGGTTTGGGTCTGTATGGGTGCATGTTTTAGAGTTTGTGTGCTGAGTTGGGGTTGGGGGGTTCGGGTCTGTATGGGTGCATGTTTGAGAGTTTGTGTGCTGAGTTGGGGGTGGGGAGGGGTTCAGGTCTGTATGGGTGCATGTTTGAGAGTTTGTGTGCTGAGATGGGGGGTGGGGGGTTTGGGGTCTGTTTGGGTGCATGCTTGAGTGTGTGTGCTGAGTTGGGGGTGGAGGGTTCGGGTCTGTATGGGTGCATGTTTGAGAGTTTGTGTGCTGAGTTGGGGGTGGGGGCTCGGGTCTGTATGGGTGCATGCTTGAGAGTTTGTGTGCTGAGTTGGGGGTAGGGGGTTTGGGTCTGTATGGGTGCATGTTTAAGTGTGTGTGCTGAGTTGGGGGCGTGGGGGGCTTGGGTCTGTATGGGTGCATGTTTGAGTGTGTGTGCTAAGTTGGGAGTATGGGGGGTTTGGGTCTGTATGGGTGCATGTTTGAGAGTGTTTGTGCTGAGAAGGGGGGTAGGGGTTTGGGTCTGTATGGGTGCATGTTTGAGAGATTGTGTGCTGAGTTGGGGGTGGGGGCAGTTCAGGTCTGTATGGTTGCATGTTTGAGAGATTGTGTGCTGAGTTATTGGAGTGGGGGGGTTGAGGTCTGTATGGTTGCATGTTTGAGAGTTTGTGTGCTGAGTTGGGGGTGGGTGGTTTGGGTCTGTATGGGTGCATGTTTGAGAATTTGTATGCTGAGTTGGGGGGTGGGGGATTGGGTCTGTATGGGTGCATGTTTGAGAGTTTGTGTGCTGCGAAGGGGCATGGGGGTTCGGGTTCTGTATGGGTGCATGCTTGAGTGTGTGTGCTGAGTTGGGGAGTAGGGGGTGTCGGTCTGTATGGGTGCACGTTTGAGTGTGTGTGCTGAGTTGGGGGGTGGGGGTTTGGGTCTGTATGGGTGCATTTTTGAGAGTTTGTGTGCTGAGTTGCGGGGTGGGGGTTTGGGTCTGTATGGGTGCATGTTTGAGTGTGTGTGCTGAGTTGGGGGGTGGATGTTTTGGGTCTGTATGGGTGCATGTTTGAGAGTTTGTGTGCTGAGTTGGGGGCAAGGGTGGTTAGGTCTGTATGGGTGCATGTTTGAGAGTTTGTGTGCTGAGTTGGGGGGTCCAGGTCTGTATGGGTGCATGTTTCAGAGTTTGTGTGTTGAGTTGGGGGGTGGATGGTTTGGGTCTGTATGGGTGCATGTTTGAGAGTTTGTGTGCTGAGTTGGGGGGTGGGTGGTTTAGGTCTGTATGGGTGCATGTTTGAGAGTTTGTGTGCTGAGTTGGGGGTGGGGGGGTCCAGGTCTGTATGGGTGCATGTTTGAGAGTTTGTGTGCTGAGTTGGGGGGTGGGGGGTTTGGGTCTGTATGGGTGCATGTTTGATAGTTTGTGTGCTGAGTTGTGGGGGTGGGGTGTTCGGGTCTGTATGGGTGCATGTTTGAGAGTTTGTGTGCTGAGTTGGGGGGTGGGGGGCTTGGGTCTGTATGGGTGCATGTTTGAGAGTTGGTGTGCTGAGTTGGGGGTGGGGGGGCTCAGGTCTGTATGGGTGCATGTTTGAGAGTTCATGTTTTGAGTTGGGGGTGGGGGGTTTGGGTCTGTATGGGTGCATGTTTGAGAGTGTGTGTGCTGAGTTGGGGGATGGGGAGTTTCGGTCTGTATGGGTGCATGTTTGAGAGATTGTGTGCTGAGTTCGGGAGTGGGGGGGTTCAGGTCTTTATGGTTGCATGTTTGAGAGTTTGTGTGCTGAGTTGGGAGTGGGGGTGTGGGTCTTTATGGGTGCATGTTTGAGAGATTTTGTGCTGAGTTGGAGGTGGGGGCAGTTCAGGTCTGTATGGTTGCATGTTTGAGAGTTTGTGTGCTGAGTTGGGGGGTGGGAGTTTGGGTCTGTATGGGTGCATGTTTGAGAGTTTGTGTGCTGAGTTGGGGTTGGGGGTTCGGGTCTGTATGGGTGCATGTTTGAGAATTTGTATGCTGAGTTGGGGGTGGGGGATTGGGTCTGTATGGGTGCATGTTTGAGAGTTTGTGTGCTGTGATGGGGCATGGGGGTTCGGGTTCTGTATGGGTGCATGCTTGAGTGTGTGTGCTGAGTTGGGGAGTAGGGGGTTTGGGTCTGTATGGGTGCATGTTTAAGTGTGTGTGCTGAGTTGGGGGCGTGGGGGGGTTGGGTCTGTATGGATGCATGTTTGTGTGTGTGTGCTGAGTTGGGGTATGGAGGTTTGGGTCTGTATGGGTGCATGTTTGAGAGTTTGTGTGCTGAGTTGCGGGGTGGGGGTTTGGGTCTGTATGGGTGCATGTTTGAGTGTGTGTGCTGAGATGGGGGCAGGGGGGGTTAGGTCTGTATGGGTGCATGTTTGAGAGTTTGTGTGCTGAGTTGGGGGTGGGGGGGGTCCAGGTCTGTATGGGTGCATGTGTGAGAGTTTGTGTGCTGAGTTGGGGGGTGGGTGGTTTGGATCTGTATGGGTGCATGTTTGAGAGTTTGTGTGCTGAGTTGGGGGTGGGGGGTCCAGGTCTGTATGGGTGCATGTTTGAGAGTTTGTGTGCTGAGTTGGGGGGTGGGGGGTTTGGGTCTGTATGGGTGCATGTTTGATAGTTTGTGTGCTGAATTGTGGGGGTGGGGTGTTCGGGTCTGTATGGGTGCATGTTTGAGAGTTTGTGTGCTGAGTTGGGGGTGGGGGACTTGGGTCTGTATGGGTGCATGTTTGAGAGTTGGTGTGCTGAGTTGGGGGTGGGGGGGCTCAGGTCTGTATGGGTGCATGTTTGAGAGTTTATGTTTTGAGTTGGGGGTGGGGGGTTTGGGTCTGTATGGGTGCATGTTTGAGAGTGTGTGTGCTGAGTTGGGGGATGGGAAGTTTCGGTCTGTATGGGTGCATGTTTGAGAGATTGTGTGCTGAGTTGGGGAGTGGGGGGATTCAGGTCTGTATGGTTGCATGTTTGAGAGTTTGTGTGCTGAGTTGGGGGTGGGGGTTTGGGTCTGTATGGGTGCATGTTTGAGAGTTTGTGTGCTGAGTTGGGGGGTGGGGGTTTGGGTCTGTATGGGTGCATGTTTGAGAGTTTGTGTGCTGAGTTGGGGGTGGGGGGTTTGGGTCTGTATGGGTGCATGTTTGAAGTTTGTGTGCTGAGTTGGGGGGTGGGGGGGATTCAGGTCTGTATGGTTGCATGTTTGAGAGTTTGTGTGCTGAGTTGGGGTTGGGGGGTTCGGGTCTGTATGTGTGCAGGTTTGAGAGTTTCTATGCTGAGTTGGGGGGTGGGGGTTTGGGTCTGTATGGGTGCATGTTTGAGAGTTTGTGTGCTGAGTTGGGGGTGGGGGGTTTGGGTCTGTATGGGTGCATGTTTGAAGTTTGTGTGCTGAGTTGGGGGGTGGGGGGGATTCAGGTCTGTATGGGTGCATGGTTGAGAGTTTGTGTGCTGAGATGGGGAGTGGGGGGTTCGGGGTCTGTATGGGTGCATGCTTGATTGTGTGTGCTGAGTTGGGGTGGGGCATTTGGGTCTGTATGGGTGCATGCTTGAGTGTATGTGCTGAGTTGGGGGTGGGGGGTTCAGGTCTGTATGGGTGCATGCTTGAGAGTTTGTGTTTTGAGTTGGGGGGTGGGGGGCTTGGGTCTGTATGGGTGCATGTTTGAGAGTTTATGTTTTGAGTTGAGGGGTGGGGGGTTTGGGTCTGTATGGGTGCTTGTTTGAGAGTGTGTGTGCTGAGTTGGGGGTGGGGGGTTTCGGTCTGTATGGGTGCATGTTTGAGAGATTGTGTGCTGAGTTGGGGGGTGGGGTGGTTCAGGTCTGTATGGTTGCATGCTTGAGTGTATGTGCTGAGTTGGGGTTGGGGGTTCGGGTCTGTATGGGTGCATGTTTGAGAGTTTGTATGCTGAGTTGGGGGTGGGGGGTTCGGGGTCTGTTTGGGTGCATGCTTGAGTGTGTGTGCTGAGTTGGGGGTGGAGGGTTTGGGTCTGTATGGGTGCATGTTTGAGAGTTTGTATGCTGAGTTGGGGGTGGGGGGTTCGGGGTCTGGATGGGTGCATGTTTGAGAGTTTGTGTGCTGAGTTGGGGGTGGGGAGGGGTTCAGGTCTGTATGGGTGCATGTTTGAGAGTTTGTGTGCTGAGATGGGGGTGGGGGGTTCGGGGTCTGTTTGGGTGCATGCTTGAGTGTGTGTGCTGAGTTGGGGGTGGAGGGTTTGGGTCTGTATGGGTGCATGTTTAAGTGTGTGTGCTGAGTTGAGGGGGTGGGGGGTTCGGGTCTGTATGGGTGCATGTTTGAGTGTGTGTGCTGAGTTGGTGGCGTGGGGGGGTTGGGTCTGTATGGGTGCATGTTTGAGTGTGTGTGCTGAGTTGGGGGTATGGGGGGTTTGGGTCTATATGGGTGCATGTTTGAGAGTGTTTGTGCTGAGTAGGGGGGTGGGGGTTTGGGTCTGTATGGGTGCATGTTTGAGAGATTGTGTGCTGAGTTGGGGGTGGGGGCAGTTCAGGTCTGTATGGTTGCATGTTTGAGAGTTTGTGTGCTGAGTTGGGGGGTGGGGGTTTGGGTCTGTATGTGTGCATGTTTGAGAGTTTGTGTGCTGAGTTGGGGTTGGGGGGTTCGGGTCTGTATGGGTGCATGTTTGAGAATTTGTATGATGAGTTGGGGGGTGGGGGATTGGGTCTGTATGGGTGCATGTTTGAGAGTTTATGTGCTGAGATGGGGCGTGGGGGGTTCGGGGTCTGTATGGGTGCATGCTTGAGTGTGTGTGCTGAGTTGGGGAGTAGGGGGTTTGGTTCTGTATGGGTGCATGTTTAAGTGTGTGTGCTGAGTTGGGGGGTGGGGGTTTCGGGTCTGTATGGGTGCATGTTTGAGTGTATGTGCTGAGTTGGGGCGTGGGGGGGTTGGCTCTGTATGGGTGCATGTTTGAGTGTGTGTGCTGAGATGGGGGTATGGGGGGTTTGGGTCTGTATGGGTGCATGTTTGAGAGTTTGTGTGCTGAGTTGGGGGTGGATGTTTTGGGTCTGTATGGGTGCATGTTTGAGAGTTTGTGTGCTGAGTTGGGGGCAGGGGGGGTTAGGTCTGTACGGGTGCATGTCTGAGAATTTGTGTGTTGAGTTGGGGGTGGGGGGGTCCAGGTCTGTATGGGTGCATGTTTGAGAGTTTGTGTGCTGAGTTGGGGGTTAGGGGGTTTGGGTGTGTATGGGTGCATGTTTGAGAGTTTGTGTGCTGAGTTGTGGGGGTGGGGTGTTCGGGTCTGTATGGGTGCATGTTTGAGAGTTTGTGTGCTGAGTTGTGGGGTGGGGGACTTAGGTCTGTATGGGTGCATGTTTGAGAGTTTATGTTTTGAGTTGGGGGGTGGGGGGTTTGGGTCTGTATGGGTGCATGTTTGAGAGTGTGTGTGCTGAGTTGGGGGATGGGGGGTTTCGGTCTGTATGGGTGCATGTTTGAGAGATTGTGTGCTGAGTTGGGGGGTGGGGGGGTTCAGGTCTGTATGGTTGCATGTTTGAGAGTTTGTGTGCTGAGTTGGGGGTGGGGGTTTGGGTCTGTATGGGTGCATGTTTGAGAGTTTGTGTGCTGAGTTGGGGTTGGGAGTTTCGGGTCTGTATGGGTACAGGTTTGAGAGTTTGTATGCTGAGTTGGGGGTGGGAGTTTGGGTCTTTATGGGTGCATGTTTGAGTGTGTGTGCTGAGTTGGGGGGTGGATGTTTTGGGTCTGTATGGGTGCATGTTTGAGAATTTGTGTGCTGAGTTGGGGGCAGGGGGGGTTAGGTCTGTATGGGTGCATGTTTGAGAGTTTGTATGCTGAGTTGGGGGTGGGGGGGTCCAGGTCTGTATGGGTGCATGTTTGAGAGTTTGTGTGCTGAGTTGGGGGGTGGGGGGTTTGGGTCTGTATGGGTGCATGTTTGAGAGTTTGTGTGCTGAGTTGGGGGGTGGGTGGTTTGGGTCTGTATGGGTGCATGTTTGAGAGTTTGTGTGCTGAGTTGGGGGTGGGGGGTCCAGGTCTGTATGGGTGCATGTTTGAGAGTTTGTGTGCTGAGTTGGGGGGTGGGGGGTTTGGGTCTGTATGGGTGCATGTTTGATAGTTTGTGTGCTGAGTTGTGGGGGTGGGGTGTTCGTGTCTGTAGGGGTGCATGTTTGAGAGTTTGTGTGCTGAGTTGGGGGGTGGGGGGCTTGAGTCTGTATGGGTGCATGTTTGAGAGTTGGTGTGCTGAGTTGGGGGTGGGGGGGCTCAGGTCTGTATGGGTGCATGTTTGAGAGTTTATGTTTTGAGTTGGGGGTGGGGGGTTTGGGTCTGTATGGGTGCATGTTTGAGAGTGTGTGTGCTGAGTTGGGGGATGGGGAGTTTCGGTCTGTATGGGTGCATGTTTGAGAGATTGTGTGCTGAGTTGGGGAGTGGGGGGGTTCAGGTCTGTATGGTTGCATGTTTGAGAGTTTGTGTGCTGAGTTGGGGGTGGGGGTTTGGGTCTGTATGGGTGCATGTTTGAGAGTTTGTGTGCTGAGTTGGGGTTGGGGGGTTCGGGTCTGTATGTGTGCAGGTTTGAGAGTTTCTATGCTGAGTTGGGGGTGGGGGTTTGGGTCTGTATGGGTGCATGTTTGAGAGTTTGTGTGCTGGGTTGGGGGTGGGGGGTTTGGGTCTGTATGGGTGCATGTTTAAGTGTGTGTGCTGAGTTGGGGGGGTGGGGGTTCGGGTCTGTATGGGTGCATGTTTGAGTGTGTGTGCTGAGTTGGGGGCGTGGGGGGGTTGGGTCTGTATGGGTGCATGTTTGAGTGTGTGTGCTGAGTTGGGGGTATGGGGGGTTTGGGTCTGTATGGGTGCATGTTTGAAAGTGTTTGTGCTGAGTAGGGGGGTGGGGGTTTGGGTCTGTATGGGTGCATGTTTGAGTGTTTGTGTGCTGAGTTGGGGTTGGGGGGTTCGGGTCTGTATGGGTGCAGGTTTGAGAGTTTGTATGCTGAGTTGGGGGGTGGGGGTTTGGGTCTGTATGGGTGCATGTTTGAGAGTTTGTGTGCTGAGTTGGGGGTGGGGGGTTTGGCTCTGTATGGGTGCATGTTTGAGAGTTTGTGTGCTGAGTTGGGGGGTGGGGTGGTTCAGGTCTGTATGGGTGCATGGTTGAGAGTTTGTGTGCTGAGATGGGGAGTGGGGGCTTCGGGGTATGTATGGGTGCATGCTTGATTGTGTGTGCTGAGTTGGGGTGGGGCATTTGGGTCTGTATGGGTGCATGCTTGAGTGTATGTGCTGAGTTGGGGGTGGGGGGTTCAGGTCTGTATGGGTGCATGCTTGAGAGTTTGTGTGCTGAGTTGGGGGGTGGGGGGCTTGGGTCTGTATGGGTGCATGTTTGAGAGTTTATGTTTTGAGTTGAGGGGTGGGGGGTTTGGGTCTGTATGGGTGCTTGTTTGAGAGTGTGTGTGCTGAGTTGGGGGTGGGGGGTTTCGGTCTGTATGGGTGCATGTTTGAGAGATTGTGTGCTGAGTTGGGGGGTGGGGTGGTTCAGGTCTGTATGGTTGCATGTTTGAGAGTTTGTGTGCTGAGTTGGGGGTGGGGGTTTGGGTCTGTATGGGTGCATGCTTGAGTGTATGTGCTGAGGTGGAGTTGGGGGGTTCGGGTCTGTATGGGTGCATGTTTGAGAGTTTGTATGCTGAGTTGGGGGTGGGGGTTTGGGTCTGGATGGGTGCATGTTTGAGAGTTTGTGTGCTGAGTTGGGGGTGGGGAGGGGTTCAGGTCTGTATGGGTGCATGTTTGAGAGTTTGTGTGCTGAGATGGGGGGTGGGGGGTTTGGGGTCTGTTTGGGTGCATGCTTGAGTGTGTGTGCTGAGTTGGGGGTGGAGGGTTTGGGTCTGTATGGGTGCATGTTTAAGTGTGTGTGCTGAGTTGGGGGGGTGGGGGTTCGGGTCTGTATGGGTGCATGTTTGAGTGTGTGTGCTGAGTTGGGGGCGTGGGGGGGTTGGGTCTGTATGGGTGCATGTTTGAGTGTGTGTGCTGAGTTGGGGGTATGGGGGTTTGGGTCTGTATGGGTGCATGTTTGAGAGTGTTTGTGCTGAGTAGGGGGGTGGGGGTTTGGGTCTGTATGGGTGCATGTTTGAGTGTTTGTGTGCTGAGTTGGGGTTGGGGGGTTCGGGTCTGTATGGGTGCAGGTTTGAGAGTATGTGTGCTGAGATGGGGGGTGGGGGGTTCGGGGTCTGTTTGGGTGCATGCTTGAGTGTGTGTGCTGAGTTGGGGGTGGAGGGTGTGGGTCTGTATGGGTGCATGTTTAAGTGTGTGTGCTGAGTTGGGGGGGTGGGGGGTTCGGGTCTGTATGGGTGCATGTTTGAGTGTGTGTGCTGAGTTGGGGGTGTGGGGGGTTGGGTCTGTATGGGTGCATGTTTGAGTGTGTGTGCTGAGTTGGTGGTATGGGGGGTTTGGGTCTGTATGGGTGCATGTTTGAGAGTGTTTGTGCTGAGTAGGGGGGTGGGGGTTTGGGTCTGTATGGGTGCATGTTTGAGAGATTGTGTGCTGAGTTGGGGGTGGGGGCAGTTCAGGTCTGTATGGTTGCATGTTTGAGAGTTTGTGTGCTGAGTTGGGGGGTGGGGGTTTGGGTCTGTATGTGTGCATGTTTGAGAGTTTGTGTGCTGAGTTGGGGTTGGGGGATTCAGGTCTGTATGGGTGCATGTTTGAGAATTTGTATGATGAGTTGGGGGGTGGGGGATTGGGTCTGTATGAGTGCATGTTTGAGAGTTTGTGTGCTGAGATGGGGCGTGGGGGGTTCGGGGTCTGTATGGGTGCATGCTTGAGTGTGTGTGCTGAGTTGGGGAGTAGGGGGTTTGGGTCTGTATGGGTGCATGTTTAAGTGTGTGTGCTGAGTTGGGGGGTGGGGGTTTCGGGTCTGTATGGGTGCATGTTTGAGTGTGTGTGCTGAGTTGGGGGCGTGGGGGGGTTGGCTCTGTAGGGGTGCATGTTTGAGTGTGTGTGCTGAGTTGGAGGTATGGGGGTTTGAGTCTGTATGGGTGCATGTTTGCCAGTTTGTGTGCTGAGTTGCGGGGTGGCGGTTTGGGTCTGTATGGGTGCATGTTTGAGTGTGTGTGCTGAGTTGGGGGTGGATGTTTTGGGTCTGTATGGGTGCATGTTTGAGAGTTTGTGTGCTGAGTTGGGGGCAGGGGGGGTTAGGTCTGTACGGGTGCATGTCTGAGAGTTTGTGTGCTGAGTTGGGGGTGGGGGGTCCAGGTCTGTATGGGTGCATGTTTGAGAGTTTGTGTGCTGAGTTGGGGGGTAGGGGGTTTGGGTCTGTATGGGTGCATGTTTGAGAGTTTGTGTGCTGAGTTGGGGGGTGGGGGGTGTGGGTCTGTATGGGTGCATGTTTGAGAGTTTGTGTGCTGAGTTGGGGGTGGGGGGTCCAGGTCTGTATGGGTGCATGTTTGAGAGTTTGTGTGCTGAGTTGGGAGGTGGGGGATTGGGTCTGTATGGGTGCATGTTTGAGAGTTTGTGTGCTGAGTTGTGGGGGTGGGGTGTTCGGGTCTGTATGGGTGCATGTTTGAGAGTTTGTGTGCTGAGTTGTGGGGTGGGGGGCTTAGGTCTGTATGGGTGCATGTTTGAGAGTTGGTGTGCTGAGTTGGGGTGGGGGGGCTCAGGTCTGTATGGGTGCATGTTTGAGAGTTTATGTTTTGAGTTGGGGGGTGGGGGGTTTGGGTCTGTATGGGTGCATGTTTGAGAGTGTGTGTGCTGAGTTGGGGGATGGGGGTTTCGGTCTGTATGGGTGCATGTTTGAGAGATTGTTTGCTAAGTTGGGGGGTGGGGGGGTTCAGGTCTGTATGGTTGCATGTTTGAGAGTTTGTATGCTGAGTTGGGGGTGGGGAGGTTCAGGTCTGTATGTGTGCTTGTTTGAGAGTGTGTGTGCTGAGTTGGGGGGTGGGGGGTTTCGGTCTGTATGGGTGCATGTTTGAGAGATTGTGTGCTGAGTTGGGGGTGGGGTGGTTCAGGTCTGTATGGTTGCATGTTTGAGTGTTTGTGTGCTGAGTTGGGGGTGGGGGTTTGGGTCTGTATGGGTGCATGCTTGAGTGTATGTGCTGAGTTGGGGTTGGGGGGTTCGGGTCTGTATGGGTGCATGTTTGAGAGTTTGTATGCTGAGTTGGGGGTGGGGGTTTGGGTCTGGATGGGTGCATGTTTGAGAGTTTGTGTGCTGAGTTGGGGTGGGGAGGGGTTCAGGTCTGTATGGGTGCATGTTTGAGATTTTGTGTGCTGAGATGGGGGGTGGGGGGTTCGGGGTCTGTTTGAGTGCATGCTTGAGTGTGTGTGCTGAGTTGGGGGTGGAGGGTGTGGGTCTGTATGGGTGCATGTTTAAGTGTGTGTGCTGAGTTGGGGGGGTGGGGGGTTCGGGTCTGTATGGGTGCATGTTTGAGTGTGTGTGCTGAGTTGGGGGCGTGGGGGGGTTGGGTCTGTATGGGTGCATGTTTGAGTGTGTGTGCTGAGTTGGGGGTATGGGGGGTTTGCGTCTGTATGGGTGCATGTTTGAGAGTGTTTGTGCTGAGTAGGGGGGTGGGGGTTTGGGTCTGTATGGGTGCATGTTTGAGAGATTGTGTGCTGAGTTGGGGGTGGGGGCAGTTCAGGTCTGTATGGTTGCATATTTGAGAGTTTGTGTGCTGAGTTGGGGGGTGGGGGTTTGGGTCTGTATGTGTGCATGTTTGAGAGTTTGTGTGCTGAGTTGGGGTTGGGGGGTTCGGGTCTGTATGGGTGCATGTTTGAGAATTTGTATGATGAGTTGGGGGGTGGGGGATTGGGTCTGTATGGGTGCATGTTTGAGAGTTTGTGTGCTGAGATGGGGCGTGGGGGGTTCGGGGTCTGTATGGGTGCATGCTTGAGTGTGTGTGCTGAGTTGGGAAGTAGGGGGTTTGGGTCTGTATGGGTGCATGTTTAAGTGTGTGTGCTGAGTTGGGGGGTGGGGGTTTCGGGTCTGTATGGGTGCATGTTTGAGTGTGTGTGCTGAGTTGGGGGCGTGGGGGGGTTGGCTCTGTATGGGTGCATGTTTGAGTGTGTGTGCTGAGTTGGGGGTATGGGGGGTTTGGGTCTGTATGGGTGCATGTTTGCGAGTTTGTGTGCTGAGTTGCGGGGTGGCGGTTTGGGTCTGTATGGGTGCATGTTTGAGTGTGTGTGCTGAGTTGGGGGTGGATGTTTTGGGTCTGTATGGGTGCATCTTTGAGAGTTTGTGTGCTGAGTTGGGGGCAGGGGGGGTTAGGTCTGTACGGGTGCATGTCTGAGAGTTTGTGTGCTGAGTTGGGGGTGGGGGGATCCAGGTCTGTATGGGTGCATGTTTGAGAGTTTGTGTGCTGAGTTGGGGGTGGATGTTTTGGGTCTGTATGGGTGCATCTTTGAGAGTTTGTGTGCTGAGTTGGGGGCAGGGGGGGTTAGGTCTGTACGGGTGCATGTCTGAGAGTTTGTGTGCTGAGTTGGGGGTGGGGGGATCCAGGTCTGTATGGGTGCATGTTTGAGAGTTTGTGTGCTGAGTTGGGGGGTAGGGGGTTTGGGTCTGTATGGGTGCATGTTTGAGAGTTTGTGTGCTGAGTTGGGGGGTGGGGGGTGTGGGTCTGTATGGGTGCATGTTTGAGAGTTTGTGTGCTGAGTTGGGGGTGGGGGGTCCAGGTCTGTATGGGTGCATGTTTGAGAGTTTGTGTGCTGAGTTGGGAGGTGGGGGATTGGGTCTGTATGGGTGCATGTTTGAGAGTTTGTGTGCTGAGTTGTGGGGGTGGGGTGTTCGGGTCTGTATGGGTGCATGTGTGAGAGTTTGTGTGCTGAGTTGTGGGGTGGGGGGCTTAGGTCTGTATGGGTGCATGTTTGAGAGTTGGTGTGCTGAGTTGGGGTGGGGGGGCTCAGGTCTGTATGGGTGCATGTTTGAGAGTTTATGTTTTGAGTTGGGGGTGGGGGGTTTGGGTCTGTATGGGTGCATGTTTGAGAGTGTGTGTGCTGAGTTGGGGGATGGGGGGTTTCGGTCTGTATGGGTGCATGTTTGAGAGAATGTGTGCTAAGTTGGGGGGTGGGGGGTTCAGGTCTGTATGGTTGCATGTTTGAGAGTTTGTGTGCTGAGTTGGGGGTGGGGGTTTGGGTCTGTATGGGTGCATGTTTGAGAGTTTGTGTGCTGAGTTGGGGTTGGGGGTTTCGGGTCTGTATGGGTGCAGGTTTGAGAGTTTGTATGCTGAGTTGGGGGGTGGGAGTTTGGGTCTGTATGGGTGCATGTTTGAGAGTTTGTGTGCTGAGTTGGAGGGGGGGTTCGGGTCTGTTTGGGTGCATGTTTGTGAGTTTGTGTGCTGAGTTGGGGGTGGGGAGGTTCAGGTCTGTATGGGTGCATGGTTGAGAGTTTGTGTGCTGAGATGGGGAGTGGGGGGTTGTGAGTCTGTATGGGTGCATGCTTGAGTGTGTGTGCTGAGTTGGGGTGGGGCATTTGGGTCTGTATGGGTGCATGCTTGAGTGTATGTGCTGAGTTGGGGGTGGGGGGTTCAGGTCTGTATGGGTGCATGCTTGAGAGTTTGTGTGCTGAGTCGGGGCGTGGGGGGCTTGGGTCTGTATGGGTGCATGTTTGAGAGTTGTTATGCTGAGTTGGGGGGGCTCAGGTCTGTATGGGTGCATGTTTGAGAGTTTATGTTTTGAGTTGGGGGGTGGGGGTTTTGGGTCTGTATGGGTGCATGTTTGAGAGTGTGTGTGCTGAGTTGGGGGGTGGGGGGTTTCGGTCTGTATGGGTGCATGTTTGAGAGATTGTGCGCTGAGTTGGGGGGTGGGGGGGTTCAGGTCTGTATGGTTGCATGTTTGAGAGTTTGTGTGCTGAGTTGGGGGTGGGGGTTTGGGTCTGTATGGGTGCATGTTTGAGAGTTTGTGTGCTGAGTTGGGGTTGGGGGGTTCGGGTCTGTATGGGTGCAGGTTTGAGAGTTTGTATGCTGAGTTGGGGGTGGGGGTTTGGGTCTGTATGGGTGCATGTTTGAGAGTTTGTGTGCTGAGTTGGGGGTGGGGGGTTCGGGTCTGTATGGGTGCATGTTTGAGAGTTTGTGTGCTGAGTTGGGGGATGGGGGGTTCAGGTCTGTATGGGTGCATGGTTGAGAGTTTGGGTGCTGAGATGGGGAGTGGGGGGTTCGGGGTCTGTTTGGGTGCATGCTTGAGTGTGTGTGCTGAGTTGGGGTGGGGCATTTGGTTCTGTATGGGTGCATGCTTGAGTGTATGTGCTGAGTTGGGGTTGGGGGGTTCGGGTCTGTATGGGTGCATGTTTGAGAGTTTGTATGCTGAGTTGGGGGTGGGGGTTTGGGTCTGTATGGGTGCATGTTTGAGAGATTGTGTGCTGAGTTGGGGGGTGGGGGGTTCAGGTCTGTATGGTTGCATGTTTGAGAGTTTGTGTGCTGATTTGGGGGTGGGGGTTTGGGTCTGTATGGGTGCATGTTTGAGCGTTTGTGTGCTAAGTTGGGGTTGGGGGGTTCGGGTCTGTATGGGTGCAGGTTTGAGAGTTTGTATGCTGAGTTGGGGGGTGGGGGTTTGGGTCTGTATGGGTGCATGTTTGAGAGTTTGTGTGCTGAGTTGGGGGTGGGGGGTTTGGGTCTGTATGGGTGCATGTTTGAGAGTTTGTGTGCTGAGTTGGGGGGTGGGGGGTTCAGGTCTGTATGGGTACATGGTTGAGAGTTTGTGTGCTGAGATGGGGAGTGGGGGGTTCGGGGTCTGTATGGGTGCATGCTTGAGTGTCTGTGCTGAGTTGGGGTGGGGCATTTGGGTCTGTATGGGTGCATGCTTGAGTGTATGTGCTGAGTTGGGGGAGTGGGGGGTTCAGGTCTGTATGCGTGCATGCTTGAGAGTTTGTGTGCTGAGTTGGGGGGTAAGGGGTTTGGGTCTGTATGGGTGCATGTTTGAGTGTGTGTGCTGAGTTGGAGCGGTGGGGGGTTCAAGTTCGTGCCTGATTAGTCATTTTGGGTCAGAGTGACAAGGGCCAGCAGTGGGTGTGGTTTATTTGTACATTGCTAAAGCATTCAAAACTGGCTGCAGCCTTTTCTTGATGATTGGATGACGTCTGCTCCTATAATTTTGCAACTAAACCTCGATCAAGCGTTTGAGACCCATTGAGTGTGGGTAATTGTTACCTTTCTACAACCCCATCAAGCATTGTTCAAGGGAATAGATGCACAATGAAATTGATTAGAGAAGGTAACTGCTCTTTGAGGGCAAGCTTAACTGCAAAAGGACACATTCTGCACACTACGAATCATAAATTCAAGTGGACACTTTAAGTTATTTGATCCAGATTTTGTGGAAAGAAATGGCTTGCAAAATTCAAACTGGTAGTTGTATTTTAGAGACGGTGCCTCGAACAAAGTGAAAAATGTATGTCAACCCTCGGTGCTAGGATGGACCATTGCACACTAAATATCTACTGGTAATTATGATGGTTGAAGGGGATTGTGTCCAAACTATATATATGTCAAGATCCACCAAACCCCATGAAGACTGACAGGACATCTGAAGCTGTGGTGTGGGAAGAAGCTGTGTTTCAAATGGCTACTGTAGTAGGGCCAGCCAATCCCTGCATTTACCACCTTAATCTCAACATGGCAGTTTGATATGCTATGCAGTCCGCTGTTCCTGAAAGTATCCATCAATAAGTGCATGAAAAGGTATGCTGGCAAGGCTATGTTCTTTATCTGATCTTGTTCTTTTGTCGCTTCTAGGCTTCTCAAAAAAGTATATCATTTGTATATACTCTAGACTTGGACTGTTGTAGTGGGAGCATAACACTGGAGTTTGTATCTTTATCCAAAGATGTCCCTGCCAATGTTCAGTGCAGTAAAAAAAAGAAAAATTGACCTGGAGCACTGTCAATTTAAGGATCAGTGGACTGAGAAGTTTTTTTCATTGAGTCCAAACCTAATGTGTACTTGTGTATCATTTGTCTCGAACGCATAGCAGTCCCCAAGAAATATAATATCTGCCGCCATTGTGAAACAAAACATTCACAATATAAGGATTTGCAGGGGCATAGTGTTTGGTTGGGTGGTGGGGGCCATGGGGCATAGTTTTTGGTTGGGGTATGGGAGCCATGGGGCATATTGTTTGCTTGAGGGGTGGGAGCCATGGGGCATAATGTTTGGTTGGGGGTGAGGGAGCCATGGGGCATAGTGTTTGGTTGGGGGTGGGAGCCATGGGGCATAGTGTTTGGTTGGGGGTGGGAGCCATGGGTCATAGTGTTTGGTTGGGGATGAGGGACATGGTGCATAGTGTTTGGTTGGGGGTGGGAGACATGGGGCATAGTGTTTGGTTGGGGGTGGGAGCCATGGGGCATAGTGTTTGGTTGGGGTGAGGGGACCATGGGTCATAGTGTTTGGTTGGGGTTGAGGGACATGGGGCATAGTGTTTGGTTGGGGGTGGGAGCCATGGGGCATAGTGTTTGGTTGGGGGTGAGGGAGCCATGGGGCATAGTGTTTGGTTGGGGGTGGGAGCCATGGGGCATAGTGTTTGGTTGGGGGTGGGAGCCATGGGGCATAGTGTTTGGTTGGGGGTGAGGGAGCCATGGGGCATAGTGTTTGGTTGGTGAGTGGGAGCCAAGGGTCATAGTGTTTGGTTGGGTGGTGGGGGCCATGGGGCATAGTGTTTGGTTGGGATGGGGGAGCCATGGGGCATATTGTTTGCTTGAGAGGTGGGGGCCATGGGGCATAGTGTTTGGTTGGGGGTGAGGGAGCCATGGGGCATATTGTTTGCTTGAGGGGTGGGAGCCATGGGGCATAATGTTTGGTTGGGGGTGGGAGCCATGGGGCATAGTGTTTGGTTGGGGTTGAGGGGGCCATGGGTCATAGTGTTTGGTTGGGGATGAGGGACAATGGGCATAGTGTTTGGTTGGGGTGGGAGCCATGGGGCATAGTGTTTGGTTGGGGGTGGGAGCCATGGGGCATAGTGTTTGGTTGGGGGTGAGGGGGCAATGGGTCATAGTGTTTGGTTGGGGATGAGGGACATTGGGCATAGTGTTTGGTTGGGGGTGGGAGCCATGGGGCATAGTTTTTGGTTGGGGGTGGGAGACATGGGGCATAGTGTTTGGTTGGGGGTGAGGGGGCCATGGGGCATAGTGTTTGGTTGGGGGTGAGGGGGCCATGGGGCATAGTGTTTGGTTGGGGTGGGGGATCCATGGGGCATAGTGTTTGCTTGAGGGGTGGGGGCCATGGGGCATGGTGTTTGGTTGGGGTTGAGGGAGCCATGGGGCATAGTGTTTTCTTGAGGGGTGGGGGCCATGGGGCATAGTATTTGGTTGGGGGTGGGAGCCATAGGGCATAGTGTTTGGTTGGGGGTGAGGGGGACATGGGGCATAGTGTTTGGTTGGGGGTGAGGGGGCCATGGGGCATAGTGTTTGGTTGGGGTGAGGGGGCCATGGGGCATAGTGTTTGGTTGGGGGTCAGGGGGCCATGGGGCATAGTGTTTGGTTGGGGGTCAGGGGGCCATGGGGCATAGTGTTTGGTTGGGGGTGGGGGAGCCATGGGGCATAGTGTTTGGTTGGGGGTGGGAGCCATGGGGCATAGTGTTTGGTTGGGGGCGAGGGGGCTATGGGGCATAGTGTTTGGTTGGGGGTGAGGGGGACATGGGGCATAGTGTTTGATTGGGGGTGAGAGTCATGGGGCATAGTGTTTGGTTGGGGGTTGAGGGAGCCATGAGGGATAGTGTTTGGTTGGTGGTGAGGGGGCCATGGGGCACAGTATTTGGTTGGGGGTGGGAGCCATGGGGCATAGTGTTACACTCCAAGAGTGAACCCAATAATAAAGCTAAAACAGGCACAGTTAGGAGATGAACATCCTTTGCTTTTTGAGGAAACCTGACTCAACGAAGGCCATACTCCTCTTGGGCAACCCAAACAGCAAACTATAGCAGTCCAAAATAATGGAATGTCCAATCAAGGGTCAATAAAATATATATAATTTAATTAAACAGACGATATACAATAACTAAATAGAAATAAATTATAACAATGGAAAATGTGTAGGACAAAATGTGAGTTTGAAATGCAAATAAAAACCGTTACCCCTCAAAAACATATTCTTTTTCCATGTGTTTAATACAAATTGGGGGTTGAAAAAGCCTCCTGCCACGCCCCGCCTCCCGCCCACATTTACTTTTCAGCCCACTATAGCCATCATGTAAGATACTTTCGGCCCTCCGTCAAAATCAGTTGTGCACTCCTGTTCTAGACCGAAGGCCAAATACATATTCCATCACATCTCGTGTGGGGGATGAGGGTTTGCCAACCCATCCATCCCTCACTAGACTGAGGGGACCTGATACAGGGTGTCCAAGCAGAAGCTCAGAGGGGCTAAACCCTACTCCATTCTGTGGCACCTCCCTGTAGGCGAAGAGTAGGCATGGCAGGAGAATATCCAATTTTCTCTTCAAGTGCTCTTTAAAAGCCTTCTATTATGCTTTTTAGGGTCTTGTTGAACTGCAGAACAAGCCTGTTGTTTTGTGGATAGATGGATGTAGAGAACCAGTAGTTGGCTCCACACTCTCCCCACAGAGCCTTCATATACGCTGATATGAAGTTTGCTCCCCAGTCAGAAACAACTTCCTTGGGGAAACCAACACAGGAGAATATCCCTAGCAGAACCTTTGCAACCACTGGGGCTTTGATGCTCCTCAGAGGGACAGCCTAAGGGTACCTAGTGGTGTAGTCTACCACCACCAAACTGTATCTGTTCCCTGAGCTGGTTTGGTGATCCAAAGGACCCACAATGACCATGCCTATTATCTCGAAAGGCCACCCAACCACGAGTAGTGGAATTAACAGAACCTTTGTGGCACCGCCAGACTTGCCAGAAGCCTGACAGGTCAGGCAGGACTGGACAAATTCCCTGACTTTTATGCCAAACTTGAGCCAGTAAGAGTGTGCAGACAACTGGTCTGATGTCTTAGTCACCACCAAGTAACTCGCTAAAGGAATTTGGTGAGCCAAATCCAAAAGGAACTTTCTGTGGATTTTATTAATCACCAACCCTCTGGTGCCCTCACCATCAGAGTCTTTTTGTACAGGAGTCCCTCCTCCTAGCACACTTTGAACAGCACAGGGGCCTCACCCTTGGCTTGTTCCTCCACCCGCTTCCACAGGCCTGCCAGAGTGGGACACTCTTTCAGGGCTTTGAAGAAGTCAGTCTGATCTGTGCCTCCAGCTGATGTAAACTAATCCAGCTTGGGCATGCCCTTCAGTTTTGAACTCACCCGGTCCTCCAGCTCAGGTTCCTGCACTGTGCCAGGCAGCATTTTTGTGATTATTTTAGCCTGCGCTGTATTTAAGCACAACATGACTGTAAAGGAGGAGCAATTATCAAACAGGCACTAAATACCTGTTTGATAATTGGTTTACATTGTACGTCATCCCTGGCTCATCCTGTAGGGTCATTTGTCATGAAAAGTCAGACAAACGTATGGCACTGGGGAGGAATATGAACACAGCCCTTGTAACTGTGTGTTGCTGGACTGTGTAATAGCCAAAGAAATACATAACAGAGTTTGAAGCTCATGCAGCACATCAAGTGAAGTTTTGCGCAGTAAAATGTGGTATGCATGTATGGGTGCAAATACCAACGATAACTTTGAATGCCAAATAAAGGGGTGACGTTGAATGCCAAAAAAAAATAATTCTGTGGTTAGCACCCCACCCTCCAGGCCTAATTGTCATACGTGGACAGTATGTGCACAGTTTTCTTGTTCTGACTTTTCAGATCAAATAAGAACGTGCACAATGTTAATGTGGCTGTGTGAATGTTCCCATGGGTAATGCACTGTTCATGGTCTCCAATAGGAGATTATTTGCAGCTGAACTCTTTGAAAGTTCCTGGGGGACTGGTAGAATTGTCAATTGGTTGCTTAGCAGGTTCAGTAACTATTGCTGAGTGGTTAAATGTTTGGAGCTACTTTGAAATCCTATGCCGTTTTTACATTGTTATTCTAACATGCTCTGTGAAATGCACTGTTTGGATCAGGAAAGGCTTAAGGCAGAAATGTAGGTTGCTGAAGGGTGTGTTTATCCCCCCCCCAGTGCAAATAAAACGTACCTGTCATGGCTCTTGTATGGGGATGGAGCCCACATAGATCTTGGGAAGCGCTTAGTCAAACTTAATGTAAATGCTTTGTCTTAAAGAAATAAAACATTGTTAGTTAAAAGACTCGAAACACCCTGATTTTCGGCTACAACGTGCGTGCGTACACAATACTGCAAATAAAGCCTGCGCGTCATGCTATAGCACATTTTGCCGCATGTTGTAGACGGTGTTGAAAAAGCGCATTGTTTTACAGTATTACTACAGCTTATTTAGGTAAATGGGTTGTGATCGAACACGGAATTTGAGGAGCTTGTCAGACATTGTTATGTTGTATGCCTTATACAACCTATCATGGGTGACATGTGCAACACCCACGAATGCAGATTGAGACAGCTGGCAAGTTAGACTACCTCACATTGGTCGTAATGGCAGCCTTGTGGCAGATGAGCCCTTCATAGTTTCAAAGGATAACAGACAGAGCCAGCTCAGAAGGGGTGTAAAGGGAGCCCCAGGGAGCACGCAGTACCTGTTGCTCCCTGGCAGTGGTCCAAGTGTACGAAAAGAAGTAGTGGAACTATGTTCCCTGCTGGCCTGCAAGCTCCCCACAAACCGCACCGCCACGCCCCCAACCATGCATAATACAAACCCCAAAACACATGTGCCTGCTGTTTAAGGGAACGTTCAGTGCATTGCACTGAAAATGCAAGTTTCAACTGCTTCCCACACTTTTATTTTAAAAGGAAACCATTCTGGAACAATTTCTTTTTAAAATAAAAGTATAGGAACGGTAAAACTTAATTAAAAGAAGTAGAGGAGCAGCGCTCCCAAAAGCTCCCGCCCACTTCGACCACTGCTCCCTGGTGAGATTTGGGTTCCGCACTCCAGCCAGCGAGCCATGCTGGGGGTAGAGCGCCCCCTACTCTAATGTTAGGGGTGCCGGCGAAGGTTCAGGAACAGTGGGCAGTTGATGCCATTTCGTGTTGCCCGGGCATTCCCCTCCCCTGCTGCTGTGGTAGCCTGTGGCGGCGTAGGGAGCACACGTGAGCATGCCAGAGGGGCCAGGACAGGGAGCAGGTGATCTAGCATAGTGCTGGGGTGGGGGTGTCCCAGTGGGGGGACAGGTTTTAGGTAATGTTTTTCCGGCGGGAGGTGGGTTGCCTAAACATTGTCTGTTTTTTAGGTGCTTGTAGGGCTGTGGTGCATGGATAAACAAATGTTTTAAAAGTGTTGTGTCAGAGAACAGCTGTGCTAACACATGATTCACTTACGATCCATCATAAGAATGGAAGCGGGTGGCCCTGCGGGCCCCTGATATAAAGCAGCTACTGTGTTGCACAGTGTTCTAAAATGGT
Organism: Ambystoma mexicanum; assembly: GCF_040938575.1. Lineage (NCBI taxonomy): Eukaryota > Metazoa > Chordata > Amphibia > Caudata > Ambystomatidae > Ambystoma > Ambystoma mexicanum. The sequence goes on from NC_090935.1 coordinate 1,407,984,791, forward strand.
GTTATAGGAGGCCTGAAACAGGCCCTGTTTTAGTGGGATGGGCAGAGAGCGGGAGGAAGTGCCGATAAGCTTGAGCATGGCCGTGGGCCCACAGTGGGTGTGTGGCGGTGCGCATGTTGTGTACATTGGTGTCAGAAGTTTGGTGGAATAGGCCTTAGGCGGCAAGTGTGGTGCAGACCCTGCAGGCATTGGTGTCTGTTCGAACATTTTGTTTAGAACAGAGAAAATGAGCGTTTTCCTTCTCCTCCCACGCTCCCGCAAGCATCCAATAAAAGAAAGAGCTTTCAGCTTCTTTCTTTCATGCACTCCAGTACGATTCATTGCAACCCATTCATAATGAACCCCTCAGAAAGTCAGACTGGGACACAAAATCTGCCCAGGCACCGATGGAAAAAGTGGCCCACAATTCCAAATGGCAGTTCATTGCTTTTCAGGGCAGCCTGTTTGATGGGGTAAAATGCTTGGCAAATAGGGCATTTTAAAGAATATGTGCTCAGTAATATTTTGTCAAAACTACCAGCTGCTAAGAGGAATAACTCACCAATCTTTCCCACTTTAATCAAAATATTTGCCCACTTAGACAAAATAAAAATAAAAAAAACAGGTCCACACTAGGGCTGGTTGTTTCGGCAGTTCACTTTTGGCACACTTGTCAGTTTGAGACTGTCTTTGCCAAGGGATAATGGCTGCTCTGCATTTCTTTGTGGTGGAGTGCAGTGCACTGTTAGTGCCACTGGGTGGCAATGCAGGGGTTTCAGTATCGGGAGTGGGTGATGGGGCAGGGGTGGGGCATGTCAGGGCGGGGGCCATCAAAGAAGGACCATAGGAGAGATAGACAGTCCCCGGGGGTGTTGTCAGAGGGCTCTGTACGGCCTCACGTTTGTCTATAAGGGCAAGGGGAGTTGGAGGGTCGCCATCACCCCCAGAGAGCAGCCCCCCTACAGCAGTGGCAGAATGGGAACAGGACCATCCTTGGGACAGGTACCACAGCAAGGCCTGCAGAGTATTTGGCAGGGAATTTGAACGGCTTCCCCCAGCAGGGACTTCAACAGCAATGGGGGGGGGTGCCCCACACTGCGATGGAGGGGGGAGAGCAGGTTTTATTTCTTGCACAACAGTGAGGTTTTAGCCAGAGGAAAATGAGCGGCTCGGGAATGGACGGAATAATTGGAATGGAGCGCTGATTGCCAAGGAGGTGGAGGAAATGGATAACGCAGGGGAGAGAGAGATGTGGGGGGGGGCGCGGGGGAAGGGGTTGAGCAGGAAGGCAGGTGACCATACAGTTTTGGGCTTATGTTTACAAATGAAGACTGGGGCGTAGGTGCAAAGGGCGGAAAGTGAGAGGAGAGAGCAGTATGTGGGGGAAATAGGAGGGGATTCCTGCTTCTACTTTTGGGGGTATTAAGTTTTGGGCCCTAGCCCAGCATAGGGCAAGCAGCGGTTGCATGGCCCCTACGGCCCTTTTGGTCTAAGCTCTCAGCGGTTACCGCAGGTCTGGCTCGAGCCTATCCGGCCCTGTTAATGGAGGCTCCATCCTGGAAAGGACTAGTAGGGGACTGGAGCTGCAGCCAACAACAGTTTGTGGGGTGGGCGGGTTTGCAGCAGGGGGAGCGATTGTGATCTTGAGGAATTGGCACCCAACACAGCAGGAATATTGGAAGGTAGCTATATATTGTGTCATGAAGTTGGTGAATTTGGATGAATGGCAACAAAGTAACACGTTCTTTGTCATCTCTATTTGGAGGTATGTTTTATCTGTAATGGGAAACAATGGATGGGAGACAGTTAAGATGAGCAAATACAGGACAACAATGCAGTCCAAATGAATGGCAAACTAGTTCGGGAGGGCATGTCTGATAACTAAGAAATGATTAGTAGGGAGTAAGTAAGGTGAATGGAAAGGGACAAACATTTTAGAGGAGTACCTAAGGGAGGGGGCAGCAGAGATGACGAAATGGGCGGGCAGAAGAGCAATCAGTGTGTCCGTGAGGGTGGGAGATTGTTAGGTGTGAAGGGGGCCAGGTTTTGAAGGCAGAGTCTTCAGTACTGAAAGAAAATAATAATAATAAATACATAGAATAAAAGAGTTAAAGGGGGTCCAATCGGTCACGGTTTAAGAGGATGTGCTAGTACAGGGTAAAGAGGCAATTCCACAATGAAGTGTTGTTGGAAGGGGTGTGGGTGATGACATCCAGGAAGGGGCAGCACAATTTGGCGACTAGGTAAAGTTAGGGAGGGGAAGTGGAATGCGTAAACAGGGGCACGGATGCAGAAGTTGCACGGAAGGACAACTAGGGCTGGCTAAGGTGCAGGATTGGTTGCAGCGTGGCTCTGTAGCAAGAGGTGGTACCTGGGAATGCAAAGGGAAGTGCATGGACAGGGGGGCTGGGATGGCCCCTGGCGCACTATGGTGGGGGTACGGGTGTGGTCGTCTGTTGAGGTCTTGCATGTCAGGCCATGGGGGGCAATGGCGGAAGTAGGTGGAGGGACTTCAGTAACATTTGTCGATAGACGCAGGAACACATGGCGTCGTACGCTCTTGGCACTATGGTGAAGGTGCTTGTTTCAAATGTTTAAAAAAAGAAGGGATATAGGGATCTTTATGAGGTAAGTATGGGTTTGGTGCAGACAGGGCAGACACAGAAGGTGCACTCATTATTGAGGAGGTGGAAAGTTGGGGGCCTAGGGCAGTGCCGTCTAGGGTGACATCCCGTGTGGATGAGGTATGCAGAGGTTCTACGTGAGGTAGCGGGCTGTGGGGATTGAAGAGCATGGACATAGTATGTGCAGATGGCCTCTGGTGCATTGGGAGAGCAGTGATCATCTGGAGAATTTGCAAGGGGGGCATGTGGGCACATTGGCAAAGGAGGAGGGATATGGGGGTACTGCATGATGTGTCTGGAGGGAATTAAACTGTCTGGTCAAAGGGCATAAGTATGGCCCGTGGTGCTTTGGGGGTGCAGCAGGATGGCAGTGCATGGCAAGGAGCCGAAAAGCAATCGGCATTGATGGGGTTTTTGAATGGAGAAAGGTGAGTATCCATGCAGGATCACGTTGAGTTATACAGCGACTTGAGATGCTGGCCCCCAAACAAAGAAAGATGGACAGGTCTGGGTATGGGTGTCTGGACATTTCCTAAAAAAAAAAAGGTCGACAGGACAAATGGTCGACACCATTTGGTCGAAAACCAAATGGTCGGATTTTCTTTTTTATTTATATATATATTTTTCGTTTAGGGAAAAAAAAGTTTTTTTTAGAAAAAAAAGGGGGTTGGGGGCGGAAAATACAAAAAAAAAAAATTTGATCAAATGGTGTCGACCATTTTTCCTGTCGACCTTTTTTTTCGACGAAATGTCTGGTAACCTTGGGGATGAAACAGATTACAGTGCATTCGCAAGGGGGAAGAGTGAGGATATGTTATGGTTGAGGTGATGAATATGGTGAAAGTTCAGAGGGTGTGGGTCAGCATGGGACGAGCATACTGTCTGTGAGGGTAGCCCTGGGTGGGTGATGTGTTCAAGAGTGCTAATTACTTTGTCACCACATTATGTTCCAATGCTCTTATTTGTCTAGGACTGACAATAGGTATTGGAAGCATCAAGGGGGACTGGGGAACTGGAGAGAAATTGGGTTAGCGACAGCTGAGGTCTGGTGGAAAGTTTGTCCCAGGAATACGGGGCAGGTGAGAAAGTGGAATTTAGGAAAGGAGGATATATGCAGAGGTGGATTGGGGATGGAGAGGGATTAGGTAATGGGGTCATGTTCACGTGGTTTACGATGTTGTTTCCATGGGCACGTTTGGATTTTTATCCGACGGCACAGAGGAAGTCGTTGTGCAGGGGCCAATTGGGCAAGATGGATTGAAAGAAGTTGAGAAGGATGGTAAAAGGTGAGGGTCAGTAGGTGGGGGGGATTGCGGAAGAAGTGGGGTGACATGAGGTTTAGGGATGCAGGGTCCATGTTGGTTGTGCATCACATGGGGCATTGGTTCAGGGTTACGATTGATTTTGGGGGATGGGGATGTAGGTGTTAGCACAGAAAAGACCAAGGATGGTTTCCGCTGGGGGGAAAGGGAGTGAACGGTGTGATGCCCAGTCATGGGGGAGAGCAATTGGCCAGCACATGATGACTAGGATCTGGTTTATCATGTCATGGGCAAGGGAAAGTGACAGCAGTGGAATGTTGGGGGGAGGTTTATGCAATGGCACTGGGAATCTGAGAGGAGTTTTGGGGGTTACATTATAGGAGGGGGGATTTTCAGTGTGGGGACTTGTGAGCAGGGAAAAGGAGCAGGGATTGAAGTACCGGGGATGGAATGGGGGCAAGAGGGAAGTTCGATGTTTATAGTAACGAGTGGTAGATACAGTAACAGAGGAGTAGCAAAGTGCAGTAAAGTGGGGTAGGTTTTTTGTATGGTTCTCAATTTATCATTTCTCCCACAGATGTGGTGGAAGGGGTGGAGGGATGGTATTCTGAAGAAGAGAATACATGACCAGTTGCTTGATTGCAGATGTCTATTAATGCTATGTTTAGTATACAGTGGGTTTGCAGCTGGGGTATGTTTTCTGAATTTTAAGGGGGCTATCACTATTGGTTGTATAGGTATCGTGGACAGGATGTGCGCAGGTCAATGATCAGGGGGATGGACCGCAAGAATGGGATGAGTAAGGACGCTATCAATGGGCAGAAGGAAGGGACAGGGCAGGAATGCTTATAATGGTATTGAGGGCAGTTTGAGGGGTGGGTGCAAGGTAATGGCGAGAGGAGAAGTTACAGGGCAAGGGGAGTGAAACAATGGTTTGTTTTAGTTTGATATTTTTAAAAAAAGGGAGGCACTCAGGCTTTGACATGGAGCTAGGGTTTACAAAGGAGTAGATCAGGGAAGAGAATGGTTGCATTTCACAAGCAGAATGTGGTGGGGGAATAGGAGGTGTCTGGGTGTCGGGATATTTAGGAGAGGAGTGTTTTAAATAAATAATAATGATAATAATAATAATAATAACAATAATAGTTAATAAATAAAGAAATGTATAAATAGAACACTAATTAATAGAGCAAGGTTGGTGGTGGGTTAGAAAAAACACCTCTGGGGAGGGTTTTCCTGAGTTTCGGGCACACAGTTGGTTAAATGATGGTTGGTTGTAGCAGAAGGATTATTAATTCGGTAAGGAAGGTGGTTAGTACTGGTTGGGTGGACAGACTAGCCTGGGGTTACACAATAGAGGGAAAACGTAGGGAAGAAGTATGGGTGATGGCTTGGGGAGAGGACATGGATAAAGTTGGGAAAGATGTTGGAGAGTTGAAGAGGGAAGGTATATTTGAAGGGAGGAAATGGTGAGGAGTGGGTTTACCTACATGTTTAATGGTTTGGTTAGTCTGTAAGTCCGAGGGGCCAGCTTAGTGTAGTTTGTAAGCTGTGGCCTCACATTAAAGCAGCCTTTATCACTAATTGCGAGTCTTGGTATTTTGAATACTCTAGTCCAATGTAGCATGCTTCACAAGGGCGACAATAACTGTATGTGTGTTCCTTCGGAAGACAGTGTCCATAGCAAGCACTGACCCCAGGCTTGAACACATGAGCCCCTACGCATCGTGACCCAAAGCAGTACAAAAAAACATGAACCACGCACAAATCAGTCGTAACCTTTGATAATTTAAAACCATTTCTAAGGCTAGAAGCAACCTAATTAAAATACTCACAAATCTTTGATAATCTGGGCCCTGCACTCTTTCCCCCAAAACAAGGCCCAGATATATTTGGCAGGAATTAACCCCCGAGGCAAGTTCTTGCAAAGCAGGCACAGACCCTGACCTAGTATCATGATGTGCAGTGGGTGTACCTAAGGCCGTTCTGCCAAGTTTTGTGGCCCTGCTGCACTTGGCTATATAAGAAAAAAGGAATGCCAGTGTTTGACTATTCTTGCGAACAGTAGGTTTCTTACTGTTTTTTTGTTTTCTCCGACAAGCAATACCTCCTGCTAGCAAGCCAGGCTGCTTAGCTATGATAAGCCTGCTAAATTTGCAGGAGTTGTGTGCCAGGGCACAGCCCTGTCATTTAGTTCTCAGACTCAATTTGATTATTTTTTTTGCATCTTTTAAGGGAATTGTTTGTTTTTTAGTTGCGTAAGTGTTAGTTGCTATTTATAATGCACTTAAACACCCATAGGTTTCTAAGTGTGGACCCGGGGATCGAACTTGTGTTGCTTCATGTCCTCTTGCTTCCAAGGCGCGCAGGTTCCGCTGAGCTATCCTCCCAGGACGTTATGATGTGGCGTTTTGTCACCTTTATTATTTTATCACACAACAAGCAACACACGTGTGTACTTATCACTCGCCTCTGCAGCATGGGATGGCTCAGTGTAATTCATGAACCTGATGACGCGAACTCACATGGCAGTGCAAGTCATTCGATTTCATGAATAACAGTGATTCGGATGGTTACAACGTTGTGAGCATATGCTGGTCATTCTCGCACACTGCTTCAGTCATTCTGCATTACACTGGTGGCGTTCCATTATTGCAAGAACTCCTAGTACTACCACAGCAGGGCAGGTTGACAACCCCAGGCAGCCAGCAGCACCAATACTTGGGCAAGGCCAAGGAAATCACCAATGTTGAGAAGGAGCACCTCTACCTAGTGTAACAATAAGATCTTGCTGCTGTGTTGGACAGGAAAGCCCACCTGATCAGTTAATGGTTTTGTCTGCATTTGTCCATCAATTCACAACAGCAGGAAAGCATGTTTGCTCTTTTTTCTGTGGCTACACGGTCAATAAGATCCACTTGCCATCTATAGAATCAGAGCAAAATGTTAACAATGATTATATGTTTAAAGAAGCACTTAAACATGTGCCTCACTTCAAGTGTCAACTAGTATGGTATGCTGGTTTGTGTTATGCTGACTGATTTTTTCAAATTGGATATTTGCCATAGACACCCCATCTATCAACCCCAATGAGCATGTGCGAGTCACAGATTTAAACCCAAATATGTTGATAGTGAGGGGAGCAGCCATGGTTGGTGGCAACAGTGGCAGGGAGCTGCGCTCCCAGATGTGCCACAAGTGCATTAGAAATAAATGGGGGCGCTGGCACTTATTGTTTTACAAATTAAGCACTGCTTACAAAAAGCAAACTGGTTTATTGAACAACAGTGCAAATGTAGCAGCAGGCGTGGCTGGCCATGGACATGTAGTTGGCTTGGGCACCAATGAAATGGTGTCACACAGTCACAAATGACATTTCCTTTTGTGAAAGACTCTTTGAGTAGTACCCAAAGGAACGTTTTCTGGTAAAATGTGATGCAAATTGTGGCTGTTCAGGAACACTGGTCAACATTACTGGGCAATGCTGCAGGGCATCCCAAAAGCGAGGCAGGGTAACTGCTATTACCATCAGCAGCTGGGAGAGGGGCAGCCCCAACCTTATCTGTGCCTGCTGCTCTCCCCAGCTACAGAGACACACAGTCTCTGCAGCACAAAGACATGGAAGGGTGAGGTGTGAACAGTCACCTCACCCTTCCTCCATACAGCAAGGTGCTAAACACCATAAGGAAAGCAACCGTCAGGCACGGCCCAGTTTCAAAGACCTGCCCCCACCAGGGGGCCAGACAGTCGGCTATCCGGCTGGGGGCTGCGACAACAGCAGCCCCCACTACATACATAACAAAGACCCAGGGCCTCCCTGGGTACTTTAAATAAGAGCAGCATGCTCCGAGTAAACACAATCTGTTTGTGGACCCTGAACGGGGACCCAAGCAAACAGGAGGTTCACTGTTTACTCAGTGTCTTCCAAATCCTTTTTGCTTCTTTAGCAAATCTTAAGAAAGTTTGCTGTACTCTGCAGTGTCTTTTTCCTTCCTGAACATTGTTACTGTTCAAAACATTGCATTGCAGCCTTAACGAAGGAAGACGAGGCATCCGAGCGGCCAGCGCGGACGGCGTCAGTTTCAACATCTCTGCATAGCGGACAAGCGAGCATCGAGCATTTCCAAAACAAAAACAAGGATGTGTGCCGCGTGAAACCTTCAAATCCATTCAAACAAAGGAAAGAGAGCCACCCGAGTGGCCCAGCGCAGATAGCGTCAGTTTCAACAGCTTTCAGGTAAGCCGCCGCGCTGAGGACTACGAGGGAAGAAAAGTAGACACTTGTGCCGGAAAGAGATACAATTTTGTTTTGTTTCTTTTTGTCTAAGCCTCCGCGCCGCAAGGCAGGCTGCCAGGAGAACACAACCCAATGATACATTCAGACTGATTCACAGCCAGCCAAGCAGCACGGCGAGCTGAGAGCTCGCTTTGACATCCACGCAGAGCCTGCTGACGCAAGTTCAATCCCAGTGGGGCCCAAATACTGCAGACTAAAAAATGTTTTTCTATAATTTTACTTGGGCGCCCCCACAGCAAAACCATTTATTTTAAATATCAGTGACACAGGAAACAATTCTGGGGGCTGCCCATTTATTTAAAATAAGCACCGTACACTGTGGGCAATAGGAGACATTTTTCTTGAACCCTCCATAGATTTAACAAATGGAGATACATTTCCTTTAGCAAAAAGAGCTAGCAGAAAACATATGCTAGCAACACAAGGGCATCAGCCACCAGTTACCCAACACGGGCAACAAACAGAACAAGCTCAAAAGAGCGCGCCGATAACAACAGCCCTAAACCTTGGTAAAATGTTTTTTCCTTTCCCCAGAACAGGCCATAAAGGAGCATGGGGCCCAAACGGAAAGCACAGGCACCCGCAACACTGGTACAAAAGCCCAATTCACCACAGTTGTTAGCAGCCATTGAAGCAGCAGAGCACTACGGATGGGCATGGGTTAGAGAAAACATGTACAGCCTACCCAGGGAAGGAATTGCCAGGCCACCCAGCCAAGAGGAGGGCATTGCACCAGCAAAAAAGAGAAAACTATGAGAAGGCGCCAAAAAAGGTAAGAAAACATTGTCAAAACTATGCGAGAATGTAGCGGAATTGCAGCAATTAATGCTAGAAGGGGGAAACAGACACCGCCCACAAGGGAACCCGGGGCCCCAAACCCCACCATGGCACTAGAACCTGCAATAACGATAGTCAACACCCCGGTAATGCCACCTACAGCAACCCTGCCACAACAGGTACAGCAGGTGCGGGTAGCACCCACAGCAATAAAGGCAACAGCCCCAACAGCTCAATCAACAGACCCAGCAGGTGCTTTAAAAGCATGGGCAACCCCTATCGCAGACAACACGGGCTTGACAGGGACACCCCGCAGCAGTACAACAGACATTGTAACAATCTGTAATGCACAGTTAGAGCAAAAAATGAAATCTTTCCAAACAGAGATATTAAATAGATACAAAAGATGCCTGGCATGGAACATTGATACCACAATCAAAGAAGCCATATGGGCCAAGGAATTCATAGAAATCTTTTCTTTAATAGAAGCCCAGAGCCAAGGGAAAGATGCTTTTAGGGATCCCAAAAAGATAGAAGAAAAAGCTATTGCCAGAAGTGCCCAGGTGGAACAAAACTGCGACAACTGGTTTCAAGCTTTTGCCATTTTAGCGACAATATACGAAGAAAAAATCCCCATGGATTGTAGGAAAATCTGGGCATACATTGATAAAATAAGGGAAGTAAAAGTAACCCAGAGGGGAAAGACACGGCTAGCATATGATATCAGATTCAGGAGGAGCATGTCAGAAAGGCCTGCCATTGAGTGGGATGAGGTCCAGAACGACTTATTGTTATGCTCACCTGGCTCCCACGGGGGCGTCGATCGGACCCGGACAGCTGCGACATCCTCCAACGTGAAGCGTAGTGCAGAGATGACAGACTGGACCGCCTAATCTCATCTGCTTGACCCGTGGAAGTATTCTCCTGCAAGTGGAGAAAGGGATTTAGCCACCCGTGGATTTTAGTAATGGCACCACACTGTTCTCCCCACTAATCACCACCGATATTCACTTTCAGTAAGCTAACCTTATGTTTGTAAATGATGAGCTCTCCATCCTGCGTGAAATGCAGGGGCGCGTAGATACCAGTTACTTCACTGGTTTGAAGGCGTTGGAAGAGTCCCGGATGAATATTGACTCCGAGGTTCCATGCGAGAACCCGTAAGTATAAAGTTCAAAGAGTTCAATATGTCTGCTGTTCACTCTTGTACATTCCTTTCTAGTGCTGCAGCTGGGTCCAAGGGAAGATTGTCTTGTGGCAGCTGATGGTGTTCAGGTAAGAGTCTGTATTACCCAACACTGTCCGGCAAAAGATGCGTGTGTTTAAATTGCTGGTTTCTCTCTTCTTACAGGTGCGGCGTAAGAAGTTGCGGTTTGTTACAGAATAATGCCCCCGGTTGTTAATCAGGTAAGTCTATGGTGGAGAGGTTGTATTTGTTGGCTCTCTCGGCTCACCTTATGTTTCTTTTGTCCCCTAGATGGTGGAATTCGGCGGAGAAAATGATGGAGGCTGCGCCGGATCGAAAAATGCTGTGAGGACTGGTGAGTATGGCGCGGCGTTGCAGCTGGCGATGCGACGCGTGTAGAATAATGTCTTTTTCAGTTCGAAGACGTGATGATCCGGAATTCAGGTAAGGATTGAAATATCTGTTTTCTAACCTTTCCTTCTTCTTTCTTCTATTGCTAGGAGCTCTGGATTCGAGACGGGCGTGGCTGAAGACTGAATGCTGACTGCAGGCACGGTGAGCGTCACGCTGCTGGATGCAGAATAACGCGAAGCATTTGCTGCTGTTCGGGCATGGTTTAAATGGCCTCCAAAGTAGTTCCAGGTAAGAAGTCCCTAGAACCACACAGAGTAAAAAATAGTCCCTGTAGTAAAATAGTCCCATCCAGGCCTCACGTTGGCTTGGATTAATTTGCAGCATGGTCTGCATGAGGTGAGTAAAGTCTATGAGCCTGGCGCCTAAGGTACCAGGACTGAACCCAGACAGCCCCCAGCCGGGGCTGCTAGGGTTTTATTAAATATCTGGATGCCTGCTCCCGGGGCTGATGGGCTTGATCCGGATGCCCGGGGGTAGGCATCATGACAGCACTCCCCCCCAAGGCCCCTCCTAAAGTTTCTCTTCCCCTTGGTCCTGGTTTGTCTGGGAAGTTCCGATGGAATTTCTTCACCAACCGAGGTGCATGAATGTGGTCAATAGGTTCCCATGACCTTTCTTGTGGTCTGTAACCCTTCCAGTCAATTAAATAAAAAAGTCTAGATTTAACCATCTTAGAGTCCAGGATATTCTTTACCTCGAATTCAGGTTCTCCATCTATTAGGATGGGGTCAGGTGGTTTGGTTAATCTTGTCCCAGGTTGAACTGGTTTTAGAAGTGAAACATGAAAGACAGGATGAATCCGCATATTACAGGGTAATTCCAATTTGACGGCCACCGGGTTGATAATGGCCTTAATGGTGTAAGGTCCCAAATATCTAGGATTGAAAGTTCAAGTTCCTTTTAGAGGTATGTGTTTTGTAGCCAGCCAAACTTGATCTCCATTCTGGTATTGTGGAGTTTCACTTCTTTGTCGATCAGCATTTTTCTTGTATTTCTCCTTTGCTTGTTTCAAGTGTTCTATTGCTTCCTTAAAGGCTTGTGTAATAGTAGAGTGCAGATGAGTCACTGCAGGCATTTCTAGGTGTTGAGGCGAATCGAGTTCTGAGGTTCGAGGATGATGTCCATATATAGTATAAAAGGGGCTTTGTCCGGTTCCTGAATGTACGGAGTTATTGTATGCGTATTTGGAAATCCATAAAATATCTTTCCAATTGCTTTCGGTTTGGTGCAGCATACAACGTAGGTATTGTTCAAGAGTCTGGTTGGTCCTCTCCGTCTGACCATCAGTTTGGGGGTGGTGACTGGTTGATAGCCTTACGTCGATTTGCGTTAATTGACAGCATTTCTTCCAAAATTGCGAAATGAATTGACTACCTCGGTCAGAGACCAATACGGAAGGAAATCCATGGATTCGAACAATGTTCTCGAGAAATTCCTTGGCCAAAATCGAGGCGGAAGGTAATCATTTTTAAGGAATAATGTGGGCCATTTTGGAAAAAAGATCCACAATAACTAGAATGGTGTTAAATCCATTACACTGAGGTAGATCTGTAATGAAGTCTAAAGACAAGGTGTGCCATGGTGCAGGTGGAATATCCAAAGGTTGTAAAAGGCCAGCTGGTTTTTTCTTCTGACTTTTGTTTTGGGCACAGATACCACAAGACATCACAAATGACTTTACTTCCTTTCGCCAGGTGGGCCACCAGAATTGTCTTTTAATTTTAGCTTCAGTTTTTGCGATACCTGGGTGTCCTTCCATAAGGGTGTCATGATAATTGGAGATGACTAGTTCTTGTAGTTCCTTGTGTGGTAGAAATAGATGTCGATGATAGTAATGCAGGTCATTGATGACTGAATAATCTTGGCCTTTCTTTACCCAGTCCTGCAGGGCTGCTGGATCGAAAAGTTGTTGGATTTTTAAATTAATGTCTTCTAGAGTCTGTAGAGTAGTTATGCCAAGAATTCTTTGTTCTGAAATTATAGGTACCGGTTCCGGGTTTGAATATACTTCTCCCATCCGTATTCTGAATAGTGCATCTGCCTTGCCGTTTTGACAAACTGGGCGATAAGTGATCACGAAATCGAATTCGGCAAAGAATAATGCCCACCGAAGTTGACGCAATGATTGGGCCTCGGCTGTTTTGAAATACTGCAGATTCCTGTGATCGGTGATTACAGTGATGGTATGCCTGGCACCGAGAAGATAATACCGCCAAGCCTTGAAGGCTGACTTGATGGCTTATAACTCCTTATCAGTAACCGCATTGTTTAATTCGGGTGCTGAGAACTTTCTTGACCAGAATGCTACTGGATGAAGTTGACCGGTTTTGGGATCCTTCTGGGACAGGACAGCTGCCGTGGCTAAACTGGATGCATCGGTCTCAAATATGTAAGGAAGCTCAGGGCGTGGATGCTTTAAAGGAGAGTTCCGGGACTTTTTTTTTATTGTCCCTACGGTTCGGCCATGTGTTTTTAAGCATAACTCGGTAGATCGTAGAAAACTTTCCTATGGACCTTACCCGACTTTTCGTCCATTAACGCACTCGAAATCAGCCGCCATTTTCTGATAATCCTATCATTTCCCACCATCGCCCTGGCTCACCTGCTTTTGCGGCACTAAATCAAATCCCCCGCCCCTGAGCCTGACATCAGCAGACGCGTACCGCCCATTTCCCAACGCCAAAGCACGTTTCGTGTCAACAATCGCTGCGCCTCAGCTAATGAAGTGTCGCCATGGAAATGGCAGGACGCCTCTTTCCTCAATAAGTATAAACACACCGTTTCACAACACACAGCAGCAGATTTTCGATTCCATTCCTCTCTCTGTGTTACTTTGAGTATTCTGTGACTCGTTTCTGTGCTCTGGTCAGCTACCTTCGCCGCTTCTAGGCCTTGTGAACACCTGTACCATCTCTGTAAATTATTTTACTTTCTTTACCACACAATGGCTACAATAATGCCGTATATGTACGAGCCCGAGTACACAGAGGAGGAACTACTGGAAAGGCAAGCACGCGAAAACGATGGCGATTCGGACGGCAGTTGGGAGGACCAGTCAACGGATGAAGAGCCTGGACCATGTCGCATGGACGGCGTCTCCACCTGGTGCACGTGCAATCGGTGCGAGCTAATGCCAACTGAGGAGGAGAACTGCTGCTGCCGTGAAAATTCCGGGTGCTTGGCCTACATTTCGGAAGGCGAGCCAAGTCCGCAATGCATCACCGAGCTGCCAGAGTTCAGGGAAGCCTGCCTCTCACGGACCGTGTTGAGGATGATGATGGTGCTTATGCACGAACTTCGCGGCACTGTTCGTCCGCGTAATCCGAGTAACGAGTAAGTATACTCTGGTTTTGATGTCAGTGATGCCACTACTATGTCATGGTCGTCTCCCACATATAAAATTACATCTACATATCATTCGAATGCATGTAAATTGGTTCCATATTGTGCATTTTCTAGATAGAATTTTTTTCAAAGCAGAATGACATTTTTTACCTGAATCGACAGTGATAAGAAAGTTTTGTCATTTTAATACAGTTTGCATCTTTCATTTTCACAGGTGGTACAGGCTGGTGGCCTATCGTTGCTTCACTTGGTGGCTTCACGGGAGGCTCGGACACCGCGTTCGGAGAGTAATACCTGCCTGTGCGGTACTTGCCATTAGACAACATTTCCCCAGCGACAGTGGACAATACCGCGGATTTTCCCTGGATGTGCTGCAACCGGAACTTTACAATGTGTAATGTTTATTATTTATGTTCAATTGAAATTAAGATCTAAAATAAAACCCAACATATATTTTAACAATGGTTGTTTTGATTTTTTAAATGAATCTAGTGTGTTTCCATTGAATAGTCTTCCTGTGCCTTGTCTTGTCACACCACATGTCTCCGGCCAGCATCCTCCCTCACGCTGGCCGCCCACCTTCAATCCACATAACTATTTTGCGGGTTGGCATCAAGCCTCCCGGCCTTGCCTCCTCCCCCAAAAATACTTACCACACCACTTTGTTCAAGCGTTGGCAATAAAAGGAAGGCCGTTGGATTTTATTGATACAAAACATGGTTATAGGTAAATAATCAATATGGTTGATCATAATAAATCATCCTTTTGGGAACCGGGTACAGAGATGACCCCCTCTGGCCCGTGCCGCCTTGCCACCACAGGCCATTCCTGCAGCTGACTAACTGCCTAGGCATCCAGGGTCTCCAGGGTGAACTGCACGCATATATTCTCCTGGGAGGCTGAGGTATTTATAAACTCACCCCCCTGCCTTCCATGTACTAGATCCTTCAGCCTGCCTCTTACATCCAGTGAGATGGCCTCTCCTTGGTGAGGCCCTGCGGCAAACGACTCTTGTCTGCACGACCACCGCCCCAATCCACCCCCCGCCCTATCAAAGGCAGTTCGCACCGGGGTACTTGCGCTGGCAAGTGGAGCTGTCAGGGAGCGATAAAGGCCAAGAGGTGCCAAAGACCATGTACACTTCAAAGTGGTCTATAGAGCATGGGTTGTTGTTCCCATGTCTACCTCCAGACCCCGTGTCTCCTGCCAAGCATCCCCCCTCACGCTGGACGGCCCCCTGCAATCCACATAAGTGTGTCTCCATTCACGAGTCTTCCTGTGTCTTGTCTGCACGACCACCGCCCCAATCTACCCCCCGCCCTATCAAAGGTAGTTCGCACTGGGGTACTTGCGCTGGCAAGTGGAGCTGTCAGGGAGCGATAAAGGCCAAGAGGTGCCAAAGACCATGTACACTTCAAAGTGGTCTATAGAGCATGGGTTGTTGTTCCCATGTCTACCTCCAGACCCCGTGTCTCCTGCCAAGCATCCCCCCTCACACTGGACGGCCCCCTGCAAACCGCATAATGCCACGACATATACACGTCATTCATTCACAAACACACCCCTGTTTCGAATTCTTTATAACCCACTTCATATTTCTAATGAGCACTTCTTTGCGCTTTGCTAGTCAACCCATGAAGGTGCTGGTTATCTGCTCTTCGTCTCTGTGAACTTCCGTGAACACTTCGAGGAAACTCCTCAGTTTGCAACCTGTGAACTGCTCCCTGTTCTATGACAAGAAACTACTCTGATCCCTGCATCTAACTGTTTGTTCGTCAAGGTAAGGCCATGTACCATAATCATTTTGCGTCCAATTTCTTTTCGTTCAAGACAGTACATGCAAGGAACTAGTCACATGTTCTGAGTTTACATTGGTATTCATAGAGAATTGTTGATCTTTACTTTTCAGAACTTTCCACAATGCCTGCCTGTTCCATTGGCGGTTGCCCTTCGAAGACCCATAATAAATCTGAAGGTACTATAATGCATGTTTTCCCTAAAACAATAGATCAGATACGAGAATGGGTCCGATATTGCGGATATCCACCGTCTGAGCTTGAAAGTAGAGTCCTAGAAGTCTTTGCGGACAAGAGGGGTGATCGATACCGCACCTGCAGCAGGCACTTTACCTCTGACATGTACTCCACATCATTGCTAATAAAGAAGAACACACCGCGAGCGAGGCGAAAATTGCTCTCAACCGCTATTCCCACTCTATTCGTCCACATCCCTCCACTGGTGAGTCAAGTTTACGTATTTATCTCTCGGCCTTGCGGTAGTGTGTAGCATTAGCTAACAATAATTTCCCCATTTATGTATCCACTCAATATGAAGGCGGAAGATTCTCCATCCGTGTCGTTATTGCAGTCATCAGCCACTTCAAGCGCCTATCGGGTAATCTTACTTGGCTATTCTGCCACTGACCTGTTTTAGGCATGTAAATCAATAGTTTTAGTTTATCGTGTAATTATTTTACCTAATGGTACACCCTTGTACTCGTCCTCTAGTCTTTGTTTTCAGTTATAATTATTGTTATCCAAAATAATGCAAGTACTGTCTTTCAGGGAGATGCTGAGGAGTCCAACGTATTGACGACTACCGTTGATGTCACTCAGATGCTCGAGGTACGTTTCCGGATAGTTCCATCGATGGAGATCATCAGATCTTGCATTCTTGTAGCGTGATTGTTACACACAATGTTTCTTTCGTTTTTAGCCATTGATATGTCCTTCTGTCGTCGCCCTCCTATGTCTCTTCTTTTTTCAATATTGTGTTCATTACTAACGAAAGTCCTATGTTTCAGGGAGTCGATGGAGCATTAGTCCAAGAAGAAGCGGGAGCATGCAGTTACGGGTCGGCGCAACAGCTTGCAGAAGTGTGCACCGCAGTTACATCGTCCCTTGATGTTCTTATGCATTTCGAGGTATGGATACTGACAGTTCGATCAAGCGAAATCATATGACGTGATTACATCCGCTATACTTCCTTCTTTATTAACGCAAGTACTATGTTTCAGGGAGATGACGGAGCTTCTTCTACAAGAACATCACCCCTAGTAGTTGATGCAGATCTCTGGGTGGTGACACTTCCAACGATCGAGCAAATCGAATCATATTTACATATCCATTATTTATTTTAGACAACTGATCATTTGTGCAGGTCTATTTAGATGAGCCGTTGACGCCTGCACAAAGTTTATGTTCTTTTTTAACAAAATAGAAAACCATACTAATGCAATTACTGTGTTTCAGGGAGTTACTGAAGCATCATCTTCAATAATATCATCAATGGAAGTCTATGAGGAGCCCGAGGTCTGGATCTTGACAGTTCCATCTAACTAGATCAACTATGCGTGAATAATTGTCGTTTGAATGTGCTACACAAAGCGTTCATTCGTGTTTTGCTATTGAGATGTACGTGGGTATTGGTCCCCAAGTACATTTTGTGTTTTCGATATTATTGTACATACTAATGAAAGTTCTATGTTTCAGGGAGTCGATGGAGCGTCAGTGCGTGATGGATGTGCTTATCATGAAAATATAGTCGTTGCAGCGCAAGAGGAAGTGGAGACATGCACACACGAGTCGGAGCAACAGCGTCCTGATGTTGAAGTTCGAGGCAAGAAAGTTTCCAAGAAAAGAAAGCAAAAGAAGGTTAGTGGCCTGGTCACTATATTATGTTGTTTTTCACTGTTAATAGTTCAATACTGTAAGTTGTGTTTAAACTGAACATCCCTTTTCCAATCTGTCCTCTAGTTGCGAGTGGGTGTACTAACTAGATCTACACAGACAGTGAAGCGAACGAGAGATGTTGCTTGTCAAACCTTTTGGCAGGGACTTGAGACTGGAGATGCATCGTGCCAATGGGAAGAATATGAAGTGATTGACAACGGATCTATACCACCACCAGCCATTGATAGTGAATGTCCTCCTGGTAGTTCGGATGCAGTCGGAGATCAATTCACAGAATCCACACCCGCAAAAACTAAGACCGCGAGAAAGTTGAAGAAATTGTTTTATTCACCCATCGCCGGAGAAGGAACAGATGTTGCAATGGAAGAGAATGAAGTGGACGACAATGAAACACCATCAATATCACTGAACATAGCGGAAGACGATATCAGAGATTCTACCTTTCATGTGAGTGACATGTCCTCAACGTTACAGGCCGAACCAGCTGGGATGCAGAGTGACAGTATAAGGAAAGAGGCCAAATTCATTGTATTCGATAGTTGTTTGATTGATATCATTATTAGGATGAAATGTGGGCATTCGGTTGGTGGGGAAGTATGTGGGGAGCCATTGATTAATGTGACTCGTGCAATTCGAGGCACTAACCTTAAAATACATGCCACCTGTACAAAATATCATCCTTTCTCATGGTCTGCACAACCCATGCTGGGGCAACTGCCAGCAGGCAATCTACTTTGTGCAGCGGCTGCACTTTTTAGTGGTTCAAGTTTTAAAAAGTTAGAGTCTTTCTTTCAGTTTGTGGGAATCCATTTCATTGCGAAAACTCAGTTCTACAAATACCAAACCGATTATCTATTTCCAGCCATTAGCGAAGCTTGGAGAATGGAAAAAATGTCTATTGATAGTACATTCGCGGGCAAACGGTTCAGGCTAGCCGGTGATGGACAGTGCGACAGCCCAGGATTTTCAGCCAAGTACTGCACCTACCACTTTCAGGACATGGAAAGTAAGAAAATTGTGAGTTCGGTGGTCGTGCAGGTGTCACAAAGTACATCCTCAGTGGCCATGGAGAAAGTTGGCTTTGTAGCATCATTGCAAGAACTACAATCGCGGGGAATGGTGATCGACCTGATAGCCACGGACAGACACGTTTCAATTGCCAAGACAATGAGAGAAGAGTACAAAAATATAAATCACCAATTTGACGTTTGGCATCTTGCAAAAACAATAAATAAAAAAATGTCGGCTGCAGGTAAAAAAAAAGATATGCAAGGTATTTCACAGTGGTCCAAGTCAATCAGCAACCATCTTTGGTGGAGCTCAAAAACATGTGGAGGGTCGTTGGAAATTCTACTGGAAAAATGGCGGTCAGTAATGCTACACTGTACCAACGTTCACCGTTGGAACACAAACCAACATTTCCACAATTGTGAACATGGCCATTTGTCCACAGAGGAGGCACGGAAGAAGAAGTGGTTGATTCCTTCATCACCCACTCACAAAGCCATTGAAAAGATTGTATTTGATAAAACTATAACAAGAGATTTGAGGGGACTCACGGAATTCTGCCACACAGGAGATTTGGAGGTGTTCCACAATATGTGCCTTAAGTACAGGCCAAAACGATTGCATTTTGGCATGGAGGGCATGATAAATCGAACTCTTCTAGCGGTCTTGGCACATAACCATAATGTTGGCCGTCAACAAAGTAGGACGACCGGAACTTTAGGGACACTTCGCTACAATAAGGCCTTCACTAAAAGAAGTAAACAATGGGTGATCAAACCAGTGTTTGAGGATATGCAATATGAGTTTATTGAGAGACTTATTGTTGATGTCCTAGATAGGCACATACATGGAGTTGTGAACGAACCTGTGCAGGGGACAACTGCATTGCCACCCAACATTGCCTCTGTTCCATGTCCACCTAAAGAAGAGCTCATTGAGAAATACACATCACGGTTTAAATGATTGTAATTTGATTGTCTGTTCTCTCGAGTCTCCTCATGTCGCAGGCCCATTGAATATGTGTATCTATGTAATGTGTAAATAAAAGTGATTGCTCAGTGTACATGCAATGTGTCTCTCCACCCTTGCCCCTCCCTTCACCGTGCAGTAGTGCGAACCACCCGGGTGTCACCTGTGACTTTGCTCTCGAGTCTCCTCATGTCGCAGTCCCATTGAATATGTGTAGCTATGTATTGTGTAAATAAAAGTGATTGCTCAGTGTACATGCAATGTGTCTCTCCACCCTTGCCCCTCCCTTCACCGTGCAGTAGTTCAAACCACCCGGGTGTCACCTGTGACTTTGCTCTCGAGTCTCCTCATGTCGCAGGCCCATTGAATATGTGTAGCTATGTATTGTGTAAATAAAAGTGATTGCTCAGTGTACATGCAATGTGTCTATCCAACCTTGTTCATTTGCGCATTAAATTAAACCAAACAGTAATATAAATCATTTTTCAAAAAATATAGAATGTCTCCGTATTTATGGTTCTCTGGGGCTGCAAAGCACGCAGACAAAATGCAAAGATGGAGTGTAAATTTCAAGTCCTGTGAGATGGCCTTACACTGAATGTAGCTAACTAGGAATGTGTGCTCGTTCAAAGTGAAGGTCAGCTGCTTTGATTTTTTGCTCGGGTGCCGGAATGGCCCACGACTCAGTATAAGGTTCTATTGTTATTTGACCTTGACAGGCCGGGACCATCCCGAAAGACTTCTTTTTGGGGGTGTGGTGCAATAACGTAAGAAACGATAATGAATAAAATTTCAGAAACGATAGCCATTTAATGTTCGTTCATTAGAAGAAATAACGTCGGCATAGAAGGAGTGGTATTTCGGGGCTGCCCTACGCACAGACACAATGGAAAATGCAAATATAATGTAAGTAACTCTTTAGATGAGTTTATACCGCAATTTAATTACTATACAGTAGCTTTAAAGACGGGTTAAGTTGTACTTGTTCGTTCAATGTGGCATATTGTTTTGTACCGCGCACTATCTTGAGGAGAACAATCTCCTTTTACGGAAGCACCTCAAAACCTTACTCTTTGCTTCTGCTTTCTCTCTCCCTCTCCCCTGCTACAACTGGTCCACTGTCTGCGACCTCAGTCCTGGGCCCTTCCACTCTCCACCTGCACTGCCTCCCTGTCAACCCCTGCACTGGGGGACTGTCTCAGTATCCTACAGCCCCCCCTTCCCAGCACTTGTTCTGCACTTACCTTGCACTCGCCACCAGCTGGCCCTATGTATTTATTATTTTATGCTACTTACCTTGTACTCCACTTCCCCCCTCCCCTTCCCCTTGCACTTTTACCTTCCCCCTACCCCTGCACTTGCGCGATCTGACTGACACCTGGCCTTGTAGGATCGTTGTCTGTCTTCTCCTTGTCCCCCCCCCCGCCTCGCCACGCCTTGAAACACTTGTGTATAGGCGCGTTGCAAATGCCATATTATATCATATCAGTGACGAAGTGGTCCCCTGGCGCTCAGGCGGCTGTGAAAAAGGCGGAGGAGAGGGGGTGGGTTACTGGAAATGACGTATAATACCCAGTTACACTGTCCTAGCTATGAAATAATTTCCCGACCTAATATATAAAATGAATAATTTTTTAAATAATTTTATAACGGCTAGATGCAACATACAGACCGTTGTGGTGGCCTAGTGCCTCATTGTTGGAACAGCCATGCGATTATCAGTGCGACCGAAGAGCTTATTTTATCGTAAACCAACACCCTGTGCACACGAACATCGCTTGCCTCAAGACGAACTATTTTGGATCGAGAGCAAAGAAAAATGCAAATCGCTGAATATTCTCTAAACATTTGATGTCCAATAAATGTACTTTGCCAAATGTACAATCTTGCCGTTTGCTTTTAAACCACAGTTTCATATTCCGAATTGTGGCGCTGTATTGTGAGATGATCTAAGACCCTGTGTACAGCAAAGGAACATCGCGTGCCTCAAAACGAACTTTTTGGAACGTGAGCAAATAAAAATGCAAATCGCTGAATATTCTCAAAACATTTGATGTCAAATTAAATGTACTATGCCAAATGTACAATCTTGCCGTTTGCTTTTAAACCACAGTTTCATATTCCGAATTGTGGCGCTGTATTGTGAGATGATCTAAGACCCTGTGTACAGCAAAG
This sequence comes from Ambystoma mexicanum, assembly GCF_040938575.1. NCBI lineage: Eukaryota > Metazoa > Chordata > Amphibia > Caudata > Ambystomatidae > Ambystoma > Ambystoma mexicanum. The sequence continues at coordinate 1,408,006,519 of NC_090935.1, forward strand.
GAACATCGCGTGCCTCAAAACGAACTTTTTGGAACGTGAGCAAATAAAAATGCAAATCGCTGAATATTCTCAGAACATTAGATGTCAAATAAATGTACTTTACCAAATTTACAATCTTGCGGTTTAATTTAAAAGTACAGTTTCATATTCCCAATTGTGGCGCACTGTGTTGTGTGAGCTCATCTGTGTTGATTTCCGGGTTCTGTGTGGAGTCGCGTAGAAGACGCCTGGGCGCGTTTGCCTACGCAGCTCAGTCACGTCACGGATAGAGGCGGGGAATATGAATGTTTTGATAAAGTGTGTTTCAGGGGCGGGGGATTTGATTTAGTGCCGCAAAAGCAGGTGAGCCAGGGCGATGGGGGGAAATGATAGGATTATCAGAAAATGGCGGCTGATTTCAAGTGCGTTAATGGACGAAAAGTCGGGTAAGGTCCATAGGAAAATTTTCTACGATCTACCGAGTTATGCTTAAAAACACATGGCCGAACCGTAGGGACAATAAAAAAAAAGTCCCGGAACTATCCTTTAAGACAGGTGCAGATGTGAATTCCGATTTTAGCTCTTGGAAGGCTCTTTCAGCCTCTTCAGTCCACGAAAAACATTTGTTTTTTTCGCAAAAGTGCTGTGATGGGGTGTACAATATGTGAGAATTCAGGAATAAATCTGCGATAGAAATTAGCAAATCCAAGCATGCTTTGTACCCCTTTAACAGAACTGGGTGATGGCCACTTGAGGATTGCGTCCACCTTTCGAGAGTCCATTGGAACTCCTTTTGGAGTCAGGATAAATCCCAGGAATTCAACTTCTGTAGAATGAAAAACACATTTCTCCAATTTTGCTTATAACTTGTGCTGGCGTAGTTTCTCTAGGACTGCACGAACGTGCTTCACATGGTCTGATTCTGAGGAGGAGTACACTAGAATATCGTCTATCTATACGACAACACAGACATCAATGAGTTCCAGAAGGACATCGTTCATAAAATACTGGAAGGCTGCTGGTGCATTGCACAACCCGAAGGGCATCACCTGGTATTCGAAAAACCTGTACTTGGTGCGAAAGGCAGTCTTCCATTCATCGCCTTTCTTTACACGTACCAGATGATATGCCCCTCGGAGGTCTAACTTAGTGTAGATAAAAGCATCCTTAACTTGGTCTAGTAATTCGGGGATCAGAGGCAATGAGTATCAGTTTTTTACTGTAATCTGATTTAATGCGCGGTAGTCTATGCACGTTCCTTTTTATGCGCGAAGAATAGAGCTGAGGATGCAGGAGATTTGGATGGACGAATGAAGCCATTAGCAAGGTATTGGTCCAGATATTGTTGTAGGTGAAGATATTCGGGTTCCGTAAGGGCGTAGATTCTACTGCATGGAGGTTGTGCACCGGGTACTAGGTCAATTTGACAATCGTATGATCTGTGAGGTGGCAAGGTATTTGCCTGTTCTTTTTGAAAAACATCCTGAAATTCTTGATATTCCTGAGGTAATTGCACAACTGGATTAGTAACAGTGGCCAGGTTTTTGTTCAAGTTTTTTTTCCGGGTGACAGGTGTGTGCACAATCTGGGAAGGTCACTCTCTTCTCTTGCCAATTAATACAAGGATTATGTGTTTCCAACCATGGCATTCCCAGAATTATTTAGAATTGCGGGGCCTTGATTAAATCAAACACAATAGTTTCTCGATGCCCATCTTGACCCAACAGTGTCAGCTCAGTAGTGGAATGAGTTACAGGCCCAAAGGCAATTTCAGTTCCATCGTGATGACATCCGAAGCGGTCTTTTTGCAAAGGGGTAGATTCATCCTTGAGGCCAATTCGTGGTCCATGTAGTTTCCTACGGCCCGCTATCAATGTATGCCCTTACTGCGTGCATACGTGATGGCTGCCTTGGATCAATTAGGACCATTGGTATAATTAGGTGGGAGGTCTGAGTGTCCTTTAAGCTCAGCAAGCGGACCTCTGCGCTTGTTGGGCATGGTAGTTTCCCTAATCAGGCTCTATTTGACTTTTGTCAGCAACTCCTACTACATTCTTGGGTGGTTTTTTAGGGCAATCCCGTAGAAAATGTCCTGCGGTTCCACAGTATAGACACAATTGCATCTGCCGTCTCTTTTCTCTTTCCTTTTGAGTTAAGGGTCCTTTAACCCCTCCGATCTGCACAGGTTCTGATGCATCTGTTCCTTTGGGGGTAACATTGTGTTTAACCCACACATGACTCTCGAACTTAGCTCGATCAGCCTTTCTATTCTGAAGTCGGTGGTCTAACTGGACCACTAAGTCTATATATTCTGTGCAATCCTGAGGTGGGCTCACAACTTGAGCCAAAACATCTTTGAGTTCTCCTCGAAGCCCACAATGAAATAATGTAATTCGTTTCTCCTCAGGCCATCCGGTTTCCACCACCAACCTATTGAAGGTTGCGATATAGGTTAGCAGATCCTGATTAGCCTGTCGAATGGGATAAATGTTTGTTACCCAGGGCCTGTCCCTGTGAATGTCTGGCGAATAGTCTTTCCATGCTTCTTTGAAAACCCTGAAAATCCCGAAGAAGAGGGTCATCCTGGTTGACTAGTGGAATTGACCAGTCAGCTGCGCTGCCACTAAGATATGATAGTACAAAGGCTACTTTGGCTTGGTCATTTGGAAAAGCTCCAGGTCTGCATAAATAGTGCAAGCGGCATTGATTCATAAAAACTGCGAACCTTTTTGGATCCCCAGCAAAGCGTTCGGGTGGAGCTAAAGGAATATCCCCTGGTAGGATTACTTGCACAGGATTGCTCGATGAAACAGGAGCTGGGTTCCCCCAAGTCCAGGAATGGGTGTTTGCACAGTTGTCTAGCAAGATCATCTGTGCGTTCCTTTGACACAATCATTTCTCTCCTGAGGGCATAAGTCTCTTGGCCCGCAGATTGCACTTCAGCCCGAAGTTCCCCTAATAATTGGGCTAGTTGGTCTGTTTCGGAGGTTTTCATAACGCCCAGGTGGGAATTTGTAGATAGGCTTCGCATTCTGTTACGCTCACGAGGCTCCCACAGGGGCGTCGATCGGACCTGGACAGCTGAGTCCACCTCCAACGTGAAGCATAGTGCAGAGATGACAGACTAGACCGCCTAATCTCATCTGCTTGACCGGTGGAAGTATTCTCCTGCAAGTGGAGAAAGGGATTTAGCCACCCGTGGATTTTAGTAATGGCACCCCACTGTTCTCCCCACTAATCACCACCGATATTCACTTTCAGTAAGCTCACCTTATGTTTGTAAATGATGAGCTCTCCATCCTGCGTGAAATGCAGGGGAGCGTAGATACCATTTACTTCACTGGTTTGAAGGCGTTGGAAGAGTTTCGGATGAATATTGACTCCGAGGTTCCAGGCGAGAACCCGTTAGTATAAAGTTCAAAGAGTTCAATATGTCCGCTGTTCACTCTTGTGCATTCCTTTCTTGTGTTGCAGCCGGGTCCAAGGGAAGATTGTCTTGTGGCACCTGATTGTGTTTATGTAAGAGTCTGTAATACCCAGCACTGTCCGGCAAAAGATGCGTGTGTTTAAATTGCTGGTTTCTCTCTCCTTACAGGTGCGGAGTAAGAAGTTGCCGTTTACAGAATAAGGCCTCCAGTTGTTAATCAGGTAAGTCTATGGTGGAGAGGTTGTATTTGTTGGCTCTCTCGGCTCACCTTATGTTTCTTTTGTCCCCTAGATGGTGGAATTCGGCAGAGAAAATGATGGAGGCTGCGCCGGATCGAAAAATGCTGTGAGGACTGGTGAGTATGGCGCAGCGTTAATAATATCTGTTTTCTAACCTTTCCTTCTTCTTTCTTCTATTGCTAGGAGCTCTGGATTCGAGACGGGCGTGGCTGAAGACTGGATGCTGACTGCAGGCACGGTGAGCGTCACACTGCTGGATGCAGAATAACGCGAAGCATGTGCTGCTGTTCGGGCGTGGCTAAAATAGCCTCCAAAGTAGTTCCAGGTAAGATGTCCCTAGAACCACACCCGAGTAAAAAATAGTCCCTGTAGTAAAATAGTCCCGTCCAGGCCTCACGTTGTCTTGGATTCATTTGCAGCATGGTCTTCATGAGGTGAGTAAAGTCTATGAGCCTGGCGCCTATGGCGCCAGGACTGATTTCTATTATGAGCCTGGCGCCTAAGGCGCCAGGACTGAACCCAGACAGCCCCCAGCAGGGGCTGCTGGGGTTTTATTAAATATCTGGATGCCTGCTCCCGGGGCTGATGGGCTTGATCCGGATGCCGGGGGGTAGGCATTATGACACTTATACAACCTCAAAGCCGAGCCCCCACTGGAGGAATATATCACACATTCTTCCTCCAAAAACAAAAACACTCAGGGAAGCAAGTCCAACGATAATGATAAATCCAAGAAAGGGGAGCAGCCCTTTCAGAAGAACCAGCCTTGGTCGGCTAAAAATAATGCCCACAGAAGGAACAAACATCAAGCTGCCAAATCCAACATCCCATGCAGAAATTTTGGGAAAAACCAGTGTACATGGGGCAAAGAATGCTGGTACAAATACACCTGCACAAACTGCAACGGTGACCATGCAGCAAGCAACTGCACCAGACTACCAGCCAAGAAAGAATGGTACCCCAATTTTAGAACTAGGAAGAACGCCCATCAATCCAGGCAATTTTAGAGAAGCCCTTAACAACTACCCAGACAAGGAAACCAGCATGGCAATATGGCATGGTTTCACCAAGGGTTTTTCCATCCCATTTAAGGGCACAGGGTCACAGACCATCCCGATGAATCTAAAGTCAGCCAGGGACAACCCCCATATAGTGGAAACAAAAATCAAAAAAGAACTGCAACTAGGCAGGATAGCAGGTCCCTGGGACTGCATGCCATTGTATAACTATTTAATATCCCCAGTAGGCCTGGTTCCCAAAAAAAAAGAACCCTGAAAAATGAGGCTAATCCATCATTTTTCCTACCCCAAAGGCCAATCTTTAAACAACGGCATCCCACAAACGGAATCTGCCGTATCTTACAAACATTTCCAAGAGGCGGTAAGACTCATACAGGAGTGCGGCAGAAACGCTCTGATGGCCAAGCTGGACATCGAATCCACTTTTAGACTTTTGCCAGTCCACCCAGATTCACAGCAGTGGCTAGGTTTCACTTTTAGCAACAAATTCTATGTAGACAGATGCCTCCCCATGGGGTGTGCGGTATCCTGTGCACTATTTGAGCAATTCAGTTCCTTTTTTCAATGGGCTTTCCAAAAGCAGAGACCAGGGACAAAAATAGTACATTACCAAGATGACTTCATGGTAATGGGACCACCAAACTCTGGTGAATGCGGCAGGGCTTTAGCAAAACTGGAACACATGGCTGCCCAATGGGGAATTCCCCTGGCAAAGGAGAAAACCACCAAGCCAGGCACCAGCATAATTTTCCTGGGTATCGAAATAGACTCAGCAAAGGGGCTATGCAGAATACCCAAAACAAAAATAACAGAACTTTTGGTAAATATACAAAACCTAATAACAAACGATAAGGGGACAGTAAAAGAAATACAATCCCTAGCAGGCAGTCTCAATTTCGCATCCAGAATAATACCCCAAGGGAGAATATTTTCCAGAGGCCTAGAGTTCAAAATCAAATCGTTCACCAAACCCCACTTGCACATCCAGCTAGGCAAAGAGGTTAAACAGGACCTGCAAACATGGGCAAAGTTCCTCAGAGAGTTCAACGGGACTTTACTTTGGCGAACGCCTTTAAATACCTGGACACGATTCATAATTTTAATTTGTCGAGACCTTTCACTCAGATTCAGTGAACACAAGGATACGTTTCCACACATATTCTGCCATGCCTCAAGATCAATTTCAGACCCAATTCTCTCACTCCACACTCCCCTCAAATTATCATTACTCTGAGAATGTGACACGAATAGCTTGTACAACCTACCGGCTAGACCCCCTCCCTGTCTGGTAGAGTCTGTCAGAAAAACCTTCATATCAAATGAGTCAGACCAGTCCACTTCACCCACTGACCTCTTCAGGCGTCTAAAAGCTGCGTCTGACAAGCCCTCAAAACTCCATCTCTCTCTCAGCTCAGCAGCAGTCAACCACCGATCATCATTCCCCAAATCCGAAACCTGTTTAATATCCATTAGGAACCATTCAGGCCAGAAAACTGTTTTAGAATTATCCCTAATCCTGGGATTCAGCCAGATAGAGGCACTCCTGCACTTAAATGCGTCCCGACCCACAACGACAAAATTTCAATCCATGAATTGCGCAAAAAGTATGTTGCTAGCAAACTACCTCCAGCAATCTTTGAATTAGTGGTCAACAAGGCCTCCAGTCCAAGCGGCCCATAGGCATTCGACTCTGCCACCGCCCAACAGTCCATGACAATGCAAATTGTTGGGGTTGTGTTCACGAAGTTGGGTCATTGGAACATATGCTATGGAGCTGTGTGAGGGTCAGGAATTTTTGGATTGAAGTTTGTGATGGGTGTACTAGGATTTTGGGTGACGGGTCCGTCCTGGATTTCAGGACGATGATCCTGGGTGATGATTCAGGGTTGGCTGATGTCAGCTCTGCCCTTAAAAAGTGGTTTTTTAGGGATACCATTGTTGCAAAACGGTTGATTCTTCGTGGTTGGAAAGGACAGATCCCTCCTTCATTTGAGGAATGAGTTCAGGAAATGCACAGTCTGTCAAGAACTGAAAAATGGATATACAAATTTAAATGTAAGTTGTCGTTATATGAGAAGATCTGGAATATGTTTAATGATTTCTTTTAACTTTGGTGTTTTATTTTCCTTCTGTAATATAATGTTCTTTCTGTATATACTTGTAAATAAATAAATAAATAAAATAAATACCTGGACAAACAAGGCCCTATTCACTGATGCAGCCTGGAGCAAGGGTTTTGGAGCCATACTAGACTCTGAATGGGTGGCAAGACACTGGCCCAATTCATGGCAATCAGCAGGGTCGACAAAAACACCACCCTCCTAGAAATATTCCCCATCTGGCTAACTTTACACATCTGGGGCAGGCAACTAGCGAACACAGAACTTTTGATCTGGTGCGACAACATGGCTGTAGTGGGCTCCTTAAACAGAAGGTCTACAAAATACCCTTTAGTGCTGAAAGTATTACGAGCCATTACAACAGTCACACTACAAGAAAACATTGTAGTCAAAGCGAAGCACATTTCAGGGGCAGATAATAACATTGCTGATGCTTTATCTCGCTTCCAGTGGACAAGATTCCGAGAGCTAGCACCACACGCCCAAGAACAGTTGACGCCAATACCAGCAGAATGCTGGGCAATAATGGGAAGACAAGAGTAATGGCATCAACGCCAGTGCCAGAGAGCACATGCCGGGATGCCCAACGAAAACCAGGCACCTCTAAAACGGGTGCCAACAACACATTGGCATAACGCCAGCACCAGAGAGCGCAGGCCGGGATGACCAACAGAAACCAGGCACCTCTAAAAAGGGTGCCAACAACACATTGGCATCAACGCCAGCGCCAGAGAGCCCAGGCTGGGATGCCCAACAAGAATCAGGCACATCATCAACGGGTGCCAACAACCTCACAGGTTTCCTAATGGAAATGGCAGAGAGAGCAGTGGCAAGCACTACCGCAACACAGTACAGTAAGTGTTTGCAGACAGTATTTAAAGCCACAGGTTTAAACCATGTAGAGTTAATAATGATTAAAGACATAGAAGTATTTTTAAAATGGGCTCGGGAACAAGGGTTCAAAAGAGATTGGGCAAAAAGACACCTGGTGGCAATTTCATATTTTACAAAAATACGGGGCGATTCAAACCCCACTCAGAACGCCCTTATCTCCTATGCAATGAAAGGATGGGGCAGAATAGAGGGTCCCCAAGTGAACACCCGCCAACCCCTTGATTTCAACAAACTTGTGCAGATAGCAAGCCAGTTGGAAGCCATATGTTGGCAACGATACGAGATAATTATTCAAAACAGCTTTTTTCCAAGCCTATTTTGGGGCTTTCCGGGTAGGAGAACTCATTGCTTCCAGCACCAAGGCCACAAATGGCTTGGGTGTCATGGAGGTCAGGGTAAGACAGGAGAGTGTTAACATAGAAATGCAACAGTCAAAAACGGGTGCTAAAAGAACCATCAACATTTGTTGCATTGATGAAGCAACACACTGTCCGGTTTGCATCACTAACCTCTATTACGCACAACGACCCAAAGTGGGGGGGAGTTTCTCAATCCACAAGGATTCATCGCCACTAGGCCGCTACCAATTTAAAGGGGTGCTGATGAAATCAATCAGCAAAGCAGGGTGGGACCCCAAATGCTTTGAACCCACTCCTTCAGGATAGGTGCCGCCACTGCAGCATGGCATTGGGGCCTAGCACCGCAACAACTAAAAACCATAGGGGGATGGAAGTCAGACTGTTACAAAAGATATATCAGACCACAACTGATATAGCCATCCTCCCTCAAATTTTCTTCCCCCCCCCCCCACAGAACCGCACTCTGATCAGCATGGATAGTCGGCCACTCATTCGTCTTCAGGACAGGCAGAAGGGCAGAAGAGACCAAAGAAGGGCCACCTTTCAGAAACACCATCACTGCATGGTGGGGATACAGAGCCCTACGGTGGGCCGACATCCACGAAACACTAGCAGAACTAGTGCCATACAGGACCCCCCCCAGAATTCCTGATCATCCATCTAGGGGGTAACGACCTAGTCAATACGGGTAGACGAATTCTATGCGAAGAAATCAGCTCCTCCCTAGCAGGCATTTCGCACAACTGGAGGGGTACAGAAATATACTTCTCAGCCATCCTACCAAGAAAGAAATGGCTAGGGGCCAACTGCTACAAATCTGTAGACATATGTAGACATCTCCAGAAGAAAATTGAACAGGGGAATAGAGAGATTCTGTACGTCAAGAGGACTGGGATTCATAAAACATTCAGCCATTACACTAGGCAACCCGGACCTCTTTTTACACGATGGCACCCATTTATCTAACCAGGGCATGGAGCATTTCTTTCGGGAAATCAATGCGACCCTCGCCTACAGGGGCTGTCTCTAGGGCATACTTCTGGGAGAACACGGTCAGCCACCCAACCTGCCCGCGTGTGGCGGCACGGGTCAGAGGGGGTATCCTCAGGACCCGGTGCCCAAAAGTATGATACCATTATGATATGTGATATTGTGTATTGCCATAACCATATCTGTACAATAAAATCCTACGGCCTTTTATTGCCAACACTTGACACAAGTTCTGAGCCTATTATTACGGGAGAGGGCTTGGGGTTCGGCCAATACTAATGCATGCATATGGGTTCAGCAGTCATAGCTGCACAGTGAAGCAACTCATCAATCTGGCCCACTTTAGCCAAAAAACAGCCCCACACTAGGGCATTGGGATGGCACTTTGGGCATTGCCCTAGTGTCATATAGGCCAGTCCGAGCCTGGCCACAGGATATTTCTTACGGACTACAACTTCAAGCTGTTGTTACAGAAAGAGTACAATCTTGTGTGCATTACATTGAAAGGGGTATAACATATGGGAGACAACACGGTGCTGAGCCAACAGAATGAGTCCTGTAGGCCCCTCAGCATTCGAAAGCCATGCACAGAAGTGGTGCAGTGGTATTCTACCTTGCATTACACATTAAGACTCGATAATATCTTTGCTCTTTTGATAATTAGCTCTGGGCTAGCTGAGGCTTATCTACAGAGAATGCCTAGGATTGTAAATTGCAAAGTTAGAATGTGAGAGTTGACGCGTGAACTGCATTTTCCTTTTTGTTCCTAATGACTAAGCGTCTGATTCATGGAAAAGTATGCATATATCCTGCAATGCCTGCGCATGGTGCATCACCCTGTGCAAGCCGGCGCGCTGGAGTTCACTGTACTCTCTGTGTAGTCACAGAATCCCTCCCACAAATTAACCATATTCGTGAGTTGTGGTTGGAATGCCCCCAAGCAAAGCCAAAACAGCCACAAACAGCTCCATATGCATGCTCCCAGATGCACATACATGCACCCTGTAAACAGTGCGTGGGGTCCCCCGCAAGCAGGCCTGCCCATTGGGGACATGTCGCCAGCACCCCTACAACATGTGTAGGATTGATCATAACTCGGTTATAACTCTGGGAAATCTGCGTGCTACTCCCATTAACCATTCCTGCACCCCACTACGCTGTGTATGTGCACCACTGACTGCGATCGGTATCCCGTCTGCATGTACGCACCCCTGAAACAACATGCAAACTCACCTCCAAAGTTGCGAATCCTCTGCACAAGTCAGTATGGCTGCATTTGGGTGGCGGAGAGATCGATGGCTTTGTGTGGGTTGTGCGGTCACATCCATGGATACGCTTTCTTGTGCGCAGTTAGGGACGTGCCATGGGCTGCCTGCATGCCGTCCCTCATAACGCCCACTTTTTGCCATGTTGTTCACCATTTCCTATATTCTGCCCACAAATCCAGCCTCTGCATACGCCTCGCCCACACCCTGCGTAGTCTATCGCGCAAGGGTGCCCCTCCTTGGCACAGAAACAGCATTGATCGACCTCAAGACTCAAATTGACGAGCTAAAAGACAAAGGGAACTCAGCTATGCTACTCCTCCTTGACCTATCGGCGGCATTTGACCTAGTGGACCACGCATTCTTATGTAACCTCCTCAGGTCAGCCGCCCATTTCTCAAGTGATGCCATAACTTGGGTTCAATCCTTCTTAGCGAATCGCACCATGAGAGTCTTCTCCCCTATCGCAGCCGCAGTCCCCATCCAAGTCCCCTGCGGGGTACCTCAGGGCTCTTGCGTCTCCCCTACCATGTATAACATCTTTACTAAGCCCCTGTTCGACAAGTTGGACAGACTGGGTGTCACCTACACCAACTATGCCGATGACACCCAGATCCTCATCCCCCTTTCGGGCAACTTTCTGGAGGACTCGGCCTTAGTAAACAAGATATACCACCTCATTCAGGCATGGATGGCATCCCATGGCCTCTGCCTGAATGACGACAAAACTGAGCTCCTAATCCTAGGCTGCGAGACGGCCATCAAAAAACTTGACCAGAACTATGCCACTTTCAATATCGACAACAATGACATTAAAGTGGTACCTGCAGTCAAAACCCTTGGCTTTTATCTCGACTCAGCGCTCTCCCTCAAGAAGCAAGTCAACTCACTAGCATCGTCCTCAAAATACACTTGCAAACTGATCCAAGCCTGCAGACCTTTCCTCTCTGAAACCAGCAGCATCACACTAGCCAACGCGCTCATACTATCTAGACTGGACTACTGCAACGCACTCTATGCGGGTTCCAACAAGCATATTATAGACAAACTGCAGAGAATACAAAACAACGCCCTAAGAGCAGCTCTAAATATCCCCAACAGAGACCACATTTCTGCCTTCAGAAGAAATGCTCACTGGCTCAAAATGAAAGACAGGGTCCTCCTCAAAACACTATCCGTCACCTCCAAATGCCTCAACAACATAGCTCCCCCATACCTCACAGACAGAATAAACAGAAGAACGTCCAACCGGCCCATGAGATCAGCCAACGCCTTCTCCCTTGAGGTTCCTAGATACAAACTAAACACAGCTGGCGGCTTCAGCTTCCCAGTTACGGCTGCCCAATCCTGGAACAAACTCCCTTTAGAGCTTAGGACCGACCAACCCTACCCCGCATTTAGGTGAAAAATTCTAGCCTGGTTCTGGACCAATGATGTCTAATTTGAGCCACGGATGTATCTCCAGCTCCCCCCAACCGACACTCCAATTGTATATTCGCCATTGTAGCACTTGCGGGAAATTGTGTCTGTATTATTCCCGCACTCCGTTACACTTTATAGATATCTCTGCCTGTATATAACTATGTAATGCAACTTGAATGTATGTATATAACCTCTGTTACCTCTGGCAAATAAGCTGATAGTATCCATGTATGTATGCAACTAAGCTGATAAGTATCCATGTATGTACGTAACTAAGCTGATAAGTATCCCTGTAATGCTTGCGCCCAACTACCTTTGGGTCTCGGCAGCAGGGGCGTTGCTAGGGGGGGCTAAGGGGGCTATAGCCCCTGATCTTTTGGTTGTAGCCCCGGATAGAATCTCAGGAGCTACAGCCAAAAGACTAGCTAGCCCCCAGTCCCAACAGTTCCGACATCAGGTTAGTCCCGGGTCTTTTCCAGACCTAGCAACTCCCCTGCTCGGCAGCGCCATATCAAATAAACAAACAAACAAACAAGGCACTCGGCCGCTCACAGAGATGCAGGCAGCATGCTGGTAAACCACGCCACTCGGCAAAACATCACGTGCAGTCGATTCCATGAATCGACAGACAGGATTCCTCATGCATTTTGTTGGACAAAATCCAGTCTTTTCGGTGCAAATAATTCCATGAATTGGGCCCTGAAACTGTTAAAACTCGGACCCCAACTTGGTAAAAAACTTAAAGGCGCTTCATATCTGAAGAAAGTTACAAAAACCCATCCTCATGGCTTACCTTTTCCTTTTTCGAAGCGATGAGATTTATTATATCAAACAGTTTTCATCGTTTCAGATTATGTTCTACGGTTAACATTTTTATTAGCACCAAGTGTCTTTTTTTCTAAATAAAAAGCCATTTTGAATGAAAGACGAAAAGGTCAATCTCAAGCATCAGAAGCAATTACAAGGCTCTATTCTTAAAACATTCTGTCTAAGTTAATAACATCCCTTTTTGTGACCCTTACATGAAATTGAATTGCGTTTCAAATGGAGCAAAAATGTCTCTTCAGTTAGTTCTAACCTACTGACACGATAAGACAGATAAAGGGCCTGGGGGAAATTCCCCGGGTGCCAACCGAATTACTCCTGTGGTTAACAGGTGATTTAATTGGCAGAACATTTTATATCTCTCAAATTATGTTCATTTAAGGAAACTGTGGATGAGAACAGTCCTTTTAGCAAAGTGAATTGGCAGAACTCAGACTGCACCGCAAGTTTTGTTGTCAGACTTTTGCTTGAATGCATTTGTTGTAGATTGAGCTCACATCACCTTTTTGAGGCTTCGAACACCTGCCACGTTCTGTTCAATAGGTAAAGAAGGAACCCAAAAGTATAGCCATTTAGGCTTGTGCAAATGTAAAGGGCCAGGCCTAGCGCTAGTATTCGAGGGCTGAGAACAAAATACATTTTTTGAGTACAGCAGTGAAAAGCCCTTTATCAGCCATTTTCGATTAGAATGGTCGGTCACAGCACTTCATGGTTTCCCACTACCACTCATCAGAATTGTCTTTATATTTACTTTGTAAGAAGGCATTTTGTTTCTGGGCTTAAGGACCATATTGAGTTGAGTTTATTAACCAGCGCCTGTGAACATTTGTGGACTCGCTTCTGCCTTTCTCTATGCAAGAGAAACAATGCTTCGAGGTAGATTCTCTTGTCAAATGTATTGGTCAGGCGCGTGCTGTTATCAAAGCAAGGTTGCATTTGTCTCTGGATTTAAGCATAAACATCCCTCTCACGGGTGTAGTCTGTACCTTGGGGGGGGTCCATCAGAGTCCCGAATAAGACATTGGAAAAGCAGGGCTCTACAATGTTCAGCTCTCCAGATGTTTTGGAATACAAAGCCCACCATTCCTAGACAGCATAATCAATGGTGAGGGGTCATGGGAGGTGTAGTCCAAAACATATTGAGATTCGAAGGTTGCTGACCCATGGTGTAAAGCATATGGACATAATCCAGCCAATGTTTACGGATCATCAGGGAGATACGTGCTGTGACTCTTTGTGTGAATTTTAAAGCTCAGACAAGTGTAGGGTGGCTGGTGGATCGAAAGTGTAGGGTGGCAGGTGGATCGATCAACTACTTCGGAGACTTAGGGGTGGACATTCCTCTCCTTGTTCAATATGGCCGTTAGAGGAGGTAGAATGCTATCCAACGTAGCCACAACAAGCTGTCCCAGTGGAAGGAGCTGCTTAGTGGAGTGTTGTGTTTCGGCTCAAACAGCGCAATCCAGTCAGGTTCTCAGATATCCACAATGCAGATATAAGAGAAAAGTGTACATAGCATGAATTCCTGAGGACAAAATGTGCATGCTTTTTGATAGTGATGAAACTCAGACTGGATTTCACTGTTTGATAAGTTGGTGGACGCACAAATGCAGGAGAAGTTCTTACTTCCCGTCAGTGTCACCGTAGTTGTTGATCGTTTTAGTGCCAGTTATCATTTTTCAAAGTCTGAATTTTCAACTATCAGTTATAAAATAAAGGTGTTCGACCACACAGCTAGCACATGTGTTCTTGCTACTGTCAGGTTGTCCTTAAGGGCATACAGCCCGTCCACAGCGTTGTGTGGGCGGACCGCCGTTCCGGTCCTATTTCCCAGGGAAGGGAAGTAACGTTGGGCGAGGGTGGGGGGCGGGGATTTGTTCGGCAGTTACTGCCTTGTTGAAATAAAGAACGGTTGCATGAGAGCCTGGCTCCCACGTGATAACTTCCTCCTGCCGGTTTGAGGGCCCGCACAAAACCTCACAACTGGCGATGAGGGGTGCACGACACCCACCCGTGCCAGAGGGAGGCCCGCAGTCAAGCGGTTACAGCGCGTCGGCGCACCTCCACTCCTGAGGTCCCGCAGGCAAGCAGAGGACCGTGTCAAGCGGTGTGGCGCGTGGGCCCTCCTCTCACGAGAGCGCACCCGTTCTAACAGGGAGGCCCTGTCAGCACCGAGGGCACAGCGGATGACGCCCGTTCCTGTCACACCACGTCGGATGTGTTTGGGAACCACGATACAGGCCCAGCAGGCCCGCAAGTCGTTGCGGGTGGCTACCCTGACCCCCCTCTTCCCTCTCCACCCTCCACAGGCCGCAGGAGGCAGCACAGGGAACCGGAGACCAGAACCAAAATCCCACGAGGGTCTAGGAGATACACCACAGCCCGCCACGGCGCCGCAGAGAGCTTGCGGCTCCCACAAAGCATGTGCTCCACGTAGAAGCTACAAGTGCTGCGAGGTCCCAAAACGGCAACACTGTAAGGCCCTACAGAAGCAGCAGGCCCTGACCAGAGCACACACGCCATCGCTGACATGTCGGCTCCAGCAAGCCCAGCAGCATCCTCATCAGGCGGATCGGGAGCCATGGTGGATGATCCTCAACAGGCGCAAGGCTCAGGTAACGCCTCTCAAACTTGCCTATACCTGGTCCATTCGACGTCAGGGACACCTCCAATCCAGGACCCAGATGGGTCATATGGTTAAGGGACTTCAAATTTTATGCGGGTGCGATTGGCCTAACCGATGATGCAAGGCTGAAAAACACCTTATTCATGACTGTAGGCCCCGCTGTCAGGGACATAGCAGGCGAACTGATGATTGTAGACACTGTTACCTACGGAGAACTTCATGGGAAACTGTCGGAATACTTCGCCCCCCACACAAACATTGACTATGAGTGCCACGTATTCCACACCACGAGACAGGAAAAAGGGGAGTCCCTGGACAATTTCGTGATGCGCCTATGTATCAAGCTGAAATACTGTGAATTCCACAAATATTCCAATGAGGAAGCTTTGAGATCTCAGGTCATAGCTGGCTGCATATCACAACCATTCAGAAAACAATTGCTCCAAAAGAAAAGGTCCCTCGAGGAAATCCTCGCTCTAGCCAGAATGGAAGCTGCAGTCGAGTCGCAGCTGGACAGTCTAGGCAAGGTCACCATTCAACACCAGACACCCAACTCGGACACAATCAACAAACTGTACGCCGCTCCTTCACAAGGCGGGAAACACACAGACGCCACGTGCTATCGATGCGGATACGAATACCCACACGTGGGCGACTGTCCTGCAGTCGGACAGAAGTGCACCGCCTGCGGTGGAATGGACCACTACAGAGCCGTCTGCAAGAATGCGCCCGGGCCCAGCAGACCGAGACAGCTGGAAAGAAGGAGAGGCTTGCGACACAGCCCACCCACCGGAAGAGGAGAAGAAGAACAGACGGGACCACGGAGAGAGGACAGAACCCAGAGGAGCTCATATGCCAGGAAAGACAGGAAGCCAATCGACGCCTCCAGATGATCTCAAAGGAGGAGATTCGTCTGATACATCGAAATGTGATCCCCATCAGGCAGCGAATCCCAGTCATCAGAGGATGATCAAAAGAAAAAGGGATACGTGTGGGCGCTCAATAATGCCACGGCCACCCAACACAGTCCCACGCTCATGCTTCAAGTCAACAACACACCACTTGAGTTCCTCATTGATACAGGGGTGACAGTCAACATCATAAGTGAACAAGCATACAACTTACTGACCAACCCACCAAAAATCCGAAAGGCAGCAGTGGACATATACCCATACGGAGCCACGATGCCATTACCCTGCAAAGGAACCATCTCCGCTTGGTGCGTGCACAAATCACACGCTGCAAAGATTCCCCTACACATCCTGAAGACAGAAGCTAACAGCGGGTGCATCCTCAGCTTTAAGACCGCAGTCGAGATGGGTTTGGTACATATACTGTATCAACTCATGGCCCACAAATATTTTGCCAGACCTGATGCGATAGAACAAACTTTTCCGAATCTGTTCAAAGGACTGGGAAAACTGAAACACAGAAAGGTACAGCTGCACATAAACCCGGACATACCGCCAGTCGCACAACACTATCGCGGGATACCGATGAACATACAACACCAAGTTGAGGAAGAAATAGACAAGCTCATCAGACTCAACGTCATTGAACCAGTCTCAGGGGCCACCCCATGGGTATCCCCTATCGTTCCCGTCCCCAAGAAGTCACCCGACGGATCAATACGCTTGTGCGTAGACATGAGGAGAGCCAATGCTGCAATCGAAAGGGAGAGACATCAGGCGCCCCGGATCACCGATATGATCCACCTCCTCCATGGAGCTAAGGTTTTCTCCAAATTGGACCTCACAACAGGCTATCATCAAATTGAGATCGCACTTGAATCCAGGTACATCACGACCGTCGTCACACACATGGGCCTATTCCAATATAAGAGGCTCAGCTTTGGGATATCATCCGCAGCCGAAATTTTTTTTCAAGAGGAAATACACTGAGTTATTAGGCACGTGCCAAACTGCCTGAACTATTCAGATGATGTCCTGGTTTTTGGAAAAACTAAGGAAGAGCACGACACAGCCCTCCAAGGGTATGCGAAGCATTACAAGCATCTGGATTAACACTGAACAAGTCTAAATGCGAATTTGGGAAAGGCTCACAACGGTTCTTCGGCCACATCTTCTCCAGCAAAGGAATGCGGCCGGACCCGGACAAAGTGGCAGCGCTCAACTCAGCCACACCCCAGACGACCACGACGGAGCTCCGGTCTTTCCTAGGGCTGGCCAGCTACTGTTCCAGATACCTAAAGGACTATGCAACAATCAGCAACCCCCTGCGCATACTAACGCGCAAAGACCAACCCCACACCTGGTCCACAGACTGCCAGAGGGCATTTGAGGCGATACGTGACGCCATTACAAAGGCGGAGGACATGGCCTACGTCGATGCCAAACGACACATTGAAGTAATTGTTGACGCTAGTCCTCTCGGCCTGGGTGCCATACTAACACAAATTGCTCCTCATGAACCCACAAACGTTTAAGTAGTGGCGTACGCCAGCAGAAGCATAACCCCCACAGAACAAGCGTACTCCCAAGCGGAAAAGGAAAGTCTGACGGTGGTATGGGCATGCGAGTACTTCCACCTGTTCATATACGGTAAGGAGTTCACCATCATAACAGATCACCAGGCCCTTCTCACAATCTACTGGGACCCTAAATCAAGAATGCCACCAAGGATAGCCCGATGATGTCTGCGTCTGCAGGACTACAAATTTGTCATCAAGCACCGCCCGGGAAAAGAAGACAACCCAGCGGACTATCTATCTCGCCACCCAACCGGCCCTGCCAACCCTCAACCATCCATTGCGGATGAATACCTCAACTATGTTGTACACCACTTACAACCACTGCCCGTGGGGTGGGCGGACATAATCGCGCAATCGGAGCAGGACCCTGCGCTACGAATCGTACGCCACTGCATGCAAGAAGACAGAAGAGCGTACATGCGTCAACAAGCGAGACAAGAACCGGACGATGTTCAAGAAGACATCAAATGCATAGACCAGGTCCGTGATGAACTCTCCATAGTTGACGAACATGTCATACTAAAAGGGTGCAAGGTAGTCCTCCCGAAATCACTACGTACCAGAACGATCCAAGTAGCACAAGAAAGCCACCGAGGAGTGGTCGCCACCAAGCGACTACTAAGGCAAAAGGTGTGGTTCCCCAGGTTGGACGCGATAGTGGAAGAGATGGTGGGCCAATGCCCGACGTGCGCGCAAGTAGCACCACCTCCGCACCCAAACCCACTTCACATGTCACTGCTACCGGGGCACGTGTTGGAGGAACTGGCGGTGGATTTCTTTGGACCCCTGAGAGATGGCACATACATTCTGGTGTTAATAGACGAGCACTCAAGATTTCCGGAGGCACAAATCGTTGACAGCACCGCAGCCTCCAGCGTCATCCCAGCACTGGACCGCATGTTGTCCGCATACAGGATACCTCGGATCATAAAGTCGGACAACGGAGCACCATTCATGAGTAGGGACTTTGAGAACTTTTTGAAAATACATGGGATTCCAGCACTGAAGAATAGCACCCAGATGGCCCCAGGCAAACGGCATGGTCGAGAGATTCATGGTCAACATCAAAAGAACTCTGCAAATAACAGCCATACTCAATAAAACTTTCGAACAAGCACTTTATCAGTTCCTCAGGGACTATCGACACACACCCCACAGCACGACGGGCATATACCCAGCTGACCTGATGTTCCGAAGACTGATTCAAACGCGACTGCCGAAAGACACTCACGCGGCAGAGTCAATGCCACTTGAACAGGAGGCCAGAGACAAAGATGACACAGCGAAAGAGACAGCGGACTACAAAAGGAAAGCACAGGAGTCAA
The DNA here is from genome assembly GCF_040938575.1 of Ambystoma mexicanum. Taxonomy (NCBI): domain Eukaryota; kingdom Metazoa; phylum Chordata; class Amphibia; order Caudata; family Ambystomatidae; genus Ambystoma; species Ambystoma mexicanum. Next base: position 1,408,025,500 of record NC_090935.1, read on the forward strand.
ACATTGAACCCGGAGACCATGTGTGGATGCGACAACCCAAGCAAAGAAAGGAGGACACCACATTTGCAAAAGAACTGCTGATAGTCACCCAGAGAGAAGGGACGATGATCACGGCCCAAAGAACAGATCAATCCTCCGTGACTCGGAATGTATCGTATTTCAAGCCCCGGAAAAGCCACACTGAGAACGTGCAGGACAGAGCAGGATACAGTGACAATGACTTGAGCCGAGATGCTCCCTATCTAGGAGAGAGTGAGGCCTCGGAGAGTGAGGACAAACAGACAGAGAGGACACCGCGCCACGGTGGCCGGCCACAGAGAAGCCGCATCAAACCCCACAGACTTATAGAAGAGATGGAGTGAGGAGCGGCAAGTGTCTTACCTGTTAAAAAGGAGGGAGATGTCAGGTTGACCTTACGGGCATACAGCCCGTCCACAGCATTGTGTGGGCGGACCGCCGTTGCGGTCCTATTTCCCAGGGAAGGGAAGTGACGTTGGGCGAGGGTGGGGGCCAGGGGTTTGTTCTGCAGTTACTGCCTTGTTAAAATAAAGAACGGTTGCATGAGAGCCTGGCTCCCGCGTGATACTTCCCCCTGCTGGTTTGAGGGCCCGCGCAAAACCTCACAGCTACTTTTCCAGCCTGACCTCCAGTTGTGTATGACCTGTGCTCACAGGTTAAAGTCTCTTTAGGCCCGACTCTGCTTATCGTCAGTGCTGTTTAATTACATGTTGTCTTGCTACATCACGTAATATATAACATCTAATTACATTTAGAAGTGGCTGGGGTCCAGCATGAAGAACTTCATAAACATGTGATGAACATTGGACAATTCAAGATACAGAGGGCATTACCTTTCTGTAAAATGGATTATATTTTCATGCATTTATTAATCGGCAATCTGTACTGCTTCAGAGCCTCTTACACTGCTGTGGAGCACCATGGAAAAGAGGTAGGATTTGGGTGCGCATGTGAACGAGTCATTGAGGCTAAAGACCTGATAAAGGCAAACGCATGAAATGAGAGATAGCTCCCACTGGAAGCTGGGCTGCTTGTAGTTCCCTAGGTGAATAGTTCAATGAAATCATATGTGTGGGAGGACGACAGGAGGCCTTATGGAGAGTCCGGTGGTAGTTGTAAAGCAAGTGTTAATGTGAAATACCGCTGGCTTTATCACTCTGCCTGATTTAGGGTTCAGGCGGCCGAAACGCAGTTAAATCGCTTAATTGTGAGTAAAGGTAAAACATATGGAAATTGTGGATTTCATTGTGGAATGAAAAGGGATACATTTCACAGTTTGTTTGCACCAGTACAACGTGTGCCCTACTGTTAATACAGAGTGATATTAGCACGAGGGCAAAGTTTGCCGAGGTGCAAATACATTGAGACTGTGAGCCTCATTACGAGTGTGGCGGTAAGTGGTAATGTTGTGGGTAAATTTGTTACTGCCAGATTTACGACAACATCAAATTGTGAGTTTGGGCCTGGAGTGGAAGATTTGCCTCCTGGAAAATGCTGGAGGTAAATCCTCACACTCACCGCCAAAACATCAGCAGAATCGGCAGAATTACCATGGCAGAAATTCTACCGCAGACATTCTGGCAAAAAAGCCCCATTGGGTCCAATGGACCCAAAATAAATGGGGAATTACACCACCGCCACCAGTTGTAATCAGGCGGTAATTCCTCCTGACCAAGTGGCGGTAACAGTCATTTGTTAGGGTGATTTCTTTTCCGATTTACCGCCCAATTACTGCCTCACTCGTGATGAGCCTGTGTATCTTTTTTGCATTAGGGCATTTTTTGCCTTGGTGCTTATAACATGTTAAACTTCACTTGTCATGGTGTGATGGTTTTATAATATGTCCAAGTGTTTTTAGAAATAATTTAGTATTCACTAATAACCAAAATTATTTTTGATCATTGAGAGACAGAATAGGAAGCATTACTCACAAATGTCGAGTTAGTATTGACGTTCTGTGATACCTTAGCCGGTACTAGAGCACTATTTTGAGTTCTTTATTAACTCTAATCTGGACTTAGGCAGCAGTGCACCGTCTTTTATAGTTGTCCTAGTCCTAGCTTGCCATTCTCTGTGCATCTTCACTAATTATAGCCGGTTCTTGTTCATGTGTTTTTCTTTTCAATATTTATGTAAGATGTATTTATCCAAGTCAGTTGAGCAAGCAGACATTATATCCTATTTTCATGCAGCTCCGTTTCCTATGAATCTTCATGTTCTCTAGTGCGTGTCCCAAAGTCAGAGCTTTTGATAAGCACATGTATGTCCTTTGCATTTCTTTCAGTTTGTTTAATTTGATTATGTGGTCCACACTAATCCCAGTCAAGAGTTGAGATGTGTTCACCTTGCTGTCCTCATCATCTATCAGCTCTTTTAATATTGACCTTGAATAGCTAATTTGATCGCAGGGTTTCACCTCTAGATAACTTGCTTGCATGACTTTATGACCGAGGATGAATATTTAATTTAGAGTCTGGGTTCGAGCTATGCCATGTAACGTTAACCAGTATATCTGTGTGTTCCCTACCATTCATGAGTCTTGAAGTCAGTGAACATAATGAGTTCATTCAGAGACTCCATTTAAGATGCATTCTATTGCCCGGAAGGTTCATGATATTTATTCCCCAAATTTCGGTCATTAGACCGTATTCTTCATCACTCCCATGCATCTCTGCTGAGCATCCATCGTTAAGTTCAGAGTTTATCATTTGTACATTCAGTTTGTTCATGCTCCATATAGAAACTAACTACTTTACTATGTCGTAATGTGCACGGGCTCTATTGGAATATTTGTGGATCAACATTCCAGGAGAGCAGTTAGAAGAGACTCTGGAGGAGGCAGCTGCTTGTGGGGTCTATGCAAATAAAAGAGAGTGTTAACTTAGTTTTGTGTGGAAGGATTTAGTCATTGGCGACGAGGACTCGGCATAGACCCCGGTTCCACGTGTGCGCTATCTCTTTCCAGCGCAGCTGCATCCTCGGGTCCGGAACGTGTCGGCGAGGTCCCCCCCGGAGCACCCAGGCATCGATCGGTGTTCCCCCGCTGGATTGGTCTACAGAGCTCCGTGTGGAAAGGGGCCGGGTGGCGGAGCCCTGCGACGGTGCTTGTGAGGCGTCCTCCTTCGGACGCGTGTGAATTCTTCGCCGGCAGCCGCGGACGCGCTTGGAGGGCTGCCGGCGGTTCCAGGTGGCTGCTGGAACGGCCGGAAGGACTTTTCTGCTGGCGACTGGGGGATCCAGTTTGTGCGACGGCTGCGCGGACTTCCGTTGCGTTGCTTCCGCTGTCCTGTGTGGCCTGGTGGGTGCGGCCATCGGGGGTGGGGCTGCGAGTCTCCGTACAAGTGGAGGAGCAGACGCTGACTGAGTGACTGCCTTGGGCCGTGCTCTGTGGGGGATTGGCCTTCCCTGAGTCAGCTCGCCCAGGCCGTGCCCCCTCCACAGGTCCACAGCGTAAGTGGGTGATTGGGTGCTGCCGGAAACTGCTGGCAGGTGTTTGAATGCTGCGATTTAGACTGGATCCAGCATTCAGGTAATACGCGCTGCAACCGTGGCGATTGCTGCTTGAAGTACTGCAATCAGCGCATGGGTGCATATTTGTCAAGTGTCAGCCGCAGGAGGAGTTTGGGCTGCTACTAGCATTGCATCCGTGCTGGTACTGTGACTCACCCAAACCAACGATCTTGTTGGTAGTACCGCATTATATGTGTGGGTGCACATGTCGGCTTGGAGGTTCTACAGTCAAAGTATGGGTGCATATTTATGAAGTGACAGCTACAGGTGGAGTTCGTACTGTTACTAGCATTGCATCTGTGCTGGTATTGTGACTCACCCAGGCCAACGGTCGAGTTGGTAGTACTGCATTTTGTGTGGGTGCACATGTTCATGGTGACATTTTGAAGGGGTGTTTGCGTACTTCTTGGATTATTGTGTCTCCAAGAGGGGTACAAGGCTGCAGATACTGGTTTTGGGGCCGAGTGACTGGGGCATTTTTGTGTAGCATGTTGCACACGGCTGCCAGGCCTCCACCTGCCTTTTTGCCAAGCCCTGGTGAACCTACTGCACCTTGGGAGCAGTGGGTGGACGCTTTCAAAGTTTATCTCAGGGCTGCTGGGGGTGCAAAATTCAATGATGACGAAAGGGAGGCTGCATTGCTCAATTGTATTGGCACTGAAGGGTTGAGGGTTTTTCGTCATTTGCCTGGAGAAAATGTGATGGTTCAAGGGGGAGCTGAGGGTGAAGTGGTAATAAGTGCTTATGAGACTGCTTTAAAGAAATTGCAAGTGCGATTTGGTAAAAGGGTTCATGTGGTTTTGGAGAGATATAAGTTCTTTTCCAGGGCGCAAGGCCCTACGGAAAGCATAGACACCTATGTTACGGCATTGCATGCACTCATGGCTACATGTGGGTTTCCTGGCAATGGGGATGAACATATCAGGGACCAAATTATGATGAAGACGTCCAATCAAAAAATTAGGGAGAGATTGTGGATTGAAAGTGATCTGTCATTGGTTAAGGTTTTGGAAATTGCCAGAGCAATTGAAGCTTCAAAGATGAGTGTACAAATTGTTACCGAGAGGGAGGTGTCTAGGGAGGTGGTTCATGCGGTGATGCCAAGGAATAAAAAAGGTGTGGTGGTTGGTCAAGGGGGTAAGGGGTCCAAGGGTAAGGATGGGTGCAGGAACTGTGGGTGGTCTAGTCATGCTGCTGATTCTAAGTCCTGTCCTGCTTGCAATGTCGAATACAGAAAGTGTAAACGGATGGGCCACTTTGCACGCATGTGTAAGGGCCTGGTGGTGGCCAATGTGACTACGGATGATGCCATGGTGTTGCCGGAAAGTGCATCAGGGGGTGGTTCGGGTCAGAATGTGATTTTGCAGGTGGAGGTAAGTGGGCGGAAGGGTCCATGGGTGTCGGTATTGGTAGATCAACATCCCCTAGATATGTTGGTAGATTTGGGGTCACCCTACACCCTGGTGGCTCCGGAGGTTTATCAGGAAGTGCTAGGTAAACAAGTTTCGGATTTGTTGGCCCAGGACATCAAACCATGTGCTTATGGGCAGAATCCCATTGATCTACTGGGATATAGTTGGTCTGATTTCTCTTTCAGGGGAAGGCAGACTTCTGGTAAGCTTTGTGTGGCTTCGAAAGGCACCAGTGTGCTGGGTTGGGATGAGCAGGCAGCTTTGAAAATACAGATACATCCTGGTGAGGAGGTTCCGATTCTCAGTGTTGGGGAGAGAGTGGGACAGACTGTTATGGTTACCCCTACCGTGCTCATGAGTGAGTTTCCTGAGGTGTTTTCCGACACTTTGGGAAAGCTCAGGGGTTTTACACATGGCATAGTCTTGAAGAAGGGAGCTGTCCCCAAGGTATACAAAGTGAGGGGTGGGCCAGTGGCAGCGAGAGAGGCGTTGGCAGCAGAATTGAGCAAATTGCAGGCAGCGGGTATAATTGAGCCCATTGAGTCATCAGAGTGGTTGTTTCCCGTGGTTTTGGTCAAGAAAGGTGATGGGAGCATCAGAATGTGCGTGGACCTCTGGGGGTTGAATTCCAGCATATGGGTGGATCGGCACCCCTTGCCGAATATCAATGAGTTGTTATTGACATTGGGGGAGGCCAGGTATTTCTCCACCTTTGATCTGTCAACGGCATATCATCAGATTGACCTGCATATTGATTCTAGGCCCTTGACCTCATTTGTGACTCCCTTTGGGGCATACCGGTTTTGTCGCATGCCATTTGCAAGCCGATTCATGGAATAAATGTGCGCCGAAAATCCCGGCGCAGAGGGGCCAATGCGTGCGCTGCGCCGAAAATCAGCGCAAAGCGCAGGGAAACCAGCGCACGTCGATTCATGGAAGTCCCTGCGCAAGAAAAGCAGAGGACGTGCGCGGAAAAAACGCGCGGCGCAGGCCGGCGCACAGGTCAACCAACGTCGTGCGCCACGGCCACTGCGCCATCACTCCGAGCGCAGCGCACAGCTCTAAAGTAGGCGGAACACAGGGCGGGACACTCGGAATGGGGAATAAAATGGGGCACAACACTCGGAATGGGGAAGAATGTGGGCGGCACGGGGAAAGTTCAGGAGGCAAGTGCGCGGAACGCCCACACGCTCGCATACAACACGTATTCATGGAATAGAATAGGGCAAAAAAGCGCACGCTCAAAGCAGCGCACAGGCACAAACAGGCACAAACACGACCGCCACAAGAAAGCAGGCGGTAGCGTGTCTGCGCCTGCAAGAAATGTGCGCTAAAAGGCGCGCCAACAAATAGCACCTATATACAGACATGACCAATGTACAATACTGTTGCCCTCCTGGACAAATGACGTACAAAGGGGTACCCACAAACACAGACACGCGCAGAGAGAAAAAATAAACATGTGCGTGCATACCGGGGTGCGCGTTAAGTTCCACACGCGATATGGGCTGGGCGGGTACGTGGATTGCAGGGGTGCGCGGGAAGTTCCACACGCGATATGGCAGGGAACGTGGATTCGAGGGGTGCGCGGGAAGTTGCACACGCGAAATGGGCGGGTACGTGGATTTCAGGGGCGCGCGGGAAGTCCCACACGCGATATGGCAGGGAACGTGGATTCGAGGGGTGCGCGGGAAGTTGCACACGCGATATGGCAGGGAACGTGGATTCGAGGGGTGCGCGGGAAGTTGCACACGCGAAATGGCCGGGTACGTGGATTTCAGGGGCGCGCGGGAAATTCCACACGCGATATGGCAGGGAACGTGGATTCGAGGGGTGCGCGGGAAGTTGCACACACGAAATGGCCGGGTACGTGGATTGCAGGAGTGCGCGGGAAGTTGCACACGCGATATGGCCGGGTACGTGGTTTTCAGGGGCGCGCGGGAAGTTCCACACGCGATATGGCCGGGTACGTGGATTTCTGGGGCGCGCGGGAAGTTCCACACGCGATATGGCAGGGAACGTGGATTCGAGGGGTGCGCGGGAAGTTGCACACGCGAAATGGCCGGGTACGTGGTTTTCAGGGGCGCGCGGGAAGTTGCACACGCGATATGGCCGGGTACGTGGATTTCTGGGGCGCGCAGGAAGTACCACACGCGATATGGCAGGGAACGTGGATTCGAGGGGTGCGCGGGAAGTTGCACACGCGAAATGGCCGGGTACGTGGTTTTCAGGGGCGCGCGGGAAGTTCCACACGCGATATGGCAGGGAACGTGGATTTGAGGGGTGAGCGGGAAGTTGCACACGCGAAATGGCCGGGTACGTGGTTTTCAGGGGTGCGCGGGAAGTTCCACACGCGATATGGCCGGGTACGTGGATTGCAGGAGTGCGCTGGAAGTTGCACACGCGAAATGGCCGGGTACGTGGATTTCTGGGGCGCGCGGGAAGTTCCACACGCGATATGGCAGGGAACGTGGATTTGAGGGGTGAGCGGGAAGTTGCACACGCGAAATGGCCGGGTACGTGGTTTTCAGGGGCGCGCGGGAAGTTCCACACGCGATATGGCCGGGTACGTGGATTTCTGGGGCGCGCGGGAAGTTCCACACGCGATATGGCAGGGAACGTGGATTCGAGGGGTGCGCGGGAAGTTGCACACGCGAAATGGCCGGGTACGTGGTTTTCAGGGGCGCGCGGGAAGTTCCACACGCGATATGGCCGGGTACGTGGATTGCAGGAGTGCGCTGGAAGTTGCACACGCGAAATGGCCGGGTACGTGGATTTCTGGGGCGCGCGGGAAGTTCCACACGCGATATGGCAGGGAACGTGGATTTGAGGGGTGAGCGGGAAGTTGCACACGCGATTTGGCTGTGAGCTCCCAGGCATTACCTGTACACCCTCCACGGCCCCTGCAGGCAGCACACACCACAGGGAACTACCCTGCACACCTGCTCATGTCTCCCACCACCCCCACCCCTAGCACTGTGGGGAACCTGCCAGCAGGCCCCCACCCATGGCCAACCCATGTCTCCCACCACCCCCACCCCCAGCACTGTGGGGAACCTGCCAGCAGGCCCCCACCCATGGCCAACCCATGTCTCCCACCACCCCCACCCCCAGCACTGTGGGCAACCTGCCAGCAGGCCCCCACCCATGGCCAACCCATGTCTCCCACCACCCCCACCCCCAGCACTGTGGGCAACCAGCCAGCAGGCCCCCACCCATGGCCAACCCATGTCTCCCACCACCCCCAGCACTGTGGGGAACCTGCCAGCAGGCCCCCACCCATGGCCAACCCATGTCTCCCACCACCCCCACCCCCAGCACTGTGGGGAACCTGCCAGCAGGCCCCCACCCATGGCCAACCCATGTCTCCCACCACCCCCACCCCCAGCACTGTGGGGAACCTGCCAGCAGGCCCCCACCCATGGCCAACCCATGTCTCCCACCACCCCCACCCCCAGCACTGTGGGGAACCTGCCAGCAGGCCCCCACCCATGGCCAACCCATGTCTCCCACCACCCCCAGCACTGTGGGCAACCAGCCAGCAGGCCCCCACCCATGGCCAACCCATGTCTCCCACCACCCCCACCCCCAGCACTGTGGGGAACCTGCCAGCAGGCCCCCACCCATGGCCAACCCATGTCTCCCACCACCCCCACCCCCAGCACTGTGGGGAACCTGCCAGCAGGCCCCCACCCATGGCCAACCCATGTCTCCCACCACCCCCACCCCTAGCACTGTGGGGAACCTGCCAGCAGGCCCCCACCCATGGCCAACCCATGTCTCCCACCACCCCCACCCCCAGCACTGTGGGGAACCTGCCAGCAGGCCCCCACCCATGGCCAACCCATGTCTCCCACCACCCCCACCCCCAGCACTGTGGGCAACCTGCCAGCAGGCCCCCACCCATGGCCAACCCATGTCTCCCACCACCCCCAACCCCCCATCCACCTGGGGCACCCTCCACCAGGCCCCCACCCATGTCCCCCTGGCCCCTGGTCCTGACGATACACAATAATGGCAGTAATGACCAGCATACCCAGCACAAACACCCAGGCAAGGATTGCATGCACCCACATAGTGAATGCAATCACATGACACAACCCCAAAGGCAAGTAAGCAAAAGAACACATGTCCGCCACACACACATACACAATGGGTGCAAGTCAATGTCAAAACCCATATCATGGCATGTAAGAAAACAAAGAAAAAATGACACAAGTGTAAGATAATATCAAAATGTATTAAAAAATAAAAATAAAGTAAACTCTGACAACTATCTGGTAAAGCAAATAAAAGGTCCATGTCCGGGAACAAAAATGAGAAACCAAAAAACAAAGGATAGAAAAATGAATAGATTTTGTCCAAAGTAAACACATGTAGAATGAAATGAAAGATAAACCATTACGACATGGTGTGACCAATATGAAAGTTAAAAAATTTATCTCACAAAAAATAACTATATTTACAGGATTGTTCAAGGGTCCATGAGCCCAACACCACAAATTAAACCTAATACTAACTATTTAAAAAAATATGTACAAAGAAGTGGCCATTGTCCAAGCGGTCCAAAAAAAAAACAATTAAATAAAGGAAACCTAGCACTAACTAACTAAAAAACTATATACAAAGGCAGCGGGCTAGTCCTGCGGCTCACTTGGTGATGCTGGCCAGGGCATCCTCGAACTCCACGTCAATGTCCTGGAGGCGGGACTCAGTCCTGGCCCCGAGGTCTCGCAGGGACAACCCCATGTGCTCTCCAAATTCCCTGCGAGCCTCCTCGAGGCACTCAGCCCGCCTCAATGCCTGATGCATGGAGATCTCCGCCCTGGCCATGGCGAGCCGCTCCTCTTCCGCCCGCTGCCGCTCCGCACCTATCCGCTGGCCAAACTCCTCCCACACGGAACACACCGCCATGCCAGGGTTGCCCTGCCCTCCGGCCGATGCCTGCCCCTCCGATCTTGATGGCCCTGAGCCATGATGCCTCCCACGTCGAGCCCGCTGCTGCCTGCGACGCCACTGCCTCTGCCAGCACGACGGCATCCAGGCTGATGGTAACCACCGACGCCGTCGTGCACGTGCCCTGCCCGATGATGCCGGCACATCTTCCATCTGCTGGGGTCCACTTGCTGTGTCGTCCACCCCTGCTGGACCTCCGACTCCCAACTGTGGCAGGGATGGGATCCCCACCGAGCTGGCTGCATTGGTCGGGGCAGGTCCACAGGGGGCCATGGTGGCATCTGGGCCGGAAGACGGCAAGGAGAACGACTGGTGGATAGCCTGCACAGAGGAGGAGAGGGCCGTCAGATTGGCCAACACATGCAGGAACCCCCCGAACATGGCCGATCCCAATTGGGCCACGTCGGCACGGTGCACTTCGTGATGACGTGCGTGCTCCTCCCGGGAAGCACGCACGGCATCACGAATCACAGCCGTGCGCATCGCGACCCCAATCAGGACCTGCTCCACGCGGCCAGGGGTTCCCACGGCCGCAGGTGGAGGGGAGTCAGTTGACATGGACATCCCCTCTACCTGCGGACGGGCCTGGGACGGGGCATCCCTGCTGGTGCATGGTGGTGCACTCACAGGGTCAGGGACAGCGACATGCACAGGCCCCTCCACAGTGACCTGTGCTGCCTCCTGCCCCTGGCCCTGGACTGCACCACTTGCACCAGCAGGGATGCTCCCACCAGGGCCCATGTGTGCACCAGTGTCGGCCTCCTCCTCCTCTGTGCAAACCACCAACCTGGATGGCTCCTCACCGTCTCCCGCCGTAGCAGGCCCCTGTGGGGGCTCACCCACCCCTTCCGCTGCAGCCGTGGGGGCATCCCCGCCGCCTTGCTCCACAGCGCCGTCTCCGCCCTCTTCTTCACTAGCCGCTGCGTAGAGGGAGACAAAGAACACAAGCATCAGGCTACTGTACAATGGTCCCCTAGACAGGAAGCAATAGCAGATGAGCACCCCTGTCAAAGTACACTTCCATCATGTCCCTCCACAACACATGGGTCAGTCCAGGCAAAACACACACAGTAACAGGCATGGTGCATGCCATGCACATTTCCATGCATGTCCAATTGACTCTTGAAACATTCAATGAAATGTAACTCACATGCATCATGGCTCATGCATATCACATGCACACACTACACCTCAGTCACATCCATCTGGCCACAATCACACCAAACACAGGCAAAACAAGGGTAAGGTGGGTGCGTCACTGAATCTGTGCATTGTCACACACATGAGTCATGCATCCATGGCATGCACAAGTCACAGACATGCAGGTCAGGCACACAGACATGGCTACCATATATGTACCTGGCATCAGCACCCATCCTCACCCCCATCCATGTCCAGGTACAGAGACTGGCATGCTCTCATGTCCCAAATCTGCATAGTGCTCCCCATGCCGCATTTCTACACATGCAACAACCATGTGGGTCACACATCACTGGTCGCACATGCATTACCATGATGTCCCAGCACACATACATGCATACATGGCACATGGCACACATACAGGCAAGTATCATAGAACCAGCACACCGCAACATGCCCTGTCTCACACAGTGATGCTTGGACACTTACCGCTCAACTCCAGACGGGTCTCCCTCTCAAGGATCTGGGCGTGGAGCGCTGGGCGTACGCGTTCCAGGACCCTCTTCTGGATGGAACTCATGTGGCCCCGGCCCCCCTCCACGAGGCGCCGGGCCTTCACAAGGGTCCTGGACCTCAAGTCCTCCCAGCGCTTCTTGATCTTCAAGACGTTGCGGGTTGCCACCCCCTCCGCGTTGATGGCAACCACACAGTCGGCCCAGATCCTCTCCCGTCCTTCCTTGCTGGCGCGGGACGATCCAAAGAGGGCATCATACTGCCCCAGGACATGCTCCACCAGGACACCAACTTCGGTGGCAGTGAAGCTGGTGCCCCTCTGCCCCTCTGGCCTGGGGTTGCCACTGGTGCCAGATGTAGAAGTGCCCGACATGGCAACCCCAGAGGCAGGTGTGGGTGGGCAACTGGGTCCTGGGGCTGGGCTGTGGAGCGATGTAATCCCAGTTGGGAGTCTTCAGTTCCAGCAGGGGTGGACACAGCAACTGGACCCCTGCAGATGGCTGATGTGCAGGCACCAAATGGCAGGGCACGGTGGCAGCAGGCAGGCAGGCAGGCAGCAGCAGATAGCACGTGGGAGGCTGCTCAGGGCACTTGGGGGGCAGTAACTCGGCCTTCGGGGCAGGAGCGTGGTGTTCCGTGTGTTTTCGGGTGGCCAGCTTGATACGGAGTGATTTGGCACGTGAAATTCCTGCACGTCAGCGTGAAATCCGAGGAAAGGCCCTTAGCGCGTAAGTGCGTCAGCACGCATACGCGATTCTATTGGACCAGAGTCCCTCATCGCGTAAGCGCGTCTGACGTGATCCGCACGGGCGTTCCCCACTCAGCACGTGAAGACGGAGCACACGTGGAAATCCTGCACGTCAGAGTGTCATCGCGTGTAATTGGCCAAAAGTGCGCGTACACGCCATTGGCCTATGTACGTGTATTTCATCGCGTGTAATTGGCCAAAAGTGCGCGTACACGCCATTGGCCTATGTACGTGTATTTCATCGCGTGTAATTGCCCAAAAGTGCGCTTACACGCCATTGGCCTATGTACGTGTATTTCAGGGGCGCGCGGCCACTTACACAGGCAAGTACGTCAGCGCACCTGTATGCCTGCAGCGTGGGAATTTCCACACGCGATTGGAGTGGGAACCCGATTCCAGGGGTGCGAGGCTCACACGCTGCCTACTACACGCGCAAGGCATTAATTTGCGCACTTTTCAATAAACAAGCCAGATGCCAGGATGAACATACCGTTCCTAGCAGCAGTGGCAGTGGGCTACCAAAGGAGGATGAGGAGGAGAGTCAGGGCCAGAATATTCACACCCAGAACCAGCCTATTCGGGATGCCTGATGACCAGGTGTATGGGAGGTACAGGTTTCCAGCACACATCATACTGGACCTGGTCAGTGAGTGGGAGGATGACCTCACATCACCCACCCTGTGCTCCCAAGCACTCAGCCCCCTGCAGAAGGTCCTGAATGTACTGCACTTCTTGGCCACTGGATCCTTTCAGCGGACAAGTGCCATAGTGGGTGGTGTGTCACAGGCCACGCAGTCACGCTGCCTACACCAGGTCTTGAACATCATCACTGCACGGCCTTCAGTCCGCAGGCACATATATCTCCCCAGGACTCATGCAGAAAGGCGGACGTGCATCCAGGAATTCTATGGTGTGGCTCAATTCCCCAAAGTGCTTGGTGCAATTGACTGCACACATGTGGCTCTACGTCCACCCAGGGCAACAGAGCACATCTATAGAAACCGCAAGCACTGGCATTCCATCAACGTCCAAGTTGTATGCAATGCCAAGGGAATCATCACATCAGTATATGCCAACTATCCAGGGTCCACCCACGACAGCTTCATCTACAGAATGTCTACCCTATGCCGGGACCTAGAGGCTGGCCAGCATGGAGATACATGGCTGCTTGGTGAGCATGAATTCCACTCCACATGCATGCATGTCAGATACTGGGTCATGACACAACACCACTAATGATACCCATCACCACCTCCGCAGGGGACAGTGCCTACCCTATCAGCCCCCACATGATGACCCCAATCCGGAACCCCACCACGCCACCCCAGGTAAGGTACAACACAGCCCACATTGCTACACGGGGCATAGTGGAGCGCACATTCGGAGTGCTCAAGTCACGCTTTCGCTCCCTTGACCGTTCTGGCGGGCAGCTGTTATATGCTCCCCGAATAGTGTGCAGGATCATAGTGGCAGCATGTGTCCTGCACAACGTTGCAACACGCCGGGGCCTGCCCGTGGACATGGTGGTGCCCCCACATCCACAACCACATGCACGCCCGCTGCGCATGGGAGGGGAAAGGGCACGGGGGAGGCAGCCCGTACGCAACTGGTGGCCAACTTCTTCACCTAGGAATCACAGTGCTGGCTAGTGCACACTGCTCTGGCACATACCATCTGACAATCAATGATGACTCTACCTGACAATGTCTGAAAATTACTTGACAATGAACTGTCAGATACACATCAGCCTGAGATTGTTAACATGGAAGTGTCAATATGTGTGCACCCCTAGCTACACATACACCAGCTATGCATCACAACGCAAAGACACAACTCCATCAATCTAAAATGCATTGCCACAGGCGATTCACTACATGACAACATTGCCATGTCACCCACTCCCTTCACAGTCCCGCCACTGAGGACACCATGTCATGGTATGTGACAGCAAACAAACTGGCCATCACAACATGACACCAGTGTCACAAATAGCAGTGCCCCAAATGGAACATAGCCGCACTTGAGCAGCTAACCGCCCTGGAGCCACTACTACACACCTGTGTAAGAGTAATTTCTATCAAATTACACACCAACCCACCCTGAAGCCCACCCAAACAAGACACATTGCATGTAATCAATGGTAGTCTCATTACCTGATTCAGCTGGTATGTCCTCACCGTCCAGATGTACAGTGATGGCGCCATGCAAAAGTGTCAGTGCACATCTACCGACATGTAGTGTGACTCCAGAGAGTATGCCCTTGTGAAGATCTGTGTGAAATACCTGCAAAACATGAGCAACATATGTAAGTAGAGGCACATATCATACCATCATGCATAGTTAGGTGCAACAACAATGAACACTATGAATGTCTACACAGTATTGACTATGGACTGGCCAACAGCTCATGGGAGTCCAATGTCACCGTGTAATTTGCTGTCACTTGGGCACACCCTTTGCAAGCCCATGGAAAGGGAAGCAGGAGGGGTGTGGATGTCTGCTACCCAAGCATCGAAACCAAACTCAGGACAAGCCTGCATGTGCCCAGCCACAATACAGTGTATGCCCAGGTACCCACACAAGGCAACACTCTTGCAAAATAAAAATGAAAAAGAGAAAAAATGGCCATGAAAGGGCCGGCGGGGGGGGGGGGGCCACCTATGAGGTCCGAGGACAGGATGCACGCCACAATCCACCTGTGTGGATCATGGGAAAGGAAAACACCCCATAGGCTCGTGGCCCACACGGCTACTCTGTTGTGGGAGATGAGTCGCTATGGCTCTGCCCAGACCCTGCAGCTGACTCTGGAGGTGGGGGAGCTGCCTCAGAAGATGGTGTGACAATGGGAGGCAGCCCACGCAAAGCACGAGTTTGCTCCTCCATGGCTGCAAGCAGGCGGGTCTGGTAGTTCTGGTTCTGGGTTATAATCATGCGGAGGTCCCCATGCAGTAACTCCCGGGATGACCTGACCTCCGCACGAGTTGCCTGCATCTCGGCCGAGAGCGTCCGTGTCAGACGCTCCAGCTGCTCCTCTGTCCTTCTATGGGATGAAGCCTCAAGCTCTAACAGGGTCGACCTGAGGTGACGGAGTTCTTCCCTCAGGGCTTCCCTGTGGCGCTGGGACTCCATGGAAAGTGATTCCCCCAGAGTCGCCAGTGCCGCCCGCCTGTCCATGTTGGACGCCAACATATCCTCCCTGTGTGCCTGGCAGATGGACTCTGTAGCCTGCTCCAGTCGCTCCATCAGCCTTTCTGGGTGGACAATGGAAGTGGCCACCCTATCCATGGCCTGTGCAATCATCTCGGATGATGCTGCCTGTTGGGTGGCCATACCGTAGATGGATTGCTCCCATACGGTATTGCCAGGTGGCATACGGCCACCACGTTGACGGGCACCACACCTGCCTGGGGCAAGGCGGACTGCGCCTTGCTGTGCCGGCAAGGCCTCAGGCTGCAGGACTGCATTCCCTCTCTGATCTGCAGCCCCAGGAACAGGATCAGAGATTGGGTGGTGTGGCCCTGCATCCGTAACCACCGGAGGCTGATCTGCCGACACTGACATCCCCATTGAGGCCAATGGCCTGGCTGCAGGTGGGTCGGACAGAGGAGATTCTCTCCCAAGAACACTCACCTGCGACTGCACATAGGTGTCATCCTCCGAGTCTACACCTGAATACTGCTCGGGGGAGGAACCCCCAGAGACACCCCTCGACAGCACGGCCTGCAGCACATGTGGGTTTTCACCCACAAACACACCACGTCCCTCACTTGTGGTAGGTCGGCCCGGGTTGCCCTCCTGGGACGGCTCCACCACCACATCCCCAGCATCAACAAGTGCTTCGTCCCCTGCAAAGACATGAAAGAGAAAAATGGAAACAGGCATTAGCACCATGGCATGCAACAAGGGCTGATGAACAACATAGGCAGTAGTCCTACGACACATGTCCTACATGACTGTGAGTCCTCCTATGCATTCACCATCACTGGGTCTGTAGGGGAGGCTCAGGGCATACTATGTACTGATTGGAGAGCAACGCCTGCTCACCTTGATGCCTAGCACTGCCATCACACATTGGGCGGTGATTGCCATGTCAAAGGCACATGCCATCACACACATGGCATGTGACATAGCCACCAAGTGAAGAGGGAGAGGAGGGCTACTTTTTTGGATTTCAACCACTCTGGTCCTGACATTGCATCGTCACATCAATTAGTATACATGTTGTACATGGATCTGCTAGTCCAAATTGGCAACGATGCACAGTGCCTTGTCTACATCAACATAATGCAGTAAACATTGTGATTCCACCTCCCCAACACCTGTAACGGAATAATTTTGCATTCGTGAAGCACCGGTCAAGTAATGTTTGTAGGTGCAGCGGAGCACTGAGGGGTGGTGGGGCAGAAGGGGATGCCAGTCAACAATACTAGTGGTGCTGGTGTCATTCATGTCACGCAAGTGCAGGGGTGGGTGGCACAATGAAGTGCAAGGGGGAGTGGCGGCTGGAAGTGCTGTACAAGGTAAGTAGGACTTGACGTCAAGGGCAGATGGTGTTAGGCGCAGACAAGTGCTGGGGGGGTGGCCTATAGGGGTACAGAGACAATCATGCTGTGCTGTGGGCTCGGAGGGGACAGGGGAGGTACACACTGCCTCTGGCTCGGCAAGGTCCTTTCAGATTTCTATGTGTCCTGCAGAGTTGTCACATGCCGCAGATATGTGCCCTTGGATTGGGGATCTCATCTTGGTGAGAAGGGTGAGGCGCTATTGCCTTTGGAGCATGTGGCAGGCCAGTTTGCCAGAGGATGGCCATGATGCAGGACATTCCCTCTCTGCCACCCGGCACCTGTGGTTTGGGTTCCCAAGATCCGAGTCATGCCAGGACTCTGCATTGGCATGGGGCTTCAGACAGGTGGTCATGACCGTGGCTAAGACATCCAGTGTACCTGACATGGAGTGGAGCATGGAGTGGGCCCTGTCAGGATGGGAGTGAGCCTAAGGGGGAGCTGGATGGGGGGGACATTTTGGCAGCATGAGCCTCGACTGACACACACTTCATGGGTCGGAATACCAAGAAGGTGTGTGACAGTGGTGAGGGTGGCTTTGCCTGTGGGGTGTTGAGGGTGAGCTGGGAGGAGAGGAGAATGTGATCACTCCAGGAGAGAGGAGTGCAGAGATGGACGGAGAGGGGAAAGTCAGATGAGATCAGAGCATCAAGAGTGTGCCCTGCAGAATGAGTAGGGACAGACGGGAGTCTAGAGGGTGAGAGGGAGTTGCTGAGGTCACAGAAAGGTCACGTGGGGGCGTCAACAGGCATGCAGGTGGATGCGTACCGCACCAAGGATGAGGAATTCTGTGTCTGGGGACATGAGTGAGGAGGAGAGGTGAGGACACTCAGAAAGGAAGTAGTACATTTGACCAGTTTTCCCAGACACAGTACGCACTGTTTGAGAATGTCAAGGTGTGGTGGACAGAAACCTCACACAAGCCATTCCAGAGTGGAGTAGGTCTAAGTAGGTGTGACAGTGGCAGGAATACCCTCAGGGAAGCCAAGGGCACACCCCCCCTGCACAGTAGTGGCGGGCCAAGGAGAGGGTCAAGGATGCAGACAGAGCTGGCCGTCAGACATGTTTCCATGAGACCAAGGATGTCAAGGTGCATAACCTCATGTAAGTGACAGTTATCGGAGGAATGCCTGATGCAGCCGCAGTGAAAGGAGTGTAATTGTGGAGGAGGTTGACAGCCTTGTAGGACTTACGGGGAGTGCTAGAGATCAGAGGTGCCGCATGTGTAGGAGTTGGAGTGGGAGGCGGAGAAGGTTCATGGGAGGGTGCAGGGAGGCAGTGCAGGATTGATGAGGAGAGAGGAGGGGGGACAGCAGGAGAGGTAAGGAAGTTGATGAGATGTGGGTAGCATTTCTCAAGGAGATTGAGGTTGGCCTAAGGGCCTTGGACTGAGACGCTCCCATTACCATGCACATCAATAGTGGTATCTGAGGATTGGAAGGAGGCCAGGAGTACACCCCAACGGGTCCCACCTATGATGGTGGAAGAGGAGCAAGGAGAGAGGACAGGGACCATGTGAAGGGTCTATGGGACAGGCAAAGGCATGTATGAGCAGATGTCAGTGAGAGTTAGCTTAGAGTAGGCTCAGATGCACTGGTCAGCAATAGGGTGGGTCGCATTGGAGGGCAGGCTGCCCTCATTTGACTTTTGGCAAGCAGGTGTCGTGCGTAGGGCACAATGGTCTGAACTGTAGAAGTCATGGAAGATAGACCATGAAGAGCAGCATGGAGTGTGAGGGAATGGGGCTCGAAACCAGACGGTACCAAAGGACCCAGGAAGGAGGTGGATGTCAAGGCTACATCCACAGTATGACTGCATGTTGGTAGGCATTTATATACAGAGGACGCATTAGCATGTGGTATCATTGCATGTCAGGCATGTGAAGATGAAACTTGAATGGCTGGGGGAAAGGAGAGGAATGGTATGTAAGACATCAGATGAATAGACAGGGGAGTATGAGCAACAATGTAGTGACAAAATTACTAATCAAGGGCAACTTCCATGGTGTTGGCCCATATGTGCACTGTTGCCAGTAGGGATAGTGCTGTGGCCAGATGGTGTTGCACTGAACATACTGGATGAGGCACATGGGTGCCACTATCAACTCTGCCACACACCCCCTTGACAGGCACCCAACATGAATGCTTCACACACACACCATGCACATGGATAATACACACATGCATGTGCACTCACCGGATGATGCCTCGTAATCAGGGAGGTCTCCCACACCTTGGAGTTGTCCCTCGGTGACATAGGATCCAGCTACGGACTCGTGTGGTGTGAGTTCTATTTCCTGTGCTGGGGACCCACCTCCAGTCACCAAGGTTGCGGCATGACTTGAGGCCAGCTTATCCTTTGCCCTGCGCTTAAGGTCATTCCAGCGCTTCTGGCAATCACTAGCTGTGCGCCTCACTACTCCAAGGGCACTTATTCTGTCAGCAATGGTCTGCCAGTGTGCCTGGCGTCTGGCATGTGTGGTCTTGGACCCTGCAACGATGACCATTTCCCTATCATGATCTGACACATACTGAACAAGTGCATTAAGTTCGGCGTCTGTGAAGCTTGGCTTCCTTGATGGGCCGGACTGTGCAGCCGTGTCTGGGGCATCAGCCTGTGCCGGACGTGCACTCTTCCTCTTGCGCTTGGAAGGGGGTGGGGATCCAGAGTGTCCTACGCCGCTGTGGACACTAGGGGCAGGAGCCGTGGTGGACTCTGTACTGGGTGTGTGTGATTGCCCACTCAGCATGGGAGTAGGTGCAGGCATTGGGGGTAGTGGGATGGGGTCAGGCCTGATCTGAGGTGCATGAACTAGGACCGACACAGTCTTGGCAGGGTGTATGAGAGGTGGGGTGGATTGAGCCACACCCTGGCTACGGGGGCCAGCAGATGACCTATCTGGCATAGATGCGCGTGCCCTGATGACACCAATGTGCACTGGTGCACGTGCAGTGGACCTGCTGACCTGGATGTCAGCGATGGAATCACCCTCGGACAGGTCTGGTGCCACAATGGCCTGGTCCGACATGGGCTGATCAGGGTTGGTATCAGCCACATGACTCTCAACTGGGGGGGGGGGGGCATGGGTGTCCCTGACTGTTCCTCCAGACTGGGGGGAACAGGGGCGCCCTGCAAGTCACAACCACGTCCCCTGTTGGATCCTCCACGGCCACCACGTGTGGCTCGGCCACCTTTGCCACCCTTACGGCTTGCACGCCTCCCAACCATGGCACTGATGGTATTGTGCGTATGGGAGTGGGTGTGCACAATTGTCCTGGGCAATTGGGTGTCAAAGGGGTTGGGTACCAGATGGTATTCGTACCCTAGTGCAGTGGCAAGGCTATATGACACCCCTGGGGAAAGATGACGGGTCACGCAACGCACAGGCACCCCAAAAAAGTTAAGGAACGTGCACAATACCCCTCCTAGACCACGTGTGCTGATGGAAAACCCTGCACTACGCTGTGGCATCCAGTAACACAATGAACGTATGCGTGTCACACGCGGCCTAGATTGACCTCTGAAGGGGTAGGCTACACACGGGGCAAGCACAGATGTTAGATACGTGCGTGACTCACCGTCTGCCAGGTAAAAGAGCGTGAAAAAATAGCACTTTTGGTTGGCAACACCCCCGCCAAAAGAAGAGGTGTACGCTGTCTGAGGAGACAGGACAACTGTAGAAGGGGACACTGTTTGAGGGAACAGGCCCAGGAAAACCAGTACAAGAGGAAAAAGAGAAAAGAGCTGTCAGAGGTAACAGGGAGTACGAACTGGAAACGCCGTGAAGTAAATCGCGTGTGAAACGACAAGAAGTACCGAATTCACCCACTCGCTCTCCACGAAAAGCACGTACAAGGAAATTGTGTTCAACACTACCTTTTATACAGGCCCACACGTACATCGTCACTTACGGCGTGTACGTGCTTGGCCCATTTTCACCAATCACACGCTTTGGCACTCCTGCGTGTAGGTATCTTTTCACCAATCACACGCTTTGTCACTCCTGCATGTGGATCCTTTTTCACCAATCACGCGCTTCGACACTCCTGCGTGTAGCTCACTTTTCACCAATCACACGCTTTGTCACTCCTGCATGTGGATCCTTTTTCACCAATCACGCGCTTCGACACTCCTGCGTGTCGCTCACTTTTCACCAATCACACGCTTTGACACTGCACGTGCAGGTAACTATTGACGCACATATGCTGGTGACGGGTTTTCGCGCGATGAGTGTGGGGTTTTCAGGTGCAAAATCACTCCCTATCAGGCTGTCCACGCGTTCTAACACGAAAGACCACGCTCCTGGCCAGGAGGCCGAATTTAAGTCCCCAAGAACCCTGAGCACGCTCCCACCTGCCATCGGCTGCTGCCTGACTGCCTGCTGGCCACGTGCCCCACAGTGCTGGTGGGTGGGGGTGGTGGGAGACATGGGTGGGGGCCTGGTGGAGGGTGCCCCTGGTGGATGGGGGTTGGGGGTGGTGGGAGACATGGATGGGGGCCTGATGGCAGGTGCCCCTGCACTGCTGGGGGGTGGGGGTGGTGGGAGACATGGGTGGGGGCCTGGTGGAGGGTGCCCCTGGTGGATGGGGGTGCAGGGGGACATGATCAGGTGTGCAGGGTAGTCCACTGTTTTGTGGGCTGCCTGCAGGGGCCGGGGAGGGTGTACAGGGTACACCTGTGGGGGCCCACCCAGCCTATTCGCATGTGATAATTCCCACGCACCCCTGTGATACACGTACCCTGGCCAATCGCGTGTTGAACTTCCCGCTACCCCTGTAATACACGCACCCTGCCTGTTCGCGTGTGATGATTCCCGCGTACCCCTGTAATACACGTTCCCTGGCCTATCGCGTGTTCTACTTCACGCGTCCCCCTGTAATACACGTTCCCTGGCCCATCGCGTGTTGAACTTCCCGCTACCCCTGTAATACACGCACCCTGGCTGTTCGCGTGTGATGATTCCCGCGTCCCCCTGTAATACACGTTCCCTGGCCCATCGCGTGTTGAACTTCCCGCTACCCCTGTAATACACGCACCCTGGCTGTTCGCGTGTGATGATTCCCGCGTACCCCTGTGATTCACGTTCCCTGCCTAGTCGCGTGTAGTACTTCCCGCGTACTCCTGATTTGGAGATTGCCCGCTTTGCTTTCCTTGTTTGCCTGCCCTGTGAAGTGGTCCGGGGTTAGCGCAGCCCTTAGCGATGATTTAGCGCTTTTGATGGCTTTTCCGTGCGCGAGGGCGTTCTTGGGGGCGTTACTGGCGCTGCTGCAGGCTCGCTGCGATTCTCTGCGCCACGGCTGTTTTGGGAGCTTGAAATCCATGAATACGCTGTGCGCGGAAATCTGTTTTAGCGCACGTGCCTGGCGCAGACTATCGCAGGCGCACGCTGTGCGCCAGCCGCGTGCGCTACTTGTGCGCTGGATTCTATGAATTACCCTGTTGGTCTTGCCTCAGCTTCTGCCGTGTTCCAGCGGTTGATGCAACAGATGTTTGGGGGGGTGTTGGGAGTGAGTTATTTTCAAGACGACATCCTTGTGTGGGGCAGGAGCAGAAATGAACATGATGTGAGAGTTAGGAAAGTCATGCAGATTCTCAAGGAAAGAGGGCTGATGGTGAAATTATCCAAGTGTCAGGTGGGTGTGGAGGAGGTTACCTATTTAGGTCATACCCTCAACTCACAAGGTGTGAGTCCCAAGAGGGAGCTGGTTCAGGTGTTGAGTGATACGCCGGCTCCGGTTAATAAAGATCAGCTGAGGGCTTTTCTGGGCCTTGCAGAGTACTATGTTAAATTTGTGTCCAATTATGCTGAAAAAACTGTGGCTATGAGGGCTCTCATGAGGAAGTGTGTCAGATTTGTGTGGACTGAGGAGTGTGGGGAAGAGTTTGAGAGAGTCAAGAGGGATGTGGAAAATGCTCCGTGCCTGAAGTCATTTGATCCAAAAAACAAGACTGTTCTCACTGTGGATGCGAGTGAGGTGGGATTGGGTGCGGTGTTAGAACAATGGGTGCATGGTGAATGGATGCCAGTGGCTTTTGCCTCAAGGACTTTGAGGGATGTGGAAACTAGGTACTCTGTAATTGAGAGAGAGACTTTGGCAGTGTTGTGGGCCTCAAAACATTTCAGGACATTTTTGTGGGGTATACCGTATGTTGTCAGGACGGACCATAAGCCGTTGGTGCAGGTATTCTCAACCAAAGGTGTTATGGCGGTATCTCCGAGGATTGCAAGGTGGTCAGTAGAGTTACAAGATTACAATTTCTCATTGCAATATTTTCCAGGGAAGTTTAAT
Organism: Ambystoma mexicanum; assembly: GCF_040938575.1. NCBI lineage: Eukaryota > Metazoa > Chordata > Amphibia > Caudata > Ambystomatidae > Ambystoma > Ambystoma mexicanum. The sequence continues at coordinate 1,408,048,649 of NC_090935.1, forward strand.
GTTGTGGCGGACTGTTTGTCCCGGTTGCCGGTGAAGGTGGCGGACAATCAGACAGGTTTTGTCAAAGATGAGGACTTGCATGGATGTCAGGTTGCGTATGTGGCATCTGCTGTGGAAAAGTCGGTGTGGGATGTGGAGTCTGAGGCTGATGACGAATTGAAGTGGATTAGGGAAGGTTTGGTGAAAGGTTGGCATTTGGTTAAGGACAAACCGGAAGGTAAAGGTTATGCCCAAGTTTTGCACGAATTGGCTGATGGTCCCTGGGGTGTCTCCAGAGGTTCTAGATTAATTCCTCCTGTAAATTTAAGAGGTAAAATGGTTGAGTTGGCGCATGCTGGTCATTTGGGTCGATCTCTTACCAAGAGGAGACTTAGGGAAGAGTACTGGTGGCCGTCCATGGACAAGGACGTAGAACAGGTGGTGAAAGATTGTCAAGCATGTGCCATCAGTGATAAAAGTAAGGTTGTGCATCCCCAACTGGTACATCCCGGGGACATACCGAAGCAAGTGTGGACCAAATTGGCTTTGGACATCATGGGTCCTTTTGAATGTTTGGAGCTTGGTGGACTATACGTCCAGATGGATTGAAGTGGCAGCTTGTGCCAGTGTCAATACTGATTCTGTTATTGATTTTCTAAGGAAAGTTTTTGATCAGGAAGGCTTACCTGCCAGTCTGGTTACAGATAATGGTGTGCAGTTCATGTCTCGAGTTATGAGACAGTTCTTGGACCAGCCTGCCATCTCACATTGCCGGACAGCTTTATACAATCCATCTGCAAATGGACTGGTTGAGAGGGCCAATGGTACCATTAAGTCAGCCATTCAATTGGCTCTTGCCAATGGTTTGGATTGGCAGGAAGCTGTGACACAATATCTTGCTGCATATCCGAGAACTACAAATGTATTTACGGGGAGGTCTCCATTTGAGCTCATGCGGGGCAGGAAGGCAGGTACCATGTTGAGGACTTTGGCCATGGGGGGTGGTGGACCATGTCATGTGGAATTACAGGATATACATTGCAGTATTCATGCGCGCCAGGAAGCTGTGGTTTCTTCTCAGAAGTTCAGGAAGGAGTTGTCTGTAAAGTTTGGGGATTATGTGCACATAAAAAATCCCAGGAGGATACATAAGGGTAATAGTACATTTTTGCCTTCGAGGAGAGTTGTCAAGGTTGGCAGGGGTCATGTACATTTGGAGAATGGCTCGGTGTGGAGTAAGAGAAGGGTGGTGGTGGATGGCTGAATCGCGAGTGTCCTGGAGGTTCACAGGCAGAATTGAATGAGGCAGAGTTCAATATGGAGTCCCAGGAAAATGTGTTGGACTATGATCCTGTGAATGCACAGGCGGTTATGTGCGAACAAGAAGGAGTGATTCCGGGCTCTTCCGGTTTGGATGTGAATGTGCAGGGCGGAAGTGTTCATCCCCAGGAGTGTAGGAGTACTTCTTCTCAGCCATGTGATGTGGAGCAAGAAAGGGGTCGCCTTTAGAGATTATATTTGTTAAAGGTTCTGATTGCTGTATTTTGATATTATAATTACAAATTTGTTCTTGCATCTCAGCAACCTATTTTGCTTAACTTTGCAGGTGTCTTCGTGTCCACCTTTGTTATATTTGTATTATTATGTTTTATTCTTCAAGCAGGTATACTTATGTTATGTAAGGGAAGAGGATATGTCGTAATGTGCACAGGCTCTATTGGAATGTTGATGCCAGTTTGTGGATCAACATTCCAGGAGAGCAGTTAGAAGAGACTCTGGAGGAGGCAGCTGCTTGTGGGGTCTATGCAAATAAAAGAGAGTGTTAACTTAGTTTTGTGTGGAAGGATTTTGTCATACTACTTCAGGCACTTTTCCTGTACTCTTTAAGTCCCTGTGGATCAAAATCATACATGTTTCGAATGAGATGTAGTCTGGGGTCAGATATTGATTGGATACTTAGGTTTTCCACTAATATGTAGGAAGTTGACATGGTGAGATCAGTTTCAGTATAGAAAGATGTGTCTTTACATAGATCATCCTTGCTCCCTTTTGTCGCCCTGTCTTGAATGCATTCATAGCTGTCGATAAGGTTGTGTGCCACCCAAGTAGTATGGAGACATATTATGCTGTGGTTTTAATACAAATTGTAATAAATTACCATAGTGAGAATTACCTCTAGTAAATCAAAATACAAGTGAGGTGTTGTGATTAGGAAGGGGTCCGGGCCTGTGTTTTATATTGATTGTTTTGAATACTTTGGGCTTCATCATGAGTTGGGCTGTAGCCCTTAAATACGGCAGTAACAGTAAAACTGCTACATTTAAGGGCTGGCCCTATCACGAGATGGGCGCTAATGGGCTGTTTTACATCCAGCTTTTTGCATGAGGCGAACATCCCATTTAGTGCCCTGTATTACTGTCAGCTGCATTAGCGTGTTGTATTGCTGCCGGAAATGACCCATTGGATCCAATGGACCTAATGGGGAACAGGGATTTACCATTAGCGCCCAACCCATGAGCTAGCGATAAATGCACCGGACCAGTGGGTGCTAACGCTATTACAGTTGGGTGGTATTACAGCCAGGATACTGCCCAACTCGCGATGAGGCCATTTGAACCAACAAGGTCATGGTAAGGGCCATAACACATGGAAAGATTAAATATTGCCAGCAACCAGAGCCAGTGACTGTTATTAATTTCTTGATTTGATATTTGGATGAATAAACCGTGTAATGCCTTTCCTATTAGAAGTCTCTGTTATCTTTAAATCTGAATATTTTGTACATTTGATGTGCAGCAAGGTATTGTAATCACACAAATAATTGAATTCCTGACTGCCATGTTGACAGAAATTTGCTGTATGAACCTTAAACACAGTGCAGTGCCACTGCATGCCACTTGTGAGTAATGAGCACTGGATGTCATGAATTGCCCCCTACTCTGGTTTACAAACCACACAATTGTGCCAGCCATTGCCCTGGCATCTTGGAGTTTGGATGTAGGTGATATGCATCTGTTGAAAATGTTGTCTTGTCATGTTCTGTTATGTTGATTTATACTGTGCGCCCCTGCCATTTGCATGGTCTACAAGCTCTCACGTGGCTCTGCAAGAAAAGTGGGTACGTTTGGTTAGTGAGAAAGAGAGGAATAGGATAGAATTGTTGCTCATTTGTTGATGCATGCAGAAACAGGAGGAACTGGCATCTGTGTGTGAGAGCTTTCTGGGTTTGCTTTGTTATGTCCAATGGGCTTGTTGTCTCTGTAAGGGTGGCATCCAGTGCCTGAGTTTGCAGGTTTTGGGTTTCTAGTATGATTAGAGAGGGCTGTGTATTGCAAGCTTTATTGAGGGATGTTTCAATAGCCCTCTGGGTGTGTGTAGTACATGAGATGTTTGAGGGTGTGGCATAGGAAAAGGGGAGGTTATTTGGTTTCAGGTGATCGCTGGGTGTGAGTAGTTTCATTGTTTTTTCTTCATTCTCTATTGTCCTTTGCGATGTTCCTGGTGTATGGTTTTCCCAGTGGTACGGCTATGCTAAATCTAAACCGATACATCTGTGCAATTCTAGTGTGGCTAAATTCAAAAGCAATGTTAACTGAATCAGAACAATTCTAGCTAGTGTGGCTAAATTCAAAAGCAGTGGATGCCAAGTCAGCATAGTTCTAGTGTGGCTAAATTCAAATGCAACGTTATCTAAGCCAGTATGATTTTAATGTGGCTAAATTCAAAGAACTGGGAAACCAAGTTAGTGCAGATTCTAGTGTGGCAAGATTTAAAAGCAGTGTTAACTAAATCTCTACCCTTCTAGTGTGGCTAAATTCAAAAGCAGCAGGAATTGAGTTGGCATAGTTCTATTTCAGCTAAATTCAAAGTGCCGGTAACCAACTTGGTACAATACTAGTGTGGTTAGCTTCAGAAAAGCGGATGCCACATCAGTACAGTTCTAGTGTGGCTAAACAGCTTCAACTGAATACACCTCTGGTAAAACACCTCTTACACATATGTGACAAAGGACATGCCATGCGAACATGGCACCTGACACCATACAATTATCGCAAGACTTTACATCAGGATAAATCCAACATGGCCTTTTCGAAGACAAGCAATTAAGCCTCAAAGACCAAACAAAGGGGTATTATCAGGGGATGCAGAGTATTGCCGGTGGTGAAGATAAGGCCTTTCAGTTGAGGAAGGGTAAATGTCCCAAGCAATGAGGACCTCATCCAAGATCTATAAGACTGTTAGCAGTTATCACATGGAATTGATCAAGTAAAAAGGAACTTGTTTTCACTGTGGGAAAAAGAGTACACACATACCTTGTAATGATCAATTTAATGAACATGGAATGAGTAGCTACAAACCTAACACATCTTGTGTTTGATTACTGGTTGTTAGTTTGGGGAATTGAACTGCACATGATTGTCTCTTGCGTTGCACAGTGTGATGAGGTTCCCAGCCTCAATCCCAAACATCCCAAGTTAGTCGAGGATGGGCCAAAGGGCAGTATGCAGAGGATCCCCATGTAATATGCCCTTAGTCGCTGCCATGGGTAAGGAGACGTCTCATGAGACCATTTAGGGTGCTGTCCTTTTAAACAATATTGGTGGTTTATCTGGGGCTCTGAAAAATATGCAATCATTAATAGAATGCTCTCCTCATTCCCAAAAAAGAGTACTTTATTTATTTCTGGAGCTCACTTTATGAAGTCTGAACTATGTGAGCAAAGAAAAACCATTGAGAAAATTAATCAAAGCCAACCAGCATCGGTAGTGAGCACCCACCCACCCAGACATTAGAGGCACATTACATTTTCCTGTGGTGCTTGCATGGTGAGCCCACACAGACATTAAAGAAACAGCAGAGTTTCTTCACCCGCTCATATAGCACACACACATGAACAACAGAGACACATGAGATTTGAGTAAATGCTGCCTAGCGTATTAATGCCACATACATTTGACGGCAGCTGTTCTCCTTCAAGTGCAAGTAGGGAAAGGGGTCCAAATTTGAAAAGCTTTCCTTATTAAGCTCTCTTCAGGGCTCCATCCAAACACAAATGACCGGTACCTGCACCAAATAGATCTCACATAAGATGCATATGTGCCTGGTAGCCTGGATACCCCAGGAAATAGAAAAGAGGACCCTCAAGATGGAAGGAAGGCAAGGCAGGATATTACTAAAAATTATTTGTAAGTCATGTAGACATTTAGGGCCTGATTCACAGAAGCGTTTTATAATGGCACAATCCCATTGGAAAATGTTCTGCAAATCAGGCCCTAAGACTTTATGTCAACTTTAATATAGTGTGGCGGTTGCCGTACTATACTTAAGGTGAGTAGCATGATCCATGGTAAACCCGAAAATTTAATTGCTAATAACTCTTTACTTGCAGGATGGATTTGGCTGATATTTTGCAAACACAAAGTCTGTTACTACTCGCCCCTAATCCCAGACTGGAACATCTGGGAAACATTAATTAAAAATTAATACGTTATTAATAAAGTAAAATAAAAGCTGTTTTCAGATTACCTCATTCATTTGCACATAGAGAAAAAGTCCACATTTCTGTGCAGAGCAAAAATCACTGGTATGAATTCGACCAATTAAGAAACACCCTGAGCACGAAGTGATGACCCAATTTCCAGGAGGTTTATGGGGTTTTTCTGTCAAGTAGTTTTTAAATTATTTGACGTGGATGGGGGTGGTTATAGCTATATTTTTCCCATGGTACAGAAAAGAGGTTGCAAGGCTTTTCGGAAATGAAAAAGCAGCCATTTCTCACTAACATTGTATTGGTAATAACTTTTGACTTTCTGGATGGATTTGGATAACATTTTTCAAATGAAATGTTTGTCAAAGGCCCCCCCCCAAACTCACATTCTGGAAAGATTCATTATAAAATGAAAAAGTTATCAAGAAAACAAAACACCACAGTTTTCAGAACATTTATTTTCCCATATAAATGCAATTTTTGAACAGCCGTAGCGTGAAAACTTGAAAACTGCTTGGCAGATGTAGACCAAATAAGAAACAACTCGGGTAAAAAGCATTGACTTAATTTGAATGACTGGCTTGGGGTAAATCCATACAGTAGTTTTTTAAATGATAGACACAGAAGGGAGTGCCTCCCTGCCCCCTAAAACTGTTATATCAGCCTTGGTGCTTTGCAGCAGAGAGGCAGAACGAGAATAATAACTTTTCACTTGATGTACAGGTTTGGATGAAATTGTACAAACAAAACGTTTGTCAAAGGCTTCCCCGAAATGGTGGTTTTGGGAATATTTTGTTAAAAAATGACAAAGATACAAAGAAAACATAAAAACGCAGTTTTGAGCCTACTCCCATTAATTTTCCTTAGAGTAAGGGGAATTTTGTACAGCTGTAGTGTGAATAACACTTAGCAGATTTTGACCAAGTAAAAACTATTTTGTCACAAAGCCCTGACTTAGCATGTGGACCCCACCCCCTGCACCCATTGCAATCCCTGGCACGTGCCCACCTGTCCTTCCCAGAGCACTCGCCTAGCCCTGGTTGTCCTCTCCCTCCCTTTCACTTGCTCTCTCTCCTCTTTACCCTGCACTCACCCTTCCTTACCCTTCCCACCCTATCTCTTCGAATTTCACACAGATCGGGACTCCACCCCCTCGTACTTCTTGTTACTGCAGTTACACAATACAAATGTCATAAGGCCTAGTAGGACCGTTATTGTTATCTTTCTCCCTTGTCCCCCCCTTTTTTGTCTAGTGGTGCCTTGAAACACCATTTGCTGTATACGCGCCCTACAGATATGCAATAAAAAAAAAACTGGTTTGGGGTAAATCCATCCAGTACTTTTAAAAATATTTGACAGAGAATCGGGTGACCCTTGCTACTTAAAACCTTTATGTCGGTCTTGGTGCTTTGCAGCAGAGAGGCTGAGCGAGGCTAATAACCTTTGACTTGCTGGATGGATTTGATTGAAATTGTCCAAGCAAAAGGTTTGTCAAGGATCCCAAACCCCTCCAAAATGGACATTTTGGGAACAATTTGTTAGAAAATGAAAAGGTTACTAAGAAAGCATAAAATTCCAGTTTTCAGCCAACTCCCATTAATTTTCCCATACATAACAAGTGCAGTTTTTGAACAGCCATATCGCAAACACCGCTGGGCAGATCCGGACCAAATAAGAAAAAATGTGTTTCTTAGAACTATTATATATATATCGGCCTTGGTGTTTTGCAGCAGTTAGGCTTTCCAAAAATGGAAGTCGCCATTTGTTTTGCTCAATGTGAGTGATTCCGTAATATTATTGGGAGAAGCCACAAATGAAAGAACTCAAAATGCTATTTGGTGGAGGGAAAAGGATGCCGTCAAACTTTGTAAAGAACTTCCCCATGACCTTATGGAGTCTACTAACGTTCTCGACATCAAAAATAGACGTATAACTCTTCTGAGTATGTAGTCACTCCTAGAAGATCACTGATTGTTTTGAACAACAGCGCTTAGGTGGCCTGGCTGTAGGCACTATATAAATAGCAATACCGAAAGCAATAGTAAAAGCAATCACATCAGGATAGAGGTCGGGACTGGGAAAGAAGACACCATGAGACTTTGGGGTTTTGGGGGTGGGTTGGAGAGCCAGTTACAGGTAGAACATTTTCAGTTTATGAAGGGAAGACCACGTGAATCTCATGAGATTACAGCGGCAACATTGAAAGATGTGCTAAGAAAAAAATGTCCATCACACAAAGCTATGACTGATAGGGGGTAATGGGAGAGAGTTAGGGAGGGAAAAAGCAATTTAATGGAGTGAGGGGAGGTGGAAAAAAGGGGGACACATGAGCGCCTCTGAGGATGTGCAAGACTTTAGAATTTGGAGCAATGTGTACCTTTATCGCAGGAATCGGCGATCTGCCACTCTACTGCGGGAATTTCTGTTATTGGAAATGATTTCAGTGAAATTATCGCAGGAATAAGGAGTTTTACATCTGCAATGCCTTCATCTACCAGGCAGGGGGCAATTGGAGTTTGGTAAAACAGTGATGGTGTGACAAGGTCAGTGGCCATGGGGTCCAAAAGAAAGACATAGGTGCAACACAAACAGAGGCCACGGTCGAAGGCCATAGTTAGTGAGACCTCAAGAAACTATGCAACATGTTCGGCCGTATCAAGGATTTTTCTTACTTATGTTGTACAAGGTATATCACACCACATTTGCTCCTGATGACAACATAGGAAGTGACTTCACAAAGCATTTGGTTCCCAGTGTTATCACTAGAAGTGACATAGCAGGTGAAAAAGATCTAAGGTTAAGATTGTGAAGATAAAAAATGTATAGAAAAGGAGATCAAATACTATTTTCAGAACCATACACATTTTAACTAGGTTACTGCTTTGAAATGTAAGGGGTAAAGCCAGCAGAATCAACATATGCCATAGGCACTTTCATATGCCAGAACAGTATTATATGCCTTGTTAATATCAGCTAAGGTGTCACACACCATATGGGCCTCATCACGAGTTGGGCGGTATCCCAGTGGTATTTGTTTTACTGCAACTCGGTCCGCCACAATTTGTGCTGGATCCCAGTTGCGGCGGGCGGCCTCTTCCCATTCTCCATATTGTCCACTGGACCCAATAAGGTCGGCGTGGCGCTCTTAGCGCTGGCACAAATAGCGCTGTGCTAATAGCACCGAAAACAGACCGAAAATGGAGGTTTTTACCTCCAGCAAAAAGCTGGAGGTACAACTCCCATTTACAGCCAGAAACTTGATAGGGCCAGCCCTTAAATGTGGCAGTAATAGCATTACCACCGCATTTAAGGGCTGCCACCCAACCCATGATGAGGCCCTATAGTCAAAATATGCTCAAAAGAGCACCAAATTCTTAGGTGTTGCCTTAATATTTTACCTACATTTAATTAGAGAGATTAAGCCCGCGGGGATAAGGGCATGGGTGTTGGCGTCCCGCAGAGGGTGCAGTTTTGTCTGAGGAGGTCTTCATTAATTGCGTGCAAGCCATGCCCCCTTCACTGTTTCACCCCGGACTTGAGGCCTGCCAGGGTGAAGTCCGCGGGGATAAGGGCGCGGGTGTTGGCGTACCGCACAGGGTGCAGTTTTGGCCCAGGAGGGCTTCCTTACTGGCGTGCAAGCCACGCCTCCTTCACTATTTCACCCAGGACTTGAGGCCTGCCAGGGTGAAGCCCGCAGGGATAAGGGCGCGGGTGTTGGGTTCCGGCAGAGGGTGCAGTTTTGGCCCAGGAGGGCTTCCTTACTTGCGTGCAAGCCACGCCCCCTTCATTATTTCACCCAGGACTCGAGGCACACCAGGGTGAAGCCCACGGGGTTAAGGGCACGGGTGTTGGCGTCCTGCGGAGGGTGTTAGCGGCCATGCGGGGGCTTGTCAGACAAGTCTGCTAATCATCTGGACTGGCCTGGATTGTGAGGTGAGAAATACTAAGTTCTCAGCAGTGGGGGGAGGGGGGGGCTTTAATAACTCTCCAGAGGCACACAAGGCCTTGCACGACTTCTGAGTGTTTTGGTGAGGCAAGTCCTCTTTTTCTCTTCCTGGTACTGTTCTCCAAGGCCTCTTCTACTGAGTCCACACGATGGTCGGATTGTGGATGCTGATGCCAGAGCCACGGGAGGAGGAGATATCTCCTCCCTCTTCTCCCCCCTCTACCTCTCCAAATCCTCACTCCTTTCAAATCTACAAGTTCCCTCGGCCCTGATGATACCTCGGACGCGAATTATGGCCAGAAAATAGAGGGTGGGGGGGGTGCTTGTTGAGTGAAGCTCCGGGCGTTGTGCAGGGAGTTGGAATACGAACCTGCACTGGGAGTCCTTGTGTTAATGGTGTACCTGCCAAACTGCCCCCGGCTACTGCCTCTGTCAAAGAGGTGGATCTGGGGGGGCCAGCAACTGATCTGGTGTCCCCCCACCCGGATAAACTAATGCCCCCTGTAAACCTGCTAACTCCTGGTGGGTGCCTTGACTCTGTGGCCACTGCCGACCTTCTGGACTCCCTGGCCAATGGATGTGAGAGGATTTCATTGGATATCACAAAGCTGTCCGGAGGGCATGTCTCGATGGCTCCCCCTTCATCATCTCCTGGCCCCTAACCTGATCTTTCAGCCCAGCAGATGCTACTGGCTCTCCCTGTGGCTCAAACTCCCTTCTCTTCTGGGCTCAAGTCTTAATTTTTAAGGGATGTGGGCCCAGCGGGTTTGGGTGAGCAGTCCAGTCTTCCATCCAGTATCAGGAGTAAGCTAACATCCGATATTCCCTCATCTGATTTTCCCTCAGGGGTTTGCTCCTTCCCTTGTTTGGGCCCTCTTAGGGCACTCAAAGACCCCTCCAAAGATGATCATTGTTTACCAGCCTCATCACCCACACCATCTATTAATCTGCCAAGTTGTCCCTATTACCACCTGTTCTCTGAGTTGGTTGAGATTAAAACATCTCCTTTTTGTCCTTATTAAGGGCGTGCTGGGGGACAGGGTGAAAGGATTTGGGAGGGGGGGTTGAAGGGGCTCAGCAGGGGCAGGGGCAGCGGGGCTGAACTCAGATTCTGACAATGGGTCTTATTCCCTGCACCCTTGCCTGTCCCCTACTTCTGTGGTTAGGACTATTCCATCTAAAAGGAGCCGCCCAGAGGTGGCTCCACCCCCAGTGCCACCCTCACAGAGGGAAATCTCAGGGTCCCTAGTATTGGGGATTAACCCCCCACCTTTGCGGCTCCCTACTGGGAGAGCCCTGGGTGATATGTGTCCAGAGGGGAGTGGGGAAGGCGCATTAACCCCCGGACGGGGGAGGTTTCTGTTCGGGCTCCATAAACCTGAAGTCTCTAACAGCTCTATGGCGTGCCTTCATGGTGTGCCAAAACTGCCTACTGCCTCTCGAGAACCAAGGGACGCCCTTCGGAACAAATGTCTTCATTGGTTGAGGGCCGTAGGGGAATGTGGTTTTGTGTCTAGGGGCTCTTTGTGGGAGTGCACAAGACTGTCTAATTATTCGGCCAATACGGATACTGTCAAAGTGGTCTTTGGGGACGCCCGCATGTCAAGGGATATCTGGGAAAAATGCAATGGCCATGGGCAGCCATGGCAAAGTGGTATTACAGTCCGCCCACCCCCTATCCGTGCCCTTGTGCGTCCCATAGGAGACCCCGCTAGCAACAGCCCCCTCTCGGGGGCATACCTGACTGTCTTGGGACTGAGGCGTGACGGAAGTTTCAAGAGGTAAGGGGTTGGTGGTTCCTGACTGTCAGTCTCTAGCTCTGTTCAGGGGTACTCATGGGGGGAGAGGCCCTGGGCATGGCTTTCTTACTCTTTTTTCCCTTTTCCTTTCAAATGCTGAATGTAATCATGTATTAGAATTATTTTTAGGATGTACTTTGATGGCCTTTCTGGCCAAATAAAGTTGTTTGACTGAATGACTGACTTAGAGAGGTTATTGAGGAAGGGCATATCCAAATATACTGATTTTATTTATCTGTGTTCTTTTCTAGAATAATGAAGGAAGGCCATCTAAGAGAGTGAAATACTCATTGCTAAGACACACGTGTGGTTTATCGCTAATGTCCATTAAAATAATTCTGTTCTGATGAAGGCCATGATATGGAAAAGAGCAACTTGAAAATTAGCTCCTAAAGTCTGAAACACACTGTATAGACGCTCCTGCATAATATGTACTAAATGCAGGAAAGTATACACTGGCCAGAGCACTCTACGTTGAGAATCAAACCACAGGAATAAGGGTGGTGCAATTAGACTAAAAAGATTATATGTTTAAGAACAAATTATTTTGTTGTCAATTAACTTTTTAGTACTTCATTCTCATGTCTGTACTGTGTTTAGAAATGCTGTATACATCACATTTGGAGCCAACATAAAACATTTGTAGTGCAATAAAATAACCTGATGACTACAGACAAGAGTACATGCGTTGAATGTATCTTTGATATATCTGAAAATTGTGCTTGTAATATGCATGTAACTGCATGATATTCAGTGTGCATGTGTTCTGCAAGTAAGGTATAGCAGAGCCCCCAACTGTAGACAGTTGCCCTAGGGGGTTGATAGAGTATGTATAATACCCATTCTCCCTTGTGCGCAAAAACCCATTGAATTCCGCTGAATCCCATGAAAATGTTGGTCCAGCTGTCATATAGTCACTGACATTGCAGTGATCTCTGTACCTGAACACAAAGTGCTGCGTGATTTATATAATGTTTGAAACTGGTCATCTCTGCTTGTAACAGAGCAGTGAACACATCTTAATTGCTATTCGCATGCAATGTAATGGCTTTTATTTTCATGTTTGTACAGACTACGGTCTTCCGAAGGGACTTCATTCACCACAGCACTTCGAAGACATATGGCAGTAGGCACTATAAAATTATCAAATAACTTAACGTGACTTGAAGAAACATGATTTATTATTTATAGAATGTAGTTGCATATGCCCTGATCAATGATTTGTTTAATCAAATAATTGATGATTTGTTGTCTTTCAATACTTTGAAGGATATTTTGGTTTCTAGTTAAATATTCCAGCACATGAAACGTTTTGTTTATGTGATGTGTGGTTCGTGGGAAGTCACGTCTGAGTACCAGGTCTTTCATTCATAGATTACTGTTTTCATCTGTCATAAAATTAAAGCGATGTTTCAAAGTACTTGTCAAACTCCAAGTACAGCAAGCAATGTTACAGATACTCCTAATTGCAATACACATACAATAATGTACTTTGAAAGTTGGTCTATGCATGCAGGTTTTCTGATGCTGCACCTTTTTCCCATGAGCTAAAGTTATTGAGACAAAGCACTATTACGCTGCCATAGTGGGCGAAAACCTGGTTTTAAAATAGGACATCGTTAACATGCCAACACGTCCATTGGTATTAGAGAGATCCACATCCAGTCCTATTTCTTTCTGAGCATTCTTGCACCTAGAGTGTTGCTTTTCCAATTAAAAATCCTGAACTATAAGTTCAAGAATGCAATCCACATTTGCCAAATGATACGAGGCATGCTGGCAAGTATGCAGAAGCAAACAGTCAATCAGATCGTAGCTGCTCGTTCATTCAGGCAACATTCTGCCCAGTACAAATTATTCATGTTTAATGTTACCCCTGTGAAGATCATTGCAAATCATTGTTTTTAAATATATAATTAAAACATAAACTGCCATTGCATAAAGAAACAATAAGAAAAAGGAGGCAAACTATTAGTGAACCCTTCGAAAGAGGTTAATACATGTGAGCTTGTGGTCATTTAGGACACCTGAATAAAATCCTTTCGTACATGGGCATTGTGTTCCAGCAATGCTTTAGCTAAAGACATGAGTGAAATACAGTTTTTTTGTTTTTTTGTTTACAGGAATCAAATGCGTATGCGTTCACACCTAGAACTTTGTTCTCCAAATGCAGAATTATCATCTGTCAGCACTGCATTTTCTACTCATTTAATCTAAGTGCACATATACAGTTTAAAACATACACATACCATACTTGTGTTTACTTTCTTGTAGTCCTGAGACTTCCACTCAAATTCCAGAAATTAAACATTTTTCTAAGGGCCTGTTCTCCTTTCCCTCCAGGACAGTGGTCTTGTGATCTCTGAGTAATACAGAGGTAGCGAGAACAGAGTCAGAGGTACGAAAGAGAGAGCCAGGGACAGCACCTGCTACCCCTAGTCACCCTCAATCGACATCCTTAGTTATTCCTCTCATTCTGTCTCTCTGCCTATTGTTTGTTTGTGCTTCTTGCTCCTGCGACTCCCCACACATACAAATGGATTTGGGCACCATGTCAGTAGTGCTGTGGCTCCCATACGCATGAGCAGGAACCAGGAAGAGCTCGGCTTCCTGGTTCCGGTTTGGGCATTCTGGAGGCTGTGGAGGAGCTTGTGCAGGTAAGAATTTATTTTTTATGAATTGTGATAATGTCATGTGTGTGCATGAGTGCATTTTGTATGGGTGTGCTTGCCAATGAGTGAGTGAACACTGTAAGTGAATGAGCGAGTGAATGTTGTGTAAATGTGTGTTTTTTGCGCTGAGGAGTGGATTTGATTTTGGTGACTGAGGACAGGAAGTCAGAGGGCATGACAACAGTAGCATTTTTACAGGCCATACATCGTAGTTGACCAGTAACAAAATCTGTTGATTAAAAAATACTATGCCATGTATTTTTTTATTACATGGATAGACTGTCTACAAGGTCTAGGGATGTCTTACTGGTTCATGACACCTGTTATTGGTAATTATTGTAAAGCATTCATGATAAGTGGTATTAGGTGGCTAGATTGGAATTTTAGTGCTGCCAGCCTAGCTATTTCATACTGTGGCATGGTATTTTTACTGAGTTCTATGATAAAGTGTCCATGATAAGTGTTATTAGGTGGCCCGATTGGAATTTCGGTTCAGCCAGTCTAGGCATTTCGTACTGTGGCATGACATTGTTTGCTGGGTTCTATGATAAACCAAGTATGATATGTGTTATTATGTGGCTAGGCTGGCATTTTGCTGCAGCTGTCTATATATTTCTTACTGTGGCATGGTATTTTATTCTGGGGCTCTATGAAAAAGTCAGCATGATAAGTGTCATTGGATGGCTAGAATGGCATTTTGCTGCATCCAGTCTAGCTATGTGCTACTGTATCATGGCAATGTATTTCTAGGCATCAAGGGTAACACAAACACAATGAAATGTATTAGGCATCTAGATTGGCCTACATTGTGCAGCCAGTTTGGACATGTTTTCTTATTGTAACATGGAATTATTAAAGGCAAAGCCAGCATGTCTATATTCTTACATAGGGATGTTGTCATATATTGGAAGAGCCAGCGTGGATGTGCATGGACACAGCCAGCATGGAGATGGCTTTATACTGGGATATACTGTGTGCAAAGACATCATGAAAATGCCTTTGAAAAATGCACCTGTGCACTATTGGCGAGTTGCATCTATTGCATTTTTGAAGTGGGGAAAATGTATGACCCTCCAATTAAAAAAATCATCAGCTGCCACTGGCTTTTAAACACTTGTGATCTATTGTGTACTCATCTACATTTCAAGCAAGGAATGAGCAGATTCCAGCACGCCTGTATCAGACTGCACTGTGCTCAGTGGAGCGGAATTGAGAAGAGCATTGAATTAATTGCTCGTCACCAGGGAGAATCAAGTGACCATCATGTGATTGGTTTGTGGTAAAGCACTGGGGCTTGAGGATTTTCTAAGAGGTTTCTGAACATGATATAACCACATTTAATGGACATCTATAAGGAAGAAATAATCGAGGGGTCACTTCATGAATCAGGAAGAAGGCATTTGATACCCTCCATACTGAGAAGGACAATCATCCAGGAGAATGGCCAGTCTATCAATGAATCTATCTGATAAACCTCAATAATAAAATATTGGCAAAACACACCATCAACAGGCTTGCCCCCCACCATCCCTGATGCAGATTTTAATGGCACCAGGGCAGTTGTAATGTGTGCCAGTGAGAATTACGTTTTGTAAATTGGGGCAATTATTTGCCCTATCACTTCATATTTTCCTGGAGCTCAAGGCTGCATGGGTCATTATCAATACAGAAAAAACAACCGAGTCCATAAAAGGGCCTTTCCGAGTTTCACTGCTATGAAAGATTGGCCTAGGGCATTATTTCATCTCTACCATTGAGCTTCTTTATAATTGGCCCAACATGAGAGTACACACTAATGTCTGCTTGTCTGGGGAACTCACAATAGATAGCCCCTGATAGGTTTGCTCATTTTGCACCATGTTGTTTTCCCTTAAAGTTGACTATTTAGCTATGCACACAAGGGAGCCCCAAATTGCCAGTGGTTTGCAGATGTGGACAAGAAAATCATACCTGTATATGCTGATGAATTTCTCATATTCATTAGGCCCTCTCATTTGCAGTGCATTAAGGAGCATTTTGTTGAGTTTAGTCAATATTCTGGGCTGAGGGTGAACCAACACAAGTATGCCATATTTCCCACCACTAGAGCAGAAGACAAAGGTTGGAGGTGCAGATTTTCACTTGGAGACATATAGTAATAAGGTACTTGGAGAGGGTTGGCATTGTCAATCAACATTAGAAATATTGGCCAAGACATGATCCACGCTTTGCCCTGATACAAGACCCATTGTCTAGGCCAGTGACCTCAGCTGATTTATTTTCTCATTGGTAGGCCTAACAAGAAACTACCATCACCACTCCATTCTTTCTAAGCTGTTGTGCTGGATGAAAACCACACTGTATGTGCACAGGTTTTTTGGCAGAAGACATGGTAACAATTGAGGATATGTTAACGCTTATTTAAGCGTCTGTGGGCTCCATGCAAACATCATGTATTGTGATGTGGTTAGGGAACTTGCCTCCAAATAACGAGCAGTTCCAATGGCTTTCTTAAATTGTCCTTTTTTATGTTATTTTCTTTTATTTGTTTCTCTGTTAACAAATTGAGCAAAAACATTCATAGATATTATAGGGCTAAAGCTCATGTATGCTTAGGACAGGAATGTGTCTCGTTGCTTGCAGCCAAGGTGATCTGTGCTGTGTTGATTCAGGATAGAGAGGTTTATTCCATAACAATCCTGAGGGTTTAGAGACCCTTCACTCACAACCAATGACACAATAGAGCTCCCTCTTCACAAACAGTGGCAGATTACATTACATATCTATAGATGTTCTTTAAAGAGAGATTCTTTATTGAAATGTGCATTGAATAAATGGTTAGGATTGGAACACAGCAAATCCTTTACCACTTACTTAGCACATTGCACTTCCTAATTCTTTAATGGTTTCCCAAATAATAAAGTATGAATGGAGTCAAATCGTATGTATGCTTAGACCAGCAATTATCCCTGTAGCTTGGTGGGCTGAGGGACTGTCAAATTACCCAGTGCAGGTTCGAAGAATGTATCCAGGGACCAAATGGCACAAGCGTGGTGCCCTTTGACACCCAAAGCCACCCGTTGTTCTCTCTCCATTGGCACACCTTTTAATAACAGAACTAGAGGTTTAAAAAAATGGATTTTTAAAATAAAATTGGAATTGCACTTCTTTAGTATCTTTATTAAATTGCGGGCTGCTCTTTGGTGCCATCTCACATAATGTTTCCCTTTGTATTTGGGTTGGTGGTTTTGGATCATAGCATCTTCCTTATTAGTTTCCGGACACATTACACATCTGAATATTATAATGCAATTTATTGTAATGTAACAACATTTATAAAGCGCAACTAAGGCCATTGGCATCTAGACACTTAGAAACAGCTAGTGTGGCTAAAAAAACATTCCCATCCAACCAGTTCAGCTGATACAGAGTCTAGAAAAGATGCGTCTTCAGGGCTATCCGAAATAGTAGATGATCATTAATACTGCGCAACCCATTTGGAAGCCTGTTACAAATACCAGGCCCGAATGCTTGACAAAGCATGGCCACCCATCCGAGTCCTTTGTAAACAGGATACTATCAAAAGCTTCTGGGATTCGGATCGCAAAACATCTAGTAGGGATGTACGGGATGAGCTTAGTCTGCAGGTGCTCTGCCCCACCCTGGTGTACAGCTCGGTAGGTAATGCACAGAATCATAAACACAATGTGACTATGCACCGGGAGCCAATGCAGTTGACTAAGGAGATCAGCAGCGTGGGACATCCAGCCAGCTCCAAACGCCAAGCGGGCAGCCGCATTCTGCAGTAGCTGCAGTCTGAGGATCAGAAAGGCTGGTCGTACCAGGTAGATGCCATTGCAATACTCAATAGCTCCCAATATTGAGACAGCTACCACCTTAGCCTGAGACTCCGAAGGAAGAAAAGGAAAAATCTTCCTCCGAATCTTTAGCTTGACAAACCCAGAATAGCAGACGGTTGCAATATGTAATTCCCGAGAGCCAGAGGCCTGGACTTTAATGCCCAGGCATTTCACTGAGTTAACAGGAAGTGGACGAGGACCCAGTGACACTGGCCAGAAATCATCGGTTCAGGATGCCTGAGCTTGGTTCATAGTGATCATTTCGACTACAAAAATGTCGAAAGTCAAAATTTCGAAAAAAAAATGTCGAAAAAAAAAATGTCGACTTTTTTTTCAATGCATTTTTTTCGAAATGGGGGGTTCCCCCCAAACCCCCCTTTTTTAATTTTTTTTTAAAAAATGTTCCCTTTTTTTTAACTCCCGAACCCCTAAAATAAATATATAATTAAAAAAAACAAAAGTCGACATTTTTTTTTTCGACATTTTTTTGTTGACATTTTTGTCTGTCGACATTTTTTTTTCGAAATTATGACTGCCCACCCCTGAGCTTCTATGTCGCCCGTCACCATGACCTCTGTTTTTATACCATTCAATTTCAGCCCGTTTTTCTACATCGAATCCCCTAATGCTATCAAGCAATCCCTACATTGGGATGGTGGGTCACTTCTAGGGGAATCTAGCCAAAAAAGAAGCTGAGTATAGTCAGCGTAGGTATAAAACTTTACCCCAAATTCATGGATTAGTTGAGCCAAAGAGCGCAGGTACAGATTAAAGAGTAGCGTGGACAGTGACAAGCCCTGAGGAACCCACAGGACAGGACCCTAGCTGAGGATAGAAATTGAATAATTATACTGTGTATGCTCTGCTAGAAAAGATGTAAACCAAGCAAGGGGAGCCCCTGAGATACCTGCCTTCATCATGCCCTTCAGTAGGCAGGACTGGCCTTTGTATCAGGCAGTGCAGGTGGCTGCCTGAGGTACCATCCTCTAAGGGGAGCCAGTCGGACTACTCCTATGCTGCGTCATTTCATTGAATTGTAATAAACTACTGTATATATAAAAAAACTGCTGGATAAAATCCTCAGACTCTTTAATTGAGAGAGCACTGCCGTGCAAGCCTGCTGTCAGCAGCAGTGTGGTGTGCGAGAAAAACCCAGGCTATTAGTGCATCTGTGGTCGTCAAGCCACAGAGGTTTAATTTTATGATGCTAGTAAAAGCAACATTTGTTGCTAAAGTTCCCCGGCCAGGGCTAGGCCTGGCCCCACTGTGCATGCCTCTTCCCCAGCGCATGTGCTGTAGTCTAGAGGGAACATCATTGATTGGCCCGGGTTGCTCAGTCAGCTACGGACAGCAGCAGGAACCAGACTAACTCAAGAGATTAATCTTTCTAGTGCAGCCTCGCCCGGGTCAATATTGAGCTCCCGATGATCAAGGGACAAAGCCCAGGCAGGAGCAGCAGGTTCAGACAAGCTCACCAGCCTCCACCACATGCAACTGAACTGGGGTACAGCCTGCCTGAGGCCTGCTGCAGAAAATTGATTTGTGGATGTGGAGTGAGTGTCACCCGACCTGCTGCAGTGCTGGCTGTCTGCAGACACTTGTATTTCACAGCAGCAGACTGAGTGACCTCCAAGCACCAACCCAAATGGATTGAAAGTACATGGGCAGGGTTCTCTCTCTGCCCCTGTCTATACAATTGATGACCAACCGTTCATTACAGGCACCTCTGTGCACACACTTGCACAGTCCTTCTATCCTAGGAATACAAACTCCTATTGTGGAAGACAATACCCCAACTGCATATCTCGTCAACATTGGGTAACTTAGCAACTATGCCACCCACCCCCCTCTCATCCTACTTCATCCCACTCTCCTCCTGACAAATGAGTCCTGGGCCCCTGTCCCGCCACTTGGCCTCGCCCTTCCCAGCCTGGCGCCTCTTGGTTGAGTTACAAAATGTGCAATTTTAGCAGTGAGCCGCTCGTGTAGCAAAACCAGTGGCAGTACCTAGGTTATACACACTCCTAAGAGCGCTGGCAGAATCTATCTCTAGGTACAGTAATGGTAGTATTGCCCACAGCGTGCCGGGCCGAGAATGTGGAATAGAACAGGTGGACCTTAATGTCTTCCTAATCCTAATCTCGGCGGTGGTTACTGGCTGGTCAAGCCTTTTCCAGTTTCACGTGATAGGTGCTATGCACTGCCCACTCTCTTCCTGTGTCACTTGATCTCACTGAAATTACTCTCTCTGCTTACAGCAATGTGGCTCGTTGCCTCTCTCCCTTTCAGCGCAGTTATGGCCACTGCCTTTTCATGCCGCCAACTTGTAACAGTACAATCGAGGACATTATATTTTTTCTTTTCTGCCTTTTCCTTTTGAAACTCCTGCCGGCATGATGTATGGAAGCTCTTTATGTTCTCAAATGGCATTGCATTGCGTGGGGACTAATGGAGGAACACAGGCAAATACCCTTTTAGTGAAATTGGAAATGTTATTTACTCTTTCGTTTCTAAACCAGAGTGGTCTTTAAATCCTTAAACAACATTGGTTTTCGAACCGAACATTTCACTGTGTAACTTTTATTCACTTATTGAACAATGCAAAACGCTTGAGTGGAAACACTGCCAACTGTTCACGGTCGGAAGACCAGCAGGGTAATTCATAGAATTTCGCAGAAAAGTGTCGCAAGCGGCTGGCGCAGAGTGTCCGCGTGCGATTGTCTGCGCCAGGCACGTGCGCTAAAACCGATTTCCGCGCACAGCGTATTCATGGATTTTAGGCTCCCAAACCAGCCGTGGCGCAGAGTATCGCAGCGACCCTGCAGCAGCGCCAGTAACGCCCCCAAGAACGCCCTCGCGCAAGGAAAAGCCATCAAAATCGCTAAATCATCGCAAAGGGCTGCGCTAACCCTGGACCAGTTTACAGGGCTGCCAAACAAGGAACGCAAAGCGGGTAACGTACATATCAGGGGTACGCGGGAAGTTGTACACGCGATTAGCCAGGGTACGTGTATTACAGGGGTACGCGGGAAGTTTAACACGCGATTGGCCAGGGTACGTGTATTAGAGGGGTACGCGTGAAGTTTTACACGCGATTAGCCAGGGCACGTGTATTACAGGGGTACGCGGGAAGTTTAACACGCGATTGGCCAGGGTACGTGTATTAGAGGGGTACGCGTGAAGTTTTACACGCGATTAGCCAGGGCACGTGTATTACAGGGGTACGCGGGAAGTTTAACACGCGATTGGCCAGGGTACGTGTATTACAGGGGTACGCGGGAATAATCACACGCGATTTGGCTGGGTACGTGTATTACAGGGGTACACGGGAAGTTTTACACGCGATTTGGCTGGGTACGTGTATTACAGGGGTGCGCGGGAATTATCACACGCAATTTGGCTGGGTACGTGTATTACAGGGGTGCGTGGGAAGTTACACACGCGATTAGGCTGGGTGGGTCCTCACAGGTGTTCCCTGTACACCCTCCACGGCCCCTGCAGGCAGCCCACAAAACAGGGGACTACCCTGCACACCTGCTCATGTCCCCCTGCACCTCCACCCCCCAGCCACCAGGGGCAGCCTCCACCAGGCCCCCACCCATGTCTACCACCACCCCCACCCCCCAGCCACCAGGGGCAGCCTCCACCAGGCCCCCACCCATGTCTACCACCCCACCCCCACCCCCCAGCCACCAGGGGAAGCCTCCACCAGGCCCCCACCCATGTCTACCACCTCCCCCGCCCCCCAGCCACCAGGGGCAGCCTCCACCAGGCCCCCACTCATGTCACCCACCACCCCCACACCCCAGCACTGTGGGGCACCTGCCAGCAGGCCCCCACCCATGTCCAACTCATGTCTCCCACCACCCCCACCCCCCAGCCACCAGGGGCACCCTCCACCAGGCCCCCACTCATGTCCCCCTGCACCCCCACCCCCCAGCCACCAGGGGCACCCTCCACCAGGCCCCCACTCATGTCCCCCTGCACCCCCACCCCCCAGCCACCAGGGGCAGCCTCCACCAGGCCCCCACTCATGTCTCCCAGCGTGCTACGTGTATTACAGGGGTGCGCGGGAAGTCCCACTCGCGAATAGCCTGGGCGCGTGTATTTCAGGGGTGCGCGGGAAGTTCCACACGCGAATAGCCTGGGCGCATGCATTTCAGGGGTGCGCGGGAAGTTTTACACGCGACTTCAGCAGGGTACGTGTATTACAGGGGTGCGTTGGAAGTTACACACGCGATTAGGCTGGGTGGGTCCTCACAGGTGTTCCCTGTACACCCTCCACGGCCCCTGCAGGCAGCCCACAAAACAGGGGACTACCCTGCACACCTGCTCATGTCCCCCTGCACCTCCACCCCCCAGCCACCAGGGGCAGCCTCCACCAGGCCCCCACCCATGTCTACCACCACCCCCACCCCCCAGCCACCAGGGGCAGCCTCCACCAGGCCCCCACTCATGTCCCCTATCACCCCCACCCCCCAGCAGTGCAGGGGCAGCAGGCAGTCAGGCAGCAGCAGGTGGGAGCGTGCTCGGGCTCTGGGGGGCAGTAGTTCGGCCTTCCGGGCAGGAGCGTGGTATTCCGTGTGCGTACGCGTGGCCAGCTTGGTACGGAGTGATTTTGCACGTGAAAATCCTGCACGTCAGCGTGAAAACTGAGGAAAGGCCCTCAGCGCGTAAGCGCGTCTGTGACGTGACCCGCACAGGTGTTTCCCACACAGCACGTGATGACAGAGCACACGTGGAAAGACTGCACGTCAGAGTGTAATCGCGTGTGATTGGTGGAAATGGCCCTACACGCAGAAGTGACAAAGCGTGTGATTGGTGGAAATGGCCCTACACGCAGAAGTGACAAAGCGTGTAATTGGTGGAAATGGCCCTACACGCAGAAGTGACAAAGCATGTAATAGGTGGAAATGGCCCTAGCGCGTACACGTCGCGTAAGTGACGCTGGACGTGTGGGCCTGTATAAAAGGTACGTGTAGAACACGTTTTCCTTGTACGTGCTTTTCGTGGAGAGCGAGTGGGTGAATTCTGTACTTCTTGTCGTTTCACACGCGATTTACTTCACGGCGTTTCTAGTTCGTATTCCCTGTTACCTCTGACAGCTTTTGCTCTTTTTTTCTCTTTTACTGGTTTACCTGGGCCTGTTCCCTCAAACAGTGTTCCCTTCTACTGTTGTCCTGTCTCCTCAGACAGCGGACAAATCTTCTTTTGGCGGGGGTGTTGCCAACCAAACGTGCTCCTTTTACACGCTCGTTTACCTGGCAGACGGTGAGTCACGCACGTATCTAACATCTGTGCTAGCCCCCTGTGTAGCCTACCCCTTCAGAGGTCATTCTAGGCTGCGTGTGACACGCATACGTTCATTCTTGTGTTTCTGGGTGCCACAGCGTAGTGCAGGTTTTTCTTTCTGCACACGTGGTCTAGGAGGGGTTGCGTGCACGTCATCTCCCTTTTTTGGGCCTCCTGTGCGTTGCGTGACCCGTCATCTTTCCCCAGGGGTTACATTCAGCCTTGCTAGAGCACTAGGGTACAATTACCATCTGGTACCCAACCCCTTTGACCCCCAATTGCCCAGGACAATAGTCTACATCCACTCCCATACGCACATTAACATCAGTGCCATGGCTGGGAGGCGAGGATTCCGTAAGGGTGGCAAAGGTGGAAGAGCCACAAGTGGTGGCCGTGGTGGATCCGGTAGGGGACGTGGTCGTAACTTGCAGGGTGAGCCTGTCCCCCCATGTGTGGAGGACCAGTCACGGGCACCCATAATCCCCCCCGCCCCCCTCCCATTGAGGCTGATGTGGCTGACACCATCCATGCTCAGCCCTTGTTGGACCAGCCCATTGTGGCACCAGACCTGGCTGACTCCATGGCTGACTTCCAGGTCAGCAGGGCTACGACACGTGCGGTGGTGCACGTTGATGCCATGATGCCACGTGGATCTGGGGCAGCAAGGTCATCTGCTGCACCAAGGAGGCAGGGCGGAGAGGCTGCAGGGGCAGCTGCGGCTCCATCCACCCCAGCCCTCACACACCCAGCCAGGACAGTGTCGGTCCTAGTCCATGCTGCTGACATTCCCCCTGACACCATCACACTAGAGCTAATGCCTGCACCAACTCCCATGCTGAGTGTGCAATCCCACACTCCTGATACAGAGTCCACCAGGGCTCCTGCCCCTAGTGTCCAGAGCGGCGCAGGACACTCAGGATCACCACCACCTTCCAAGCGGAAGAGGAAGAGTGCTCGTCCGGCACAGGCTGATGCCCCAGACACACCTACACAGTCCGGCCCGTCCAGGAAGCCCAGCTTCACGGATGACGAACTGAATGCACTTGTCGAGTATGTGTCCGGACATGACAACGAGATGGTCATTGTTGCAGGATCCAAGACCACACCTGCACAACGCCAGGCACACTGGCAGACCGTTGCGGACATCGTAAGTGCCCTTGGAATTGTGAGGCGCACAGCCAATGATTGCTATAAGCGCTGGAATGACCTAAAGCGCAGGGCAAAGAGTAAGCTGGCCTCTCAAGTCATGCCGCAACTCTAGTGACTGGAGGTGGGTCTCCAGTAGTAGACATGGAACTCACTCCACATGAGTCAGTCGCTGGGACCTACATCACGGAGGAACAGATCCAAGGCGTGGGAGATCTGGCTGATTACGAGGCATTGTCCGGTGAGTGCCCATGCATGTGTGTGTCATCCATGTGCATGGTGTGTGTGTGAGGGCTTCTGTTCGGGTGCCAGGTGAGAGTGTGTGCGCCTGAGTCGTATGGGTCAGCCATGTGCTTCATGCAATCCTTCCTGCGCAGCTGCATTTGGCCATAGCAGTATCCCTTCTGCCAACAGTAGACATCTAGCCCAACTGCACGCCAGTTGCCCTTGAAGTGTCACCTTGCCACAACATATTTGCTTCTCTTTCACTGTTCATTCAGTCAGTTTGTTTGCATTCCACCACTTTCACTAGGCATGTCGCTGTCCACTAGTCACATGTCTGACATGGGTATGGTAAAGTGGAGTGACTTTGTTACCTGGATATCATTTGTACACACATGTCCCTGTGCAATTGGACCATTTCAGACTGGCAGCTCCAGGTGAAAAATCTGACCTGTTAGAATTAGAAAAGCTATTACATGCGGGAACTGGACTGAATGAATAGGTGCTGCCCTCCTCTCCAACTTCACTCAATAGCAATGGTACATGCCATCTGTGTGATGGTATGTGTGTTTCACATGCCAATCACAGGCCAATGTGTGATGCAACTGCCAGGCAGCATGCAGAAAATTTGTTCATCTTCCATCTTGGTGTCATCAGTGTGTGCCATTTGCCTGGACTTCATACGCAGTGAGGGTGCATGCATGGGAGGGTTTTAGTCATGTGGGACATGTGTCAATCAAGTACTGGTTCTCTTGCTTCTCAGCCCTCAATGTGTGCCATGGTGCTAATGCCTGTTTCCATTTCTTTGTTTTCATGTCTTTGCAGGGGAAGACGCACCTGATACTGCTGGGGTTGTGGAGATGGTGCAGACCCAGGAGGGGTCCGAGGGCCGACCAACCACCAGTGAGGGACGTGGTGTGGTGGTGGGGGAGAACCCACAAGTGCTGCAGGTCGTGCTCTCAAGGGGTGTCTCTGGCTGCACCTCCCCCGAGCTGTACTCAGGTGTTGATTCGGATGAGACCTACGTGCCGTCGCAGGTGAGTGTTCCAGGGAGGGATTCTGTTCTGTCTCACCCACCTGCACCAGGGTCAGAACCCTCCATGGGGATGTCAGTGTTGGCAGCTACGCCTTCGGTGGTTACGGATGCAGGGTCACACTCCGCGACATCTGATCCTGTTCCTGGGCCAGCAGATCAGAGGGGGAATGCAGTCCTGCAGCCTCAGGCAGTGCCGGCACAGCAAGGCGCAGTTCGCCTTGCCCCAGACAGGTGTGGTGCCCGCCGACGTGGTGGCCGTACGCCACCCGGCAATACCGCATGGGAGCAATCCATTTAAGGTATGGCAACCCAACAGGCTGCATCATCCGAGATGATGGCTCAGGCCATGGATAGGGTGGCCACTTCCATTGTCCCCCCAGAAAGGCTGATGGAGCGACTAGAGCAGGCAACCGACTCCATCTGCCAGTCACACAGGGAGGACATGTTGGGGTCCAACAGGGACAGGCGGGCGGCACTGGCGACTCTGCAGGAGGCCATCTCCATTGAGTCCCAGGGCCACAGGGAAGCCCTGAGGCAGGAGCTCCTTCACCTCAGGACGACTCTTGTTGAGCTTGAGGCTTCAACACACCAAAGGACAGAACAGCAGCTGGAGCGTCTCACCTGTACGCTCTCAGCTGAGATGCAGGCAACGAGGGCGGAGGTCCGGGCATCCCGTGAGTTGTTGCATGGGGACCTCCGCACACTCATCCTCCAGAACCAGACCTACCACACCCGCATGCTTGCAGCCATGGAGGAGCAGACTAGGGCCTTGCGTGGGCTGCCTCCCATAGTGCAACCACCTCCGGATGCAGCTGCACAGGGTGATAATAGCGACAGCAGTGATACTCCCACAATAGGGTAGCCGTGTGGGCCATGAGCCCATGGAGGTGTTTTATCTTCCCAGGATCCACGCAGGTGGGTTCTGGTGTGCATCCTGTCCTCGGACCTCCTGGGTGGCCTCCCCAACCCCCCCGGGCCCATCAATGGCCATTTTTGATTGTTTCTTATTTTTATTTTTATTTTGATTTCTTTTATTCCCAATTTTTTTGGGACGATCTGTTGGCTTCCGTGGTTCATGTGGGCATACGCTGCATTGTGGCTGGGCACATGCAGGCTTGTAATGTATTTGGTTCAGATGCTTGGGTTTGAGTCACACACACCCCTCCTGCTTCCCGTTTCCATGGGCTTGTAAAGGGTGTGCCCAAGTGACAGTGAATTACACAGTGACGTTGGACTCCCATGAGCTGTGTGGGCAGTCTGTAGTCAATACTGTGTATACATTCCTAGTGCATATTGCTGTTGTGTTGTACACTGCATGTTGCATTGATGTGTAACTCTTCTTCTGTGTCTACCTCCCAATTTGCAGGTCCCTTCCTCATGTCCACACAAGGACCTCTAGTCTGGAGATGGGGTCCATGTTGGCAGCAGTGCACCTACAACTCTACATGGCGACAACACTGCACAGTTGGTAGTGGTGGGAGTGCAGGCATTTCCAGGTGGTGAGACTACTAATATGTAACATTTGTGATGTCATGTTAATGGTAGTACGTGCTCAAGTATGTTGTTGGTCCGGCATTGCTGTGAGCATTTCAGGTGTTGCAGGTTTCTAATAGTGCCACTGTACATAGTGAGACTGATGTCATGTTGTGGGGATTACTTTGTTTACCTGCAATTAGCATGACATGGCACGGTGTGTCATGTGGCGGTGCTGGGGTTGGGTTGGCTGACATGGCACTGTCCTCTTGTTGCATTTTGCAAGTGGGTATTCATTTTAGCTGCTTCAATGTGTAACAAAACTGCATTGGTGGTGTCTGTGTGGGTAGGGATGCACACATTGTGACACTTCCAGGTGAACAATCTCAGGCTGATATGGTTTTGACGGTTCATTCTCCAGACATTCAGGATCAGTGTCAGGTTGAGTCATCATTGATTGTCAGATGGAATGTGCCAGGGCAGTGTGCACTCCACAGGGGTGTGATTTCTATGTGAAGTAATTAGCCACTAGCTGTGTACGGGCTGCCTCCAACCGTGCCCTTTCCCCTCCCATGCGCAGCGGCTGTGCATGTGGTTGGGGATGTGGGGCCACCACCATGTCCACGGCCAGGCCCCGGCATGTTGCAACGTTGTGCAGGACACATGCTGTCACTATGATCCTGCACACTACTGGGGGAGCGTATAACAGCTGCCCGCCAGAACGGTCAAGGGAGCGAAAGCGTGACTTTAGCACTCCGAATGTGCGCTCCACTATGCCCCTGGTTGTAATGTGGGCTGTGTTATATCTTACCTGGGGTGGCGTGGTGGGGTTCCGAATTGGCGTCATCATGTGGGGGCTGAGAGGGTAGGCACTGTCCCCTGTGGAGGTGGTGATTGGTATCATTGGTGGGGTTGTGACCTTGCTCAGTATCCAACATGCATGCATGTGCAGTGGCATACATACTCACCAAGCAGCCATGTATCGCCATGCCGCCCAGCTTCTAGGTCTGGGGGGCAGTAGTTCGGCCTTCCGGGCAGGAGCGTGGTATTCCGTGTGCGTACGCGTGGCCAGCTTGGTACGGAGTGATTTTGCACGTGAAAATCCTGCACGTCAGCGTGAAAACTGAGGAAAGGCCCTCAGCGCGTAAGCGCGTCTGTGACGTGACCCGCACAGGTGTTTCCCACACAGCACGTGATGACAGAGCACACGTGGAAAGACTGCACGTCAGAGTGTAATCGCGTGTGATTGGTGGAAATGGCCCTACACGCAGAAGTGACAAAGCGTGTGATTGGTGGAAATGGCCCTACACGCAGAAGTGACAAAGCGTGTAATTGGTGGAAATGGCCCTACACGCAGAAGTGACAAAGCATGTAATAGGTGGAAATGGCCCTAGCGCGTACACGTCGCGTAAGTGACGCTGGACGTGTGGGCCTGTATAAAAGGTACGTGTAGAACACGTTTTCCTTGTACGTGCTTTTCGTGGAGAGCGAGTGGGTGAATTCTGTACTTCTTGTCGTTTCACACGCGATTTACTTCACGGCGTTTCTAGTTCGTATTCCCTGTTACCTCTGACAGCTTTTGCTCTTTTTTTCTCTTTTACTGGTTTACCTGGGCCTGTTCCCTCAAACAGTGTTCCCTTCTACTGTTGTCCTGTCTCCTCAGACAGCGGACAAATCTTCTTTTGGCGGGGGTGTTGCCAACCAAACGTGCTCCTTTTACACGCTCGTTTACCTGGCAGACGGTGAGTCACGCACGTATCTAACATCTGTGCTAGCCCCCTGTGTAGCCTACCCCTTCAGAGGTCATTCTAGGCTGCGTGTGACACGCATACGTTCATTCTTGTGTTTCTGGGTGCCACAGCGTAGTGCAGGTTTTTCTTTCTGCACACGTGGTCTAGGAGGGGTTGCGTGCACGTCATCTCCCTTTTTTGGGCCTCCTGTGCGTTGCGTGACCCGTCATCTTTCCCCAGGGGTTACATTCAGCCTTGCTAGAGCACTAGGGTACAATTACCATCTGGTACCCAACCCCTTTGACCCCCAATTGCCCAGGACAATAGTCTACATCCACTCCCATACGCACATTAACATCAGTGCCATGGCTGGGAGGCGAGGATTCCGTAAGGGTGGCAAAGGTGGAAGAGCCACAAGTGGTGGCCGTGGTGGATCCGGTAGGGGACGTGGTCGTAACTTGCAGGGTGAGCCTGTCCCCCCATGTGTGGAGGACCAGTCACGGGCACCCATAATCCCCCCCGCCCCCCTCCCATTGAGGCTGATGTGGCTGACACCATCCATGCTCAGCCCTTGTTGGACCAGCCCATTGTGGCACCAGACCTGGCTGACTCCATGGCTGACTTCCAGGTCAGCAGGGCTACGACACGTGCGGTGGTGCACGTTGATGCCATGATGCCACGTGGATCTGGGGCAGCAAGGTCATCTGCTGCACCAAGGAGGCAGGGCGGAGAGGCTGCAGGGGCAGCTGCGGCTCCATCCACCCCAGCCCTCACACACCCAGCCAGGACAGTGTCGGTCCTAGTCCATGCTGCTGACATTCCCCCTGACACCATCACACTAGAGCTAATGCCTGCACCAACTCCCATGCTGAGTGTGCAATCCCACACTCCTGATACAGAGTCCACCAGGGCTCCTGCCCCTAGTGTCCAGAGCGGCGCAGGACACTCAGGATCACCACCACCTTCCAAGCGGAAGAGGAAGAGTGCTCGTCCGGCACAGGCTGATGCCCCAGACACACCTACACAGTCCGGCCCGTCCAGGAAGCCCAGCTTCACGGATGACGAACTGAATGCACTTGTCGAGTATGTGTCCGGACATGACAACGAGATGGTCATTGTTGCAGGATCCAAGACCACACCTGCACAACGCCAGGCACACTGGCAGACCGTTGCGGACATCGTAAGTGCCCTTGGAATTGTGAGGCGCACAGCCAATGATTGCTATAAGCGCTGGAATGACCTAAAGCGCAGGGCAAAGAGTAAGCTGGCCTCTCAAGTCATGCCGCAACTCTAGTGACTGGAGGTGGGTCTCCAGTAGTAGACATGGAACTCACTCCACATGAGTCAGTCGCTGGGACCTACATCACGGAGGAACAGATCCAAGGCGTGGGAGATCTGGCTGATTACGAGGCATTGTCCGGTGAGTGCCCATGCATGTGTGTGTCATCCATGTGCATGGTGTGTGTGTGAGGGCTTCTGTTCGGGTGCCAGGTGAGAGTGTGTGCGCCTGAGTCGTATGGGTCAGCCATGTGCTTCATGCAATCCTTCCTGCGCAGCTGCATTTGGCCATAGCAGTATCCCTTCTGCCAACAGTAGACATCTAGCCCAACTGCACGCCAGTTGCCCTTGAAGTGTCACCTTGCCACAACATATTTGCTTCTCTTTCACTGTTCATTCAGTCAGTTTGTTTGCATTCCACCACTTTCACTAGGCATGTCGCTGTCCACTAGTCACATGTCTGACATGGGTATGGTAAAGTGGAGTGACTTTGTTACCTGGATATCATTTGTACACACATGTCCCTGTGCAATTGGACCATTTCAGACTGGCAGCTCCAGGTGAAAAATCTGACCTGTTAGAATTAGAAAAGCTATTACATGCGGGAACTGGACTGAATGAATAGGTGCTGCCCTCCTCTCCAACTTCACTCAATAGCAATGGTACATGCCATCTGTGTGATGGTATGTGTGTTTCACATGCCAATCACAGGCCAATGTGTGATGCAACTGCCAGGCAGCATGCAGAAAATTTGTTCATCTTCCATCTTGGTGTCATCAGTGTGTGCCATTTGCCTGGACTTCATACGCAGTGAGGGTGCATGCATGGGAGGGTTTTAGTCATGTGGGACATGTGTCAATCAAGTACTGGTTCTCTTGCTTCTCAGCCCTCAATGTGTGCCATGGTGCTAATGCCTGTTTCCATTTCTTTGTTTTCATGTCTTTGCAGGGGAAGACGCACCTGATACTGCTGGGGTTGTGGAGATGGTGCAGACCCAGGAGGGGTCCGAGGGCCGACCAACCACCAGTGAGGGACGTGGTGTGGTGGTGGGGGAGAACCCACAAGTGCTGCAGGTCGTGCTCTCAAGGGGTGTCTCTGGCTGCACCTCCCCCGAGCTGTACTCAGGTGTTGATTCGGATGAGACCTACGTGCCGTCGCAGGTGAGTGTTCCAGGGAGGGATTCTGTTCTGTCTCACCCACCTGCACCAGGGTCAGAACCCTCCATGGGGATGTCAGTGTTGGCAGCTACGCCTTCGGTGGTTACGGATGCAGGGTCACACTCCGCGACATCTGATCCTGTTCCTGGGCCAGCAGATCAGAGGGGGAATGCAGTCCTGCAGCCTCAGGCAGTGCCGGCACAGCAAGGCGCAGTTCGCCTTGCCCCAGACAGGTGTGGTGCCCGCCGACGTGGTGGCCGTACGCCACCCGGCAATACCGCATGGGAGCAATCCATTTAAGGTATGGCAACCCAACAGGCTGCATCATCCGAGATGATGGCTCAGGCCATGGATAGGGTGGCCACTTCCATTGTCCCCCCAGAAAGGCTGATGGAGCGACTAGAGCAGGCAACCGACTCCATCTGCCAGTCACACAGGGAGGACATGTTGGGGTCCAACAGGGACAGGCGGGCGGCACTGGCGACTCTGCAGGAGGCCATCTCCATTGAGTCCCAGGGCCACAGGGAAGCCCTGAGGCAGGAGCTCCTTCACCTCAGGACGACTCTTGTTGAGCTTGAGGCTTCAACACACCAAAGGACAGAACAGCAGCTGGAGCGTCTCACCTGTACGCTCTCAGCTGAGATGCAGGCAACGAGGGCGGAGGTCCGGGCATCCCGTGAGTTGTTGCATGGGGACCTCCGCACACTCATCCTCCAGAACCAGACCTACCACACCCGCATGCTTGCAGCCATGGAGGAGCAGACTAGGGCCTTGCGTGGGCTGCCTCCCATAGTGCAACCACCTCCGGATGCAGCTGCACAGGGTGATAATAGCGACAGCAGTGATACTCCCACAA
Source organism: Ambystoma mexicanum (assembly GCF_040938575.1). Classification (NCBI taxonomy): domain Eukaryota; kingdom Metazoa; phylum Chordata; class Amphibia; order Caudata; family Ambystomatidae; genus Ambystoma; species Ambystoma mexicanum. The sequence goes on from NC_090935.1 coordinate 1,408,080,562, forward strand.
TAGGGTAGCCGTGTGGGCCATGAGCCCATGGAGGTGTTTTATCTTCCCAGGATCCACGCAGGTGGGTTCTGGTGTGCATCCTGTCCTCGGACCTCCTGGGTGGCCTCCCCAACCCCCCCGGGCCCATCAATGGCCATTTTTGATTGTTTCTTATTTTTATTTTTATTTTGATTTCTTTTATTCCCAATTTTTTTGGGACGATCTGTTGGCTTCCGTGGTTCATGTGGGCATACGCTGCATTGTGGCTGGGCACATGCAGGCTTGTAATGTATTTGGTTCAGATGCTTGGGTTTGAGTCACACACACCCCTCCTGCTTCCCGTTTCCATGGGCTTGTAAAGGGTGTGCCCAAGTGACAGTGAATTACACAGTGACGTTGGACTCCCATGAGCTGTGTGGGCAGTCTGTAGTCAATACTGTGTATACATTCCTAGTGCATATTGCTGTTGTGTTGTACACTGCATGTTGCATTGATGTGTAACTCTTCTTCTGTGTCTACCTCCCAATTTGCAGGTCCCTTCCTCATGTCCACACAAGGACCTCTAGTCTGGAGATGGGGTCCATGTTGGCAGCAGTGCACCTACAACTCTACATGGCGACAACACTGCACAGTTGGTAGTGGTGGGAGTGCAGGCATTTCCAGGTGGTGAGACTACTAATATGTAACATTTGTGATGTCATGTTAATGGTAGTACGTGCTCAAGTATGTTGTTGGTCCGGCATTGCTGTGAGCATTTCAGGTGTTGCAGGTTTCTAATAGTGCCACTGTACATAGTGAGACTGATGTCATGTTGTGGGGATTACTTTGTTTACCTGCAATTAGCATGACATGGCACGGTGTGTCATGTGGCGGTGCTGGGGTTGGGTTGGCTGACATGGCACTGTCCTCTTGTTGCATTTTGCAAGTGGGTATTCATTTTAGCTGCTTCAATGTGTAACAAAACTGCATTGGTGGTGTCTGTGTGGGTAGGGATGCACACATTGTGACACTTCCAGGTGAACAATCTCAGGCTGATATGGTTTTGACGGTTCATTCTCCAGACATTCAGGATCAGTGTCAGGTTGAGTCATCATTGATTGTCAGATGGAATGTGCCAGGGCAGTGTGCACTCCACAGGGGTGTGATTTCTATGTGAAGTAATTAGCCACTAGCTGTGTACGGGCTGCCTCCAACCGTGCCCTTTCCCCTCCCATGCGCAGCGGCTGTGCATGTGGTTGGGGATGTGGGGCCACCACCATGTCCACGGCCAGGCCCCGGCATGTTGCAACGTTGTGCAGGACACATGCTGTCACTATGATCCTGCACACTACTGGGGGAGCGTATAACAGCTGCCCGCCAGAACGGTCAAGGGAGCGAAAGCGTGACTTTAGCACTCCGAATGTGCGCTCCACTATGCCCCTGGTTGTAATGTGGGCTGTGTTATATCTTACCTGGGGTGGCGTGGTGGGGTTCCGAATTGGCGTCATCATGTGGGGGCTGAGAGGGTAGGCACTGTCCCCTGTGGAGGTGGTGATTGGTATCATTGGTGGGGTTGTGACCTTGCTCAGTATCCAACATGCATGCATGTGCAGTGGCATACATACTCACCAAGCAGCCATGTATCGCCATGCCGCCCAGCTTCTAGGTCCCGGCTTAGGGTGGACATTCGGTAAATGAAGCTGTCGTGGGTGGAGCCGGGATAGTTGGCATATACTGAGGTGATGATTCCCTTGGCATTACATGCTACCTGCACGTTGATGGAATGCCAGTGCTTGCGGTTCCTATAGATGTGCTCAGATGCCCTGGGGGGACGTAGAGCCACATGGGTGCAGTCGATGGCACCTAGCACTTTGGGGAATCGTGCCACAGCGTAAAAATCCAGGGCGGCAGCATGCCTTTCTGCAGGTGTTCTGGGCAGGTATATGTGCCTGCGGACTGATGGCCGTGCAGTGATGATGTTCAAGACCTGGTGTAGGCAGCGTGACTGGGTGGCCTGTGACACCCCACCCACTATGGCACTTGTCCGCTGAAATGATCCAGTGGCTAAGAAGTGCAGTACATTGAGGACCTTCTCCAGGGGGCTGAGTGCTTGGGAGCACAGGGTGGGTGATGTGAGGTCATCCTCCCACTCACTCACCAGGTCCAGTATAATGTGTGGTGGAAACCTGTACCTCCCATACACCTGGTCATCAGGCATCCCGAAAAGGCTGGTTCTGGGTGTGAATATTCTGGCCCTGACTATCCTCCTCCTCCTCCTTTGGTAGCCCACTGCCACTGCTGCTAGGAACGGTATGTTCATCCTGGCGTCTGAGCTTGTTATTGTTAAAGTCCGCAAATGTATGCTTTGCGCGTGTTCTAGGCGAGCGTGTGACCCGCGCACCCCTGGAATCCAGTTCCCAGTCCAATAGCGTGTGGAAATTCACACGTACCACGGGATACAGCGTGTGACCCGCGCACCCCTGGAATCCAGTTCCCAGTTCAATAGCGTGTGGAAATTCACACGCACCATGGGATACAGCGTGTGACCCGCGCACCCCTGGAATCCAGTTCCCAGTCCAATAGCGTGTGGAAATTCACACGCACCATGGGATACAGCGTGTGACCCGCGCACCCCTGGAATCCAGTTCCCAGTCCAATAGCGTGTGGAAATTCACACGCACCACGGGATACAGGTTCGCTGACGTACTTGCGTGTGTAAGTGCCCGCGCACCCATTAAATACACGTACATAGGCCAATCGCGTGTACGCGCACTTTTGTCCAATTACACGCGATGACACTCTGACGTGCAGTATCTCCACGTGTGCCCCGTCATCACGTGCTGAGTGGGGAACACCCGTGCGGGTCACGTCACAGACGCGCTTACGCGCTGAGGGACTCTGGTCCAATAGAATCGCGTATGCGTGCTGACGCGCTTACGCGCTAAGGGCCTTTCCTCGGATTTCACGCTGACGTGCAGGATTTTCACGTGCCAAATCACTCCGTATCAAGCTGGCCACGCGAAAACATACGGAAGACCACGCTCCTGCCCAGAAGGCCGAGTTACTGCCCCCCGTGCCCCGAGCAGCCTCCCACGTGCCATCTGCTGCTGCCTGCCTGCCTGCGTGCTGCCACCGTGCCCTGCCATTTGGTGCCTGCACATCAGCCATCTGCAGGGGTCCAGTTGCTGTGTCCACCCCTGCTGGAACTGAAGACTCCCGACTGGGATTACATCGCTCCACAGCCCAGCCCCAGGACCCAGTTGCCCACCCACACCTGCCTCTGGGGTTGCCATGTCGGGCACTTCCACATCTTGCACCAGTGGCAACCCCAGGCCAGAGGGGCAGAGGGGCACCAGCTTCACTGTCACCGAAGTTGGTGTCCTGGTGGAGCATGTCCTGGGGCAGTATGATGCCCTCTTTGGATCGGCCCGCGCCAGCAAGGAAGGATGGCAGAGGATCTGGGCCGACTGTGTGGTTGCCATCAACGCGGAGGGGGTGGCAACCCGCAACGTCCTGAAGATCAAGAAGCGCTGGGAGGACTTGAGGTCCAGGACCCTTGTGAAGGCCCGGCGCCTCGTGGAGGGGGGCCGGGGCCGCATGAGTTCCATCCAGATGAGGGTCCTGGAACGCGTACGCCCAGCGCTCCACGCCCAGATCCTTGAGAGGGAGGCCCGTCTGGAGTTGAGCGGTAAGTGTCCATGCATTACTGTGTGAGACAGGGCATGTTGCGGTGTGCTGGTTCTATGATACTTGCCTGTATGTGTGCCATAGGCCATGTATGCATGTATGTGTGCAGGGACATCATGGTAATGCATGTGCGACCAGTGATGTGTGACCCACATGGTTGTTGCATGTGTTGAAATGCCGCATGGGGAGCCCTATGCAGATTTTGAACATGAGAGCATGCCAGTCTCTGTACCTGGACATGGGTGGGGGTGAGGGATGGGTGCTGATGCCAGGTACATATATGGTAGCCATGTCTGTGTGCCTGACCTGCGTGTCTGTGACTTGTGCATGCCATGGATGCATGACACATGTGTGTGACAATGCACAGATTCAGTAAAGCAGCCAAATTACCCTTGTATCCGCTGTGTTTGGTGTGTTTGGGGCCAGATGGATGTGACTGAGGTGAAGTGTGTGCATGTGATAGGCATGAGCCATGATGCATGTGAGTTACATATCATTGAATGTTTCAAGAGTCCATTGGACATGCATGGAAATGTCCATGGCATGCACCATGCCTGTTACTGTGTGTGTTTTGCCTGGACTGACCCATGTGTTGTGGAGGGACATGATGGAAGTGTACTTTGACAGTGGTGCTCATCTGCTATTGCTTCCTGTCTAGGGGACCATTGTACAGTGCCCTGATGCTTGTGTTCTTTGTCTCCCTCTACGCAGCGGCTAGTGAAGAGGAGGGCGGAGACGGCGCTGTGGAGCAAGGCGGCGGGGATGCCCCCACGGCTGCAGCGGAAGGGGTGGGTGAGCCCCCACAGGGGCCTGCTACGGTGGGAGACGGTGAGGAGCCATCCAGGTTGGTGGTTTGCACTGAGGAGGAGGAGGCCGCCACTGGGGCACACATGGGGCCTGGTGGGGGCATCCCTGCTGGTGCAAGTGGTGCAGTCCAGGGCCAGGGGCAGGAGGCAGCACAGGTCACCGTGGAGGGGCCTGTGCATGTCGCTGTCCCTGACCCTGTGAGTGCACCACCATGCACCAGCAGGGATGCCCCGTCCCAGGCCTGTCCGCAGGTAGAGGGGATGTCCATGTCACCTGACTCCCCTCCACCTGCGGACGTGGGAAGCCCTGGCCGTGCGGAGAAGGTCCTGATTGGGGTCGCGATGCGCACGGCTGTGATTCGTGATGCCGTGCGTGCTTCCCGGGAGGAGCACGCACGGCATCACGAAGTGCACCGTGCCGACGTGGCCCAATTGGGATCGGCCATGTTCGGGGGTTTCCTGCATGTGTTGGCCAATGTGGCGGCCCTCTCCTCCTCTGTGCAGGCTATCCACCAGTCGTTCTCCTTGCCGTCTTCCAGCCCAGATGCCACCAGGGCCCCCTGTGGACCTGCCCCGACCAATGCAGCCAGCTCGGTGGGGATCCCATCCCTGCCACAGTCGGGAGTCAGAGATCCAGCAGGGGTGGACACCAGAGCAACTGGACCCCAGCAGATGGAGGATGTGACGGCATCATCGGGCAGGGCACGTGCACGACGGCGTCGGTGGTTTCCATCAGCCTGGATGCCGTCGTGCTGGCACAGGCAGTTGCGTCGGAGGCAGCAGCAGGCTCAACGTGGGAGGCATCATGGCTCGGGGCCATCAACATCAGGGGTGCAGGCATCGGCCGGAGGGCAGGAGAACCCTGGAATGGGAGTGGCTTCCGTGTGGGAGCGGTTGTGCCAGCGGATAGGTGCGGAGCGGCAGCGGGCAGAGGAGGAACGGCTCACGATGGTCAGGGCGGAGGACTCCATGCGGAGGGCGCTGAGGCGGGCTGAGTGCCTCGAGGGTCTTCGCAGGGAGTTTGAGCTTGACACTGCGTTATCCCTGCGGGACCTCGGGGCCAGGGAACATGCCCGCCTCCAAGCCATTGACCAGGAGTTCGATGATGCCCTGGCCCATGACAACAACCAGTGAGCCGTCCGAATAGCCCGCTGCCTTTGTATATAGTTGTATAGTTAGGGTTAGGTTTCCTTTGTTTTTTTGATTTTTTTTGGTAGCGATTGGACAATGCACCACTTTTTTGTATATAGTTCAGTTTTTAGTTAGTAGTCATAGTTAGGTTTAATTTGGTTGGGCTCATGGACCCAGGATGATCTTCTTCATGGTTCTTCGTTGGCTTATTTTTATTTTTCAGATTATTTTCTTGGACATTCATCTTGTTTTGTTTGATTTGCTTTGTGTTTTTTCTTATTTCATTTCCATTCTACTTGCTGTTCAATACATTATTTTTTTTTTATTCTTCAATGTGTCGTATCATCTCATTGCTTTCAGGCATGTCATGTTGGGTGTTTTGTCATTCACTTGCAGCCATTGTGTGTGACAGACATGTGTTCAATTGCATTATTTACATTGGGGGTGTAACATGTAATTGCCTTTGATATGTGGGTGGGTGTGATAGTTGGTTGGGCCTTTTGGCAGGGGAGGATGGGCATTACGGACATGATTGGGGAATGTTGGGACCCAGGTGCAGGGGGGCATGGATTGGACATGGGTGGGGGCCTGCTGGCAGGTGCCCCACAGTGCTGGGGGGGTGGGGGTGGTGGGAGACATGGGTGGGGGCCTGCTGGCAGGTGCCCCACAGTGCTGGGGGGGTGGGGTGGTGGGAGACATGAGTGGGGGCCTGGTGGAGGGTGCCCCTGGTGGCTGGGGGGTGGGGGTGGTGGGAGACATGAGTTGGACATGGGTGGGGGCCTGCTGGCAGGTGCCCCACAGTGCTGGGGGGTGGGGGTGGTGGGAGACATGAGTGGGGGCCTGGTGGAGGCTGCCCCTGCACTGCTGGGGTGTGGGGGTGGTGTGAGACATGAGTGGGGGCCTGGTGGAGGGTGCCCCTGGTGGCTGGGGTGTGGGGGTGGTGGGAGACATGAGTGGGGGCCTGGTGGAGGGTGCCCCTGGTGGCTGGGGGGTGGGGGTGGTGGGAGACATGAGTGGGGGCCTGGTGGAGGGTGCCCCTGGTGGCTGGGGGATGGGGGTGGTGGGAGACATGAGTGGGGGCCTGGTGGAGGGTGCCCCTGGTGGCTGGGGGGTGGGGGTGGTGGGAGACATGAGTGGGGGCCTGGTGGAGGGTGCCCCTGGTGGCTGGGGTGTGGGGGTGGTGGGAGACATGAGTGGGGGCCTGGTGGAGGGTGCCCCTGGTGGCTGGGGGGTGGGGGTGGTGGGAGACATGAGTTGGACATGGGTGGGGGCCTGCTGGCAGGTGCCCCACAGTGCTGGGGGGGTGGGGGTGGTGGGAGACATGAGTGGGGGCCTGGTGGAGGGTGCCCCTGGTGGCTGGGGGGTGGGGGTGGTGGGAGACATGAGTTGGACATGGGTGGGGCCTGCTGGCAGGTGCCCCACAGTGCTGGGGGGTGGGGGTGGTGGGAGACATGAGTGGGGGCCTGGTGGCAGGTGCCCCACAGTGCTGGGGGGGTGGGGGTGGTGGGAGACATGAGTGGGGGCCTGGTGGAGGGTGCCCCTGGTGGCTGGTGGGTGGGGGTGGTGGGAGACATGAGTTGGACATGGGTGGGGGCCTGCTGGCAGGTGCCCCACAGTGCTGGGGGGTGGGGGTGGTGGGAGACATGAGTGGGGGCCTGGTGGAGGCTGCCCCTGCACTGCTGGGGTGTGGGGGTGGTGTGAGACATGAGTGGGGGCCTGGTGGAGGGTGCCCCTGGTGGCTGGGGTGTGGGGGTGGTGGGAGACATGAGTGGGGGCCTGGTGGAGGGTGCCCCTGGTGGCTGGGGGGTGGGGGTGGTGGGAGACATGAGTGGGGGCCTGGTGGAGGGTGCCCCTGGTGGCTGGGGGGTGGGGGTGGTGGGAGACATGAGTGGGGGCCTGGTGGAGGGTGCCCCTGGTGGCTGGGGGGTGGGGGTGGTGGGAGACATGAGTGGGGGCCTGGTGGAGGGTGCCCCTGGTGGCTGGGGTGTGGGGGTGGTGGGAGACATGAGTGGGGGCCTGGTGGAGGGTGCCCCTGGTGGCTGGGGGGTGGGGGTGGTGGGAGACATGAGTTGGACATGGGTGGGGGCCTGCTGGCAGGTGCCCCACAGTGCTGGGGGGGTGGGGGTGGTGGGAGACATGAGTGGGGGCCTGGTGGAGGGTGCCCCTGGTGGCTGGGGGGTGGGGGTGGTGGGAGACATGAGTTGGACATGGGTGGGGCCTGCTGGCAGGTGCCCCACAGTGCTGGGGGGTGGGGGTGGTGGGAGACATGAGTGGGGGCCTGGTGGAGGCTGCCCCTGCACTGCTGGGGTGTGGGGGTGGTGGGTGACATGAGTGGGGGCCTGGTGGAGGGTGCCCCTGGTGGCTGGGGTGTGGGGGTGGTGGGAGACATGAGTGGGGGCCTGGTGGAGGGTGCCCCTGGTGGCTGGGGCGTGGGGGTGGTGGGAGACATGAGTGGGGGCCTGGTGGAGGGTGCCCCTGGTGGCTGGGGTGTGGGGGTGGTGGGAGACATGAGTGGGGGCCTGGTGGAGGCTGCCCCTGGTGGCTGGGGGGGTGGGGGTGGTGGTAGACATGAGTGGGGGCCTGGTGGAGGGTGCCCCTGCACTGCTGGGGTGTGGGGGTGGTGGGAGACATGAGTGGGGGCCTGGTGGAGGGTGCCCCTGGTGGCTGGGGTGTGGGGGTGGTGGGAGACATGAGTGGGGGCCTGGTGGAGGGTGCCCCTGGTGGCTGGGGGGTGGGGGTGGTGGGAGACATGAGTGGGGGCCTGGTGGAGGGTGCCCCTGGTGGCTGGGGTGTGGGGGTGGTGGGAGACATGAGTGGGGGCCTGGTGGAGGCTGCCCCTGGTGGCTGGGGGGGTGGGGGTGGTGGTAGACATGAGTGGGGGCCTGGTGGAGGGTGCCCCTGCACTGCTGGGGTGTGGGGGTGGTGGGAGACATGAGTGGGGGCCTGGTGGAGTGTGCCCCTGGTGGCTGGGGTGTGGGGGTGGTGGGAGACATGAGTGGGGGCCTGGTGGAGGCTGCCCCTGGTGGCTGGGGGGGTGGGGGTGGTGGTAGACATGAGTGGGGGCCTGGTGGAGGGTGCCCCTGCACTGCTGGGGTGTGGGGGTGGTGGGAGACATGAGTGGGGGCCTGGTGGAGGGTGCCCCTGGTGGCTGGGGGTGGGGGTGGTGGGAGACATGAGTTGGACATGGGTGGGGGCCTGCTGGCAGGTGCCCCACAGTGCTGGGGGGGTGGGGTGGTGGGAGACATGAGTGGGGGCCTGGTGGAGGGTGCCCCTGGTGGCTGGGGGGTGGGGGTGGTGGGAGACATGAGTTGGACATGGGTGGGGGCCTGCTGGCAGGTGCCCCACAGTGCTGGGGGGTGGGGGTGCAAGGGGACATGAGTTGGTGTTCATTAGTTCAAGGAGACATGTGCCTTTGCTGGGGGGCATGCCCATGTTGTGTGGGCTGCCTGCGGGACATGACCAGGGATGCAGGGTAGTCCCCTGTGGTGTGGGCTGCCTGCAGGGGGCGTGGAGGGTGTACAGGGTACACCTGGGAGGACCCACACTGTCAAATCACATGTGGGACTCCCCGGCACCCCTGAAATACACGTACCGTGCAGAAATCGCGTGTAAAACTTCCCGCGCACCCCTGAAATACACGCGCCCAGGCTATTCGCGTGTGGAACTTCCCGCGCACCCCTGAAATACACGCATCCAGGCTATTCGCGTGTGGAACTTCCCGCGCACCCCTGAAATACACGCACCCAGGCTATTCGCGTGTGGAACTCCCCGCGCACCCCTGAAATACACGCGCCCAGGCTATTCGCGTGTGGAACTTCCCGCGCACCCCTGAAATACACGCGCACAGCCTATTCGCGTGTGGAACTCCCCGCGCACCCCTGAAATACACGCGCCCAGGCTATTCGCGTGTGGAACTTCCTGCGCACCCCTGAAATACACGTACCGTGCAGAAATCGCGTGTAAAACTTCCCGCGCACCCCTGAAATACACGCGCCCAGGCTATTCGCGTGTGGAACTTCCCGCGCACCCCTGAAATACACGCGCCCAGGCTATTCGCGTGTGGAACTTCCCGCGCACCCCTGAAATACACGCGCCCAGGCTATTCGCGTGTGGAACTTCCCGCGCACCCCTGAAATACACGCGCCCAGGCTATTCGCGTGTGGAACTTCCCGCGCACCCCTGAAATACACGCGCCCAGGCTATTCGCGTGTGAGACTTCCCGTGCACCCCGGTATACACGCACACGTATTTTTTGTCAGCGGGTGTCCGTGTTTGTGGGTACCCTTTGCACGTCATTTTTCCTGGAGGGCCACAGTATGGGACATTCATCATGGCAGTATATAGGTGCTATTTGTTGGCGCACCTTTTGGCGCACATTTCTTACAGCCGCAGAGACGCTACCGCCTGCTTTCTTGTGGCGGTCGTGTTTGTGCCTGTGCGCTGGTTTGAGCGTGCGCTTTTTTGCCCTATTCTATTCCATGAATACGTGTTGTAGGCGAGCGTGTGGGCGTTCCGCGCACTTGTGCCCTGTACTTCCCCCGTGACGCCCACGTTTTGGCAAGTTGTTCCCCATTCCGAGTGTTACGCCCGTGTTCCGCCTACTTTTGTTGCGTGCGCCGCGCTATGTGCGAATTTCGCTGTGGCCTGTGCGATTTTCGCTGTGACCTGGCGCACGCTGTTAGATGGCCTGTGCGCCAACGTGCGCCGCACACTTTTTTATCGCACATCCGCTGGTTTTCTCGCGCACGGCCTTCCATGAATCGACGTGCGCTGCTTTTCGTGCGATTTTCGCAATTGCACTGCGATTTTCGCTATTCCACTGCGATTTTCGCTATTCCACTGCGATTCGCACGTTTTTGCCCACTTGCGCCGCGCTAATTATTCCATGAATCGGCCTGCAGGTCTGCGCTGAGCTCAGGTCTGGCCATTTGTTAGTTCTGTTAATACGGTGTACCAAAATTAAGCTCCTTCTGCGGCATTAGAAAGACTTGTGTACAGGCACGTTATAAATGCCACATCATATTATATCATTATTCTTGAGTATAATAATGCTGCACAGTTCATTATCTCACTTCCATAAAATATCACATTTTATCATGACTTTTATATCTTCATGAATAGTTCTTTGGTACTAGTAACAGCACGCATTGCAGCACGTCCCCACATAACGCTTGGGGAATGCTTTTAGGGTTCCCAATGGGTGGTGTCAATGGGCGCCCTCGTTTCCGAAGAGTAACAATGGCAGTGACGGGTCCCGAGTAGGAGTCGATCGAATTCGCAGGAGACATGTCCCAGACTACAACAAATTCCAAAAATGTAACATCTTTGACTAGCCACTGTCTGAAAAATATTACATCTGTAAGGCTGTGACTGCAGATGCCATGTGTTTTTTACATGTATTATTGAACTGCGAAGTGGCAGGATTTAGGGCGGCAGATCACCTGAAATACCTAATACAAATACATCTGAAAATCAGACCTGGGAGAGAGCTGAGCTCTAAGTACGCATTAACCCAATGAAGACCCCAGCTAGATTCTACTGAGTGTGTCATGCTTTTGAGGTCGGTAGGCCGATAAACTCATCAGATATGTAGTGTTATTGAGGATGAGGGTATGCCAGACCATTCAAATGGAACGAAGATTGAGGGGCAAGAGCTTTAGAAGCTAGGTCTGGACTGAACATGGAAGCCGCAGAAGCAGTGCTCTAGATGTAAAGGTTTTAAGATCACTGCGATAGAGGCAGGGAGCCGTTGTTGCCTCCCGAGGCCTCTGTAGTTTACATGGGTGGTGAATGCAGGCTGAAGGATTGCATACCTATCGAAGGCCACTGTACTTGAGTAGAGCGATCACCAATCTATGGTATGGGTGCCTCTATTCTATAGGGGGGTAGGGGTGACTGCCCCTTGTTCAAGAGCAGTGTGTTTGCTGGGGACGTTTCCCAAATACAGTAATGATAATATGTTGTTTTTATTAGAACTTTTCACCAAAACGCTTTACCTAGAACATATTTGCATACAGTATAACCCAACCAAAGTTGGTACTGAGTACTCTAAAAGCAGAGGAGGCCTTGCCAGGATTCGAACCTGTGACCCAAAGAGGTTACAGCAGTGAGGACACAAGCCACTGAGCTATTTTACCGGTAGGCTGATAAGTGGTGCATAATTATTTAGTTTTTTCAGCATTAAAATGCTTATTAGCCTTGTGCTTTAGTGGTAGAAGGTTGTTACAAGTGTCGAGTGGCCACCACAAGCATCTTTCTGTCTGATGCGTAGTTAGTTGATTTGGGATTTAAGGAAAGCGACCAACTGATTCTTTACAGATTGTGTCCCCGGTCAACCTGGTCAGTGCCTGCATCCAGTGACAAGGCTTGGCAACCATTTCAGCTGAAAGGGGACTATTTCTTAAGTGGTGGGTTAGGACATTAGCTCTTGTGTCTGCCCTTCTCTGGTTTGCATCATGCGCTGATCATAAGAAACATTCCCAAACAATCCACACAATGAACTAAATGGCTTTTGGATAATATTGGTGATCTGTTCTGTTTTTTCTTTATTTGCTATGATTATTTTCTCTGCACTTGTACTCTTGAGTCACAACTATTGATTTCCTCTAGTGTTACTTACGTGAAAATGATGTTCTTCAAACTTAAAAATGATCCCTGTAAACTGTTAAAAAGATGAAAACTCTGCACAAAATCTTTACAAGAAGCAACCTTGTCTTGCAACAGCATACCGCGACAGACAGGTCACCCTAATTCTCTTAACAAATGAAATACATGCCTTGGAAAAAACCTGCATCTTGTTTTAGGGAAAATCCTCACAGAAAGATCCAACTGCCTGCAAAATATCAGCTTGTCAAACTGTTGTGATATTATTTTTTGTGGGGGTGGGCCATGATGCTTCCCGCCTGTGAAGTAATCTGCTCTAAGACCGGCCCTGTCAGTAGGATGCCATGGTCAATAGTATTGAAGGCTGTCGAGAGGTCAAGCAAAATCAAAACACTGACCTCCCCACAGTCTTGTAAACAAGCCAGATCGTTTAGCACTGAAATCATGACCGACTCCGTACCAATCATGGGACGGAAGCCGGATTGAAAAGAATGTAGCAGGCCACCAGACTCCAGAAAGAGTGAGAGCTGAAGAGTAACAATGGCCTTCATGATTTTCATAATGCAAAGTAATAATGAAATTGCCGATAATTAGAGGCCAAAGATGGATCCAGTTGTGGTTTCTTTAAAAGTGGTGAAACAAGCGCATGTTTCAGAGCACAGGGAGCGACTCCTGAAGAGAAGGAAGACTGCATCACTTCTGTGAGGAATGGGATAACCTCTTCTGGCAAGGACTGAAGTACCCACAAAGGGATAGGATCCACTGGGGAGGATGATTTCAGTTTCGGAAGGGTCCTCTTAACCGTGTTTTCAGTGGCCGGTTCAAACTGATCCACAGTAGAAATAGTTTCTCCAACTGCTGACTGTTCCTGGGGATTGCTTCGATGATCTTAATGGCAGCAATAGAGTCACACATTAATTGGATTTTATCAGCCAAAAAAAGAGCTAATTAGATCACACCTTTCTTATGAATGTAAATGATCACTAGAATGTGTCACATATGATAGTTCCTCAGCAAATTTAACAAGTTATTTTGCTGGATAGGGGGCTGAAGTGATCCAGTCTGCACTGGTAGCGGAACACCGACTGCTTATAATTCTGTTTGGAGACCAAGTCATAATCCAGCCTCCATTTACACTCAAGCTGACGGCAGATCTGCTTCACACTTCTAAGTTCTTCATTAAACCAGCCCGCCGTTGGCCTAAAATGAATTCTACTAGCCGTAAGAGGCGCAATAACTTCGGCAACTTGTGTCATAGCTCTCAGCAGGGCAGTGCACAGGTCCTGGACTCATTCATGATATAATCACTGGTAGCATGCACAAGAAGTTTATTGACGACTAAAGGGACACGTTTCCCCAGTGTCAGCCCTGACCCAAAATGTTGGGTATGCGGCCAGTGCTAGAGGTACCAGCAATGGTATAAGTAAGAACAAAATGGTCTGACCAAAGGACCGGAAATGGGGAGAAACTGACACAGACTCTTTCTTAGATGAGAAGATTAGATCCAGTACAGATTTCCTCTACAGTGGGTAGGCTGGTCATTACACAAAGAAAGCCCAGCATCAGCCAATGTGTTAATAATACCTCTTGCCGATGTATCAGAGGGATTGTTGGGGTTAACATTGAGATCACCCATAATCAGCAAGTTGGGATAGGAGAGCACCAGATTCCCAACTAGTTGTGCAAAATTAGCAACGAAATTTACTAGGGACCGTGATAGGGTCCTATAATCTAACCATATACAACAGAGAGTTTTGCTGACCTGTGAATACGGATCAACATCAGTTCACAGGGAAGAGAATGAGGCAATGGGATGATTGAGAAAATCAGGAGAAAAACCCTTGAGCAGTGCAAAAATGTAATCTCTATGGGCAACCGCTGACCTGGCATTGATTAAGAAACCCTTAAGAGCGGAAAGGGCTTGCTTACTGTTAACCACAGTGGATTCATCACTGCGGCTAGCTCGATCTTCTATACCACCCATGATGTCAATCCCTTCAATCACAGTTGACGGTGAGCAGCCAAACCCACTCGGCAACCTAGTAGTGTGTAGTGTGTAGGGCAAGACTAAGCAGAGTCTTGCAGCCATAACAGTGTATTTCCTCCTTTCGTAGATCCTTGCAATGATACGGGTGAGTCTGAGGCCAGTTTAAGGGAGCCTGCAGCCATGGTCCCAATAGAAAGCGGACTATCTCTGCAAAGCATCCCAAATACACATTTTAAAACGCAAAGGCCACTTTTAAAAGCATAATTTAAGACACTAACACTAAAACGTTTTCCTAAACACATTTACTATATTCAAAGCTTCTGACACAATTTCATAGCGTAAGAAACGGCAGTCTTTTAACACTCCCTCACCACTATTCCACCCGCGCTCAGCTTCCATGGCACATAAATGCTGTGTCGTGGATGGTGTCTCTTTATTGAAATTCAGACCACTTTTCAAACTGCCTAAATTTAGTTGGTTACTTTTGGAGGAAAACTGAAAGGTGGATCAAGATCCCTTTGTAAATAGGTGGGATAAAGCAGGAAAGTGAAAAAGAGGTAGAAGAAGCTGTTGAAAGAGAGGTAGAGGGTGAAGCAGTGAAAACAGGGAACACAAACTATCTGCAAGCATTGACTAGTGAACATATGTGGACAACAGATGTGTATTCATGTGATGAAGGTCACAATGCAAAAAGGAAAACAGTAAAGAAGGAGAACAAAGAGACGTGCATGGTAAAAAAGACAAACACAGATGATCTACAGAGACGTAAGTAAATTCAGAAATTGGAGAATCAAATGACAATTTGAAAACAATATATGAAGAGCAGAGTTATGAGAGGGAGGGGTCAAGATTTGAGCCAGGTGAAATGAACCAATGGTGAAAAGAAAATGACAAGTCAAATTAGTGGAGTAAAGATGAAGAGTAAAGTTTTCTAAAAGAAAGAAAGGATAATCAAGAGGTAAAAGAGCACCAATCGTGAATTAATATTGTCACTGGAGGGATAAGTAGGACACAGAAGACAAACTATTATCAAGAAAGAGAGGTAGTGATGATGACAATCACTACTCAAAATGTTGCTAGAAACAACTATCCTACCATCCATTTGTGTAACTCCTTTGGACTTGTTAATCCCTTCGAGAACCAGCAGAGGGGAAGCTCTAACTCATCTCTGGTGAGTTTATTGCATTCAAACAATACTTTGTGCCAAAATGTGATATGTGCAGATATTTCTAGAAGAGGTGAATTAAATCTGCAACTTTGGGCTGCATTTACTACACTGATTGAATATGTCTGGAAACATTTTAGCAGGTTTACTTAATGAAAGAGTAGAATTTTAAATACAGATAGTTAAATCCATAGTAATACAAGACTCTCATTGTTGGTGGAAAACAATATTGCCACTGTTCTTCTCAGAGGAATTCCCGAACTTTGGTGCATTGCAATTCAATCCTACAGTTTGAGAAATTGGAGAATACACACCATTACCTTTATAGGGCTGAAAGCATGTAAGTTAGTTGGGACACTCATTTTCCATACTGTATAGCCAGAGACATATAGCCCTACGATATAAATCCTTTACTAAGTAATTAGGTGGGCTCTGGTGATGGTGTGAATCTCAGATATGTACCATCAGGTTATTGCCAACTCTGTGTCCCTCTGTTTTGTTGCAATCATGTAGGGAATGTAGCTATAGCTGAGATACAATGCAACATCCAGTATCAATGTTATTCACACCATAGAATCTGCTTTAATCAAGGGACCAGAAGAGGCATTTATATACCACAACGCATTGAGAAAGATGTATCTCAGCAACACTGTCCTATTTGCAGTGCCAAGCTTCAACCGGAAATTCCACAGGGGATCCTCTTTTTTCTTCCTCTGAAAAACTCTGGAATTCACCTAAATGTCTACGCACAAAGAAAAACCACCTGAAATTCAGTAAATCCCTGAAAACCTGCTCATTCAACTAACACCGGCATGAAAACAGCACAACATACTCAGCCAACAGATACCCTCTCTCAGTAGCATCAATTAGACCGAACCTCCTTTATACACAATTAGATGAACAGACCACAAACCCACACACTGTTCATCATCCAAGGACTACGAGAGATCACATCTGGTTGGTGTCCTTGCCACTGCTACATACAATTGCATATACTGTCTCACAAATCTGCCACCGGCCAGCACATCAGTTGCCAACCTAGACATATAGGTGATCAGTTTTATTCTACTTTTTCTCCTACCTGTGTACCCCTATTTAAACTAAACCACAACAGTAACACCTGTAATATATATAGCGCTTTATGATATTTATAGCGTTTTAGAATATATAGCACTTCCCTAAGTGTGATGACTTTTTTTGTTGTTGCCAGCAATAATGTGACACACATATAGTCATTTTTATGTTGTCAGTATAACATGTGAATATGTTGCTGGTGGCATGCAAGGTACAGAATTCATTTTTTCACAGCAAAAGCCCAATGTGAAACTGCAGAGAGTAAAAGTGCCCCATTTTTTTTCTTTTCCTCTGGAATACCTCATACATAGAAAACGACATTATTTATATAACTGACTGACTGAATTAACAATTGCTAATGACTAATTCTAACCCCTTAACATTATAAAGTAGCCTCTGTGTGCAAAATGAGGTGAAAATACATATATTGAAATTTGTTTTTTTAAACGTGCACTGGAATTTTAATTTTTCTTCTTTTCTCTTGCTGTGTTGAATGCAGAAAGCAGAAAGGAAGGCAGTAGGAAACTGAAAACATACAGTTAGTATAATCTGAAGCTCTCATTGTTTGGGACATAAGGGTGGTAACAGAATACATTTTCTGCTAATTTGATTGGAAGAAAGTGTCTGCAGATATGTCAAGTCACATGTGGGGAGGCTCTGAGTTTTTCTAATGGAAAGATGACAGAGGTAAGTTTTAGTTTGTGCTGACTGAGCTCTGAAGACAGAAGTGCCTGGTCACTCAGCGCTGGCTGGAGAAGCTTTCGTTCTCGCTGCACATTCCAAGCATCCAAGATTACAGGAGCAGTTCATTGGCTGGGACTGCTTTTCTGAGGGGAGCAAGGACAAGGTCGTGTGGGAGAGATTCAAACAAATACCTCTGATAAGCAGACACATTTTAAGTGAGGTCACTGTGTGCTGTTGGATGAATGACCGATCTAAAAATGTCATGTAGGCAGAGTAGCAAAGGAAATCCCCTGCATTTTAATTTGTCATGTTTATAATGTTAAAAAGTGAGTCATATTTTTAAAAAGGCTTGTTTGCTCATTTCTGTTTTTGTTTTCTCTTCTTCTTTTGTTACAGACAATGGTAAAATGTACATGGTAAGATTTGAATTGTGAATTGTATTTGTCTGCAATATAACCAGTATATAAAAACTAATTGTTCAGAGTTTTTTATTGCATTTGGGATTTTATATGTGGACACAGGAGAGATTCATTCTCTTTGGTAATACATTTGTCAATTTTCCCATTCAGATAGAATAACAAACAGAATAAGCAGTGATACAATAGGTGTGTGTGTGGGTGTGTGTGTGTGTGTGTCCTCCTTGCATGTTGTTTGGAGGGAATCTAATATAACACATAGATTACTGGAGGTCTATGAGCCAGTAATGATGCCTACGGGTGCATAGCTCACCGGTGAAGATAAGCCTGTGATACCGGCCACAGGCTGTAGGTGGCACTCTATATAAAAGTGTTGGTTTTTTTTGTGTGTATAGGTCCAAGACTCACTATAGTTCACTAGGAGGTATTCTCATAGAAAGGAAGGTTTTGTTTATGATGGGGTTATGATGTAGGGAAGGAAACTATGCTCACCACTAAATACCACAAATACACAGGATTCTTTAAGGGCAAAAGTAGGAATGCAAGAGACCCACCAGTCGCTGACTCTGCATTGAAGTGAGAGATGATACACAGGCCATCGGGTTACATCTTGGAGGAAGAGCAGGAGAAGCAGAAAGTGCCTAGAAGAAGCATGTGACACTCATGGAGGGGGTATGAGATACACATGTCAGTGTCAGTCTCTTCAAATGAGTGAACTAGAGACAAGCCATTGGTTGAAACCTGGTTAGAGGAGCAGGAGGAGTTGACAATCTCTGAGGGAATAATGTACAAGGTGCATTCTTACATGATTTTTGATGGGGAAACATCAAATGTTCAGGGAAGCATGGGACATACCAGTCATTGGGCCTCATTACGATTTTGGAGGTAGCCATGCCCTTAATAGAGGCATGGCTACCCCCAAACTCAGGTCTGGGTCCAGGTCCCACAAAAGGAGACTTACCGGGCCATTCTGACCTTGAAGGGCCCGGTAATTCCCTTTTGCGGGACCCGGAGCAGGTACGTCCCCATTCCCTTTTGAGCCTCCATATGGCTCAATGGGAATGGGAGGATGGTAGTAGCGGTACCGTTCATAACCTTACCGTTGCTACCATCCTGGTCTGCTCGTGGGTGCCGCTCTGCACGCCTGGTCGGACCAGGCGTGCAGAGCGGCCCCCGTGAGCAAACTCATAATGTTGCGACATGGTAACAGCGGCGCCGGCGCCATTGTTGCCTTACCGCAACATTTGTAATGAGGCCCATTGTCTGCCTCTTGAATTGAGTGAATGATTCAAATGACAGTGGGTGAAATGTAAAGGGGGAGCAGGAGGAGCATAGAATCCCTGAAACCAGCTTGTGTGACACTCAAGGGTGTAAGTAGCAGATATTTTGGAATCAGACCACATACAAATCCGGCATCTGCATTGCACATAGCAAGTTCTGCTTCTGATCTGAAAAGATCAAGACCCACATGTATATACTTGACTTTTTGGGGTGCTCCAGACGTATTCTCCAAGTGTGTTGTTCACTCACTGAATGGCATGTGAGTGAACAACACATTTGAAAGTACGCCTGGAGCACCCAAACAAGCCATAGAGATACGTGCAGCTCTTGATCTTTTCAGATATGAAGCAGCACTTGCTCTGTGCACTGCAGATGCCAGATTTGAACGTGGTCAATTGAAGTATCATCCAACTCACATCCAACACTCCCTTCATAAGTTCTTTTGGAATAGATGCACCTGCACAAAGTACATGTACGTGTATTGAACCACAATGATGAACATGCACTCAGACTAACATAGGAGGTTGCACTTACATTATCTTCCACTGTCACAGGAGGAGAATGGATGGGGTTCAAATTGTATCCGCTGAAGACAGGAAAGAAAAGGCAGGGAGTATTTCAACAATGTTAGGAATTTGAAAATTCAAGGTCTTTATCTCTGCTTTCGCCATTCACTGATAAATCAGAAAACAATAATAATAATAATAGTAATGACAACTTGGATGATGATAAAAATTAAGATAATAATCCATCACAAAGATTGTACAAAGATTGCACGAAGATTGTGCACTGCTGCTGAAAAGAAGACACATTGAGGAGGAGAATGAAACCACAGATACAGAAGCTGTGATAGTAATGGAATATTTCCCCCTACCCTTTGCTAGTCCATAATGACCTCATATGGAAACTAAGGCACAATAACCATATACTATAATGACATGTCAGACGTGAGGTTCGTTTTCCAAACAAGTATGGTTTCATTCAAAGTTTCTCAGTCGGCCGACTGGGTCTCAACGCCTCACAACGTGTGTTCCCAGACACGAGATGCGAGAGAGCGAACAGCGCTCAAGCAGCAATATATATACATTATACATTAACTTTTGTTAAGGCAATTCGACCCGCCCTCATGCATGTCATATAGGCTAGGTTTCGGTTATTGACAATTATGACACGTTATGACAAGTCTTGATTCAGTCTAAACATAGTTATTCTAGCAAAGGCAGCAGAGACAGCTTTCTGTTATGGGGAACATGGAACATGGAGCTCTGGCTCGGTAAGAATATCTTGTTCTTAGCAGAGAAACATTCCATACAACGTTATCTGTGTGTTACGGCTCATGAGCTAAGGGGCAGATGTTTCTGAAGCAGAAAATACCAAAATCTGCGAAGGAACACAGCGAGGAGAATATAATTCATGTTTAACTGCCTTTTACAACAGTGCTTGCAAGACAAACCGGCACCTGGACTACTGATTAGATGCGGCTTCTGCTCGACTTCAAGGACTTAGTGAGAGAGAAAAACAATGTATTTCTGCACAGTTTGACATTCCTGTCTGCGTTATCATTTCAGCATTCAAGCCGTGGCCTCGCACTGTGTGTGAAATTAAAGCATAGAATATATTTGCAAAGCGTTTAACAGAAAAAGCAAAAAGCAAATGGCCGATATTTCACAAACTGGACACCCTTTGGTTATATTGACGATTCTTGGATTGCGATGTTTGTCACATGATGTGATTTGCTTCTGGCCAACATACAATACATATCATTCGACTATGAGATAACTTTTCTGGTCTAACACCTTGAACAACCTTTTACAGATCTGAAAGTGTATTGCTTCTTTATGTGGTATCTAGAATGCCACCCCAACCAACACTACCAACACATTGCACCCAGATATGCCCAGCATGTGTGTTGTTCAAACCAATGAAAATTAAAGGTGTGGCAGTACTTTGCACATAATGAACACTGGCCATCTGCCCACTCTGCCAGGGACCAACATAGATACCACATCTATGTGGTCCCAAATGCTGTGGCACCATGAACAGACATGGGAAGAAGAGAAGAGAGCTGAGATTAAACCATCTCAATACCACAAATAAACAGTATAATAAGTCCACACAAATAACCCCTGGACAAACTGAAGCTGTGCTATTGCTTGGGGCAACATTCCCTGCCCATAGTGAGGGCAAGAAGTTCACCCCCATTGTGTTTGGCAGGTCGGTTTTGTGGTGTACTTTGAGGAAGTATAAACATAGGGCTAATCCCAATGGATGAACAGACCACAACTCACAGTACTGTGATAAGGTTAAAAGATGACATCTCAAATGCTGGGTACCCACACCCTGTACACCATGTACAGTGCTCTGCTTTTCTCAATTTAGGTCTTGTCAGGAAAACTATATGGAAGAAAATAATGCAAAGAAAGTATTACAAGAAAAAGAATGTGAGCTGCAGTCTGCGCACAACATCTAAAAACACATGTGTGGCAAAATGTGCAACATTAGCAGCCTATCTACACAAAAAGCATTTCTGCCAGTTACCAGAAAGTATCCAGCAACCTTTACTAAAATGAAACAGTCAAATCTGAGATGCAAACCATAGCATTTAAAAGTAAAGAAAAATAGTTTTTGGGCCTGTGATTTCAGCTGGTGATTGATTTATTTCCTTTACAGGAATAAGAATCAGTATTTTGAAACCTACAGATGTTGAAAATGTGGACCTTTGATAGAAATGTGATTACAAATTAACATATATGATGTTGTTCTCTTTTAAGGTAACAATTGCAAAATGGAGAACAAAGGGACTTTTCAGGGCTGCAATTTTGAAAGTATTCAACCTGAATGAAACATACTTAAAATGCAAAACAGTCTTCCTTCCTTCCCCAAACCATAGCAACACAACAAGAAAAGGATTGGGAGGTATGGTTTGTCTTCTCATGAGGGAAATGAAAGTCAAGTCTTAGGAAGCAGAAACATTACATGCTATGACCATACCTGGAGTTAATTCACAGGATTCAGGTCCTACTTTAAAAGCAAATGGTACCCACCTACAACTTACTTCTTTCATTGCACTTAGGCTTAATTCATTAAATATACTTTGAATTTGTTCTGAGCAATGGTCCCCTCTAATCTAATCAGATATTTCAGCCTGCCAGGCTTTCCTGAAAGAAGGAATTGAACACCTTTCAAGACTGGAGGGCTGCCTCAAAGGGGCAGTAAAGTCCTGGAATCACCCAAGGAGGCAAGACTAAAGCCAATAAAAACCCTGCCAGCTTAACTAGAAACAAAATGTGTCATGGTGACAAGCATTCACAGAAATCATAAAAGCCACAACCCTGAATTAACAGTATGAAACATAATTCTGTTACTGGGTAGATGAACTGGAGCTGCCATATAATATGTGTAAATATGTTTTTAAAAGCACCATTGAAATCACATTATATTCACTTTATCATTTATAACTTTGACAAAAGATCATAGAGAAATCCATATTGGATGGTTATAAAACAATGTATATATGTTAATTATGTAAATTAGGTGAATGTGTCTAGTGTCATGCAGAAACTGTGCCTGTTAGTAATACATATATCCCAGTGTCTGTGCTGGTGAGCCTGTTACTTTGAGATAGAAAAAACAATTTGTGTGTAAAAGTATCAGAGCAAAAAAAAATAAAGTTTTTAGAAGATACATCCCATGCTATGATGAGATCAGACTAGCATCATTTAATTCATCTGATTGAGGGAAATCTTATGAACCGTAACACGATTACATTTGTGTAATATGCTGTCTCAGAAAGTTAGTATTCTTTAATATCAAAATCTCCAAGATGGCATCATATCAGATGGCAGGGGCATTGGCTGTAAAAGATACCCCCATCAGATTGCCACCTGCAGTAATCCGCCCAAATACCACAAGAGGTTGGTTTAGTGTGATGTCACTTTTGGAACACTGTCCAATTACATACATTTCCCAATTTCATTAGAGAAACTATGCACACCTTTAAGGTGTGTGGTTTCTCCTCTATAAAAGTTCAAACCCATATAATGTAGATAGAGACACTCACTCATGCACTAGCTGATGGAGAGGATGAAGGAGAAAAAGTAGAATTGATAAAAACAGAAAGGAGAATGGACTAGATTTCCTTCCCATTTGGATACATTTCATGGATTGCTAGCAGTGCATGGAAAGAGAGACCTGTCTGGAGTTAAAGACCCAGGCCTTCTTCTGTCGAAGAGACAGCCAGGTCCCAATACAGAAAGAGGGAGAACAGGCTGCGGAGGGAAGCTGACCCCATCTTTCTAACTGATGCCTGCCTTTTTCCTAGAGAGGGAGAATTGAATCAAGGGTGCTCACCTGTCAGTGAGGCAGCCAAAAGCAACAGAGATGTAAATATGATATACAGGGGAAATAATCCTGAGGGAAGAAATACTCTATATAGAAATAGAATACACATTTGCCCCTGTCATGTGTAAGTACTGAGGGGTGGGAGAATATAAATAGACTGTAAATCCTGGCACATGAATACCTATTTGTTGTACAACTAACATTTACAGGAGAGCAAAGGGTATCTCACTGTGTGCATACCTTGAAAGATAACGTCATTGGAGTCATTTCCTGGTTACATCATCAATCAGAGTTCTGTTACTGGTGCTGATCCATTCAAGAAAATAGGGAAAGGTTTACTAACTGCCACCCATTTTCCAACCTTAGGTGTCCCATTCAAGATGACAAATGAACACTTTCACATAGTAATGCAATAGAAACACCACTGACTGGAGTTTAGCAAACACAGCTTTCATTTGCAAGTGATCTACATGCGGGAATGTAAAGTAGCTGGTTTCAACTGAATTTTCTACGACACAGTTTGGATTTCAGTCAGGTTCATTGCATGGGGGATGTTTATTTGCAACAATTAAGAAGTTGAGTGATTTAGGTAGGGGGGGGATGTTCTAATTTCATTTAATTTTGTATAAAATGATAATTTCATCCCATGCCCTCATTCACTATTCAATGAATGGGGGAGGCACGCTCAGTATGGTTCAAATGTACACATGGTGATGCGTGCATTTTAAAAGTTCACTTTCAATATAATGCCTGATCTTGATTGAATCTGTTCATTACTATTTTTAATACAAAATACCTTCTGTGCAAACCAGTATGATTCTTGCCCCGAAAATGGAGGCAGGTTGTTGGGAATCAATATAATAAAAACGATAATTGTCTTATTGAATTTGTTTGAAAAATAAACCTTTTCAGAATCTAAAAGAACATTATTTGTACATACATCATGTTGTCATTTTATAATTAAAATTCATCAGTTATACTTGTTTTAAATAAAAATATATAAAATTACATATTTTTGACTAGGATGATTAAAGTGCTTAGAGCATTTGTGAGCACTTTAAAAAATCTCCATTCAGCATACAACAGGCACAATTTCCCAAGTAAAACATGGGATACAGACGATCCCTTTCAATACAAATGTGCACCCCAATATTGTAATCAGAGGTTCACCTGAGCACAGGGAACAATATAGGTCATCCCACTCAATCACTCTTTAAATAAATCATTTTCTGAAAAATCTCACATCTGCAAGTACAACTGAAACATGTTAACCCTCAAAGATCTGTCGCAATAGGATTTCTGATTCCACAAATTTAATATTATGTACATAACTCTTAAAGTGCAAAATACAAATTGGCATTAAGGTCAGGCAATATAAGATCCAGTGCTTTAGATTTTCAATCTCCTGCAAGTTGTTACAAAATCTAGAAAAAGCTAAATCTTTCAGCATCTTATTTTTTATACATAAGATTTTGTTGGTTTGTGATACATTAAATTGTAATCCATTGAACTTTGAACGATATATAGCATTAAGAAATGTCATCAAGTAGGTTTCCACCATCCTGGATTTGTGTGCCTAAAGCCCCTATTTGTTATGAAGTCAAACAAGTTTCAATACAATCATGACATATCAATGTGTATTTCACCCAATGTGGATTTTGTTTCAATATCTCATTTGTTAGTTCTTGATCCAAATTACCTACATTTTGTAGCAAAAGCTTAGATCATATTGTCCCACATTTTGAAATATATATATATATATATATATATACATATATATATATATATATATATATATATATATATATATATATATATATTCAGTAAGAAAACTTTGTTAAAGGGACGTTATGGTTAAGTTGCGCTACTAAAAACCTATGAAATTCAGTGAAAAAACGTTGTTAAAGGGACGTTATGGTTTAAAGTAAAACCGAAAAACCCCTGAAATTCGGCAGTTATGGTAACATAAGCAACCATAACTCGCGCCACCGTGCACTGCTAACACTAACACCCAGGGCATCAAAGATGACATCACAAATGTCATTGATGACATCACTGATGGCATCACATGTGCATTTACTTTTCATAAAAACTCTGTACAAGGGATTCTTATAATGCTGACCAAAAACTGTCAAGGATCATTGGGATAAATATCATGAGCTAATTAGTGCATTAAGCAATGCATTGATATAAATAGCATTCTATTATGAAGTTCTATCCAGTATACTAAGCTACTCATGCAGAAACATAGGCAGTGTGTGCAGCATACATGATGAAGGTGCCATATTCATAATCTTGCCATGTTGAATACTGAAATGATAACTGCTTTCTTATTAGAGTTTTGCGTACTGTGAAACATGTAATAAGTAGATAATAAAACCCACTTAATACATAATTATTACAGACAAAACACAAAGAGACAACAACACATAAAAAAATGAGTATATACAGGGACAGTGAAGTAAACAAAAAAGCAGAAATAGTAGCAGAAAGAGTTCATAACCTAACTGATTGTCTTTATGCAGAGAAACTATTGCTCTGTTTCAAAGCTGCTACTTACCATATGTATGTGTACACATGATGTGACTGCACACAAAGGAAAGGAGAGTGAGTATAATGTATACAAATATGAGCATATACAGGGAAGGTAGAGTAATAAAAATAAAACTATGAGAAAGTGCTGATAACCCTAATGATTATCTTCATGCACAGAAAGGATTGCTCTCTTTCAAGCCTGTGTCTTCCGCTATGTATATGTTTCATATGATGTGACTTGACCCTAAGTCTACAAATATAGTACCTTTTCAATTTTTACATCGTGACTGTTACTGAAGAAAACTATGTGGCTTCGATATGTCAGTAAAGGATAAAAAGGGAGAGCCAGCCATCTGATGTCATCAGTGATGTCATCAATGACATTTGTGATGTCATCTTTGATGTCCTGGGTGTTAGTGTTAGCAGTGCATGGTGGCGCGAGTTATGGTTGCTTATGTTACCATAACTGCCGAATTTCAGGGGTTTTTCGGTTTTACTTTGAACCATAACGTCTCTTTAACAAAGTTTTCTCACTGAATTTCATAGGTTTTTAGTAGCGCAACTTAACCATAACGTCCCTTTAACAAAGTTTTTTTACTGAATTTCATAGGTTTTTAGTAGCGCAACTTAACCATAACGTCCCTTTAACAAAGTTTTTTCACTAAATTTCATAGGTTTTTAGTAGCACAACTTAACCATAATATCCCTGACTTCATATACATGTAACATAGAACATACTAACCCCCTCGTAGTGATTTTCATGTCCGCGTACTACCGCCATGTCCGCGAACATATCGAAAATCTGAGCGTGGTGAATGTAAATTTAAATAGTGTGCTCCATTTCCCCTTTGTAGTTGGCTCTGAAAAGAGCCTTTTTTTTTGTTTTTTTTACAGATGCTTGACAGAAACCTGTTATTTTGTATTTTTTTTTTCTTGTTTTTTTTTTCTTACTTTACTCCTAAAATATTCACATAACCTTCTCCAAAGCAACCCTTACATTCCAAAATAGAAAGGCATTTCCCGTAAAAGATAAAGAAATGCCATCTTCTTTAAAATTAACAGCATTACTGGCATCAATATTCTCATTATTACAGAAGAACATACCAGCTCTAAGCATGAAGGCACACATGCCTCAGTTGATGACACACCTAGCAATGTTTGGCTGAGGACAAAAAACTGAACTATTGTCCCATATTGCCCTAGGTAGTAATCCAGAAAAAATTACTTTCGCATTTGGAAGGATCTTCATTACGGCTTGAACCAAGCGTTCCAAATCAGCCAACAAAGTAGGGGCACTGACGTTGCCCAAATGGAAAGCACATAGTGCAAAACTACCACATGCGGACTGTTCATCGTGGCCATATCCTCACAAACTTGTACAATTCACTGTACATTGCAATCAGGCATAGTGCTCCACACCACCTCCACCCCTTTTACATCAAAGTTCTTTGCAACATGCCTGCATTGAGCATACTGCTGTAAACCATGCACAAACATATCTCCGAGCACCAACACCCTGACTTTCTCCACTTCTGCCATCTTCACTACACACAGTCTCTTTCAACACAAATCCACAACCTCGACATCTGATTGGCTGCTCCGTACAGTCTTCTTTCCATGTTGGATTTCCTGGAAAAACCCAGATGTAGCACGCCCTGTCCACGAACAGCCGCGGTGTCCGCGGACGGCGTCCAATTTACTCTTTGTGCCATTCCCTCATTGCATACAGCTAAGCAATCACACAATACGAATAACATCCTCAGAACACCCCCATTTTGTGAATTTTCGAACATTTCAGGACAATTATCATTTCATTATTCAACATATTAACATTACAAATATTATACTTTCATCTTGTACTCTGCACACAATGCTATGTTTCTCCATTAGTAGCTCAGTATACTAGATAGAATCCCATAATGCAATGCTATTTATATCAATGCATCGTTCAAAGCACTAATAACGGTATGATATTTATTGCAATATCCTTGACACTTTTTTCGCAACATTATAATAAAAATCCCTAGTACACAAATTCCATGAAAAGTACATACACATGTGATGTCATCAGTGATTTCATCAATGACATTTGCAATGTCATCTCTGATGTCCTGGGTGTTAGTCTTAGCAGTGCACGGTGGTGGCGCGAGTTATTTTTCATAGCTCACCATAACTTGCGATTTTCAGGGGTCTTTCGGCTGTACTTAGAACCATAACGTCCCTTAAACAAACTTTTTTTAACATCACGCAAACAATATACAAACATGGCATGCAAAAACCAACTTCTCACATATGGCTTTACACAGAATGTTGCAAAGTAAGAATTTATGCTCGTTCACAGTGAAGGTCAGCTGCTTCCATTTTTTTCTCGGGCCCCGGAGAGGCTCACGAACCGGACTATAAGGTTGTATTGTGTTTTGACCTTGACAGACAGAGATTGTGATGAAAGACTTCTCTTGAAGGAGTGTTGCTAAAACGTAAGAGAAGATAAGGATGAAATTTATGAAACGAAACCACTTTTATATATTATATCACTATGCGAAAGATCGTTCGCACACGCGGAGTCATATTTTGGGACTGCACTACTCGTAGACAAGGGAAATTGCAATTGTACTGTAAGTAACCCTTTAGATTATTTTATACCAAATATAATTACAATAGCGTAGCATTAAAGACCGCTCAAGTTGCACTTGTTCATTGAAAGTGGCATAATGTTTTCTACCGCGCACTATCACCGCCGAATTGATCCCCTGTCGTTTAGAGGGCTCTGAAAAAGGCAGATGACACAGGGTGGGTTAATAGAAATAATTTAACCGGTCTATAGCCGGTCAAGCGCTCTACTCGCTGTGCCACTTCACTGTAGCCTGTCAAGTGGCACAGAGAGTACAATGCTCGCTTTGACATCCGTGCACACCTTGCTAACGCAAGTTCGAATCCCGGCAAGGCGAAACTCAGCCTTTCATCCTTCTGTGGTCGATAAATGAGCTCCACACACCGTGGTTAATAATAAGCACCGCTTAGATACCTGACGGTTCTTAGCGCTATATGAATGGGAAAATATTATTATTTTATTATTAACATACTCCATTGCACTATCTTCGATAGCAAATAGTTTCAGGCCCTAATAAATAAAATTATGATTTTTAATGAAGATCGGCTGGTGAGACTAATTTATGTTTTTTAAAACAGGTATGTGGCCCCATTTTGCCTATGTCACGATTTACAGACTCCAGCGGATGGGGTCTTCAACTGCCAGGTGCAGGTCCAAATATGCATCTTCATGACCCTCACCATTTTATGGGACAATCGCCAAGGACCAATATGCCCTTACGCAGTACTAGCGGCTACAAACAACATACGATCCAATAGGGTGGTCTAATGGCTCGTTGTTGGAGCAACCTTCCGATTATCAGAGCGACCATTTACTGCTTTTATCATAAACCAACAGACTATCTACCGCAAAGGAACAACGCGTGGCTCAAAATAAACTTTTGGTGATCGACAGCAGAGACAATAGCAAATCGCTGAATATTCACTAAACATTTAATGTGAAATAAATGTACTTTACCAAATGTACAATCCTGCTGTTTACTTTTAAACCACAGTTTCATATTCCGAATTGTGACGCACTGAGTTGTAAGATGATCTAACACCCTCTGTACCGCAAAGGAACATCGCGTGCCTCAACATGAACTTTTGCGGATCGACAACAAAGACAAATGCAAATTGCTGAATATTCTTTAAACATTTGATATCAAATAAATGTACTTTACAAAATGTACAATCTTGCTGTTTGCTTTTAAATCACTGTTTCATATTCCGAATTGTGGAACGCTGTGTTGTGACATAATATGTGTTGTCTTCTGGGTTCTGTGTAAACTCACTTAGGACTGCAGAGGACTGGGCGCGTTTGATGACGCACCCTGTAACGTCACGGAGAGAGGCGGGGAATATGAATGCTTTGATAATATCAGGCTAAGGGGCGGGAGGTATGATTTAGTGTCGCAAAAGCAAGTCAGCCAGGTCAATAGCGCCAGTCATAGGATTATCACATAATGTCGGTGCACACCAGCCGGATTTATCGTTTCTTTAGTGGACAAAAAGTCGGTTGACACCCATAGGAAATTGTACTATTAGCAGACAAAAGGAGTGGTCTTAAAACACTTTCACCCTGACAACGAACAATACAAACAACGTTCTCAGAACACCCCCATTTTGTGTAATTGCAACCATTTCGGGGCACCGAGCGTGTTCTTAGAACACATTCAACTAGACAGATTACAATACGGACAGCGTCCTGAGGACACCCCCAGTTTGTGTATTTACAAACAATTAAGTACACCGCGAGTGTTCATAGCTCATTTTTACCTTCCTTGCGAACAAAAATGACACATACTCCGTCCTCTAAACACCCCACCATTTTGTTTATTTACAAAATGTCAGAACAGCCGTGTTCTCCGCGGACAAATCGAACGCATCAAAAACATCTAGCACATAAAAAAAAAAAACATTGAACCTATCTCATACTCCCCCACCCTCCCCAAACACTCTTACACACCAACACACGGCACTAAATACAATTTTTTATCCACGTTTCACCGCGCTGTACGCGATCGACGGAGAATACAAGATGGCGGGCGCCACAGAAAATCTGACACGCTCCACGCCCCTCGCCATCCAATCAGCGAACACGTCGCATGTCCGCGGACATGACGCAAGGCCATGGGCCAATCAGGGTGCTGTCCGCGGAGTGAACAGGGAAGTCCGTCCGCGAAGCGAACACAGATATCACTAATTTTTTTGCCTTACGTTTTGGTCATTTTATAAAAAAACTACTGGACGGATTTACACCAAATTTGCAAAAGCACGCTTTCGGGACCAAGCCCCCGCTCCTGCCCCAAATTTGGTGTAAATCCGTCCAGCGGTTTGGCCTGTGGCCGTGCGCAAAGATTTTTCCCATTCAGTCTATGAGAAAAAAAAAGTTTTGGGACCACCCCATAACTTTGCCCTCCCTGGACGAATCCTCACCAAACTTCGCAAAAAAATTCAGAGTGACCAATATACTTTTTTTGCAAAGTTTGGTGAGGATCCGTCAAGGGAGAGCGAAGTTATAAGCCACCCAAAAAGTGCTCTTCCTATGGAAACAGCAACTTAACCATATATATATATGAGTTTGGCAAAGGACACAACATTTTTGAATAACATAACTGTTTTCAGATAACTCTACTTTTTAAAGACATCAACCCATGTTCATGGAGTACACATATATTTTTATTTATTTTATTGTGCTTTTTGTATGGTGCTTATACGGCAAGACATTGTGTTTCAAAGCGCCCACAGGGCAAAGGGAGGGAACATGGGACAAAGGCAATATAATATAACAATGAACAGTATAGAGGTGGTCCTACTAGGCCTTGTGAGCACGAGCAGAGAGAGAAGGGGGCAGGGGAGGGGCTTAAGTGCTAAGGAGATTCCCCAGGGTGGAAGTGCCAAGGAGTAAGTTGCAGGGTACTGGTAAAGTGGCAGGCAGAGGTTGCATAGAAAAGAATGGTCATCTGTCGATACAAAATGCAGTCCTGTAAGAGAACACAGGCCAGTGGATGCCCAGGGGCAAGTGCTGGGAGCGGGAGGGGCTGGAGGTGATTGGGAGGATGGACATGATAGAGGAGGACACATAAGGGCCAAGGCCACCAATCGCAGCGACTGAAGGGTTTTGCACGGGAGGGGGAGGGGGAATGAGAAGGTGAAGAGGAAATTGTTGAGGTGCTTTTGGAATTAGAGGAGATCCAGCACAAGCCAGAGTGGTAGGGGAGGCTGTTCCATGGAGGGAGCCAACCGATGGAAAGTGATTGACCTATAGCTCGCTGCTTAGAAAAGCGCTTGACACACAGAGAGTTGAAGCCGGAGGAACTTCAGGACCTACACAGAAAGAGTATTTGGTGAGAGCAGATTGTAGATAGCATCGCCCTTGGCCCCAGACAGCCTTATGGATGATGCATAGAGATTTGAGTTCGAGTCTTGCAGCACCTGCAGCCAGTGTAGAGATTTGTTTATCTTTATTTAAAAAAATATTCTGGCTTATGATTTATTTTAAACCTTTGCCACATGATTTACAAATTAAGACAATAAAAGGAAAAATAAAAAATGGGAGTAGTGAGTAAAATAGAAATAAAAGCAAAGGAAGTGTTGTAGAAAACGGAAACACATCACCATGTATCCTACCAGTGCAGGGTTGTAAATAAAGGAAAAGGAAAAAGAAAAAAAGAAATTGTGTTAAAATCAGGTAAAAGGTTCAGCTCAAACTATAGCCCAACATGGAGGGTTTGACTTTTCGTCATACAATGTCTCTTCTCTTGTCCTCTGATGTTAATTTGCTGTATTTAACGCATTTGGCTCGGATGCATATAATTTTTTTCCCCATGCCCGCACTCCAAAGATCTCTTGCAGCATATTCGTCAAAGCAAAAATTAAGCAGTAATTTTGCCCCTTACAAAGTTTGTGCCATCAGATATCAATGTCCATTGTGTGAAAGTCTTTCATGTAGGTACCCAAAGACCTTATTCTCAGGGCCCAGAGATGCAGGCATGACAGAATCACATATGTAAGGGTTTTGTTTGGGCCATGGCACAGTTGGCATGACATATTGGCTTCTTATATTAGTTTTCCAGATGCCAATATTTCTATAGTGTCGAAACAGTTGAACCTGAATCTCATAAACAGGCTCTGGTGAATCGGACTTCTACTGCTTTCATTTCATTAGCTGCAAATGAATAGAGTTTATACTTTGCTTTTTCATGGTGTCTTGATCCAATCGCGTATCTGGGGTTTTTTTGGCAGCATCTGGGTTGTTTATTAGGAGTTGCTCCGTTATTCTGGCATCCAGCAGCAGTTCTGAGCAACACTTAAACCACTGATCTAAAATCCAGTCTCTTGGGCCATTGGTTTGCATTTCAAGATGTTAAATTGGATTGCAGAGTCATGTAGTAGGGTCTTACGATAGAGTGCTAATGTATTCCACTCTACGATGGCATAAAGTGATCAAAGCCCTCAATAATTCCTTATCAATTGCACTGGAACACATTGTGGTATGAACGAAAGCTGCCCTCTAGTGATGGCCAGATCTTCCACGACAAACATAGTGTGATCTTAGCCCCGTATGTTATTATGGGGCATGCTTTTTGCTTGTAAAAACTCAGAAGCGGCTCTAGGGAGAATTCGCTGTATTTGCAATGTATTAGTCGGGCCTTAGATTTCAAAGCAGTTACATGATGGATGTCAGTCTTACTTGAATTAATTTCAATGCCTAGGTATTTCGACTTTCATGATTTAACAAAGGTTCTTTTGCAAGGTGCCAGATAAATTTGGCTTTTGATCTTCTTCCAATTAGGCTTTCCAGAACAAACATTGTTGTCTTGCCTGTTTTGATTTGCTGGCCGTTTTGGTGTGTATAAACATGTGTAAATGTAACTTTCGCTGTAGACCTATTTTAGTCTGGTCTAAGAGGATTACATCATCTGCGTATAGCATTCGCCCTACTGCTTGACCAATTACCTTCGGGGCGAAGGATGTTTGGTCAAGGACTGTTAATCTCATGTCCGATATAAATAGCTTAAAGAGCTCTGAGGACAATGGACAACCTTGTTTGAGGCCTTTCTGGTTTTTATGTCCTTAGACAAGAGGCCTTCAGAGTTTAGTTTTATCTGAATCAAAGTGTCTTTATAGAGTGCCATTATGGGAACAAGAATGTTCAGTGGGCACCTCCAATGGACTAGTTTCGACCAGAGAAGTTTGCAATCTACGCTATTGAAAGCTTGAGCGAAGTCCACCAAAGCGATGAATGTCTTTTGTCCCTTGTATAAAACTCTGACTTTGAGCATATTAAATAAAAGCAGATTTATTGAGCATCCAACTCCCTCAGCAAAGCACCTTTGCCTGTCATCCAGTTGACCAGAGAGAGATTTTAAGGCTGGAGAGATACGGTCCCTGGGCTTGAGGGCAAGGATGAGTCTTGCAGCCCTATCCTGGATAAGCTGGATTGGGCGGAGAGAGGAAGAGGGTAGATTAAGGTAGAGGCTGTTGCAGTAGTCCATCCTAGAGAGTACCAGTGCTCTAGAGACATTGAGCTTCTCAGGAAAGGTGAGGAAATGAAGGATGCCTCTGAGGAGATGGAGTTAGAAAGGGGCCTTCTTTGCAAGGTCCAGGATGTGAGGGCGGAAACAAAGAGAGGATTCAAGATGATTCTGAGGTTTCTGGCTTCAAAAGAAAGAGGTGGGGAGCCCATAGAGGGTGGAAAGAGAGAAGAGTCAGTTGGGAGCAGGAATCCCAATAGGAATGATCTCAGGCTTGCTGGCATTGAGTCAGAGGTCGTTAGATGCACACCAGGACTAGATATCAGAGAGGCAGTCAGGAATGGTAGAAGAAGTGGTAAGATGGTCAGAGGGAAGTTTGAAAAAGAGTTGGGTGTCATCTGCATAACACTGGACGTTGGCAGAGAAACTAGAAATAAGGTGAGCAAGTCGGGAGAAATAGAAGTTAAAGAGCCAAGGTGAGAGGTTGGAGCCCTCGGGGACACCACATGTGGAGAAAGAGGTGGGAGAAGAGAAATAGCCCAAGATCACCTGGGAGAGATGGTCGGTGAGGAAGGAGGTCAGCCAGTCCAGTGCCTGTTTCAAGATACCAAGGGTATCTTGGAATCTTTATGAGGATGTAGTGGTTGACTGTATAAAATGCAGTGGAGAGATTGAGTAGAATGAGAACAGCAGGAGAGTTAGAGTCCAGAGATGTGAGCAGTTCCTCACGGGTGTTCAGGAGAGCAGTTTCCGTGCCCTTGAATGCCAGGAATCCTGATTTCTGGTAGTGTGTGCAACCAACCAGCTCAGTATACTGAGTCAATTCTGGGAGGACCAATTTCTCCAGGAGTTTCCCAAGGTAGATGGATATAGATGGGGTGATAGTTAGCAAGACAAGAAGAGTCTGCAGAAGGCTTGTTTAGGAGGGGGCACACAAGAGAGTGCTTCAAGGAAGAAGGTAAATACCCAGTAGCAATAGAGTGATTGAAGAAATCAGTAAGTATATGGGCAAGGGAGCTGATGTTGTCCTTAATAGTTCTGGAATAACAGGGGGGACCTGTTTGGAGGAGACCCTCATAGAACAGACAACCCTAGATACCTTGTCCAATGGAAAAGGGTAGAAGAGGGAGAGGAAGCAGAGGGTGGATGGGAGGCCAGAGGTGGCAGGGGGATGCGAGGGAGAGAGGGGCAAGGAGAGAGTGCTCAGTGTCATGAGTTTGTAGCAGTGAGGAGAATGCAGAATGATTGGCTACTTCTTGCAGATTTTAAAGAATTCAGTCATGTTTTTGGATGCACCAGAGATGTGAGCCTGGATGTGGGCATTCTTCTTGGAGCGAATGGAGAGACGATATTAACTTTGGGGAAGACAACAGGCCAGTTTGTCAGAGGATGAACTTGAGGTCTGCCACTTCATTCTGCAGCCCTGCGTTTTTGCTTCAAGGCTTCAAGATCACAGTCATACCAGGTGTTCAGCTTGGTGGCATGTTTCAGGCGAATCCTCATGACTGGGGCAAGAATATCGAGAGTGTTAGTGATGGCGAGGTGGAGGTTGCTAAGAGCAGCATCAGAGGGAGTATCTGCTGTGGGAGGGGGGTCCAAGAACGAGGTTGGCAGAGCTATGGGAGGTGATATCAGGGGGCCGGGAGGGCCCAAGTGAGAGGATAGGAGCGAGTGGTCTGACCAGGAGAGGCAAGGGAGGGGAGCAGAAAAATGAGTGTGGATGAAGGCATCAAGAGTGTGTCCAGGAAAGTGGGTAGGACCAGATGGCAGAATGGAGAGGGAGAGCAAGGTGCAAAGGTTACAGAAGAGAGTGGTAGCTGTGAATGAAGAGTCAAGGTGGATTTTGAAATCACAGAGTAGAAGGAGTTTAGCAATAGTGGACAGGAACGAGGAGGAGAAATCCACCCATTTGGAGAGGAACGCTGTGATGGAGCCAGGTGGTCGATAGATAGTGGCAATGGTCAAGGAGGAGCTAGGGGAGATGACTAGCTTGAGGAGTATGGCTGGGTGAGTAGGTGGGATGAAGGGACCCACTCAGGGAAGATAAGGGCATCGCTGCCATCTCGCTTCGGGCATGGCTTAGAGATGATCTTATAGACATCAGGGAGAAGGGAGTGAAAAGCAGTGATTGAGCTGGCCTTGAACCATGTCTCGGTGAAGGTGAGGATGTCGAGGTCCAGGTCTTCTTGGAGGAGGCAGATGTCAGCATACTGTTTGATTTCAGAGCAGGCTTTTGCATAGCGAGGTGAAGCAGGTATCTGCCTTTAAAGGTTTTCCAGAAAGGGGTACAGGGGCGTGGTACCCCACAATGAGGGTGAGGAAGGGCAGAGAGAGAAGGTGAAGGAAAAGCAGGTGCAGGATGGAAATTGATAAGAGATGGCAGCCATTGGTCAAAAAAGAGGAGAATGGGT
The DNA here is from genome assembly GCF_040938575.1 of Ambystoma mexicanum. Lineage (NCBI taxonomy): Eukaryota > Metazoa > Chordata > Amphibia > Caudata > Ambystomatidae > Ambystoma > Ambystoma mexicanum. The sequence continues at coordinate 1,408,116,710 of NC_090935.1, forward strand.
TATGGACCCTGGGCCATTATAGTGCCATTGGGATAGACATTTTTGATGCAGCCGGATGATGAGAAACCCACCAAGAGTACTTCCCATCTAGTGTCACCATTAATGGGAGAGGATGCTACAGGAGAGAGTAGAGATATGGTGAGCAGTCTAGAGATCTGGAGAGGGGACAGAAAGGAGGATATCGGTGACAATATGTCTGGAAGTTGCACTGGTGTAGGTGTCAGCAATAGGCAGATGAGGCTTAGTGGCCGTGAAATATTTTTCAAATGTATTCCTGACAGACTTTGTGAGAGAATGGGGATAGGTGATAGTATAGCAATTAGAATAGATAGGGGAAATGGTGAGTGCCATAGAATTGACAGAGAGATAATGGTTGGAGGATAGAGCAAGAGGCTGCACTGCACTGGCAGAAACTCCACCAGGTGAACTAGTAGCCAAGGGAGAGCAAACAGATACAATGGGAACACTTGAGCACAGAAATAAAGACTTTGGGAAAGAACACACCTAGATTTGAAATATTCACAAAGACTCACAATGCAATGCAAAATGGGGGTGTGGAGATTGAAAAACATACCTAGATTTGAAATATTCACAAAGGCGCACAATGCAATGCAAAATGGGGTGTAGAGATGGAAAAACACACCTAGATTTGAAATATTCTAAAAGGCACATAATGCAATGCAAAATGGGGCATGGATATAGATAAACACACCTAGATTTGAAATATTCACAAACGCACACAATGCAATGAAAGATGGGGGTGTGGAGATGGACAGAAACACACCTAGATTTGAAATATTCGCAAAGGCCCACAATGCAGTAAAGGGAAGAAGTGGGGAGCAAGGCACAGGCAGATGCCACAGATGTTGGCTTAAGGCTGAGATAGGTAAAGAATTGTGAGTGAGTGGATAAGCATCAGCTAGTTCAGAGAATAACTCACATGTACTCTGGAAAGAAAAAGGCTGCAGATGGGTTACAAGTTTGTGAAGTAGATGGCTGCATGCTGGTGAACAGTTCCATGATGGTGAGCAAGGTGAAGCTAAGAGGCTCTCTGAACCCTCCCATGGCCCAGACAGGCTCAGATAGAGGCCCTTGTGTGGGCCTTCGTAACAGAGGTTGGCTTTCACCTTCCGGCTCCCGATTGACCCTGATGTAGGGCTTGGGGCGAATCATAGGGCAGGCAGGGGCATCATCAGAGCACTCTGGTGCTCTAGGAAAGGTAGAACACCATTATAGATGGTGCAAAGGTACCATGCACCGCAAGGCCAAAAGGCAAAAAGGAAATGAACAAGCAGGCTTTCAGGCTTGCCGGATGAACGTGAGTGCAGCTATAGTAAAAGAAACCCCAGCAGGGTAGTGAAAATTAAAAGCTTGAACTGTTCACCACACGTCGAGGGGAATAGCACAATTGTGCCACAAGCCCAAGAGGGCTTACCTTCTTGAGGGTGCTGTGACTCTCATGATGGCTTCAGGCCACTGCTGTGTTGTGCAGATAGCTGGTGAGGAATCTGCTCATCATAGGCAGGAGGCGTAGAGGTATAGTGACTAATGGTACATAATTAGGTAGAAAAAATAGCATGTTCCTCTAAATTAGGGCCTCACAGTAGCCTAGCTCATCCAAGATCCATTTTGGCATAACTACAAGGCGATACATTAACTTAGTAAGAACCTTCCCATATAAAATGTAAGTATTGCAAAAAAAGAAAGTATTCTATATTTTCTATTCACTTTCACCTTTTGAGCGACCAAAATTGTCCCTTTTTTTTATTGATTTAATTGCGAAGAATTGATTTTTTTTACAATTTTCCATCTTTAAATACATCACAATCCTAGTCCAATTAAAGACCTTTCCGAGTCCAAATAGAAAATTGTTCTTTTTAAGTTCTCCCTAAGGAACCCTTTATTGGGATGGGAAGTTATTGGAAAACCTTAGTGGACAAGATTGTCCATGTTCTCCAGTTTTGCATTATCAATCAACCATGTCAATATGCACGTTTGTTTCTGTCTAGGGAATCCTATGACTTTTGTCTTAAAGGGGTTGATTCTCAAAACGCTTTTGGCCACAAACTCACAAACTACACTTATCAGGCACTGACGTCCGATAGGAGTGCTGTCAAATAGGATCAAGCCATCAACATATGCCAGCCAGGTGAATTTTATTTTCATCTATCTTGGGAGAAACAATTGATGCACTAGTAGGTGTTCTTCAATATCAGAGACATAAATATTGAACAGGCAGTGGGCAAGTATGCACCCTTGCCTTAGTCCTTATAAGTGGCAACCATATCTGATAGAGCACCCGTATGACTCAACCTGACCTAAATTGATATGTCTTTATGTAAGTAAACTAAAATATTAAACAGGCCTACTGGAATTCCCCATTTTGGTAACTTTGCCCAGAGAAGGTGTCTATCACACAGTGGAAAGATCTAAAGACATCAAAATGTGGGTACTGTGACTTTGCTCCATGTCAAATCCTGCAGACACTGTAATATGAACCCACTGCAGTCTGTACATATGTTTATTCAAAAACCTGTCTGTTCTTTTTTCAAACGACTTGTACTGAATGTCCACTTCTCTACGTCCTTTAATATCAATGGCGCAAACATCTTATTGTTGGAATTGAGAAGCATAATTGGTCGATCACTTTTTGGATCAAGTTTAATGCTTTTTTTAAAGATCAGAATCACAACATAAAGAATTGAAGCCCAGATATCCGGAGTCGGCTTAAATATGTTATTAGAGAACTGATTCTGCCACCCTGCTCTTGAGCTACTAGCCTTATTAATAATGCATCCAATATCTTCAGGTTCAAACTTCAGGCTCCAGACCATATCAAGATCTTGACAAACAGTCCTTTCATAGAATCTTTTCACCCCATACAGATCAGCAAAAACAACAACCAGGCATCATCCATTCTAAGGTTTGTCTATCTCACAATCTGCTGATTTTCAAAAGCATTTATTAATGTCCAGAAATTAGATTAAGCTCTACTTCCGACTATTGATAATGTAGCCTCGCCATCTCTCTGGAGAAGCATATAACGAAGCTTCTGACACTGGTTCTTACATCTTTGCAACTCTATTTTAATCAATCCCTTAATACTAAGTGGATCAGCACCGCTGTTCTTAATTATCCTGGTTGCCTTATGTATTATCTTCTTTTGTATATATACTTCATTATCAAAGACATGCAGGTGCCTTTTACTCGCTGCAGCCCTCTTAGTGGTGGCATGGTAGACTTCAGACTATCTTGGACCAGTGAGCTAAATTGATCACAAGTAAATGTCTTAACCTCCATTCCAGTGATGTAGTTACAAATATGGATCTTATTTGGTCATTTTAATGCCCAACATTTTTGTTGTTCCATTTCAAATGGTATTTCTCACAGTTTAATATCCAGGACAAAGGGCATCATAGAAGTTCCAATTGGTAAACTAAAAGTTTAAGACAGACAAACAGACAAACAGACAAACAGCGTCCAGACCTTCCAGGTCCGCCTATGCCAACCGCATCATGGTTCCTCGCACGCATAGAATGGCTGCCACTCTCTGGAACAAACTCCCAGACCAGATCAGATCAGATCAATCGAGTCTCATGCTGCCTTCTACAAGGCCTTAAAAACTAAACTCTTTGTCTGACAGGGCATATCCCCCATGCGCAATGTTTTACATATGCTACCTCACTGAACTGTAAGGCACATACCATGCAATGTAGAATACTGTACTCTGTAACTAACATTGTAAGCAACTGTTTGTAAGCTTTTCTTCGTGGGCGGCTTATTGTAACAAGCCTGCCTTCTTAAGTATCCTTTATAGCGCCTCGATGCCTGTGGGCTGCAGTGCGCTCTACAAATCCAAAAAAATAAAAAAATAAAATTAAAAGGTTCAACTAGAATATTATGGTCACTAAGCTCCGAGTCCCTGACATGAACACTGGAACACATATCAAATAGATCCATGGACACAAACATACATTTTAAAATAGAAGAGAAATTACCCCTTTTCCAAGTGTATTTCTTCATAGTGTTGTCTACGAAATTCCCATTGAACATACTTTTACCACATGCTACAATGCTGATATTTCATCTTCTGAACTAAGGGTTCATTAAGCAAGTCGGGATCATGATGGGAGCATGTGTCATAGACACAAGTTGAGTTCAGATCACCTGGTAAGATTATATATCCATTGTTACCATTGGTAAACCACTCCACAAACAACAGGGATAGGTTACACAATAGTACATTAAGTTCTGAGTGACTCAGTAGCCAATGATGTTAAAAAACATATACACATGTGTGATATTATTGATTTCTTGAGACAAAAATACAGCCAGAATACCCCTGCCCAGATCACATTACTTTGTCACTTTAAATCCTACATCATTGGCCATTAGAACCCCGGAGTGGTGGTCGGTATGCCCTCTAATTGCTGGCTGGAAATCAATGTGGAACCCACAGGGACATCAATTGGGGTCGCCAGAGGTCACAGGAGCGACCTCTGCTGTCCCCCCAGCAGTGCCTGGCATACTTCTGTGGTCTCTGGCCTGGACTGGAGCCTGGAGCTTGCGTTTTTTTATAAATAGTTTGTTACAAACTATTTATAAAAAACTAGCAAGCTCCAGACCAGACAAGACCGGACCAGACACCACGCAAGCCTGGCCAGTGGAAGCAGCGTGGCGCGCTGGTGCCTTCATGTCTGTTACTGGAGCTATGGTTGCCTAGCAACCATAGCTCATCCAGGGATTACTCAGGGAAGAGCAGAGCTCTGAGTGTAGCAGCAGTGAGGCAAGTGGGATTCCTCTCCGGGCTGAGCAGACGGTGACCCAAAGCATAAGGGGTGCATGATGGTCCACAATAAAGCACCACGCTTTGAAAATGTGTCCATAGCCATAAGGTCTAATAGCTTGATGTGCTAAAAAGTAAAGTTTGCTTGATATATTGGTGTGAGTAGGTTAGTTGCATACTGAGCCCCTGCCCTTATAGCAGATTTTCTTTTGCTGCAGTCAAGAGGGACAGCGCTGAGCAGCTTGGGTATATCGTCACTTTTTAGCATTTCATTATGAATACATGCGAATGGAACATGGACAAATATGCATTTTCAACATGAAACTCCTTGATCCATAGTTTAAAAAGTTTGGCATCGATTTGTTAGCCTTCACAGTGAGATGGCAGCAATGTAATATTCAATCTGCTGCTTTGAAAATCTAAAACATAGACTCAGTGATTTACTGTGCAAACTGTAGAGCGAATAGGCAATAGCATAAGTAATGCTGCTCGCTTATTTCGACTGACAATGTGTTCAGTTCAAAGCGAGGATGCATCTTGGAACTTAGTGCATTATCGAAAACGTTGTGTACAGTTTTAAAAATATTTCTTAAAAAGAATGCTAAGCAGTCCGATAGACGTGTTATAATAACAGCTTTGTAGACCACTGTAGATGACTATAGCAGCCACGGAAGGCCCAGAGACTAGGTTTGCTAAGGATTTTATCAAGGTCTCACCACAGCTCTGATTTATTGGTGAAAGAAAGAAAAAGTAAAGTGTCCGAGTTGGTTGGTTGCACACGGAGCCCCTGGTCTTGTGGCAGAATTTCTTTTGCTGCAGCCAAGAGGGCCAGCGCTGAGCAGCTCAGGTCCACAGCCCTGATTTATTGGTGAAAGAAAGAAAAAGTAAAGTGTTCAAATTGGTTGGATACACACAGACCCTGTGGTCTTGTAGCAGAATTTATTTTGCTGCAGTTTAGAGGACCAGTGCTGAGCAGCTCCGGTCCACAGCATTCACTGGAGGGGTGAAGTGTACAGGCGCCTACCCCAGGCTTGTGCACCCCATGATATCAGGTGGTGCTGTGCCAGTGAAGGAAGAGCAACTGTATAAGAACACGTGTTCTCTGGTGAAATATTCTCCCTCTCTCCCCCTTCTATCCAAGCCTTCCCTTATCCCTACACCCGCCTAGCCATCCCTGTTCCCCCAAAATGTGATTTTGCTCTGTAGTCATGTTGAGATAACAGGGTGGATCCACATAAAGAGGGGGTTTATCGTTTGGGTTCATACACTTCTGTGATAATATGGGCATTGACACACTGCTTCATATGATGATTCATTCTTGTATTAAATGTGTGTCATATTACATTGATATTGTAACCATATGTTCATAGTGTACTGAGGGATACTGCCTTAGGATGCCTCTCCCGGTGATCTCATGTGGGGCGGGGTCAAATGACATCACTTCTTGTGATGTCACTCGGGGCCGGGGCATGTGATGTTTCTTCTTATACCCCTGGCATTTTGGTGAAATGACGTCCCTGGGAACCCATCTAAAGAAAGGGAGGAGGGAAGCCAAATTTGCTGTAATGAAATAAGCGTGTGGGATCTTAAAAAGGTACACAATTCAACGTTGTGAACTAACTGTCTAAATCCACATGCATTCCAAGAGATAATATTCACTTGGTAGCTCTTAGTAAAGCTGATGCTTTAGACCATTTAGTTGGGAGGTGGAATTCATTAGGGTCGCCATGAGCCATGTGCAATCTGACTCCGCAGGCTGATTGTCATGCTGAGCCACTACTCTGGCTCCACTGCCACGGCCCCCCCATGGTTATAGTCAGGTCTGCCCGCTCATCCTTATCCTGTAAATTGTATAGAAGCATGTCTATATGACCATCCACATTGTTCACCTTGGTGGAGTCAAAGGGCACAAGACCGTTCCCCAACAGTCTCAGGGTACTTGCCTCATTCATTAAATTAATTAAGTACAATTTTGGATGGTATATCCTATGTAACCCGATCATCTATATTTGGATCCAAGAATTCAACACGCTTTATATCTTTTGATGTAATAAACCTTAAATTAGGTATTTTATAAAATAGTATTAGTACATTAGTTATATGCAAAAGTATAGGCCTGTCTGTCTAAAGAGATGCTCTACTAATAGTTTGGAGACGGGATTTAGATTTGGCACAGTTATTGAATCGTCCCCCAAAAATGCGATCAGATTAAATGTGGCTTCACTATCAGAATGTAGTTTACAGGAGCCTAGGTTCCCATTTTCAGGCACAAAAGTTATTGATGTCTGGGTCGAATCAGAGGAACATGTTGCAAACATCACACACAGGGCAAGGTGCTATTCCATACCGCATGGTCCAAAATATTCCCCTCCACATTGTCCACAATCTCCTCAATTTCTCGGACACCCAGATTTAGTACAAAAGGGGCACTCACCCCTTAAATTTCACAGGTTCTATCAGTGCATTTCTGACACCTAATGTTTTCAGGCTGCTCTTCATAGTTCAGCCTTCCCCAAAGTTCATGGGCTCTTTCACAGAGCATTGCCACTCTCTAAATTACAGAAATTCTATCAGCCATCCCCTTACATAAAAGTCTCTCCCACAAAGCATTGGAATTGTTTTAGAAGTCTCCTTGAAAGGACAGTCATTAGCACATGAATGCCACATTTTTCACACCTGTGCAGCATCCTCCAGTAGGGACTTAAGGGGCTGCAGAAAAAGCATGGAGGTCATTTCACCAAAATGCCAGGGGTAGCAGAAGTGACATCACACGATCCTTGACCTCTGATGACATCACAGGAAGTGATGTTGTTTGGCCCACCCCAAAGTGATATCACTGGAAGTGACGGAACTCGACCTTTCACCTTTGACAAAACAGGAAGTGGCATCACATAGCATTGTTCTTAAATACACTATGAAAAATATGGTTACGATATCACTCTAATGTGATAGACAATTCATACAAGAATGGATCACCATATGTATTGTTAATATCAGTGTGTGTAGGACCGTATTACCAAATTGCTGTAAATGCAAGCAGACGTCCAAGTCCAAATGATAATGATGTGCTATTATACTGCACTTAGGCTTAAGTGCTTTATATAGAACAAATATAAATATCACCAAATCTATGTTGGTAATCATTTATCGACATCAGAAGGATGAAAGGCTAAGTTGGCCTTGCCAGGATTCGCGCCTGCCACTGACACACATTGCTGCAGCGAGCGCTCAAAACACACTGTGCAAGCTTACCGGCTATAGCTCGCTTACCGGCTATAGTAACATGAGCAATTGTATATCTGAATGTTCTCCAGGTCCAAAAGCAAATAACACCCTGTAGTTGATAGCATTAAACTGGTAACTGAGATTTAACACCAAGCCAGTTCATCTACTTTTAAGACTTCAGATGTTGGCGAGGCTTCATAACTGTGTATTAAATAATTTAGAGGAGCACTAGGATCCCTACTCTGGGCACTCCTTACCTCATATATGCAACCCAAACATCCTCAACAGCATGCCAGGGAGATAGGAAAAATAGACAGATTACAACAATGCATTCATTGTGGCACAATGAAATCAGGGGCCACTTTATGTGCTATAGTCAAACATTTCTAGACTGTACACAAGTTTAAAGGCACACGGATTTTGTCAAGTGACTGAGGACACCGAGATGAAATGACTTGTGATGATCGTAACAGAGACAACGGCAGAAAAAAAAAACATGCTATAACTGCACCTTGTAGAAATGGAGAACTCAGGGGTCGCATTTGCGACCCCTGCCGACCCCCAAATGATGTCCCTGGGCAAATGCCTCTCAGGTGAAGCCTTAATTGCCATGGAGACCAGCTCCCCACAGAATAGAGTCACCATGCAAAGCAAACAGAAGGTTTCTGCAAACCTCCTTACCCAGTGCGATTGAGTCTGCCAAAATGAAGCAACAGACAGTGGTGTGCTGCTACTATTAGCTGCTTGTCTGGCCTACACTAGCAACAGGGGCCTGCTGCTTCCCATAGTTGGCAGTGCAACTCGCTGTGGTTGGTCAGACTGGGTAGTGACAGGTTTTTCCACCTGCTGCTTGGCAAGGCATGCCCAGTAACTATTGCATCCTGCCTTCCTGATCCTGACAGATGCTAGGATCTGAATTCTCACCAAAGATTGTGGCAGACAGGTCACTGGTGCAGGTCAGTCTTGCTGGGGGACTGAACTGATAAATCTCCTGTTGTCATCAACACATTTGGTTGTGTATTGACATCACCTCCAGGGCGCAGCCCCAGCATCTCTGCCCCACCTAGCATTCTTTCCCAGCCCTTCACCATTAAGTAGACTGCACACTTGTTATCACACCCAAGACCATAAGGTTGTGGGGGAACTCTTTGTTCTCTGACACTACTATGCCTGCCTTTTCCCTTTTGCTATGGCAGGAGCAGACCGAGGCTCCTTCCCTTCACCTCCCCATTCGACTCTGCCACCTCCTCTCTCAATTAAATCCACTGCATGCAGTTTCAGTACCACATGCGGGTTCTCCCCCTGAAGCTCCTCATACAAAACCTCCCCCTCTTCTGCATCTTCATCCTCCTGAGTAGAGCTCACGTCTTTACTTTAATCAGACCTAGTTGTCAAGAACTACCTCACTGCCATCCAGGGTGCTTCTAGCAACTGCCTCCTCTTCCAACATGATGCGCCTGCCTGTCTTCCTCCAGCACCATCTTCAAGCCCTACTGCTCCACCAAAGGCTTTGCCTCTGTGGAGTCCTTCACTGGATACTATGAATTCCCTGTAGTTGAACTCTATGGGGGCTGCTACAATGGCCCTGACTCTTCTTCGACTCCTCCTCCTCCATCTCCTGAGGCGATCCCCGATGACTCAGTATCTCCTAGCTCAAATGCAGCAATGCTGAATGGCTCGTATATGTGATCCATTGCCAGCAACAATCAGGGACGTCATTTCACCAAAATGCCAGGGGCAGCGGAAGTGACATCACATGACCCTTGACCTCCCTGATGACACAGAAAGTGATGTAATGTAATTTGCCTCGCTCCAAATGACATCACAGGAAGTTATGGCACACAACCTTTTAACCCTTGACATCACAGGAAGTGGCATCACATAGCATTGTCCTTCAGTACACAAATAAATATGATTACAATTTCACTGTAATATGATTAGTTGTTTGGAAGGGTCATTCAGTTTGTGTCAGCTCTCATTTATTGAATAATCACTTGGAGTCATAAGGGTGATGTAAGTTTATTTAATTCAGAAGGTGGTTTGCCATATTGGTAAACCATTTTGTAAATTGGTACATTACAAGTAGCTTCATAGATAATAGTAACCTCTAGTACTAATCTCTCACTGTAATAAGGTATACATGACAAAGTATGGGTGGGTTAAGGAGTTTGATGCAAGTGTTTAGTGACACACCTGATGCTCTCTTCTCTTTTTAGATTGGGCTATTAGGTGTCGCTTGCAACACCTATATGCCGTAACAATTGCATTAATGTACAGATGGGGAGAAATGGGATAGGAGACGGGCCACAGCGCTTGTAGGTTTTGTGTGGTTATTTGCCCACTCTTTGACTGCCCAGAGCCATTCTAATCCATATGGCCATTCCCACCCAGTTCCTACCCCTCCCTGCCTAAAACACCTCCTCCTGGGAAGTTGATTTAATCAACCCTTACCATCAAACATTGCACTGAAGTGCCTGCCAACGTTCTTTCAAAGAAGTCTGCTGAGAGTCAATGGCTTAAATGGAGTTATAAACCCACTTCTAGTGTAATTAAAATGTCTTATCAGGTCTGCCTCAAGTCACTGGATTTATAAGCCCTACACCTGTCCTTCACCGAAGTCATGTTAAAATCAAGCACTTGCAAATCCAACCATTTTGGTGACTGTATAGGTATTAGGCATTTTCCAGGCATTTCTAATAGGTGGCTAGGTACCATTTTACACCAGCTACCACCAAACCTCAGTTAATACCACTATGCCTGGCAAATGCCCATCCCAAGCCTACACAAATGCCCAAATTGTTGGCATTGCCAATGCTTGTGACATATCTGGTATGGTGCATTCAAAAACATCATTTGATCTGCATGGGGGTAAAACTTGACTTGCTGGGCTTAATCTGTCGCTGTTGCTTTGTTTCATCACTTTGATATCAAGAACATTATCTGCTACGTGAGATCCCCCAATGTGGGGGCCTTCCAAATGATACCCACATCGAATGTGTAGTTCCCTTGAGGTTCTGCTGCCCAAATGCATTACATTGGGCTTGACTGCTGCCACAAGCAATTTTAGGAGACACTTTGCAGACCATTGTCAGGTGTGTCATTGTGACTTACTGTGGGATATATTGACAAACTCAACGGCATTGCACCACATCACCAAGCTACATTGCGCAAGAAACAGCAACCTGGCGGTGCTGGCTCCTGTGCGCACCAGGACCTCAAAACTGTTGGCAGCAACAAAAGCTGGCTGCACCATCCTGCCTAGAACACTTCAGGCAAGATGGAACAAGGGGATACACTGAACAAGTATGCCAGTGTGTTCTGAGACATATATATGGAATAAAGTGGAAAGGCGGCGCTGCTTTGCTGCAGAAAGCCAAAAATTCCCCTTCAAAATGAAACCTTTTTCACCATTTCAAAAAGCGGTTTTATGCTATTTCCATCTGTGCATTCTGAAACCACTGTGATGGAAACGGCCCTGCCAGGTCAAGGTCCAGGATACTTCATTGTGCTTCAGAAAAACCAGGCATAATTCCTGAATGACAGGTCCTGTCAAAGTAGATTTGAAAGAAATCAACAAGCAACTTTCTATAAGTGCGCAGTTTTACATCTAATTTTGTGGGCTATCTTTTAAAACTTTGTAGAACTCATTGCCGCATGGGGAACAGAAGTTACAAAATATGACAGATTCCAGGGAAAGTATTAAAGTATTAATGTGGCAAACATAACATTTTGAACATGCATCCCTGGGGAAAAGTCACATTTGTGTACAAAATTGTGGAATTTTAGGCCAAATCTTTGATGTGTAAAGTTACCTAAAGGTATCAGAAAGGCGAAAGAAGGTTGCGCAGACCTAGGATTGGACTGTTCTGGGCTGCACATAATATGTAACCTGTGTGTATAATTTGCCAAGAGATTGCAAGTGAAGAAATGCATTTTTTGGCAAAATCGGATTTTAAGTAAAGTAAATGTGGGAGTGTTTGGACATTGTAAACCTCACCTCATAAATCTGACATTATTCCCTTAGAAATCCAACCGACTGAGAGTGAGGCGGAGACTAGCTCCCCTGCCCAATCCAAGTAGTTTAAGGGCGGGTGTCACGAACCACTGATTCTGGCCCTTCTGAACTTCGTGGTCCATGATGCAACGCAACATCAGGTCGGTGATTCTTCCAACATGGGCGACGGCCCAGAAACGCTGCGCTCTAGTCTTTACACGCAACGTTCTGCTTCCTAGAAAACGGACACGCCCCCGTGGCTCTGCACGTCTCAACGCAACTGCTTAGAGTTGTTTGTCGTGTGTAGCGAGTCCCTTGACCCATGCTATTTCCAGTTCCTTACCCCTTTTTTCCCCTTCTTGGAACCCCCTCCTGATTCTTGCCTTGCTTCTGCTAGCTTTATCACCTTTTATCCCGGATCCCGTCTCGTGCTCAGTGCCGCGGTCTTCCCGGCACTCTCTGAGCATAGGACGCCTGCCCCCTCTCCTTCCGGATTCTGTCGCTGAGCATTCCTGGATACTGAACGCTATCCTGCTTAAGGCAGTCGGCTTACCTCACGCTGGAATCCAAAGACTCACGCCCCTACCTGTACAAGTCTCGATCAGTGAGGAAGAAGGAAGGTGCTCCCAAAAGGACCACAAACAAGGAAAAACAGGTGAGAAAGAAAGAAGGGTGTGACAGATTGAGACGCCAAAAAACTGATATCGAAGTAGACATGGAAGCCGCAGTCCAAGACCTCATGAGAGGGATGCAAGAATTAACCACAGAGGTTCAAAATCTGAAGGCCAAAAATGCAGCATTAAAACAGCTTGTCTTGTCCCGGGATTCCGTGTTCAAAGAAAGAGCCCTGGTAGGGGGTATAGTGGACAAATATGATGACTCTTCCAAGTCCCTGCGTTCCTTCCTTGACTCCTGTCTGGTGCATTTCACGTTCAAACCCTACTATTTTTCCACACCTCGGACTAAGGTAGGGTTTATAATATCTCACCTCACGGGCAATGCCTTAACTTGGGCGACTCCCCTAGTCAATTCGGGAGACCCACTCTTGGATGATTACAATGGATTTATAGAAGCCTTTAAGGCCATGTTTTATCGACCAGAACTTGTCTACAGTGCAAAAGAAAGACTTCTCGAATTCCAGCAAGGAAGTCAGGATATGCTTACTTACGTGACTCATTTCAAACAGCTAGCTAAAGAAGCCGATTGGTCGCAAGAAGCTAGTTTACCCTATTCCGAAGGGGATTGAATGACGAAGTCAAGGATGAGTTAGCCAGAGTAGCCCGTCCAAGTTCCTTCCAGGCCTTAATGGACCTTTCCTTACAGATTGAGTTCAGAATCCAGGAGAGAAAGGCAGAGAAAAGAAAATCAAAGACAACATTCCCAAAGACAACCGTAGAATATCATTGCCTCAAGGAAGCACCCACTCCACGTTCCTCAGATCCTGAACCTATGCAGTTGGGTGCCTTCCGTGGACCAATTTCTCCACAAGAAAGTATCCGTAGGATCAATACTGGACTTTGTATGTATTGTGCCTCTGATAAAAATCTTGTGAGAGAATGCCCAATAGCACCACCCCGGCATTCGGGAAACTCCAGCTCCCGATCCTAAGCGGAGCACAGCTTCGGGAGAGAGATGCCTGCTCTGCATACATTTCTTTTTTGAATACGCCAGGACAAAACACCTTAGTGATTCTCCAGACAATCTTGTCACCTGCTGAGAAAGAATCATTCCCCATCCTGGCCCTAGTGGACTGTGGTGCCATGGGTGATTTCATAGACCATGAATTGCCTGTGAGGCTCAATAGTCCTCAAGAACCCAAAGAAATAATACAACCTGTCGAAGGAATTGACGGGAGACCATTATTGTCCGGGCCCATTACTCACCAAACCAAGGAACTACTACTTTTGATAAACAACCGCCAGGAAAAGCTCTGTTTTGGTATCATAAAAGCCGCTCACTACCCCATGGTTTTAGGCATGCCCTGGCTTCAGAAACATAACCCATACATCAACTGGGCAGCCGGATCTCTATTTCTAGGTTCTGAATTCTGCCTGTCCCATTGTTTGTCTCAAGACTCATTGCAAAACCCTACTGTGAACTCCTGGAATCTCAAACAATTGCCCCAATGTGTATCCAACATTACCCAAGTACCGGAGATTTATCAACAATATTCGGATGTTTGTTCAACAGCCATTGTTCAAGCTCTTCCACCCCACAGACCTGAGGATTGGGCCATTGACACAGATGCTTCAGCAGTGATCCCATTCGGCAGAATGTTCATATTATCCAAACCCGAAAAAAGGGCCCTACGAGAATACCTGGATACCAACCTGGCAAATGGGACTACTCGTCCTTCGAAATCTCCAGCCGGTGCTTCTCTATTCTTCGTTCCAAAGAAAGACACCAAAGAACTTTGACCCTGTTTGGACTACCGTGGTCTCAACCAATGTTGAGACCACTCTCAAGGATCGTTATCCTCTACCACTCATTTCTGACATACTGGAGGCAGTTCAGGGTGCTGTCATCTTCACTAAACTCGATCTTCGGGGTGCTTATCACCTCATTCGGATAAAGGAAGGCGACAAATGGAAGACGGCCTTCAGAACCCCTTTTGGCCATTTTGAATATCTAGTAATGGCCTTCGGTCTCGCCAATGCCCCTGCGGTCTTTCAGCGGTTCATGGATAGAGTCTTCTCAGATATGCTGTTCCTTTTCGTCATCGTATACCTGGAAGATATACTGATTTATTCTAACGACCCCCAGATCCATCAGGAACATGTAAATGCAGTTTTACAACGTTTACGAGAACACAAACTCCTGGCCAAACCAGAAAAATGTCTCTTCCATGTCTAGACCGTTCATTATCTTGGATTTGTGCTGAGCTCCAAAGGAATCGGAATGGATCCTGCCAAGATCGACTCCATACTCTCTCGGCCAGCACCTACTACTGTAAAACAGATTCAATCCTTCCTGGGACTTGCACATTTCTACAGAAAATGTATCCCCACGTTTTCTGACATAGTGCATCCCATAGTAGCACTCCTAAAGAAGGACACACCATTTAAATGGTCTATTGCTCAAGAGGCGGCCTTTCAGGAGCTGAAACAAAGATTTACTCACGGTCCTATCTTGGCCCAACCCGACATAAATCGGCCCTTTCTGGTGGAAACAGATGCATCAGACTACTCTATTGGTGCGGTCTTAAAACAAGAATTTGAAGACAAGGTGGAACATCCTATTGCCTACCTATCCTGCACATTGACTCCCAGCGAGAGCCACTACTCTGTCCTGGAGAAGGAGTTATTGGCCATCCGACAAGCCTTTACCGACTGGCACCATCTACTCTTGGGCGCTAAATATCCAGTACAAGTACGGACAGATCATTGAAACTTGCAAGTCCTACAGTCCCTGGAATGCAGAAACAGTCGTCAAGCCTGTTGGGCCTTCTTTTTTGGCCAGTACCAATTCCATATTCACCACTTTAATGGAACTAATAACATTATGGCAGATGCCTTATCCAGGCGTCCTGACTACGAGCCTGTCGAAGCTCGTGCCTTCCCGAAGATGTTTCCAAACACTGTGTTTGTGGCACAGGCGAATTCCCTCCTGGAAAACGTCAAAGCCGAAACACCCTCTTCCGATCTCTGGGAGGATTACATCAGGACTAATCAATGGAACCTAGTTATGAAAGATGGTTTTCTCTTCAAGGACAAATGATTGGCAATACCCACACAAAAACTGAGAGACAAGATCATGAATCTATGTCATGATACCTTCCATTCGGGTCATTGTGGCATCACTACCACTCTCCGCCTCATTCAGAGACAATTCTGGTGGCCGAAGATGATTGCTGATGAAAGAACTTACATCCCAACCTGTGCAGTGTACATTCAAAACAAACATGATAACAGAAGACCTGCAGGGCTCCTACATCAACCCGCATTACCAACACGCCCTTGGGAAACTATCTCCACAGACTTCATCGTAGAATTGCCCCAATCCAGAGGATATACAACCATAATGGTTATCATCGATCTGTTTACCCATATGGCTCACTTCACACCTTTGTTCAAACTACCATCCTCACTTGAATTGGTTGGGATATTCCTAAAACATATATTCTGGCTTCTTGGATTACCTTCCAAGATCATCTCCGACCGAGGACCACAGTATATATCCCAGTTCTGGAAACAACTATGCCAAATACTAGGCATCCAGCGTGCATTATCTTCGGGATATCATCCTTGACTAATGGAGCAACGGAACATATAAATCAGACCCTGGAACAGTACCTCCGCTGTTTTGCAACCAAGGTCCAGGATGATTGGTCACTTTTGGTTCCTGTAGCTGAATTCGCTTACAACAATTCAGATCATTTGGCTATCAAGACAAGCCCATTCTTTTGCAGTCAAGGATTTCACCCTTCAGTTCTGCCATCTTTCCTACCACATCCTACCCCAGTTCCCTCAGTTGATTCCTGGATTGAAACACTAGAAAACGTACATAGGGACGCAAAGGAGCACCTGGAGAAAGCCAGGAAAGAAGTCAAGAAATATGCAGATGCGGAGACCTAGCCCTTCATATATAATTGGGGATACAGTTTGGTTATCCTCAAAACTTCTCCCTCGACATCTACGGCCTAATAAACTGGCTCCCAAGTATTATGGACCTTTCTCCATTAAGGAAATCATGAATCCAGTGGCCTTTCAACTTCAACTTCCAGAATCCTGGAAGAGGATACATCCGGTCTTCCACACTTCCTTATTGAAACCGTATGCACGGTCCACCAGAACTACTCCTAAACCTAGCCCTGTGCTCGTCAATGACCAGATTGAATTCGAGGTCTCCAGGATATGTGATTCTAGATACAGACGGGGTCAGCTCCAATATTTGGTGGAATGGGAAAGGATACCCCCCCAGCAAACGCACCTGGGAACCTGTCTCAAATATGAATGCCCCATGTCTAGTACAAAGGTTCCATTGAATACATCCAGGCAAACCCGGTGGTGCTGGGTTTAGGAGGAGGCATGCTGTCATAAACCACAGATTCCGGCCCTTCTGGACTTCGTGGTCCATGATGCAACGCAACATCAGGTCTGTGATTCTTCCAACATGGCCGACGGCCCAGAAACGCTGCGCTCTAGTGTTTACACGCAACGCTCTGCTTCCTAGAAAACGGGCACGCCCCCGCGGCTCTGTGCGTCTCAACGCACTGCTTACAGTTGTTAGGCGTGTCTATCGAGTCCCTTGACCCGTGCTATTTCCAGTTCCTTACCCCTTTTTTCTCCTTCTTGGAACCCCCTCATGATTCCTCCCTTGCTTCTGCTAGCTTTATCACCTTTTATCCCGGATCCCATCTTGTGCTTGGTGCCGCAGTCTTCCCGGCACTCTCTGAGCATAGGACGCCTGCCCCTCTCCTTCCTGGATTCCGTCGCTGAGCATTCCTGGATACTGAACGCTATCCTGCGTAAGTCAGCTTACCTCACACTGGAATCCGAAGACTCGCACCCCTACCTGTACAAGTCTCGATCAGTGAGGAAGAAGGAAGGTGCTCCCAAAAGGACCACAAACAAGGAAAAACAGGTGAGAAAGAAAGAAGGGTGTGACAGCGGGCGTAGTCAACCCTGCTCAACCTCTACCTTGATGATGTAATTTTGTATTATAAATAAGGATCAGTGACAAGACCCTGGACACACTCTTCCTGATTTCCTGCGCTGCGTTCCTGTTCCTGTTTCATCCTTCAGACTCCAGACTCCAACTACAAGGCCAAGCATTGCTGATCCTATTCCAGCAAGGCATGCCCTACAATATTTAAACCCACTAATCTCCCAGTAACCAGGAGAAATGGTTGTACTTTTGGAATCTTAATCCAGCTTGGCTTGCCGCCACTCACTGCATGCTGCTGCTATCCTGCTACCCTGATGACCTATAGTATCCAGTAACCAGAATTGCCAGTCCAGAAGAACTATCCTTTGGTATCCAGTTCCTGCCCAGCTGATCCTGTCCCGCTGATATTGTCTGGCTGTCCTTTGTTAGACCAGATCCGTGTGGTGACCAGACCGCTGACTGTCCAAAATCCAAACTAAAAAGTGGACTGTGAGTATCAATAGGAACGATAGAAAACTATAGTATGCCTTGTATTGCCTTGTCCTTAGCTCCACTCTCTAACTCATCCTATCCTTATATTGATAACTTGTAATATTGTCAAAAATCATTCTTGAAACCCTACCTTTGATTTCTTGTGCTAGAGCCAACATCTTTAATAATTTTGTCTCGTGAAATCCTAAGCCCTTAGTCCTCTTTCGAGTGATCGGCCCGGTTCTGCCAGGGCAGGCGCGGAGATGCTAGGGTTGAATTTGCGAGTCAACCCTGGAGCTCACTGTGTCTCAATCTGGTAGCCTAGCCTGAATTCTCTAGTCTACAGTAAAACTGTTCTTGTCAAAACTGATTTCTTTTCCTTTTTCGCACCTTCATTTTCACAAAACGCACCTCACTAGATCTTGCATAACTCACTCAATTTACCAGCTGGAGACCTAATTTCACAGAATCCGGGAGTGACTAGAGGATCAAGAAGGGACCTCCAGTAGCAGCGCCTCTGAGTCTGAGGGTGAGTGGACTTGGGTGACTTAAACAAACAAACAGTTCTGGTACAGAATCAAATTGAATTATTAGATAAAATCCAGACTGATCTATATTCAGCAGAACAAAGATTACGGAAGAGCCAAGAATTGGAGGTAGAATCTAAAGATTATGTCACAAAATTAAAAGAGGATTTGGCTCTCCAACAGCATGAAAATGTAGATCAAGAGACCAAATTATAGACATTGAAAGAGGAGTGTAAGGAAAAGGTTGACTCACTGCAAGAGAGTTAACAGAAGCTGGCACAACAATTATATTTTAATAAAGCCTGCACAGAACAGGTAGTTACCCTACAAAATCAGATAGAAACATTGGAAGAGGAAAATAATAGATTAAATATGAGAGACCTCCACTCTCAATAGGAATTTGATCAGGGGCGCCAAAAATCGAACACTATCAAAAAACTAAGAGATGACCTGGCGGAGCAGAGGGACACCCTAAATCAAGAGAAAGACACCCTAGGCCAGGAAATAAGCTAGTTAAAAACCGAGTTACAGGAAAGTAAGTTGGCCCTCCAGGAGCTAAATGAACTAAGAACAGAGCATGGGAAGCTACTGGAGCACTCCAGCCGGGTAGAAGGTGCTCTGAAAGAGAACACCCAAGCCAAAGACACACAAAACCAGAAGATGAATCTCCTGCAACAGAAAATGTGTCAGTATTCCCAAAACATGCAGGAAGCGCAGAGAGACAATGAGGCCCTCTGTGAAAAATTAGAGGGGCTCCACCAGCAAGTGGCAGCACAAGAGCGGATCATTGAGGCCAATAAAGCCTTGATGGATGAACAAAAGGCTCAGATCTTTGCTTATTACCAAGAAGCAGGGGCTGAAAAAGAAAAGCTAGCAAGGTTGGAGAAAGAGGGTGCTAGACTAAATCCTAACTAGAGGGGCCCTGAACAGGTAAAGAGGGACAGGGCAATCCCTGACATAGCATAGGGACCTCTGTACTCAGGGACTCAAACCCATTCAATACCATGAACACAGCCAACTTCATGTCTACTGGCTCACATTAGCCGGGAGCCATGGGGCTGGCAGAATTCAATAGGTTTGGTAAGATGGGACTGCCAGATCAGCGCCCTCCTGAAATTGATGGACGGGCGTCCCTGCACAGGTACCCAAATGTTAGGGCTGATATCTCTGACAAGGAAGACTCCTATGAAGGGAGGGTCAGGGAATTAGATCCATTGAAGTGCTGCCTTCCAAGGGACCAGTTGGTTAAATCTGATGTGAAACTACAGGAAATAAGGCCCAAAAAGAGCATCCTTAAAACCTCTACCTAGTTAAGGCAGTGGGGGCAATACTCCACCAGCCCATGGAGCAGGGAAGTGTCTAAGACTCTTATGAGCACCACAGGAGTAGAGAAACTAGCCCCCAACATTCTGTGAGCCCTTCTCAAGCTCACAGAATCCGGGAGTGCCTAGAGGATTAAGGAGGGACCTCCAGTAGCAGCGCCTCTGAGTCTGAGGGCGGGTGGACTCGGGTGACTAAAATAAAGAAATCAAACAAACTTAAGAGAGCTATGAACAAAGATCCCATTAGGCAGATTAAGGACATTAGGAGTTTCATAACTCCATATTACAAACATGCGAAGTATTCTCTTTGGGAACACTTAGAACTATTTGAGCAAATGATGGACACTTTTCATATGAAGGGCAGCCAGAATTGCATAGATTATGTAAAATGGACCTTCTCCCCTGAATACTCTAGTTTCTTTGCGGGACTGGAGCACCAGAACCACTCAAGATTGTCCACCTACAGGGTGGCCATCTTGAAACACTTTTCCGCCCACAGAAACCCCCAAGAGGCCCGCAAGAGGGCCTACAATCTGCAGTGTGGGGAAGATCAGGCCCCACAAGAATTTGTGCAGGAGCTCAAACACGCCTTTGCACAGGCCACCAGGAGGGTGCGCACAGATAGTCGGGAGTTCATCACCACCTTCCTTCATGCCCTCCCAAAATATAAAATGACCCAGCTGGTGAGGGACTTTCATGAGAAAAGATCGCTGGACTGGCTCATAGAGCAGACGACCTGCATTTATGAGGTCCAAAAACCTGCAGATAAAAAAATCCAAACAAAAAGCCCAAACCAGCCGACACCCCTGCTGCTGCTAAGGTGGCAGAAGTGAAGGTTGCCCCCATTTTAGATCTGGAGATGGGGGGGCCTAAAAATATACCTGTACCAAATCAACCCAATCAAAGACCCAGAAGACCCTCTGGCCAATCCCAGACAGGTGGTAGTCAGGGAGGTAATCCCACAAATGCAACCCCTAACAGACCAATCATGGGGTATGTATGGACTCCCCCCGCCCAAGGGGGGATCCAACCAGGTAGGTACCGCCCCAGAAAACTTCCCTCCTCACATTCCCCAATCCGGGGGAAGGGAGGCCAAGGGTGGAGGGTTACCAAAATTCTCAATACCTAGGGTACTATGGGAGAAGGGATAGTTACCCATCCTGGGACTCACCTAGGGTTGACCAGAGACCCCTTTACCAGCTAGAACGGGTGTCACAACTGGAGCACCAGGTCCAGAACCTATCCTAGGATCTGGGTCGTATGTTGAGGGCTCAACAGAACCCTCAGATGAATATGGCGGCTCAGAACCCCACCAACCAAGGGTCTGGTACTCCAGAACAATGACGGGGAGAGCACCCGGACAACTCAACGGTTACAGAGATGGAGGCACGGGGGAAGGGAGGTGTAAAGCCCTAGAGGAAGCTTCCTTCCTCACCTGTGAAAAGCCCCTGGACACCCCCGAAAGTCTACAACCCAGGGAACTGAGGGTGGGTAGGAGAAATAAGGAATCCAAAAAGGCCCATTTTGTGGAGGAAGTCAGTGTCCTCCAATTTGAAGGGGACGAATCCTTAGGTGATTCTGGGAAAGAGATCTTCTCCTTCAAGGACAGGGGAACTCCTCCCAAAGAAAAATGGGTCCCAAGCAATCCAAATGAAGACTGGGTGAATGTGGGGACTGAGTCAGAATCGCCCATCATTGAATGCCAGAATGAGCATCAAGGAAACAACACTGTCCAAACCAAGTCTGGTGACTGCCTTCAAAAAGGGGGGGTGGAGGGGCGGCCCAGAATCAGAAAAAGTGGAGCCCAAAACTCCCCACATATCCCAATGTCAAATTTTTCTTTCAGATCCCCAAGAATCATGACCAAACTACCCCTGTGTCAGAGTCAAAAATAAGGAAATTGACCACCAAACTTGCCCAGAATGTCCATTACCTTTGCCCATTGGAGGATAAGGAGGGTAGATTTTATGCCCCAGTCCAAGTGTAAGGGCAATGTACACTTTCTCACTGGTGGACCCTGGATCCCAATCCACTCTCCTGTCAAAAAGGGCCTTTGATCTGCTGAATTCAGGAAGGAGGGAGAGATACCAGATCCCTCTCACCCTTCTTCCTGGACAACTTCAGAACTTCTATGGGAATCAAATTCCTGTGAAGGGGACTGCGCATTTGGAAATAAAAATTGGGTGACACAAGGTGAAACACCCGGTCATAGTAGTGACTCCAGAGGGCACACCCTGTCTACTGGGGAATGACATCCTGCATAGGATACCCCCACCAATAGACTGTGTGAACAAGGTCCTCTGGACCCAGACTAATAGGCCAATAATATTAAAACATAGTGTCAACCATGTTCATTTAAATGGCACATGCCACATGGTTGAATAAAAACCTGATCACATTGAGTTGCATTTTCAGAACAACCAAATACCTGGCGTGACAGTAATTGCTGTAGGACAACAAACTGGTGATGGGAACTCCTCTCCCTTTCTGAAAATCAACCTTTCTTCCATTTTCAAGTGGCATTCCACACTGGAAATAAATACTTTGAAATTCTATACCAATTCACAATCTGAAAATCCCAATTCCATAGTCAAGAGTGATGAGAAACCAGCTCAAAATTTAGCTGACATTCAGACAATAAGAGAACAGTTATTCATCCCTATTCAGTTAAATGAGGGGAAGGAATCTGTTCTCGCCCGAGTGTGCGTGAACAACGGTAAGAGCTTCATCAGCGAAGCCATGTTCTGACAGCTCCTAAAAGATCCACCCATTTCCACATTTAAATTGATCAATAAGTGGGAAATGGGTCTGGAAACTTCCAATTCCAAACATCTCCTGCCTAGCAGGTGTATGCTCAAAATCTCTATCGGAAACAAAAGCGTAGTGCATAATTGTTAGGTTGTGTGGAATGTCCCTGCTGCATTCTATTTAGGCAGTGACATTCTCAATCTGTTTTCCATTAATTTGGACCTGGTCAATTACAAAGCCTGGTCCCGACTAGCTGGCAATCCCATGGACTTTGATGATTCAGAGAAAGCATTTTGGTCAGCCCAATTGCTGCCATATGCAGTTGAAGTTCAAATTGGAGAGGAGGTCACCAAGCTGGGATGGACGTGACTATTCCCACTTGAATTAAAAACGAAAAGAGGACAGAAACTGCAAAATCCTGACACCTATCTTCACCTCAGCACCCATCTCCAACAGCAGGGGTTGGGGCTAAACCCAACACCATTAGTCAAGGTACAACACAACACCATTCCAATATTGATGGATAACAGCAACCTTAGGAGTATCACTCTTGGCGCAGGCACCATTATTGGAATGGCGGTTGATGACCGCCATTTTTCCATGGATCTAGGTAATGAACTGATAGGACCCATCCCCAATGACTGTTTTGACAGCGATAGTGACAATGACTTACCACCAGACAGAATCTTCACCCGGCAAGAGGTGAATACCCTGGTGTACTCTTCCTGCCCTTACGAGATGACTTGTGACATCAGGCAGGATGAGGTGATCTCCCAGGTCCCCAATGACAGCCTCGCCTACCTGAAACCCTCTCTCCAGGTCAATACTCTCACCAAGGACCTCTCCACCCAGCTGGAGGATGCCGCGGAGATAGCAAAACCGGAAGTCTTTCCAGGCTTCAGGCCTATGGTTGACGAGCAAGTCAACCTAGCTGATGTCTGTGAGACTCCGGAAGAAAAGCAAAAGTTGAAACAAGTACCGAAATCCATACAACATTGATTCCCACAGACCCTGGAATGACTCCAGTGTTTTTGTTCCTTTTCCACAGTTGCTGAGTCTATAGAAGAGGGAACATACTGTGCTGTAGAGTTGCAACCCAGGGATATAGCCTCCAGACACAGCGACAGCCCAGTTGTTTCCAGATTTTTTGAGGGCGAAGTGCCTGGTGGAGCATCCCATACATCTGTCAATGCTGCTGAGGGGTGAGTCCCTAGATTCCATCATTTTGGTGGACACCTTGGCAGTAGTGGGACAGGGTGGTGGTGATGATGCATGTGGCCCCAAACCATGAAAACCTAATTGTAGTTATCTGGGCACATGGATGATGAGAAGGAGGAGGAGTCCATTTCAGGCCTGCCCACGTTGTCAGGTGGGGGTACCACAGGGGTTGGGCAGGATGCACAACTGGCCCTGAGACACAAGGCTGTCCAGTCCACTGTGGAGGGGTCAGCGCAAGCTCCTGTCCCAGTGCCATCTGCTTCAGCACTATCCACCTTTCCCGATGCATGCACCCAGGCAGAGGCCGCACTTCCAGCCGATGTGGCCACCTGGGATGCTGTCCTGCCAATGCTGATGAGTGGCTTGAGGTGAGCTGCTCATACAGCATAACGGGCAGATGGGCCACCTCTTGTCACAACCAGCAGCAGCACTGCTTTCTAGTGGTCTCCCTGGACAGGCCACTGAAATGGCCCCCTCTTCCTCCTCCTCTTTTGTGCCCAGTCATCCTCAACTGAGGCCTCCAGGCCAGCTACCACCATGGCCTCCTATGCCCCTGTCCCACCATTGGCCAGCCTGAATGGGCCTGCATCCCTGCTGGAGGTTGAAGTCCATTCCTTGGCAGATGAGGTGGTCACTGAGCCTACCAAGGAAAATACAGTGTAACAGGCTGTGGCTGTGGAGGAACACCAGGCTCCTGAGGGCACTGCATGTGCTGTACTCCCATGACACAGACTGTCATACAGTCGGAGGGAGTATCTGTGCTGCAGACACATTTCCAGATAGCAGGAGATGTTGACAGTAAGGAGGCAAATCCTGGATGGCATTATTGTATAAGTCATTTGTAACGCACCTGTAGAAAAGTTTTTCTAGGTGCGACACGACAAGGGAGGACAATACTAAAACTCTTACTAGGCCTTGTGTCATTCAGATTGTGCAAGTACAGGAAAAAGTACAGGAAAAACCAGTGCAGGGGAAGTGTCAGAGAGAGGGAAGGAGGAAGTGCAATCAGTGCAGCAATGCTCTGAGTAAGGGCAGCCAGGGCAGTTACGGCTCTGGGTAAGTGCAAGGAGGCAGGTGACTGCAGATGTTACAGCCCATAAGTGCATGGTAGACCCAGAGGCTGTGTAGGGGAGACTGATCAATGAGGTCCTCAGTGAGACTCTGAGGATAGCCAAGCAACCAATCAGCGCTGAGGACAGTTGGTCAGCAGGGGAGGGAAAGAGACAACGCAGAGGAGAAAATGAAAGCCTTGAGCTGCTTCCGGAACTTTGTTAGTCCAGCTCAAGTTTTAGAGGGGCATGGAGGCCATTCCAGAGGGAGGTTCCTGCAGAGGAGAGAGATATATCTCCACTCTCTGCCTGGAGAACTTTCTGACCCTCAGAGAGTTGGAGGTAGCTGAGCGAAGGGCTCGAGAAGGAACGCATTTTGGAAGAGATAGTTGGATGTAGTGTGGACTCTGCCCCCAGAAATCCTTGTGGATGATGCAGAAGGCCTTGAACCTGATCCTTGAAGCCACCAGGTGCCAGTGGAGCGATTTCATGGCTGGAGAGATACAGTCGCTGGGCTTGAGGCCAAGGATAAGTCTTGCAGTCCTGTTCTGGATTAGTTGCAGCTGGCGGAGTGTAGAGAAAGGAAGATTGAGAAAGAGGCTGTTGCAGTAGTCCAGCCTACAGAGAACCAGGGTGAAAGTGGGAAAAGGAAGAATACCTCTGAGGACGTGCAGATGGTAGTGGGCCTTCTTGGCAAGGTCTGTGATGTGCGGAGAGAAGGAGAGCGTGGAATCAAAGATGACACCAAAGTTTTTTGCATCACAGGAAGGTAAAGGAAGAGGGCCCAAAGAGGGTGGCCAGAGTGAAAGAGGGAAAGTGGGAGCAGCAGTCGCAGTGAGAAGGATCTCCATCCTACTGGCATTAAGACAGAGGTTGTTTGGGGCACACCAATCCTGGATCGAGGATAGATAGTCTGGAATGAGCGAGATGTGAGGGGGATGAGTGGGGCCTGAAGGAAAGCTGAGTGTCATCTGCATAACACTTAAAGTTAGAGGAGAAGGTAGCGATCAGGTGGGCCAAGGCATCCAAGTAGACATTGAAGAGCCAGGGTGAGAGGTGTTGGGATGGAAATGAGCCTATCCCACCCCCCAGGCACTTCCAAATAAGGCGTAACTTATATGAAGCAATATAACATACAAGGGGGAGCAATCTGCATCAATAGCTATCACATAATGGCCTTGTAGTGCATAGAGGTAGGTGCTTAACACTAGAAATGCCCATAACCCGCAATGCCATGTTTGTGCTAGGCACAAAACGAGACAGGATGTAGGCTCACACTGCTCATGTTCCCTGTTGACATAGGCCTATTCCTACCCAGTATGCAGGCTCCGCTTGAGCCTTGTTCCCTCAGAAGTCCATTTCCCTCTCGTCCCTTCAGTGTTAAAAATATTTAGTGTTGCCTCCAAGAATGTGGCCAACTCTAAGCGTGACACAGTACCGGGCCCAGCACGGTGACCATTCATCTCCACCAACCTGCCATCGGGCCTCTAACCCGCACCGAGCCAGACCGGTACTGGTCGCACACCGGCAACCTGACCCCACGGCCTCTGCTCCATGACTCTCAGGTCCTAACTTCCATAAAGTGCCCACTACAGATCTAAAGCCCACATGATTGTATTTTTCGCTAGCAGCAACACACATCTCCAATAACAGGAGATACCGGGAAGGGTAAATCAAAGATCAATCCTTAGAGGGGAGACACTGGGTGCAGAGACTGTGGCATCAATGAAGCCCTGATTGTATGGGTCAGCATGACTGTATTTTATCCTCCCCTCTCCCTGGCACCCGTTTCCTGTGCCACCCAGGTGCTTTCCATAATGAAAGAACAGTCTGTCTTAGTTTTTTAGTTTAGTTAGGAAACATTGGGCCTCATTACGAGTCTGCCGGTCCGGAAACAACGGTGGCGGTAAACCCGCCGCCACTGTTGTTTCCAGACCAGCAAATTACAAGTTCTGCAGGCGGGTGGTGTCACTCCCGCCAGGTCTGACCTGGCGGGAGTAATGCCACCCGCCTGCGGTCGGAAATGGAAACCCAGGCTCTGTCATAGGCGAACCGGTGTTACATGGTCCTATGGGGCTCTATGTGAATGGGGAACAACACAGTTACCGCCTCCGGAATTACCAGTACCTGGGGTTGTAATACCCTGGTGTTACCAGGCGGTCCGGAGGCGGTAACTCTTTACGGGTCCAGCGGCTACCTGCCGGTTTTCCCGTCATGGTTATCGCCGGACTCGTAATGAGGCCCATTGTATTTTATGTTTGCCCTGACCTTTACCGCGAGGATGAGCTCAGCTGACCCACGTGGAGCCAAATCGACGGAGAAGAACCAGCCAATTACTGCTTGGCATCCCCTATGGAGCAAGCCCATGTGTACGGTGCCTCCAATCAGTGGCCCTGAACTGTACTCTATGTTGTGACATTTATCAAAGTTATACGCTATTGTTTTCTGAATCCAAGACCAGAGCGCTCTCGAGCAGCAGAGTTCTTTGCTGGCACTTGTCTTTTGTATGAATAAAACTTGTTATCCTTGTAAAGGTTATCTCTTGGCCTGTTTCTCTAGCGGGTTGTATTTATTCTAGAGGGTGGGTATGAAGGTTAGAGCCCTGGGGAACACCACAAGTGGAGAAAGAGGTGGTGGAGAGAAAGGACCCAAAGTGGACCTGCGAGGGTCAGTCCTGGAGGAAATAGGTCAGCCACTACAGAGCCTGATCTTTAATGCCCAGGTTCTCACAGAGTTGCTTGATCAGGATGGAGTAGTTGACTGTGTCAAAAGCAGAGGAAAGGTCAAAGTGAATTAGGACAAAAGGAAGGCTGGAGTCAAGATTAGCGAGCAGATTTTCACAGGTGTTCAGGAGAAGAGTTTACATGTCTCTGGCTGCTCTGAAGCCAGACTGATAGCCATGGAGACAACCAACAGATTCAGTGTAGAGAGTAAGCTAGGAGATGGCCAGATTTTCCAGGAGTTTGCCCAGGAAAGGAGTTATAGAGATTGGGGGATAGCTGATGGACAGGTAGGATTGGCATAAGATTCTTTTAGGCGGGGGTGCACAAGGGAATGCTTGAGAAGAGAGGGGAATGTTCAAGTGGTGAAAGAGTGATTGGAGAAATCGTCCAAGACTGTAACAAGGGTGTCAATGTGGTCCTTGATGGTTGTGGACGAGCAGGGGAGATCCTGTTTGGATGACACTTTCATAGATTGGACTTGTCTAGAAACCTTGTCAAGGGTTGCAAGAGAGAAAGAGGAGAAAGAAAGCGAAATGCGGCCAGAGGGGGCCGGGAGAGGTAGAGTGAGAGGAAGAGGAGAGCGAGGACAGGATGGCCTGAGTTTTAGCAATGAAGTGAGAAGCCAGAGCCATACAGAGGGCCTGTGAAGGAACAGGAGAGGTGGACACTCCAGAAGGATTGACCAGCTCCTTGCAGATTTGAATTATTGTTGCCACGTTGCTAGACATCGCAGAGACAGAGACTTGGAGATGGGCTGTCTTCTTGTATAGAACAGAGAGTTTGCATTGCCTTTGGAGCAGGCGGCAGCCCAGTTTGCCAGAGGATGCGCATGAGGCCCTCCACTTCATCTCAGCTACCCTGCACTTGCATTTCAGGGCGGCGAGGATAGAGTCATACCAAGCGTTGCACTTGGGGGGAGGCTTCAGATGGATTTTCATGACAGGGCAAGGATGTCCAGAGCGTTGGAGACAGAAAGATGGAGGTTAGAGAAGACTGTGTCAGGGTGTGAGTCAAGCGCAGTTGTAGGAGGAGCACAGAAGGTAGAGGCAAAGGCATCCCCTGACACACGCCTCATGGGCCGATTGACCGAGAAGGTACGTGGCAGTACTGCATTGGGCTTTGCCTGGGGGACAGAATTTCAGGTGAGAGGAAAGCAAAAAGTGGTCAGTCCAGGAGAGAGGTGTGGTGAGAGAGTTAGAGAGGGGGATGTCTGAGGAGTTGAGAATGTTCAAGGTGTGTCTGGTAAGGTGTGTCGGACCATAGGGTAGAATGGAGAGAGAGAGAGTGTTGCAGAGGTTGCAGAGGAGTCCAGAGGATGGATTAGAAGCAGCCAGGTGGATGCTGTGGTCTCCACTGAGGAGAAGTTGAGAGGTAGATGCAAGGAGAGAAGAGGCAAGGTCAGCACACTCTGAGGGGAAGAGGGCAACCTGGCTAGGTAGTCTGTAGATGGTGGCCACAGTCAGAGAGAGTCCAGGAGAGATCGTGAGCCTTAAGACCAGGCATTCAATGGATGTGTAGACCTGTAAAGCAATCAAAGAAGCAGGGACACACTCTGGACCCACTCTGGAAAAATCAGAGCTACTCCACCTCTGGGTCAGTTGGTTCTTGGCTCGGAGAGGCTCTTGTAGGGAGCCATCAGGGAAGAGAATGTCAAAACTTGTGACAGAGCTGGCCGTGAACCACGTCTCGGTGAGAGTGAGGACATCAAGGTCAAGTTCTTCCAGGAGATGACAGATGTCAGAGGAGTGTTTGACAGAGAGTGATAGTTGAGAGTTGCAATGTGGAGCAGGTTGCCATATTTGAAAGACTTCCAGGGTGGGGTACTGACTTGAGGTACACCCAGTGCAAGTGATTGAAGGGCCCTGGCGTGGGCAGAGGTGGTAGCAGGAGGTGGCATAGTAGCTAGAGAGGAGATGGAAGGTTCCAGAGCGGCGGCAGAAGAAGAAGGTGGTGGAGGAGCCAGAGAGGTGCTAATAGGGGTTGCAGAAGAAGGAAGGAAGTTGATAAGGCACAGGAGATGCCTATCAAAAAGGATGAGATATGGCTGAGGGCCCTGGACCAAGACAGCACCATTCAGATAGACATTAATGATGTTCTTGGAAGAGTGGAAGGAGGCCAAGAAGACCTTCCATTGAGTGCCACCATTAATGGGAGAGGAAGAGATAGGAGCGAGAACCAAGACGATATGAGGGGTCCATAGGTCTGGTGAGGCAATGACAAAGAGGATGTCAATGAGAGTCTGCCTGGAGGAAGCACTGATGAAGGTATCAGCGATAGGGAGGCCAGGGTTGGAGACTAGGATGTCCCTCTTGAACTTCTTCCATCCAGATTTAGTGAGAGGGATAGGATAGGAGATAGAGTAGCAGTTAGAGAAAATGGGAGAAACGGAAAGCCCCACAGATGGTGCGAAGAGGAAAGTAGGAGGAGGAGGGAGCGAAAGAGAGAAGGAGAGATGCACAGCCTTCTGCCGCACAATGCAGTATGAGCAGTTGGGGGGGTGAGGGTCACACAGTAGGGAACACAAGGAATAGCAGACAGGTCACACACAACAGTACAACTGTAACCACTGTGGATGAGACCAAGAGAGTGGGAGAGAGCCTAGTGGGACACAGATAACAGTGCAACAGTAAGGATAGTGGGTGGACCACGAGATCGGGAGAGAACCTAGAGGGACACAGTTCACAGTAAACAGTAATCACAATTAAGTGGACCTAGAGAGGGACAAACACACAAACTATGGCTAACCGCTAGAGGGGAGAGCCTAAGATTGCACATAGACAGGGTATGTTATGCCAGACGGTTAGGTGGACGTATGCACAAAGGCCGATCAGTTTAGCAGGGAGCAGTAATGGCTGCTTCCACTTCCCTCATCTTTCTTACCTTTCGGACACTGATAGCCTATGGCTGCACATCATACTCGCACTCT
This sequence comes from Ambystoma mexicanum, assembly GCF_040938575.1. Classification (NCBI taxonomy): domain Eukaryota; kingdom Metazoa; phylum Chordata; class Amphibia; order Caudata; family Ambystomatidae; genus Ambystoma; species Ambystoma mexicanum. Next base: position 1,408,147,306 of record NC_090935.1, read on the forward strand.
GCGCCACAACTTTCATCTCCAAACACCTGCATTGCACAACACTGTGCTCTTGGCCTGTGCAGGCTTTGTTGCAGAGGGTCTGATCCTTAGCTCTTAAATGATCCGAAGTGTGGACGTAGCACAATGTGCTGTGAACCAAAAGGCCAGCCTCTCCTGCGGTCCTGCGTCGCACAACACTCCGCCCTTTGCCTGCGCGTGCTGTGCCACAGAGGGTCCAATCCTCAGCTCTTAAAGGATCCAAAGCGCGGATGTAGCACAACATGCTACCTATCAAATGGCCAGAATTTCCTGCTGTTTTGCATTTCACAACACCCTGCTCTTGTCCTGCATGGGCTTTGCCGCAGAGGGTCCAATTCTCAACATTTAAAGGATCCAAAGTGTGGACAAAGCGCAATGTGCTATGTATCAAATGGCCAGAGTCTCCTGTGGGCTTGTGTCACACAACACCACACCCTTGGCGTGCACAGGCTTTGCCACTGAGGGTCCGATCCTCAGCTCTTAAAGGATCTGACGCGTGGACGTAGCAAAACGTGCTACGTATCCAATGGCCAGCCTCTGCTGTGGTCCTGTGTTGCACAACACTGCGTCCTTGGCCTGTGTGGGCTTTGCCACATTGCCAGAAGGAGGAGGCAAGGAGGCACACACATGGTGCAAGTCAGGCAGGAGGCACGACAGTGCCTGCAGGATCTGGTGTTGGCCCAGTTGCAGCTTGTGAGGCAGCAGGAGGAAGAGAGGCAGCGGGCACATGATACAGCAATAGCCAGGGCCGAGGTTGAGGAGAGGATGGCACAGACACAACCCGTCAGGATTCTTGCAGGTTAGCAGAGAAGATTAAGCATAGGATAATGGAGGCCTTGCAAGTCCGCCAGGAAACAACAGAGACCCTCCTGCAGTAGGTGAGAGTGGAGGGTGAATCGGCCTTGGGTGAGGCATTGTCGTAGGTGGGCATGGACTAGCAGCTGACTCCTGTTTATAGTTCACTAGTTGTAGGTTTCATTTTTGTTATATTCATTTTTTCAGTTACTAATTATTTGATTGCATTATTTTAAATAGGATTGCCTCAATACAGTTTAATTTTGTCATTCAGCACCACTGTTTGCTAGCTCTTTGTCCATGCGCAGCTTTTGACATGGTCTCCAACTAGGTATGTCCTAAGGCTACCTTGTGTTATGTTCGTACAGGCCTGTTTGCTGGTGGACATGTGTGCATGAGTCGTGTGAATGTGATGTTTAATTTGATGCCTTCATGGGCAACATATATATGAGTGATCATGATTCGTAGCTGCCAAGTGTTGTTGGTGTTACTTCGATTATACAGCTGGCACCAGCATCGAACTGAATAGGCCCACACGCCTTTGGTCACCTTGTAGGGACAGTGAATGAGTGTGGGTATCTATTTTTTTAATTTTATTTACTTGCATATAATCATATTAGATTTTTACAAGGACGTTTTCAGCAAGAAAGAAAAGAAAAATCGTAGAGTAGAACAGTTTCTAATGTTCAAGACTGGAAAGGAAAGAAAGCAAGGAAAAGAAGAGAAGAAAATCTTCTATTCGACTATGTTTTCAGGTGGTAGTTGCAAAGGGGATCAGACATGGTTTAGTCTTATCCATAGCGATGTTCAAAAGTTTCGCTGTCACTATTGTCCATCTGGTTTGAGCTCCTGTAATGAGACGGTTCCACCATATTTCTTCATCGTTGACAAAAAAGTTTAGAAGCAGAGGACTGAAAAAAGCTTTCCTTTCCTGGTTCAATGCAGGGCAACTCATCAGAAGATATCTATTCGTTTCAGACTTTTGTTGGTCTTTGCAAAGTCTGCACGTCTTCTCTTCACTGGCTGTCCTTATTGCTAAAAAGCCCTGAGTAGGAAGGAGGTTGAGACGCGCTTTCATTAAAGTTTTCATTAGAGGTTTGCTCGGATATTTTACACAGTATGCCATAGGTTCCTTTAGTTTGTTAAAAGTCATTGGCAGATGACTTAGTAGTTTATTTGCAACTGCTTTTGCGTTTGTGTCAATCCAATCTTGACATTCCATTTTTGTTTTAATTCTTAGTGGATTTTGAAGCAGCTCTTCTTCTGTGCAAGCAATCTCCCATAGTTTGTTCTTTTTGGGCCTTAGCCAAATCATTTAGGAGATGGTTGCTTCCTTTAACAATTTCTTCGGTGACCATTCGATAAATTGGTAGGCTCTCTGGGGGCTGGATTTTTCTAAACAGTTGCATAGTGCTTTGTTCCACAACTTCATTTAATGAGAGTAAACCTAGTTCTCTTCTTATTGCAGCAGGAGATGTAGAGTTAGGAAGTCCTACTACTGTTCTCCAGATGAAACATTCCAGCTTTAACCACAGTGAAGGCGGAATTCACGGTGTCGCATCCATCCTGTAGGTCAATGACGGGATGACTTTTGCCTTATAAAACTGAATGGCTGGCAGTAAGGAAAATTTACCATACTTTCTGTCGACTGTTCGTATTTGGGCCGTTTGATTCTTTGTCTTTGCCCAGAGTGTCTGCTGCATTGTCAATGCTTTATTGGTACTGTCAATTTGGACTCCCAAATACTTAAACGCTGGAAAAATGTCAATTTTAGTCTTGTGTAGATACCAATACAAATTCTTTTTATTCCCTGGTTTTTGAAAAATCAAAAAATGTGTTTTTTGTTTTATTGATGTTCAGGTCATTGTCTTTAATGTATTGTGTCAGATTGTCAAGTTGGCGCTGGAGACCAATCTGGGTGTGATCCAATAGTATCAGGTCGTCTGCGTATAGGAGTCTTGGGACCGTCTCCTTCCCTATTATAGGTGCAAAAGACCTGATCTTGGCTTGACTATCTTTGAAGTCGCTGAGAAAAGATATAAAAAGAGCAGGTGCCAGGGGGAAGCCTTGCTTCACTCCGCGTTGAGAAGGTATTGGTTCAGAGAGTAGGCCTTGGTGGTTTAGGCGAACAGTAACATTGGTATTGGAGTGTAGGGAAATTATAGGGTCCAGGATTGCTTCAGGACAGTTCCACGCCTTTAATTTAGCCCATAGTTTTTGTCTGTCGACTCTGTCAAAGGCTTGGGATAGGTCGACAAAGGCTAAAAAGACCTGCGGTGCTCCTGACAGAACTTTTGCCTTGATTATGTTTAATAGCATTATGTTGGCTCCTGTACTGGTGTTCTTCTGAAACCCCGTTTGGAGTGGATCAGCGCTCTGGGATATATGTGCCCATTTGTGAAAGTGACTCAGAAGTATTGTTGCAGAAACCTTTCCAATGATATCAAGGAGGGCTATAGGCCGATAATTAGAAGGGTCTTCTCTAATGCCCTTTTTGAAAATCGGGACGGTTACTGCTCGGGACGAGGAATCTGGGATTATTTTTCTTTCTTTGCAGTCTTTAAAGATCATGCTAATTAAAGTTGCCCAGTCGTCTGGATGCTGTTTTAGATCCGTGTTAGTGTGACCGTCAGCTCCCGGCGCTGTCGACAGCTTCAGCCTTAGTATGACTTTCTTTATCTCTTCTTTGTCTGAGAGGTCCACCCAATTTCCATCTGTTGAACGGTTAGTCGGGTTGTTAATCTGTGTTGGGGGCTCAAAAAGTTGAGAGAAATGCTTGATCCAATTTGCTTCTGAGACTGAATTGATCATTTTACAATTAGGATGTTTGTTTGATTTATTAATGAGTGACCAAAATTCGCGAGATTTTTTGTTAGTTAGTGCTTTGAGCATATCTTCTGCGTCGGACTGGTATGAGGCATATCTTGTGTTTCTAAGCCATTGTTTGTATTTTCTTGTTTCCATGTGGAGAGTTTCCCACGCTGTTGTTGTATTCAGGTGAACTGCGTCTCTCTTTAATTTCCGCAAACATCTTCGTTTAGCTACCAAATTCACGTTGTACATGTGGTCATGGTTAGAGGTGAGTTTATGAGGACCCGTCCTGGGCTTTTTAAAGGCGAGGAGCAGGGGCATGTAGCTTGCCCTGAAGGTTGCCTCTTGAGCTTCAGTATCTGACGCTAAGCTTTTATATTTACCAGGAAGCTTTCGGATGTCTGTGGTGGTCATACGCAGACGGGTTTGTTGAGGGTTGGTCTCAATAGATTTTTTGTAGATTTGATGAAATCGAGCACTGGTGCTGTAAATATGGTTCAGCAGCTTGTGATCACCCTCCCTAGTTCTGATTACCTCAAAGGAATTTATTTGTACAAGTACAGTTTCGGAGGTAAAAATATAGTCAAGCGTAGCCGATGATCTATCACACTCCCACGTAGGTATCAAGGGTCCGTCGTTGCTTATGATTGCTGCGTTAAGGAGGTTCCTAGATTTCATTAGATTCATCCATGCCAAACCCATGACTTGCGTCAGAGTGGGGGGAATGATTTTGTTGTGAGCAAATTGGGCTCAATACATTTAGCATTGAGGTCTCCACAGATAAGGATTTTTGAGGTCTGATATTTAATCGCAATTTCATCAATGGTGTTAGCTACTGTGTCACAGAAGTTCGCTGTTGACGTTTTTTGGGGGTTCCAGTAAACGTTGATAATGGCCAAGCAGTCAGAAGGAGATAACTTTTCAGCTGGGGTTACATAAGTCCACGTAGTAAGGACAGCCAAGAGTTCATAGCATTCCGCTATTTTCTTTATGATGGTTATACCTGATCCTAGGTGGGTGCCTATCAGGAGGCCAGATGAAGGACGGTCTAGCAGCCCTTTAGATGCTGGTGAGATTTCGATGATAAAACCGTCAAGGGCCGGTTTTTCCAGCAGCCAAATTTCCTGTAGGCATAAAACATCATAAGCTCCCAAATCATGACTGTCAGGTTTAGTTAAGTGGACGTGGCCTCTGGTGTTCCATGAGGCTATGCTCAAGGCAGTTTTTGGATGATCATCGTGATTAGATCAGGGTAGCTGTAAAACTGAAGCAACACCCCCTGGTAGTTGCTATCTTTTAGAGCTGCATGTCAGGGCATCTCGAATCCATGACCATCTGCCCTTCTTTAGTGCTTCCTCTGTACAGATTGTGGAGGGCTCTGGTATTTTTTTTCTGTCTTTTACATATTGCGGTGTTCTTGTGTATTCTCGGTGCCAGAAGTGAGGTGAGTTTGACTGAGCCTGATGTCTCCTAGAATCGTTGTAGTTTCTGTCGTCTCTATGCAGTTGATCTCTTACATTTTCAGTTGAAGCAATCTTTGATCGATTGGTGGAATTTGTCCATTCCAAAATTGGTCTACTGTGTCTATAGTCGGGTTTTCTTGGTGATGATGGACGTCTTCTCCTTCTGTTGGATCTATATAGGTCCTCCATTCATGATTTATATCTATAATTTTTGTTTCAGGATTTTCTGTGTTTGTCTGTTTGTTCATCGCTCGTTGTCAAAATTGGGATCTCATAGAGAGTATAACCCAGGTGAGCTAGTTCGGTATAGATGTCTTGTAGAATCTCACAAAGTGCCGAGTTTTTGATATGGAAGTAGGCCTTTGCTTGTTTGGTCCTCTGATATGGCTCGATCAAGGTAAAGTCATCTGATTTTAAGGCCTGTAGCATATCCACTTGCTTTAGTATTTTTAGGACTGTTTTTCTGTTTAGGATCATGTAGTGATCGTTAGCTGCTTTTTGCTCTATTTTGAAGAGGCGAGTAGATCTCGTTATTACATCCTTTGATCTTCGTTGATCCTCTTTTAAGTGGGCTTGGTTGGTATCAGTCAAGATATTCGATGAGTGTTCCGTCCTTTTTTGGGATTGTTGGTCACACTACAAAGGGTCCGGTATTGCAGTGATATCCTTATGATCTGCTTTGGGAGTTGAGGTTGCTGATTTAGTTTCACCCATTGGAGGACGTAATAGCAGACACGGGTCTTGTATCCCAGCTTTGTTGGTGCTTTCGGTTTGTGAGTCAGGACCTTCTGTTATGTCCCCGTGTTGAGTTAAATCAATCAAAGAACTTTGGACCATAAATTCCTCAGCTGTCTTGGGTGAGGTGGTAGCATCTACCACTGCTTTATTAATGTTTTGTTTGTCTTGTGCAGGGCGTTGCTGCTCTCCCATTATTTTTTGGGGTGTTTTTTTTATCAAGCCGACAAAGGATCTAAGGCAGTCACTGTTTTCGAGTGGGGGGCCTCAGATTGGCAGATGCCTGCAAGTTTCAGCGCTGGTTGCTTTTTGGTGGTGGAAGTGACTTTTTGTTGGTTGTCACTTAATGTTGTATGTTTGGCGGATGTGGTCGAGGATATTTGTCGTTTGATCTTACAAACAGAGGAGCCAATTCTAAAGGCTGGAGCTCTGGCGTTGTTTGAGTTTCTTTATCTAGGGTCCTCACTTTGGCAGGGCTGGTAGATTTGAGAAGCTTTCATTTTTCTTCTAGTAGAGTTATCTTTGATTCACAAGAGTCTCTGTGGTCCTTATTTCTTTTGTCTAGTGCTGTAATATAGCCTTCCACAAAAATCAGCTTGGTGTGCATCATCGCGGTTACTTTGATACTGGGCCTCATTCCGAGATTGGTGGTAGTTATGGTGCTATTTGCACCATGACTGCCACCAATAACGGGACCGAGTCCGGTGTGGTGCAATGGGGACTTACCGGTCTAGTCCGACCATGGCGGGACTGTTAAGTCCCCTATGCATCAACCATTCCCCATTCCCATTGAGCCCATATAGGGCCCATATATGGCTCAATGGGAATGGGGAAGGTGCTATTTACGGGCCTGCTAATGGCAGGCCAGTAATTACTGGCCTGGTCCCCTAATGGGACCCATAAGGGACGTGTGGGCCGACCACACGTCCCTAGGGGTTCCCATTAGGGGACCTCGGAATTGGGCGGTAGGGGTCTACCGGCACCGGTCTCCTTACCGGTGCCCAGTATCCCCTACCATCCGACTCGTAATGAGGCACACTGTCTTTCAAGGAGTCGTTAATGGCTTTGTACAGCATTCCAAAGGGAGCTAAGGCAATTGTTATTGCCGACATAATAGTTGTAAGATCTGATTTTTTTTACGGTGATTCTTTAATGCTTGGTGGAGTTATTTCGCTTAGTCTCCTATTTTTCGAAGGAGATCGGCCTTGTGGTGTAGTTGGGATCGATGGTGATATGGCAACAGGGCTTTCTTCTGTTTGAGTAGGTCCGTCATGATTTTTAGATTGAGGTAAGGAGCGTTCGCTTTCCGGTTGATTCTTCAACGTGAGATCTTGAATATGGGACTGTCTAGAAGCCGCTGGGAGTACTGGTTTTGGTCGTGTAGATGAATTTTCTTTTGATTTGTTCAAATTATTAAGTGGTGGGAGAATCTCCCTCCCCTTTAATTCATTTGATTTCGCGGTTGTTTTGGATTCCTCCATGCACTTTTTCTCTTCAAGGCACTCTGGGCCTGTTTTAAACAGCTCTTCTTGATTCGTCATCTCAGGGGAGTTGTTTGCATTGGTTGCGCATACAGTACCTGCAGAGATCGCATCGTCTTCACATGCGGCTGGCAAACAGATTGTTTTTGCAGTGTTTTTTTGGGGGTTGGATTTATCAGTTACTGGTAGAGGTAATAGCTGTTTCAGGATTGTTGCCGTCACTTTTCTTGCTTTACTAGCTGGTGGTGAGTCTTGAATAGCCTCCAGGATTTCGGTGTCTGAAAGTTCTTGGTCTTGGTCCAGCTTTCTTTTACATTGCTTCTTAAAAAGTCCTTAAGAGCACTAGAAGTAAGCGGTTAAGGAAGGTTTATTTTTCCTACTTCCTTATTTCTATGCTGTCTCAGTTGATTTTTGCGCTGAGGATTTCTTGATTCCTTTGGGGATTTTTGTAAGGTTTCTTCTGTGTTTTTTTCTGGATATATTTGCCTTTTTGTCTTAAATGTTTTTTTCAATTTTGCTACACGATTCATTCAGTCGTTCTGTGGTAGGAGATTCTGCGATCACATGTTTAGGGGAATCCGATCCAAAGCACCTCTGTTTTGGAAGAGATTTGTGCACATTAATAGCAGGTAGGGGCTCTTTAGGGTTTGAGCGACTTGCAGTGTCTATTGGTGCTACAGGATCAATAACATGGCAATTTTCCAAAATATCGCAATTTTTTTCAGGAGTAGACAGAGTGGAGACAGTATTATTCCCAGTTGAAGGGTCCATCACAGCATGGATTTGGGCTGAGACCTGCGTTGTCGATGATCTCAGGTCAGTCGCTGTACCCCCTTGGCAGCCCCCCAAAGGGGTCACTGCCAGGTTTGTGTTTAGCGAAGGCTGATGGAAGATCTTTGGCTGCAGGGTGATACGTGAAGGGCTTGTTGCCTCAAGGGGCGGGTCCAACTGCTGCTGCTCCCTGGGACCCGTCTCCAGGTCTCCAGAACCACCTCGTACTCCCTCCCCCATGACCGCGGGAGCCACCGCAGCCCCATTCAGCACCGCCAGCACAGGGACCGAGGCCAGCCGTCCTCCGACAGCTGAAGCCTGGGCACCACTCGCCACTGCGGGCGTCTGGCGGGAGGGCTGAACAGGCTGAACGGAAGGCACGGTCCGTGGGGAGGAGGGAAAAATCACTAAAGCCGATGCCACCCTCGGCAGAGCCAATACAGGGGGTGAGCGGGGCTCCTCCAGAACAACGACTGTGCGGCGGCCATCGCATATCCACAGGTGAGATGGGCAAAGCAGGGGGCAAAGCGGTCTGGATCGTATTAGACACGTTTTTTGTGGCCATAAAGTCTAGCTTGTTTAAGCGGGTTGTTGAAGCAGAGACATTGTCGTCTGTAGAGTCACATTCATCTTTGTCGTTTGTACTCTCCGAAAATGATTTCATGGCAAAAGTAGAAGGTGTGCATTGATTAGTATCAAAGGAGTTTTCAGATTCAGACAGTACGTTTTTGGTTGTAGAAATGTTGGTATTAGGTCTTACCTCCTTTACTCTTCTGGATGGCAATTTCTGTGATTTCAGGTCAGATACTTTACAATGGCTCTGTAATCTCTGAGCCTCTGTGGCCAGGTCTGGAGAGGCTTTGCAGGGGTGTGATGGCACGTTCAAAGCAGGCTCCATCCGGGTCCTGCCGGGGACTGCTGTAGTCTGCTCACACCTCTCCTCCGAGCTCCGCTCACTGCTCCGCGGTGTACACAGGTATATGTAGGTCCTTCCACAAAGGAAAGCATAGAAACACTGCAGCCTGCTGTAGACTGCTCACACCTCTCCTCACAGCTCCGCTCACTGCTCTGCAGTGTACACAGGTATATATGGGTCCTCCCACAAAGGAAAGCGTTTAAACACTGCAACCTGCTGTAGACTGCTCACACCTCTCCTCACAGCTAAGTTATTAGAGCTTGCTTGTGGGTCCCTATTACTGTTCGGTATGTGACTGCACCTTTTTCCCAACTGGTCATCGGTGTGTGCCAGAATACTGTTTTGTTCAGCAGGCAACAATAGTAGTGCATCTGTGGGAGTCCAATTGTTGTGTCCTGATGTGCAAAGGGCATGGGGCATCCAGTGGGCTGTTGTCAGGCAAGTGTGGCAGCCAAATTACATGGGAGTGTATTGTCTAGTTAAGTGTACAGGGGATTCACCCATTAACATATGTAGGAAGATGGCTCAATGGATTTTCTGTTAGATATTTCAAATTACATCCAACTCCTGGTGTCATTACTGTGCACTGAACGACTAATTGTGGGATTTGGGGTGATGTGCCACCTTGTTGAGGCATGTGCTGTGTGGATGAGGAGTGGGCGTACAGTGATGTTGATTGGGGGCACAGTTCAGTGGGTCTTACTGGTACACAGGCAGACTTTTGGATGCTGCTTTAATGTAGGGGCCGGGGTGCAGTTTAGTGGGGATAGTGGGATGAGGGCAAACACGTAGGTGCTGCTTTTATGTAGGGGGCGGGACGCACATTTAGCGGGGGTACTGGTATGAGAGCAGACGTGTCAGTGCTGCCTTAAGTTAGGGAGTTGGGGCCCAGATCAGTGTGGGTACTGGGATGAGGGTGAACCTCTGGGTGCTGCCTTAATGTAGGGGTATGGGCCGCAGTTTATTGGAGGTACTGGGACAAATGTGAACTTGTGGGTGCTGCCATAATATAGGGGGCTGTGGAAAAGTTTACTGGGGTTACTGTGAAAAGTGAGGATGTGTTGGTCCTGCCTTAAGCGTGGAGTATTGGGTCGCAGATCAGTGGGGGTACTGGGATAAGGGTGGAGTTGTGGGTGCTGTCTTAAGTTAGGAGTATGGAGCACAGATCAGTGGGGGTACTGGGATGCATAAGGCTTGTGGGTGCTGCCTTAATGTAGGGGGTCAGGATGCCATTTAGTGGGGTACTGGGATGAGGACAGACTTGCGGGTGCTGCCTTCAGTTAGGGCACTATGACACAGTCTATTGGGGGTACTGGGACGAGAGTGGACTTGTGTGTGCTGCCTTCAGTTGTGGGGCTGGGAGCAGTTTAGTCGGGGGGTACTGAGACGAGGGTGGACATGTTGGTGCTGCCTTAATGTAGGGGGCCGGGGCACAGTACAGTGCAGGTACGTGGGTGCTGCCTTCATGTAGGGGGCCGGGCGGGCTGCAGCTTAGTGGGGGCATGTATGTGCTGCCTTAATGTAGGGGGCTGGGCATAGTTTAGTGGGGGTGCTGGGATGAGGACTTGACCGTCGCAGGAGAGGAGTGGAAGTAATGGAGATTGCTGGAAAGGAATCCTTGATTACTTTTTTTATGTGTCTTGCGCAAAGGTTGTTCGACAGCGCTATTTTCTGTTTGTAATGGAGACGTGCTGGGGCTACTGGCTTTTTCTTTGCGCTGGAAGTTTCTGCACACATGAATCCGCTCACAGAGGTATTCATTAGTCTGCACAATGTTCTTGCTCGCACTAACTACTTAGCGCGAACCTAGCATTTTCTTTGTAAATTAGGACATAAAACATCTCTACATTCAGTATAACACCGTGTGTAACTTATGCATAGATCCCTTCGCTCATTGTATTAATGACTTGTCAGCTGTGAAAGCGGAAATGCTGTGGTAAAGAATGCAATTAGGGGCACAGTTAAATAGATATTGTCAGGCAGTGGATCAGGCTTTGATAAATGATTTTTGTGAATAAATTGTATCTTAAAAGAGAATTGTTGTTTTAATTTACAATTGGGGATTGATAGTAGATGAATTAACAAAGTGTATTTTAGTAGGTGTGTATGCTGTATTTTGTATTGATATTTTAAAAATGTAAGGGGAATTTTTACATTAACAATGTACAATGGAATTATTCATTTTGTACATATTTTGATGTATTTCATATTTATTTATTGTTTTATATTATTTTGCTATGCGGGAAAGGCTTGGTGGAAGCTAAAACACAGAAATGCATTAATCAATAATTGACGGTATTCAGCATGGCCGTACATGACACCCCACATTGAAAGTCATGCTATTCAGTCTCCAATATTTGTGATCCTTTAGTTTTGCCTATAGAAGTCTTTTTTTTTAATGTGCTAATATTGGTTATGACATTTAGATCAGTAGGTTCTCGACAGTTAATGTATTACTTAATTAATCATGTATAATGCACATATTACATGAGACCAGTCTGTAAGGACCAGACCTGGATTTAACCTGTGTTGATCTGCGTTCTCTTGCTTCCAAGACAAACACGTTGCCCCATACCTATTCTCCCGTTTATTGACCTCGTCATTTTGGGGTAGAGTATTTTCATGAGCTTTACCCATTGGGATTGACGGATAATGCAGGGGTTGTCCAATGAGGTGGTGTGAAAAGAAATCCCCAATTTGTCTCACTGTGCTCATTACAAGTTGGGCAGTGCGGGTATAATGCAGTGGTATTAATGTCTATACTGCTACATTACTGCACCCCCCAACTATATATTTGGCAGAAATTTGGAGGATTTACCTGGAGATAAATCTGACAGCTTTCCACCAAATTCCACCGATAATGCTCCATTGAGTCCTATGCACTAAAAAAATGATACGTCATCTGATAACACCCAAGCGGTTATAGCTGCAACTTCACGCAACCTTATGCCTGATAGTTCCCCACACCCTGATGCCACCTCAGAAAAAGGGACTCCCCCCTCCAGTCCCATGCCACCTATCCATCATTCCCATCCCATCATCGTGCCTTTCCAAAATGGCCACTTGAATTTCCGAGCCATTCTGAGGAGCGGTCAGGCCCTATAACCAGTGCCTCTGATTGTCCATCTGCACTGTCATTTCTACCAATGCAGGCGACCGTAAGGCGGAAGCCGGCCACTGCACCAAAGGGCCGCCTCCTAAGGGCCTGTCTGTGGCTGGAGAAGGATCATTCCCATCACTGCGCCAACACGAGAGGGCTGGAGCCCTCTCCCTCTGATTCATGCGGGCTGAACCTGAATATGCCACTACGAGGCTACAGGGCAACTTAAGCCCCCTCATATCTATGCAGGTACCCTGTAAGAATACCGATCCCTTGCCTGCCCTGTGATCTGCGTTCTAATTGTATGAGCAGTTGCTGGTTTCCAAAGCTGCATTGAAGCAACGTACATCGAGATTTGAACATCGCGCCTTTCCAAAATGGCGCTTGAATTTCCGAGCCATTCTGAGGACCGATCGGGCCTTTCAGCCAGTGCCTCTGATTGGCCATCTGCACTGTCATTTCTACCAATCCAGGCGACCGTAAGGCGGAAGCCGGCCACTGCACCAAAGGGCCGCCTCCTAAGGGCCTGTCTGTGGCTGGAGAAGGATCATTCCCATCACTGCGCCAACACGAGAGGGCTGGAGCCCTCTCCCTCTGATTCATGCGGACTGAACCGGAAGTTGCCACTACGAGGCTACAGGGCAACTTAAGCCCCCTCATATCTATGCAGGTACCCTGTAAGAATACCGATCCCTCGCCCGCCCTGTGATCTGCGTTCTAATTGTATCAGCAGTTGCTGGTTTCCAAATCTGCATTGAAGCAGCGTACATCAAGATTTGAACATTGTGCCTTTCCAAAATGGCCACTTGAATTTCTGAGCCATTCTGAGGACCGGTCGGGCCCTTTAACCAGTGCCTCTGATTGGCCATCTGCACTGTCATTTCTACCAATCCAGGCGACCTAAGGGCCACTTCCTAAGGGCCTGGCTGTGGCTCTCCGTGAGCGTACGTGCCTTTCGGCCGGGCATGCTGCCGCTTTCATATTGCTGCAACAACCGTGAGTACTTTGATGCTGGCCATTCTGGCCTCCTCCCCTTCCATGGTATTATCCGATGTACCTACGCGCTCTCACCCCACCCACGTGTCTTGTGTATGTAAGCACAAAAGTGATGGGTGGAAGGTTTTGAATGAATCTAAATGAATGAATCTAAACCACTGGCATTGCTCTGGACCCCCCTTGTTAATTATGCCTAAGTATGCCACGAAAAGACTAGCAGCCCCGACGCCTATTCAGACAAAGGAAGGCATCTCTCTGAACTTCTTTTCATCAGCAATTCACTCGCCATTGCTCTCCATTATTCGATCCTGAACAGCGTATTACATTATATCCTTCAAGGCTTTTTCCATTGTGTATGCCCTTGCAAGCCTTTTTGAAGGCTTTTACATTGTGTATGCTCGTGCCAGCCTGTAGCGGCTTTTCCACTGTGTATGCCCTTGCCAGCCTTTAAAGGCTTTTCCATTGTGTATGCTTGTGCCAGCCCCTGGCGGCTTTTCCACTGTGTATGCCCTTGACAGCCTTTAAAGGCTTTTCAATTGTGTATGCTCATGCCAGCCCCTAGCGGCTTTGTCATTGTGTATGCCCTTGCAAGCCTTTAAAGGCTTTTCCATTGTGTATGCTTGTGCCAGCCCCTAGCGGCTTTTCCACTGTGTATGCCCTTGCCAGCCTTTAAAGGCTTTTCCATTGTGTATGCGCATGGCAGCTACCAGTGGCCTTTCCATTGTGTATGCCCTTGCCAGCCTTTAAAGACTTTTCCATTGCGTATGCCCATGCCAGCCACCAGCGGATTTTCCATTGTGTATGCCCTTGCCAGCCTTTAATGGCTTTCCCATTGTGTATACCCTTGCCAGCCCCTAGCGGCTCCTCCATTGTGTATGCCCTTCCTAGCTTTCTAGAGGCCTTGTGATTATATGTGCCCGTACTAGCTCCTAGCGGCTCCGTGATCGTGTATGCATTTAATAGCCTCTAACGGCCTAATTGCCCCACTGATACCATACTAGTGGACCTGCCCAAATAGTACCGCACTAGCACTATATAGCATTGTTTTCAAATGCATTCCTCAGTTATCCAGTCCACAGCGCTTACACCCCTCCTCTCCCATTCCTCCATTTTCCTCATTACTCTCTCTCTCTCTCTGTGCCACCCGCAGCTTGCTCCCTGCACACCCAGACCTTACACCACCACCTGACATCATGCACCCAGCCTCATCCACTACACCACACAACACATTTAACCACTGCGCCTTTAACCCACAGACTAAGAACCCACACTAAACCTTCCTTCTTGCTCCGCAGCTCCCCACCATCTACTCACAGCAGGAACCACAAGCTTAGCTATCGCACCCACACAACATTCTCACACTCACACCTTCAAGTCCACGCACACATCCCCCACCCCCCTGCGCCCAAACATACACCCCAACCTCCCTCACTCATATGTGCCCCCACCACCTCGCCTACCCCGAACACCAGCGCTTATGATCCATCACCAGCCAATCTGATCCTAAAATGCGCACTCATTAATGCACGCTCCATCCATGCCCATGCTATAGAGATCAATGACCTCATCAGCACCCACAAACTAGACATACTAGCCATATCCGAAACTTGGCTCCATGAGGCGTCCAACCCATCCATACACCTCGCCCTCCCTCAGGATTACACCATCCTTATACAGGACCGCAACACCTCTAAAGGTGGGGGCGTCGCCCTCATCTATAAAAACTCACTTGCCATTAGGCTGTGTAACCAACAATGGGACAGCAACGCTGACCTTCTCTATGCTAAACTAGCTCTCTCCCCTAATTGCACCGTTACAGACCACCAGGCTCTCTCCCAGACTACCAAAAGCAACTCCTCCAAATCTTAGGCAACAATTTGAAAAGCTCCACTAAAACCATTCTACTTGGTGACCTTAACCTTGGCCTAGATGACCCTAAGAATAAGATTGCCAGACACTTAGCTAAGGATCTCTCCCACATGAGGTTCGAACACAAAATCACCAGACCGGCTCACTGTAAAGGTCGGTCCATCGACTGGTTAGCAGATCATAACTGCTCATCGACCATCACCTCCATCTTAGCCCTTCGTTGGATGGATCACTATCTCATCCAATTCTCCATCCCTACCACTCTCACTCATAAAACCCTTACTCATGCACCCCCGCTAAAGTCAGAAGCTCTAAAAAACTCACTTGCGACCAATCTCGCTCCACTTCTTGATATCCCTGAACTCAAGCATCCATTTAACCAAGATCCCACCTCTCTCACCAACATCTATAACAATGCCCTCACCCAAGCCATTGATTCAATTGCCCCACTGGAAGAAAAAAAAGAAAAAAAGTCCATGCACTCTAACTCCTGGCTTTCAGAAGAACTATCTGCCCTGCGCATCAAGAAACGTAAAGCCCTATCCAACTGGCAATCTATGCCTAACCAGTCCTCTCTCAACAAGTTCAAAGAAATCTCACGGACCTACAAAAATGCCATTTTCAAAGCCAAATCCGAATCATATCATCAGAGAATTACCAAAGCCAGCTCCAAATCCAGAGAAATATTCTCTATATTCAAAGAACTCACTACTCTCGAGTCCAGCCCTGACAAAATCATCAAGGATGAAGCATGATGCACAAGCATCCAGACAGCCCTCCTTAACAAAGTCAAAACGCTCCAAGGCAAAATAGCATCCCAACGTAAAGCACTCAAAACCCTCCCCATACCCCCCTCAAACCCCCACAACCTTCATCTGCAAATACCCCTCTTTGCCTTTAGAGAAGTCACAGAACTAGAAGTCTCTGCACTATTCAAAAATATCAAATCCTCCACTTGCAAAGGGGATATATGCCCACCCACCATCATCAAAGAGTGCTCAGAAGCTCTCACCCCTATCATCACAGCTTCATCAATGCCTCCTTCTCTTCCGGAACCGTACCTCAATGCCTAAAAGAAGCCTGGGTTTGCCCTCTCTTAAAAAAACCCTCCTTAGATCCCACCTCCTCTAACAACTATCGTCCCATCACCACCGTCCCCTTCCTCCTCAAAATCCTAGATAAAGCTGCCCATAACCAAATCCAACAATACCTCGAAACCCATGCTATTCTAGGCAGAAGACAATTGGGTTCCCGCAAAGGCCATGGGACCGAAACTGCCCTATTAGATTTAAAGAATCAAATCACCAAAATAATGGACACAGGCAAACCTGTTCTCCTCCTGCTACTCGATCTCTCTGCAGCATTTGACTTAGTGGACCGTGGCATCCTCACATCTAACCTATTCAATGCAGCCCACTTCTCTCACAAAGCAACCTCTTGGATCACCTCATTTCTAGAAGGTAGAGTCATGAAGGTGTACTCTGACCAGGCCAATGCTCCACCGACCACCATAAACTGTGGAGTCCCACAAGGGTCATGCACTGCACCGACCCTCTACAACCTCTTCTCTAAACCCCTCTTTGACCTACCGGACTCCCTCGGCATAGCCTACACCAACTATGTCGATGACACGCAAGTCCTCCTCCCCCTCACTCGAGACTATGCCCGAGACACAGAAGCCCTACTCAACATCTACTCCACGATCCAAACCTGGATAGCTATCAATTGTTTCTGCCTTAACGGCGACAAAACCAGAGATCATCATCCTGGCCCCCAGCGAAATTATATCCAAGCTCAGCCGAGACTACTCACACATGACCATTGACAACACTATTTGTTTCCACTGGCGTGAAGACTCTAGGAGTCTACTTAGATGCTACACTTTCAATGACAAGACAAGTCAGCGCCATCTCCTCCTCTTCCGCACTGACCACCAAACTCATCTATGCCATAAAACCCTACCTTACCACTCCCAACTGCCTCTCCATCGCTAGAGCCACCATAGGAGCCAGACTAGGTTATTGCAACGCCCTCTTAGCCGGCACATCAGCCAAAAATCTAAACAAGTTCTAAATAGTGCAAAACAATGTGCTCCGTGCTGCTCTGCACATCCCCAAATCTGATGGCCTGAAGAAATGCTCACTGACTCCCAGTCAAGGAAAGAATCAACTTAAAAATACTCACCCTCACGCACAAATGCATCAATCACACCGCTCCTTCCTACTTATCAGAAACCATAACCAGAAAATCTTCCCTTCGTCCTAAGAGAAGCCACCATGACAACCAACTCCAAGTTCCCACCATAAGAAGAGCTAAAGCTAGAGGCATTGGCTTCCCACACATAGCACCCAAGCTCTGGAATGACCTCCCCAACTCTCTCAGAGCCGAACCCTCTCTGTTCTCCTTTCGGAAGTCTCCCAAAACCACGCTCTTTACATAGCTATTCCCTCCCTCCCCCCTCTAACATGAACTAAACCTTAACGCCTTGATGTCTGTACTGCCAACGTATGTAACTAAAAAATGCTACTGTAAATCAAAAATGCCTTGTAATCTTAACAACCTTACTTCTTGTAACCAGCCAAATGCTTTATATGTAACAGCGTCACGATGCCCACGGGCTGATTGTGTGCTTTAATAATATAAATAAATAAATAAATACATAAATAAATAAATAAATAAATAAATAAATAAATAAATAAATACATACATACATACATACATACATCAATCCAGGATATGGTGGATCAGAACACTGTTTGAGAACACTGATTCAGATCCCATAGTGTACTCTGGCACACGGTCAACTTCCAGCCTTCACATATCTCTCTCACACAAAAACACACATTTCAATGTTAAGACCATGAATCACCTCATTCTCAAAGCCTCTCTTCTTAATACCAGATAATTAAACGCTCATGCCATTGATGTGCATTATTATATATTGGAACACAACTTAGATTTTCTATGCCTTACAGAAACATGTTTGCAAGATTTTAATGGCCGCACTCTTGACCTTGCAGTGCCTGACAATTACATGTTTTCCTCCCAAAGCCGTGAGATTGGTAAAGGAGGAGGAATGGCAATTATCGCTAAGGAGGAGTTACACCTTTATGAAAACCCTCTTACCTGCCCAGGATGCGAAATCATTCATCATAAATGTACTCCCACCTACCTGAAACTATGAATAACTTTAAATAGGACCTTACTAAAATACTATCAACATTCAATAAACCAGGCAGTTGCATCTTAGTCCTGGGAGATCTCAATAGGTGACATGGTGACAACCTTGACCCTGACGCAATCCACTGGAATCAACCCTTCATAACTGTGATTTTAAGGTATTAAAACAAGAACCCACACACAATAAAGGGAAAACCTTAGACTGGGTGATAAGTCGGAATTTGAACATCACAATCACAGGAACTAATCCATGCATTTGGTCCAAACATTCTAAGGTTGAATTCCACCTTCACCTCTCACAGTCTCTGAAAAAGAAGTCCAAACCACTTAAGCGAGTAGGATATTTAAAATAAATTACCCCATCAGACCTCTCAATGTGGACTACCCAGCTCTTTAAATACTCTAAAGACAGTGACTGCCCTAACCTTTTGGCAGTCACATTCCAGAAGCACATGACTCGCCTGCTAGACCAACTTGAACCAACCAAAATAACTACAGTCAGAGACAGGATCTCACGTAACTGCTGGGTTACTCCCGCACTTGAGGAACTAAAAACAAGAAAACGACAAGCAGAACGTGCCTGGGCCAAATGTAAATGAGCAGCCAACAAGAAGTTTGGCAGGACTTGACAAAATCCTACAGAATAGCAGTTTTTGATGCTAAAAAATATGACTTAAACCAACAAATAGTCGAGGCCCAGAACTGTCCAAAGCATCTTTTCAAAATTTTGAAAGCACTAGAGAAACCTAAAATTCAGCCCTAGACCTTTGTGCCACAAAAAGAAGATTGTTCCAAAATCCAGCACGCATTCTCAGATAAAATCTCAGTAGCAAGTGAGAAAATCAGAACTCCCGCCATGATAGACCCTACAAAGTCCACCTATGTTGTTCATACTGCACAACCCACCTTAGATGGTCCACCCCAATCCAACATCATGCCAGAAACATCGGACTCTGTAGCAGAACACACAACTTTCTCCTTTAAAGCTATTATCACCTTGGAGCTAGCCGCAGCTCTCGATGCCATGCGACGTACCTCCTGCGCAGGTGATGCAGTGCCATCCAAGATCATCCAAGATAATAAACCTCTGTTCATCCCGTTCCTCACACGCTTTGTGAGCTCCTCTTTCAAGCCAAATATTGTCTGTGACCGCATAAAAAAGTAATAGCTACACCTCTGATCAAGAAGCCATGGCTCATCCCCGAAGACCCCTCAACCACAGACCCATCACTAACTCTTTCTTCCTTCTCAGGATAATTGACAAAATGGTTACTAGACAATATCAAGACTTATTGGACCAATATTCCATCCTCCACCCAAGACAGTCCGGTTTCAGGGCACACCACAGCACAAAGCACTCTGCTCTACCTTCAAAACAACATGCACAAAATGGTTGATAAAAATCAATGTGGTCTGCTGATGCTGTTGGATTTATCTGCAGTATTTCATTTTCCATCAAGCCCTGTCATGGTTTCTCTCCTTGCTGTCTAGCAGAGTTTCTGCTGTGCAACAGGGAAGTGTTAGCTCTGATTCTGCTGCCATCTGTTATGGGGTTCCCGAGAGAGCCAGTTTTTCCCCATCTCTCTTCAATATATATATCAGGCCACTATGCAATAAATTGGATAGGGAAAACATCTTATTTTCTAACTATGCTGACAACACACAACTCTTGCTCATGTGGAACGGTAATCAGGACTCTGATTCCTCCAAACTAGAGAGTATCTTCCACACGATTAAAGCGTGGATGCCATCTAATCAAATGTGCTTAAACAATTTGAAAACTGAGCTTTTACTCTTTGGCCATCATCTAGCTAGAACCCGATTTGGCCCACTGTATGCCCACCTTGAGATCGATGACTGCCATATCCCAACACTCAGCAATGTCAAAACCTTAGGCACTTATTTATTTTCTTCTCTGAGTTCAGATTCATCAGTAAATAATCTAGTGAAAACCACACATTATCATCTGAATCTGCTCAGACAAATCAAGCCTTTTATTTCAGAAAGAAATTGCAAAACTAGCCAAAGCAGCTATTCTCTCTCCGCTAGACTACTGCAATGCGATCTTAGGTGATAGCGCCAAGGGTAAAATAGTCAAGCTGCAGAAAATCCAAAACGATGCTGTTCGCTTCGTTAAGATGACAAGCCGGCGTAAACACATCTTAGAGAAAAGAAAAAAAATTCACTCACTCCCAATAAGCTTGAGGATTCAGTTCAAGAACCTCATATTGACACGCAAATGTGTCTATGTGAAAGCCCCAACTAAGTGAAAGAGAAAATCAAGAACTAAGACCCACAGAGAACACTGAGATCTAGTAACCAACATCTACTAGTATGCCCTAAGCCCAACCGTACTCGTGGCAACGGCAAATCCATTCTCTTCCATGCCACAAAATCCTGGAAATCCATACCCCTAGCCTTACCACAGGAGGAATCCCAGCAGCCTTTTGGCAAACAACTGAAAACTATCCTATTTGAATAACTCCCCCCTTCGCCCCTCTGACAACTCTTTGTCCTGTCCTTTCCGTTGTTTCAGCATGTGTTTGTAAGCGCCCTGATACCCATGGGTTCCCGTGCTATAGAAATACATAAATGTACACTGCCACACCCAGTTGTATTCCGGAAGTAATACCGCCCGACCAAGCGATGGTAATGGTAATATTTGCTGGTATCTGTACAGACTTACTGCCCAGATACCACCAAACTCGTACTGAGGCCCACTGTTCTGTATGCAAATGCCAGTGGAGAGTGATATGCTATCTAATTACATAGCATAACATTTGTTAAATTTATAATACTGGGTTACTGCGTTTTCAAATATGGAAGGTTGTCCCACACCAAACATGATCTCGAAAATGTTAATCCATACCAAATCTATATTGTTGATAAATACACTTGTTTTCTTTCAGATACGACATCTTTGACCAACTGGCTTTGTATAGTGAAACAATCGTGACGGTAAAGAGAAAAACAAACAAAAAGCAATAAACTAAAAAGAAAATCTTATGTGGAAAGGCCTCAAAGAACATTGCCTGCCTCCTGTGCATCTTGTGAGACTTTCATGCTCAGACACTGAGCAAAATGAGTATATTTGACAGTCAGGGACAGATGCATAAGAATCATGCAGTTTAGCCAAAGTGTTGAGCATGTAGTCATAAGAAATAATCCCAGCTAGTAAACACTCAACATTTGAGCAGAAACCCCAGCCAAGTTAATGTTGCCATAAAGAGACCATAAAGAATACATACTGTTAATGAATGGATCGAGGATGCTTTTGGTTTTCTGTAACATTCTCAACAAGGAAGGTTGGCTTTGCTGTTGGGAGAGTACAGCAGGTTTCTCCCTCTGGCAACGATTTTTATACACACATGACATTTGAATCTGGGAACATATTTCATTTCAGGACCGTGTGTGGGACGAAGATTGGACCTCGATTGCCTGCCCGCCGAAGACAAGATGTGCGCCTTTCTGATCTGCGGTAGCCATGGAGTCGTTATTTCCGCTGTAACCCATAACTCAATTTGATTTCAGTAATTTACCAAAATGTGCCTTTGTGATCCCATCGCTTCTTAACTACTTTGTAATGAGCCTGTATGAACAGATGGAAAATGTTTTCAATTTCACAGAAATCCACTAATGGATGTCACCAGCTATTAAAAAAGCTCAGGTGGCTCAATTTGTGAGGAAAAAGGTGCCATCAAAAACCTCTTCATTTTTAATGAAATGTTTGCTCATTAACTACTTGACAGTATTTTTTTCACACCGCCCGTATGAATGGGAAACAATGTATTAAAACCACAATTGGAAATGATTCAATGTTAAATAGTCAACACCTTCGGACAGGGGCATTGATACTTTGAACCAGACCCATTGTCTGCAGAAAATGTCATTCTGTAGTTTTTCATCCTAACCATCGCAAATAATTATTTATAAATAAGGTTGTAGTTTCTGTTCTTGATCTTGTTTTCAAACACCATGGCCTCATTACACGTGTATGAGTGTAGGGAAAACTATGGCAATGTGGCAGTAATTCTGTTACCGCCGCATTACCACCACATTGTACCATTGACTTATTAGGATTTTGGTGGTAAGGTGGAGGATACACCTATAGAAAAAATCGGCACTGAATGTTGTCAACGACCCTTAGTACAGACACAATCGCCAAACTCTAGCAATGCTCAAACAACAATTACCATGTGAATATCCACAGAAACAAGGATCCAATATGTGAAATCAAAAACATAACTCACTCTCTGAATGCAACAGATTACAAATTAACAGTACAATCAGTGCTCTATTTCAAAAGTAAATGAAAGGCAGCTCAAAAGCAGCACTACAAGAAAATACATTGACATAATGAGTGAAAAATGCACATCGCTGATGAAAACAAGAAAGAACTTGAGAAGACACACAAAAGGGTGTCATTACAATTTTGAGTTAATTTGACCATAAACCTGCCAAATTACTTCCAAACCGATTGGTCCCGTGGACCTTTGGTAATTCCAATGCAGTAATTAATGTTGATGATTTACTTTACAGTGGATGAATTTCCTTCAGCATGATGCTGAAAGTAAATCCCCCACTTCAAGGTCAAACTCGAAATTCAGCGGTGCAGTTAAAACATAGGTAAATCCTTGCCACCCAAAAAGTGGCAGTAAAGAAATGGCTGCAACTTTTTTACTGCCCCAACAACCTTTTAAGGAAACAGTAACTTTGCTTATGTTTAATTTCCAGTACCACAACGTGACAAAAAAATCCCATTATTGTCTTCATTGCATCACCAATTCCACCTGATGTATAACACCAGGAAACTGCTGAATTAATCAACTGAGTCACTAACTTAGCCGTCTGTGTTGTTTGGGTTTGGAAGAATGCCTAACTAGCCCTATTTCTAAATGGGAGTAGTATGGAGCATTAAAATAAAGAAGAAATCATTGCCCAAAAGTCTGTCTCTCAAAAGTATAGAAACTGTCTGTGTAAAACCCATGCTTGCCCTCACTTTCTAACTTAACAATGTGTAGGGTATTGGATAAAATATATAAGTGTCGCAAAAGAATATCAGGATGATCATGGAGTTTCTTCTCAACTCCTTTCCCCAAGCTTAAGTGACTGGGAACTCCAAAAGTTCAATTTGTTCCAAACAGTTCACAAAAAGGCAGTTCAATAGTTTTCTTATCTGGCACAGTTCATGCACTTCTCTCAAGCTTCCCTCACTTGATTCAATGCTCACTAATATAACACAGTTCTGTTTGAACAATGTTCTCTTTCTCAGGATTCCCTTGCCTGATAAAATGCTTCCTAGCATAACACAGTTCTACTTTAACAATGTTCTCTTTCTCAGGCGTCCCTTGCCTGATTCAAAGCTTTCTAGTATAACACAGTTCTACTTTAACAATTTTCCTGGGTGGATCTTTCCAGCTTTCCTCACCAGAGCTTAGACCGTGTTTACTTGTTACTTTGAACTGTTTTGTATTTTACATTACACCATTTCATCGTATTGATACACAGGGTTCCCTTCCCCAATATTCCTGCTTTCCTCATGCAGTTTATGTCGAAGACGTTTGAAACGGCACAGCTTCAATTATTCCCATGCCTGACCACTCCGACACTGTTGCATTCTGGTTATCGTATTCCTCATACTCTGTTAGTCTTTCCTCGAGAATTCCTTCTAGCACCACAAGTTATACTTCCTTGTCTCCATCTCAAACGTGTTCCTTAGCACCCCAAAAAGTTCCACTTTCTTGTCAATTCATTTAATCACTCAGTTCCATTTCATCTGATCCTCATCGGGATCATGCTTCAATCAATATTCTCTTCCGAAGTCTTTTCTGTTGGCTTTCTCTTCCATGAACTTTATCCAATTCGCTTTTCAACTCAGCAATATGTTTGACTTTCGCATTTCACAGAAACCTTTTATAATGGTGTATTCCACAGGACCCCTCTGTTACTTTGTTTCATCACAATTAAAAACAATCAAAGCTTTTTTTCAATGCATCTTGCTTCTTACGCATCACGTTGCTTGTAACTTGGTAATCATTTGCGTCATTACAAACCGGGCTCTCTCATCACTGTGAACTCACTGGCTGTACTTTAATGATTCTTTTATCCAAGGTCAGGTTCTCTCCTCTCCTGCCCCTCAGACTTTCCTGGGCGCCTTTGATGTCCCAAGGAAACAAGCAATCTCTTGGCACAATGTTCAGAGAGATTAACCAGCTTCTCACCCTGCTCTGACAAAAACCTTCGGCAACTTGGAGACACGGCTACCTCACCACGCTTTCTCCTGCTTCAAACTGCAGTCTTGTAGCATCTCGGTCTCCCGTTCTCTCAAGCGTGGTTCTCAATAGCCTCTGCTCAGCTGCTGGCCATCTCGCCTGCTCTCCTTCTCAAACTCGCCTTTGTCTTCCTGGCTTTCTGTGCTCCTTTTTTGAATCTGGGTTCCATCGTTTATACTTAGTTTGGTTGTCAATTGGATTCAGGTGTTTGTGATCGTAGCTAAGTGCCTGGCTTCACCTGTCCTCATTAGAGGGACATTCATAGAAAGAGAAAAGTCCTTTTGAGTGTAGGGGTACCATCATGATGCTATTAAGACAGATAAAGCATTGAGGGTTCTGGGGAAGACAGGGGTCTAGCTGGCAGTAGGCTGAGGGGATGTCATAGGGGTTATTTGAAAGGGGGGGAGGGTACCATGTCTCAGTATTAGGATTGTCATATGGAAGATGGGAGTTGCAGTATCCTCTAAGGATATTTTATTTTGTATTTTATTTTAGCATTTGGTTAATTACACACCTTTGACCAATTTAATCACGAATATAAACAAAGAGATATACACAATAAAACATGTAATAAAAACATTAATATAACATTAATAAAACATGAATAAGAACGAGATAAAATCAATCAATCACAACCATCATAGACACACAACAAAGAAAATACTCTAGACTTCAACCTAGTTACTTAAACTTTAAATGTGCTGCTGGGCCACCTTCCATAAGTAGCAGGCAGCTCCCATCATGACAGTGGAATCCACACTAAATATAATACTACAAAATTGATCGCTGGTTATTGCCTCAATGTCATAGACAGAAGACTTACAGCCAGCATAGTAGTGAGCAGCAAGAGTCTTACACTGAGTCAACAAATGGCGAGCCATTTCAATTTCCACATTACATAAACGGCACAGTCTGTGACAATCGGGCAATTTCGTCCATCTCCCTGTGTGTTCTTGCGTTGGAAGTATGTTAAATCGCAAGCACACTATGAAGAGACGCAGGTTTAGAGAGCATTTTTGTTAGGTAAGAACAAACGTGTCCTTGAGCAAAGCCCTGGCTAGCATAACTCTGATACATTGCTTTCTTTCTAAGACCCTCGATGTTAGCCACAAGGGTGGCTCGGGAGGATAGCGCAGGGTCTCGGGAGGATTTCTCAGGGGCAATGTGCTCACCTTGGATGCAAGATGACACAGAGCTACACAGGTTCTAACCCATGTCAGCGCTTAGAAACCTCTGGGTATTAAGTGCATTATAAATAACCTATCATAACAACATCAGCCTTTATGTTTTTTTCTTTTTAGGACAAGCAAGATATTAGGCAATTCTACCAGATCACAAATATTAATCTCCTTTTTGATCAAATGATCCTATGCATCCGTTTTCAATTGCTCAAGGAATGTGTTGGGAACTTTCCCCTTATATAGTTGTGCCATAAAGCCATACACACTCTCAGTTTCAATGGACGTTCCACTAATCTCTAAGAACAATTTAGATCTCTGAAAGAGTCATAGTGAACAAATTGATTGAATACCGAGTTCACTATGAATGGCTTCAACCGGGATGGACCGGGAAACCCCCAGTAATGAAAGTAACAGCCAAGACTCTAGGCTGTCCATCCAATTAGTCATGGAAATGGAGAAAATGGGAGAGCCATACAATATCATAGGAATTATGCTCTTAGAGTAAATCTCAACCATTCCTTCAGTGTTATTTCTGCCCTTGTTTGAGATACATTTTCCAATAACAAGCCATTTCTTCCTTGCTTTCCGAGATATGTAGTCACCATACTTGCGTGGGGAGGGAGAACTGTAGAGCGGTACTCCTAAATAAATATATCTCTCTACTACTTCAAGCTGCTCCCCTCCATAGCTCCACTTAAACAGGAACTTCCAATTCAGCTTTTTGCCAAATATGATTATTTTGGTTTTGGCACTATTCACACATAGATTGTTTGCTTGTGCATACACGGCCAAAGCATTCAAAGATCTCTGTAGACCGATTGGAGAGCGGTCCATAATGACTTTGTCGTCGGCATAACCAATCCAAGATATGGGAACTGTGCCCATACCAGGGGAAAACTTATTACCTGCTTCAACGGAAGGACCCATATCAGCAACATACACGTTGTACAAAAAAGGGGCAAGGCCACATCCATGCTTCAGACCGGTATTAGTTGGTATGTCCGTGGTAACCTCACCCTGCTAATTTACCCTAAGGGAAACCGTGCTATCAGTATATAATGCCATAATAAAATACAACATGGAAGGATCAATATTCCAACCAGCAAGCTTTACCCAAAGCCGATTACGGGAAACAGAATCAAATGCTTTAGAAAAGTCTATGAAACAGACATAGATGTTCCCCTAATTAGCGTCCTGCAGCGGCTAATAATTGTTTGCTATGTACAAAGATTGTGCAGCGTACCAAACGATTTGGAAAATCCTATTTGAAAAGGGGAAAGCAGCCCTCCAGATGTTGCCCACTATACTAATCTTCACTGTAGAATGCTAGCAAACATTTTTGCATTGATTCTATCATGGTCAGAAGTCAATAGTTATCAGTGATGTCGCGGTAACCCCTTTTAAAAATGGGAATAAGAATAGATAGAAGCCAACTAGCCGGGATTTATCCAGTAATAATAATACGTTGGAAAAGCTTAGACAGGGCCAGTGTCCAGAACTCCGGATCAGCCTTAAACACAGCATTTGTAAAAAGATGCGGTCCCGGAACATTAGAACCATTAAGGGACTTATTAATGAAACATATACTATCGCCCGAAAATGGCTGCGCAAATTCCATGCTATATGTATACTGGCAGGACTGATGACTGAGCCCCAGTCTATTGTACAATTCAAGTATTGCATCCGTCCAGCCAACCCTACTAATCCCGTTATATTCACACCCAGTAGAACCATTGGCAAAAGAGCGAAATAAAGACCAAAACCTACTATTATCATTACTACGTAGTAATAAAAAAAGGCCTTGACAGTCAGCATTGTTCCTGTAAAATCTATGGGTCTTGCGCAAGTTATTATATTTGGTGCCTTTGTGGCCCAAAAGCTTCTTTTTATCTTCAAGAGTGGATGACTTTGAGAGCTTAATCAACTTGCAATTCGTACGATAGCGTTTTTGCTCTGCATCAACCATGCCATCGAAGTTATTAGAATGGGAGCCAATGGCTCCCATACGCTTGCTAGAAAAGGACAATTGTTTACTCAATAAACCCATAAGACCCGCTATATCCAACCCTTGATTGGCAAGGAACCTGGTTATAACCGAGGGTCGGGACCTAATACAATCACTCATTTTCCTGACCTTGCGGTTATTCAGCACTACTCGATACCTTTGAGTTGTGACTGAAACAGGCAATGATAACTTGCTAGGACTAGGCCGAGAGGGAATACTCAAAGACCAGCTAAGGGAGGTGTTAGGTTTTGATCTGCCCCTGTCCATTCTGTGAGTATGTGTTGGTGCTGTACTGAGTGTGTTCTGGAATGTTTGGACAGGACCTTGCATGAGTGTTCCACTGCGCATGAGGGTTCTAAGAAAATCAGTTGGGACCTGGCACTGAATGGAAGAGGGGGCCGGTGGATGTCTTCCCCTTGCCTATGTTACTTACCTTTCTGCCCTTATATACTTGCTCTGCGACTGAACCCAGTAAAGACTTATGAAACCCACGAGCGGCTCCACCAGTGTATATTTTGACTCCCAAACCTTAAACTTAACACTGGCGATGAGGAATTGTCTCTGGGGACGGTCTCTGGGGAAAGAGAGCAGTCTAAGGAGGAAGCGCTGCACTTCAGGAAAGGGAACTGGAGGACAGAGGGCACATGCAGCAGGAAGAAGAGGCAGAACGCCAGAGGAGCAGGAGACATCCACCGGCCACCCCAAGCTGCCCCTGGCCATAAGGTGAGCATGTCCCATTTGCCAGAGCCGGCAATAGACTGCGCCAAGTATTAATTTAATGGGGGCTGGCGCTTGCACCTTAAAGGGCAGTGAACTGGAGCGGACCCATACGGTCGTAGTATCAGCCCAGTTGGATGCCGTTATGGTGTGGATGTTTTCCCCTGAAGGAGCACTGCCTGTTGTGCATGCGAACTGGCTTAAGGTATGGCCCCTGAGTGTGACTGCAGGGCTTCTGGGGAGCCTGCGGGTGTGCCGACAGCTAGTGGGACATGGCTGGAGATGGTCCCAACGGCCAGCTGTTAAAATAATGTGGCGCGGCCTGTGCCATCTCTGCAGGCACCAAAAAAGGAACGTATATACACGTACCTCCACTATGCTGGCTGCCCTCGTCTTGGGCTGTGGAGCGTGCAGTCCGGGAGGTCGCGCTGTTGAAACCGTCTGGGCGGTGCTATGGTGGTCCTTCTATGCTTGCCCATCCGGGGAGCATCGGGGTGACGGTTGGATCGGAGCTCTCCGTCCGTGGCTTAATGGTGATGTCACATTCATGCTGGGGGTATTGGTGATTGTTGCCAGGCACAGATTGTTCGTGCCGACATTCGAGGACCTGACAGCGCTGTGACTGCATTACGGAGAGATTCATGAAGGTCTGAGAAAAGGACCTTCCAACGTGAAATACGTGCCCCACTTCCACGTATCATACGGAAACACGACGTTGGACTTTGAACGTTCCGGCAGCCGTTGGGCTGTATAAACGATTTATGTACTGTATTCAAATTGGAACTTTGCCCACCATAGTAACCGGGCTGCGCAGCTGGAGGGGCAGCATTTTGTATGATGTTTTGTTTTTGGAATTTACCGATAACGAAAAGAAGTAAGATAAAATACTCTTGTCGGTGCAGGATCCATTACAAAGACATGTTGCAGAGTTATTGGAAATTTCACCGATGACAATGTTTGTGTGGAAGTTAAGTAAAGAACACAGACATGCAGTGATGTGCCACAAACTGTTGGAGGAACTGCATTTTGAACTTAAGTACTGGAAGTTACTTATGGGGGTCGCAGTGATTTTAACAAATCTTATGGTCAATCCATTAATTGATTATTTTCCACTGCTGGTGGAGATGTTGTTTTGGGAAACTTTGGTAAATTAATGTACTGCATTCCAGATTGAATTATCATATGTGTTAACTTTGCATTTTTTTTCCATGAACTTATCAGTGGGGCTCTGAGGACTTTAATGCT
The DNA here is from genome assembly GCF_040938575.1 of Ambystoma mexicanum. Lineage (NCBI taxonomy): Eukaryota > Metazoa > Chordata > Amphibia > Caudata > Ambystomatidae > Ambystoma > Ambystoma mexicanum. The sequence continues at coordinate 1,408,176,861 of NC_090935.1, forward strand.
TGGATTTGGGAGGCGTTTATTTTTATATTGCATTATTTCCACTTTTAGGTCTGATTCGTTCTACTGATATGTTATGGTAAAGGCAAAGTGAATTTAAATGCATGAGTTACATAATGAGTATTAGAGGTTGCGTAAGTTATTGGAGTTGTTGTACATGGATTTGGCACATCAGGTGCCATAAGTCTGGCATAGTGGATGCCATTGGTTTGGCATGGATTGTGCCATTGTTGACATCTTAGATGCCATTGGTTTGGCATAGGTTGTGCCATTGTTGGCATATTAGATACCATTGGTTTGGCATAGGTTCTGTATTAGTGCACAAGAAGTGCCATTTGTTCGGCATAGTTGTGCCACAGTTTGCTTTGGTGATGCCATTGTTTTAGCATAGTAGCTACACAAGTTGCATTGTAGATGCTTTTGGTTTGGTGCATGATGTGCACATGACGTCACTGATTGGGCGTTAGTAGTACATTTGAAGTGTACAATTTATGCCTTTGGTCTGGCATAGGATGCGCATTGGAGTTGCATATGAGATGTGTGCATGCCATTATGGGTTTGTGCTAGGCGCAATGTTGTGTAACACATCAATAGTAATGTGTTATGTGTCGAATTGACCCATGAAAAGGAAATGTAAATGAAATACTTGTCCTGCATGGTATGTTAACAAACTATTTTTTCCACAGGTACACACAGATGAAATGTTTGTTTAACCAATTAATATCTTTGCCACTTGTACGCACAGTATCTCTCTGCAGGCTTGAATTATGGTTCTATTCCGGGCGCATATCTTGTGTTAATGTTCACCATATTTACAGGGTAATTCATAGAATTTCGCAGAAAAGTGTCGCAAGCGGCTGGCGCAGAGTGTCCGCGTGCGATTGACTGCGCCAGGCACGTGCGCTAAAACCGATTTCCGCGCACAGCGTATTCATGGATTTTAGGCTCCCAAACCAGCCGTGGCGCAGAGTATCGCAGCGACCCTGCAGCAGCGCCAGTAACGCCCCCAAGAACGCCCTCGCGCAAGGAAAAGCCATCAAAATCGCTAAATCATCGCAAAGGGCTGCGCTAACCCTGGACCAGTTTACAGGGCTGCCAAACAAGGAACGCAAAGCGGGTAACGTGCATATCAGGGGTACGCGTGAAGTTATACACGCGATTAGCCAGGGTACGTGTATTACAGGGGTACGCGGGAAGTTTAACACGCGATTGGCCAGGGTACGTGTATTACAGGGGTACGCGGGAAGTTTAACACGCGATTAGCCAGGGTACGTGTATTACAGGGGTACGCGGGAAGTTTAACACGTGATTGGCCAGGGTACGTGTATTACAGGGGTATGCGGGAAGTGTAACACGCGATTAGCCAGGGTACGTGTATTACAGGGGTACGCGGGAAGTTCAACACGCGATTGGCCAGGGTACGTTACAGGGGTATGCGGGAAGTTTAACATGCGATTAGCCAGGGTACGTGTATAACAGGGGTACGCGGGAAGTTTAACACGCGATTAGCCAGGGTACGTGTATTACAGGGGTACGCGGGAAGTTTAACACGCGATTGGCCAGGGTACGTGTATTACAGGGGTATGCGGGAAGTTTAACATGCGATTAGCCAGGGTACGTGTATTACAGGGGTACGCGGGAAGTTTAACACGCGATTAGCCAGGGTACGTGTATTACAGGGGTACGCGGGAAGTTTAACACGCGATTGGCCAGGGTACGTGTATTACAGGGGTATGCGGGAAGTTTAACACGCGATTCGGCTGGGTACGTGTATTACAGGGATGCGATTTGGCCAGGTACGTGTATTACAGGGGTGCGCAGGAATTATCACACGCGATTTGGCTGGGTACGTGTATTACAGGGGTGCGTGGGAATCATCACACGCGATTTGGCTGGGTACGTGTATTACAGGGGTGCGTGGGAAGTCACACGCGATTAGGCTGGGTGGGTCCTCACAGGTGTTCCCTGTACACCCTCCACGGCCCCTGCAGGCAGCCTACAAAACAGGGGACTACCCTGCACACCTGCTCATGTCCCCCTGCACCCCCACCCCCCAGCAGTGCAGGGGCAGCCTCCACCAGGCCCCCACTCATGTCTCCCACCACCCCCACCCTCCCGCCACCAGGGGCAGCCTCCACCAGGCCCCCACCCATGTCTCCCACCACCCCCACCCTCCCGCCACCAGGGGCAGCCTCCACCAGGCCCCCACCCATGCCTCCCACCACCCCCAACCCCCAGCAGTGCAGGGGCAGCCTCCACCAGGCCCCCACCCATGCCTCCCACCACCCCCAACCCCCAGCAGTGCAGGGGCAGCCTCCACCAGGCCCCCACCCATGTCTCCCACCACCCCCACCCCCCCGCCACCAGGGGCAGCCTCCACCAGGCCCCCACCAGTGCCTCCCACCACCCCCAACCCCCAGCAGTGCAGGGGCAGCCTCCACCAGGCCCCCACCCATGCCTCCCACCACCCCCAACCCCCAGCAGTGCAGGGGCAGCCTCCACCAGGCCCCCACCCATGTCTCCCACCACCCCCACCCCCCCCGCCACCAGGGGCAGCCTCCACCAGGCCCCCACCCATGTCTCCCACCACCCCCAACCCCCAGCAGTGCACGGGCAGCCTCCACCAGGCCCCCACCCATGTCTCCCACCACCCCCACCCCCCCGCCACCAGGGGCAGCCTCCACCAGGCCCCCACCCATGCCTCCCACCACCCCCAACCCCCAGCAGTGCAGGGGCAGCCTCCACCAGGCCCCCACCCATGCCTCCCACCACCCCCAACCCCCAGCAGTGCAGGGGCAGCCTCCACCAGGCCCCCACCCATGTCTCCCACCACCCCCACCCCCCCGCCACCAGGGGCAGCCTCCACCAGGCCCCCACCCATGCCTCCCACCACCCCCAACCCCCAGCAGTGCAGGGGCAGCCTCCACCAGGCCCCCACCCATGCCTCCCACCACCCCCAACCCCCAGCAGTGCAGGGGCAGCCTCCACCAGGCCCCCACCCATGTCTCCCACCACCCCCACCCCCCCGCCATCAGGGGCAGCCTCCACCAGGCCCCCACCCATGTCTCCCACCACCCCCAACCCCCAGCAGTGCACGGGCAGCCTCCACCAGGCCCCCACCCATGTCTCCCACCACCCCCACCCCCCCGCCACCAGGGGCAGCCTCCACCAGGCCCCCACCCATGTCTCCCACCACCCCCAACCCCCAGCAGTGCACGGGCAGCCTCCACCAGGCCCCCACCCATGTCTCCCACCACCCCCAACCCCCAGCAGTGCAGGGGCAGCCTCCACCAGGCCCCCACCCATGCCTCCCACCACCCCCAACCCCCAGCAGTGCAGGGGCAGCCTCCACCAGGCCCCCACCCATGTCTCCCACCACCCCCACCCCCCCGCCACCAGGGGCAGCCTCCACCAGGCCCCCACCCATGCCTCCCACCACCCCCAACCCCCAGCAGTGCAGGGGCAGCCTCCACCAGGCCCCCACCCATGCCTCCCACCACCCCCAACCCCCAGCAGTGCAGGGGCAGCCTCCACCAGGCCCCCACCCATGTCTCCCACCACCCCCACCCCCCCGCCACCAGGGGCAGCCTCCACCAGGCCCCCACCCATGCCTCTCACCACCCCCAACCCCCAGCAGTGCAGGGGCAGCCTCCACCAGGCCCCCACCCATGCCTCCCACCACCCCCAACCCCCAGCAGTGCAGGGGCAGCCTCCACCAGGCCCCCACCCATGTCTCCCACCACCCCCACCCCCCCGCCACCAGGGGCAGCCTCCACCAGGCCCCCACCCATGCCTCCCACCACCCCCAACCCCCAGCAGTGCAGGGGCAGCCTCCACCAGGCCCCCACCCATGCCTCCCACCACCCCCAACCCCCAGCAGTGCAGGGGCAGCCTCCACCAGGCCCCCACCCATGTCTCCCACCACCCCCACCCCCCCGCCACCAGGGGCAGCCTCCACCAGGCCCCCACCCATGCCTCCCACCACCCCCAACCCCCAGCAGTGCAGGGGCAGCCTCCACCAGGCCCCCACCCATGCCTCCCACCACCCCCAACCCCCAGCAGTGCAGGGGCAGCCTCCACCAGGCCCCCACCCATGTCTCCCACCACCCCCACCCCCCCGCCACCAGGGGCAGCCTCCACCAGGCCCCCACCCATGTCTCCCACCACCCCCAACCCCCAGCAGTGCACGGGCAGCCTCCACCAGGCCCCCACCCATGTCTCCCACCACCCCCACCCCCCCGCCACCAGGGGCAGCCTCCACCAGGCCCCCACCCATGTCTCCCACCACCCCCAACCCCCAGCAGTGCACGGGCAGCCTCCACCAGGCCCCCACCCATGTCTCCCACCACCCCCACCCCCCCGCCACCAGGGGCAGCCTCCACCAGGCCCCCACCCATGTCTCCCACCACCCCCACCCTCCCGCCACCAGGGGCAGCCTCCACCAGGCCCCCACCCATGCCTCCCACCACCCCCAACCCTCAGCAGTGCAGGGGCAGCCTCCACCAGGCCCCCACCCATGTCTCCCACCACCCCCCCGCCACCAGGGGCACTCTCCACCAAGCCCCCACCCATGTCTCCCACCACCCCCACCCCCCCGCCACCAGGGGCAGCCTCCACCAGGCCCCCACCCATGTCTCCCACCACCCCCACCCCCCGCCACCAGGGGCAGCCTCCACCAGGCCCCCACCCATGTCTCCCACCACCCCCAACCCCCAGCAGTGCACGGGCAGCCTCCACCAGGCCCCCACCCATGTCTCCCACCACCCCCACCCCCCCGCCACCAGGGGCAGCCTCCACCAGGCCCCCACCCATGTCTCCCACCACCCCCACCCTCCCGCCACCAGGGGCAGCCTCCACCAGGCCCCCACCCATGCCTCCCACCACCCCCAACCCCCAGCAGTGCAGGGGCAGCCTCCACCAGGCCCCCACCCATGTCTCCCACCACCCCCCCGCCACCAGGGGCACTCTCCACCAGGCCCCCACCCATGTCTCCCAACACCCCCACCCACCAGCACTGTGGGGCACGTGGCCAGCAGGCAGTCAGGCAGCAGCAGATGGCAGGTGGGAGCGTGCTCAGGGCTCTGGGGGGCAGTAATTTGGCCTCCTGGCCAGGAGCGTGGTCTCTCGTGTGTGAACGCGTGGACAGCCTGATAGGGAGTGAAATCCCACACGTCAGCAAAGGCCCTTAGCGCGTAAACCCGTCAACAGCATATGCGCGCCTATAGTCACCTGCACGTGCAGGAAATTGTTGCGTGACACGTCCCAGTGTCAAAGCGTGTGATTGGTGAAAATGGATCTACACGCAGAAGTGACAAAGCGTGTGATTGGTGAAAATGGATCTACACGCAGAAGTGACAAAGCGTGTGATTGGTGAAAATGGATCTACACGCAGAAGTGACAAAGCGTGTGATTGGTGAAAATGGATCTACACGCAGGAGTGACAAAGCGTGTGATTGGTGAACGTACACGCCGCGTAAGTGACGCTGTACGTGTGGGCCTGTATATAAGGTACATGTAGAACACCATTTCCTTGTACGTGCTTTTCGTGGAGAGCGAGTGGGTGAATTCTGTACTTCTTGTCGTTTCACACGCGATTTACTTCACGGCGTTTCCAGTTCGTATTCCCTGTTACCTCTGACAGCTTTTTCTCTTTTTTCTCTTTTACTGGTTTACCTGGGCCTGTTCCCTCAAACAGTGTCCCCTTCTACTGTTGTCCTGTCTTCTCAGACAGCGTACACATCTTCTTTTGGCGGGGGTTTAGCCAGCCAAACGCGCTCATTTTTCACGCTCTTTTACCTGGCAGACGGTGAGTCACGCACGTATCCAACTTCTGTGCTTGCCCCGTGTGTAGCCTACCCCTTCAGAGGTCATTCTAGGCTGCGTGTGACACGCATACGTTCATTCTTGTGTTACTGGGTGCCACAGCGTAGTGCAGGTTTTTCTTTCTGCACACGTGGTCTAGGAGGGGTTGCGTGCACGTCATCTCCCTTTTTTGGGCCTCCTGTGCGTTGCGTGACCCGTCATCTTTCCCCAGGGGTTACAATCAGCCGTGCTAGAGCACTAGGGTACAATTACCATCTGGTACCCAACCCCTTTGACCCCCAATTGCCCAGGACAATTGTCTACAGCCACTCCCATACGCACATTAATATCAGTGCCATGGCTGGGAGGCGAGGATTCCGTAAGGGTGGCAAAGGTGGAAGAGCCACAAGTGGTGGCCGTGGTGGATCCGGTAGGGGACGTGGTCGTAACTTGCAGGGTGAGCCTGTCCCCCCATGTGTGGAGGACCAGTCAAGGGCACCCATCATCCCCCTCCCCCCCTCCCGTTGAGGCTGAAGTGGCTGACACCATCCATGCTCAGCCCTTGTTGGACCAGCCCATTGTGGCACCAGACCTGGCTGACTCCATGGCTGACTTCCAGGTCAGCAGGGCTACGACACGTGCGCTGGTGCACGTTGATGCCATCATGCCACGTGGATCTGGGGCAGCAAGGTCATCTGCTGCACCAAGGAGGCAGGGCGGAGAGGCTGCAGGGGCAGCTGCGGCTCCATCCACCCCAGCCCTCACACACCCAGCCAGGACAGTGTCGGTCCTAGTCCATGCTGCTGACATTCCCCCTGACACCATCACACTAGAGCCAATGCCTGCACCAACTCCCATGCTGAGTGTGCAATCCCACACTCCTGATACAGAGTCCACCAGGGCTCCTGCCCCTAGTGTCCAGAGCGGCGCAGGACACTCAGGATCACCACCACCTTCCAAGCGGAAGAGGAAGAGTGCTCGTCCGGCACAGGCTGATGCCCCAGACACGGCTACACAGTCCGGCCCGTCCAGGAAGCCCAGCTTCACGGATGACGAACTGAATGCACTTGTCGAGTATGTGTCCGGACATGACAACGAGATGGTCATTGTTGCAGGATCCAAGACCACACCTGCACAACGCCAGGCACACTGGCAGACCGTTGCAGACATCGTAAGTGCCCTTGGAATCGTGAGGCGCACAGCCAATGATTGCTATAAGCGCTGGAATGACCTAAAGCGCAGGGCAAAGAGTAAGCTGGCCTCAAGTCATGCCGCAACTCTAGTGACTGGAGGTGGGTCTCCAGTAGTAGACATGGAACTCACTCCACATGAGTCAGTCGCTGGGACCTACGTCACGGAGGAACAGATCCAAGGCGTGGGAGATCTGGCTGATTACGAGGCATTGTCCGGTGAGTGCACATGCATGTGTGTGTCATCCATGTGCATGGTGTGTGTGTGAGGGCTTCTGTTCGGGTGCCAGGTGAGAGTGTGTGCGCCTGAGTCGTATGGGTCAGCCATGTGCTTCATGCAATCCTTCCTGCGCAGCTGCATTTGGCCATAGCAGTATCCCTTCTGCCAACAGTAGACATCTAGCACAACTGCACGCCAGTTGCCCTTGAAGTGTCACCTTGACACAACATATTTGCTTCTTTTTCACTGTTCATTCAGTCAGTTTGTTTGCATTCCACCACTTTCACTAGGCATGTCGCTGTCCACTAGTCACATGTCTGACATGGGTATGGTAAAGTGGAGTGACTTTGTTACCTGGATATCATTTGTACACACATGTCCCTGTGCAATTTGACCATTTCAGACTGGCAGCTCCAGGTGAAAAATCTGACCTGTTAGAATTAGAAAAGCTATTACATGCGGGAACTGGACTGAATGAATAGGTGCTGCCCTCCTCTCCATCTTCACTCAATAGCAATGGTACATGCCATCTGTGTGATGGCATGTGTGTTTCACCTGCCAATCACAGGCCAATGTGTGATGCCACTGCCAGGCAGCATGCAGAAAATTTGTTCATCTTCCATCTTGGTGTCATCAGTGTGTGCCATTTGCCTGCACTTCATACGCAGTGAGGGTGCATGCATGGGAGGGTTTTAGTCATGTGGGACATGTGTCAATCAAGTACTGGTTCTCTTGCTTCTCAGCCCTCAATGTGTGCCATGGTGCTAATGCCTGTTTCCATTTCTTTGTTTTCATGTCTATGCAGGGGAAGACGCACCTGATACTGCTGGGGTTGTGGAGATGGTGCAGACCCAGGAGGTGTCCCAGGGCCGACCAACCACCAGTGAGGGACGTGGTGTGGTGGTGGGGGAGAACCCACAAGTGCTGCAGGTCGTGCTCTCAAGGGGTGTCTCTGGCTGCACCTCCCCCGAGCTGTACTCAGGTGTTGATTCGGATGAGACCTACGTGCCGTCGCAGGTGAGTGTTCCAGGGAGGGATTCTGTTCTGTCTCACCCACCTGCACCAGGGTCAGTACCCTCCATGGGGATGTCAGTGTTGGCAGCTACGCCTTCGGTGGTTACGGATGCAGGGTCACACTCCGCGACATCTGATCCTGTTCCTGGGCCAGCAGATCAGAGGGGGAATGCAGTCCTGCAGCCTCAGGCAGTGCCGGCACAGCAAGGCGCAGTTCGCCTTGCCCCAGACAGGTGTGGTGCCCGCCGACGTGGTGGCCGTACGCCACCCGGCAATACCGCATGGGAGCAATCCATTTACGGTATGGCTACCCAACAGGCTGCATCATCCGAGATGATGGCTCAGGCCATGGATAGGGTGGCCACTTCCATTGTCCCCCAGAAAGGCTGATGGAGCGACTAGAGCAGGCAACCGACTCCATCTGCCAGTCACACAGGGAGGACATGTTGGGGTCCAACAGGGACAGGCGGGCGGCACTGGCGACTCTGCAGGAGGCCATCTCCATTGAGTCCCAGGGCCACAGGGAAGCCCTGAGGCAGGAGCTCCTACACCTCAGGACGACTCTTGTTGAGCTTGAGGCTTCAACACACCAAAGGACAGAACAGCAGCTGGAGCGTCTCACCCGTACGCTCTCAGCTGAGATGCAGGCAACGAGGGCGGAGGTCCGGGCATCCCGTGAGTTGTTGCATGGGGACCTCCTCACACTCATCCTCCAGAACCAGACCTACCACACCCGCATGCTTGCAGCCATGGAGGAGCAGACTAGGGCCTTGCGTGGGCTGCCTCCCATAGTGCAACCACCTCCGGATGCAGCTGCACAGGGTGATAATAGCGACAGCAGTGATACTCCCACAATAGGGTAGCCGTGTGGGCCATGAGCCCATGGAGGTGTTTTATCTTCCCAGGATCCACGCAGGTGGGTTCTGGTGTGCATCCTGTCCTCGGACCTCCTGGGTGGCCTCCCCAACCCCCCCGGGCCCATCAATGGCCATTTTTGATTGTTTCTTATTTTTATTTTTATTTTGATTTCTTTTATTCCCAATTTTTTTGGGACGATCTGTTGGCTTCGATCTGTTGGCTTCGATCTGTTGGCTTCGATCTGTTGGCTTCGATGTGTTGGCTCCGATCTGTTGGCTTCGATCTGTTGGCTTCGATCTGTTGGCTTCGATGTGTTGGCTTCGATCTGTTGGCTTCGATCTGTTGGCTTCGATCTGTTGGCTTCCGTGGTTCCTGTGGGCATACGCTGCATTGTGGCTGGGCAAATGCAGGCTTGTAATGTATTTGGTTCAGATGCTTGGGTTTGAGTCACACACACCCCTCCTGCTTCCCGTTTCCATGGGCTTGCAAAGGGTGTGCCCAAGTGACAGTGAATTACACAGTGACGTTGGACTCCCATGAGCTGTGTGGCCAGTCTATAGTCAATACTGTGTATACATTCATAGTGCATATTGCTGTTGTGTTGTACACTGCATGTTGCATTGATGTGTAACTCTTCTTCTGTGTCTACCTGCCAATTTGCAGGTCCCTTCCTCAAGTCCACACAAGGACCTCTAGTCTGGAGATGGGGACCATGTTGGCAGCAGTGCACCTACAACTCTACATGGCGCCAACACTGCACAGTTGGTAGTGGTGGGAGTGCAGGCATTTCCAGGTGGTCAGACTACTAATATGTAACATTTGTGATGTCATGTTAATGGTACTACGTGCTCAAGTATGTTGTTGGTCCGGCATTGCTGTGAGCATTTCAGGTGTTGCAGGTTTCTAATAGTGCCACTGTACATAGTGAGAGTGATGTCATGTTGTGGGGATTAATTTGTTTACCTGCAATTAGCATGACATGGCACGGTGTGTCGTGTGGCAGTGCTGGGGTTGGGTTGGCTGACATGGCACTGTCCTCTTGTTGCATTTTGCAAGTGGGTATTCATTTTAGCTGCTTCAATGTGTACCTTCACAAAACTGCATTGGTGGTGTCTGTGTGGGTAGGGATGCACACATTGTGACACTTCCAGGTGAACAATCTCAGGCTGACATGGAATTCCCGGTTCATTCTCCAGACATTCAGGATCAGTGTCAGGTTGAGTCATCATTGATTGTCAGATGGAATGTGCCAGGGCAGTGTGCACTCCACAGGGGTGTGATTTCTATGTGAAGTAATTAGCCACTAGCTGTGTACGGGCTGCCTCCCCCCGTGCCCTTTCCCCTCCCATGCGCAGCGGCTGTGCATGTGGTTGGGGATGTGGGGCCACCACCATGTCCACGGCCAGGCCCCGGCGTGTTGCAACGTTGTGCAGGACACATGCTGCCACTATGATCCTGCACACTACTGGGGGAGCGTATAACAGCTGCCCGCCAGAACGGTCAAGGGAGCGAAAGCGTGACTTTAGCACTCCGAATGTGCGCTCCACTATGCCCCTGGTTGTAATGTGGGCTGTGTTAAATCTTACCTGGGGTGGCGTGGTGGGGTTCCGAATTGGCGTCATCATGTGGGGGCTGAGAGGGTAGGCACTGTCCCCTGTGGAGGTGGGGATTGGTATCATTGGTGAGGTTGTGACCTTGCTCAGTATCCAACATGCATGCATGTGCAGTGGCATACATACTCACCAAGCAGCCATGTATCGCCATGCCGCCCAGCTTCTAGGTCCCGGCTTAGGGTGGACATTCGGTAAATGAAGCTGTCGTGGGTGGAGCCGGGATAGTTGGCATATACTGAGGTGATGATTCCCTTGGCATTACATGCTACCTGCACGTTGATGGAATGCCAGTGCTTGCGGTTCCTATAGATGTGCTCAGATGCCCTGGGGGGACGTAGAGCCACATGGGTGCAGTCGATGGCACCTAGCACTTTGGGGAATCGTGCCACTGCGTAAAAATCCAGGGCGGCAGCATGCCTTTCTGCAGGTGTTCTGGGCAGGTATATGTGCCTGCGGACTGATGGGCGTGCAGTCATGATGTTCAAGACCTGGTGTAGGCAGCGTGATTGGGTGGCCTGTGACACCCCACCCACTATGGCACTTGTCCGCTGAAATGATCCAGTGGCTAAGAAGTGCAGTACATTGAGGACCTTCTCCAGGGGGCTGAGTGCTTGGGAGCACAGGGTGGGTGATGTGAGGTCATCCTCCCACTCACTCACCAGGTCCAGTATGATGTGTGGTGGAAACCTGTACCTCCCATACACCTGGTCATCAGGCATCCCGAAAAGGCTGGTTCTGGGTGTGAATATTCTGGCCCTGACTATCCTCCTCCTCCTCCTTTGGTAGCCCACTGCCACTGCTGCTAGGAACGGTATGTTCATCCTGGCGTCTGAGCTTGTTATTGTTAAAGTCCGCAATTTTATGCTTTGCGCGTGTTCTAGGCGAGCGTGTGACCCGCGCACCCCTGGAATCCAGTTCCCAGTCCAATAGCGTGTGGAAATTCACACGCACCACGGTATACAGCGTGTGACCCGCGCACCCCTGGAATCCAGTTCCCAGTCCAATAGCGTGCAGAAATTCACACGCACCACGGGATACAGGTTCGCTGACGTACTTGCGTGTGTAAGTGGCCACGCACCCATTAAATACACGTACATAGGCCAATCGCGTGTACGTGCACTTTTGTCCAATTACACGCGATGACACTCTGACGTGCAGTATCTCCACGTGTGCCCCGTCATCACGTGCTGAGTGGGGAACACCCGTGCGGGTCAGGTCACAGACGCGCTTACGCGCTGAGGGACTCTGGTCCAATAGAATCGCGTATGCGCGCTGACGCGCTTACGCGCTAAGGGCCTTTCCTCGGATTTCACGCTGACGTGCAGGATATTCACGTGCCAAATCACTCCGTATCAAGCTGGCCACGCGAAAACACACGGAAGCCCACTCTCCTGCCCAGAAGGCCGAGTTACTGCCCCCCAGTGCCCCGAGCAGCCTCCCACGTGCCATCTGCTGCTGCCTGCCTGCCTGCCTGCCTGCTGCCACCGTGCCCTGCCATTTGGTGCCTGCACATCAGCCATCTGCAGGGGTCCAGTTGCTGTGTCCACCCCTGCTGGAACTGAAGATTCCCGACTGGGATTACATCGCTCCACAGCCCAGCCCCAGGACCCAGTTGCCCACCCACACCTGCCTCTGGGGTTGCCATGTCGGGCACTTCCACATCTGGCACCAGTGGCAACCCCAGACCAGAGGGGCAGAGGGGCACCAGCTTCACTGTCACCGAAGTTGGTGTCCTGGTGGAGCATGTCCTGGGGCAGTATGATGCCCTCTTTGGATCGTCCCGCGCCAGCAAGGAAGGACGGCAGAGGATCTGGGCCGACTGTGTGGTTGCCATCAACGCGGAGGGGGTGGCAACCCGCGACGTCCTGAAGATCAAGAAGCGCTGGGAGGACTTGAGGTCCAGGACCCTTGTGAAGGCCCGGCGCCTCGTGGAGGGGGGCCGGGGCCGCATGAGTTCCATCCAGATGAGGGTCCTGGAACGCGTACGCCCAGCGCTCCACGCCCAGATCCTTGAGAGGGAGGCCCGTCTGGAGTTGAGCGGTAAGTGTCCATGCATTACTGTGTGAGACAGGGCATGTTGCGGTGTGCTGGTTCTATGATACTTGCCTGTATGTGTGCCATAGGCCATGTATGCATGTATGTGTGCAGGGACATCATGGTAATGCATGTGCGACCAGTGATGTGTGATGCACATGGTTGTTGCATGTGTTGAAATGCCGCATGGGGAGCCCTATTCAGATTTTGAACATGAGAGCATGCCAGTCTCTGTACCTGGACATGGGTGGGGGTGAGGGATGGGTGCTGATGCCAGGTACATATATGGTAGCCATGTCTGTGTGCCTGACCTGCGTGTCTGTGACTTGTGCATGCCATGGATGCATGACACATGTGTGTGACAATGCAGAGATTCAGTAAAGCAGCCAAATTACCCTTGTATCCGCTGTGTTTGGTGTGTTTGGGGCCAGATGGATGTGACTGAGGTGAAGTGTGTGCATGTGATGGGCATGAGCCATGATGCATGTGAGTTACATATCATTGAATGTTTCAAGAGTCCATTGGACATGCATGGAAATGTCCATGGCATGCACCATGCCTGTTACTGTGTGTGTTTTGCCTGGACTGACCCATGTGTTGTGGAGGGACATGATGGAAGTGTACTTTGACAGTGGTGCTCATCTGCTATTGCTTCCTGTCTAGGGGACCATTGTACAGTGCCCTGATGCTTGTGTTCTTTGTCTCCCTCTACGCAGCGGCTAGTGAAGAAGAGGGCGGAGACGGCGCTGTGGAGCAAGGCGGCGGGGATGCCCCCACGGCTGCAGCGGAAGGGGTGGGTGAGCCTCCACAGGGGCCTGCTACGGTGGGAGACGGTGAGGAGCCATCCAGGTTGGTGGTTTGCACAGAGGAGGAGGAGGCCGCCACTGGGGCACACATGGGGCCTGGTGGGGGCATCCCTGCTGGTGCAAGTGGTGCAGTCCAGGGCCAGGGGCAGGAGGCAGCACAGGTCACCGTGGAGGGGCCTGTGCATGTCGCTGTCCCTGACCCTGTGAGTGCACCACCATGCACCAGCAGGGATGCCCCGTCCCAGGCCTGTCCGCAGGTAGAGGGGATGTCCATGTCACCTGACTCCCCTCCACCTGCGGACGTGGGAACCCCTGGCCGTGCGGAGAAGGTCCTGATTGGGGTCGCGATGCGCACGGCTGTGATTCGTGATGCCGTGCGTGCTTCCCGGGAGGAGCACGCACGTCATCACGAAGTGCACCGTGCCGACGTGGCCCAATTGGGATCGGCCATGTTCGGGGGTTTCCTGCATGTGTTGGCCAATGTGGCGGCCCTCTCCTCCTCTGTGCAGGCTATCCACCAGTCGTTCTCCTTGCCGTCTTCCAGCCCAGATGCGACCAGGGCCCCCTGTGGACCTGCCCCGACCAATGCAGCCAGCTCGGTGGGGATCCCATCCCTGCCACAGTCGGGAGTCAGAGATCCAGCAGGGGTGGACACCAGAGCAACTGGACCCCAGCAGATGGAGGATGTGACGGCATCATCGGGCAGGGCACGTGCACGACGGCGTCGGTGGTTTCCATCAGCCTGGATGCCGTCGTGCTGGCACAGGCAGTTGCGTCGGAGGCAGCAGCAGGCTCAACGTGGGAGGCATCATGGCTCGGGGCCATCAACATCAGGGGTGCAGGCATCGGCCGGAGGGCAGGAGAACCCTGGAATGGGAGTGGCTTCCGTGTGGGAGAGGTTGTGCCAGCGGATAGGTGCGGAGCGGCAGCGGGCAGAGGAGGAACGGCTCACGATGGTCAGGGCGGAGGACTCCATGCGGAGGGCGCTGAGGCGGGCTGAGTGCCTCGAGGGTCTTCGCAGGGAGTTTGAGCTTGACACTGCGTTATCCCTGCGGGACCTCGGGGCCAGGGAACATGCCCGCCTCCAAGCCATTGACCAGGAGTTCGATGATGCCCTGGCCCATGACAACAACCAGTGAGCCGTCCGAATAGCCCGGTGCCTTTGTATATAGTTGTATAGTTAGGGTTAGGTTTCCTTTTTTTTTTTGATTTTATTTTGGTTGCGATTGGACAATGCACCACTTTTTTGTATATAGTTCACTTTTTAGTTAGTAGTCAGTTAGGTTTAATTTGGTAGGGCTCATGGACCCAGGATGATCTTCTTCATTGGCTTATTTTAATTTTTCAGATTATTTTCTTGGACATTCATCTTGTTTTGTTTGATTTGCTTTGTGTTTTTTCTTATTTCATTTCCATTCTACTTGCTGTTAAATACATATTATTTTTTTAATCTTCAATGTGTCGTATCATCTCATTGCTTTCAGGCATGTCATGTTGGGTGTTTTGTCATTCACTTGCAGCCATTGTGTGTGACAGACATGTGTTAAATTGCATTATTTAAATTGGGGGTGTAACATGTAATTGCCTTTGATATGTGGGTGGGTGTGATAGTTGGTTGGGCCTTTTGGCAGGGGAGGATGGGCATTACGGACATGATTGGGGAATGTTGGGACCCAGGTGCAGGGGGGCATGGATTGGACATGGGTGGGGACCTGCTGGCAGGTGCCACACAGTGCTGGGGGGGTGGGGGTGGTGGTAGACATGAGTGGGGGCCTGGTGGAGGATGACCCTGCACTGCTGGGGTGTGGGGGTGGTGGGTGACATGAGTGGGGGCCTGGTGGAGGGTGACCCTGCACTGCTGGGGTGTGGGGGTGGTAGGTGACATGAGTGGGAGCCTGGTGGAGGGTGCCCCTGGTGGCTGGGGTTTGGGGGTGGTGGGAGACATGAGTGGGGGCCTGGTGGAGGGTGAACCTGCACTGCTGGGGTGTGGGGGTGGTGGGAGACATGAGTGGGGGCCTGGTGGAGGCTGACCCTGGTGGCTGGGGGGTGGGGGTGGTGGGAGACATGAGTTGGACATGGGTGGGGGCCTGCTGGCAGGTGCCCCACAGTGCTGGGGGGTGGGGGTGGTGGGGGACATGAGTTGGACATGGGTGGGGGCCTGCTGGCAGGTGCCCCACAGTGCTGGGGGGTGGGGGTGGTGGGAGACATGAGTGGGGGCCTGGTGGAGGGTGACCCTGCACTGCTGGGGTGTGGGGGTGGTGGGTGACATGAGTGGGGGCCTGGTGGAGGGTGACCCTGCACTGCTGGGGTGTGGGGGTGGTGGGTGACATGAGTGGGGGCCTGGTGGAGGGTGACCCTGCACTGCTGGGGTGTGGGGGTGGTGGGTGACATGAGTGGGGGCCTGGTGGAGGGTGACCCTGCACTGCTGGGGTGTGGGGGTGGTGGGTGACATGAGTGGGGGCCTGGTGGAGGGTGCCCCTGGTGGCTGGGGTTTGGGGGTGGTGGGAGACATGAGTGGGGGCCTGGTGGAGGGTGACCCTGCACTGCTGGGGTGTGGGGGTGGTGGGTGACATGAGTGGGGGCCTGGTGGAGGGTGACCCTGCACTGCTGGGGTGTGGGGGTGGTGGGAGACATGAGTGGGGGCCTGGTGGAGGCTGACCCTGGTGGCTGGGGTGTGGGGGTGGTGGTAGACATGAGTGGGGGCCTGGTGGAGGGTGCCCCTGGTGGCTGGGGGGTGGGGGTGGTGGGAGACATGAGTGGGGGCCTGGTGGAGGCTGACCCTGGTGGCTGGGGGGTGTGGGTGGTGGTAGACATGAGTGGGGGCCTGGTGGAGGGTGCCCCTGGTGGCTGGGGGGTGGGGGTGGTGGGAGACATGAGTGGGGGCCTGGTGGAGGCTGACCCTGGTGGCTGGGGGGTGGGGGTGGTGGGAGACATGAGTTGGACATGGGTGGGGGCCTGCTGGCAGGTGCCCCACAGTGCTGGGGGGTGGGGGTGGTGGGGGACATGAGTTGGACATGGGTGGGGGCCTGCTGGCAGGTGCCCCACAGTGCTGGGGGGTGGGGGTGCAAGGGGACATGAGTTGGTGTTCATTAGTTCAAGGAGACATGTGCCTTTGCTGGGGGGCATGCCCATGGTGGGTGGGCTGCCTGCGGGACATGACCAGGGATGCAGGGTAGTCCCCTGTGGTGTGGGCTGCCTGCAGGGGCCGTGGAGGGTGTACAGGGTACACCTGGGAGGACCCACACTGTCAAATCACATGTGGAACTTCACGCGCACCCCTGATATACACGCGCCCAGGCTATTCGCGTGTGGAACTTCCCGCGCACCCCTGGAATACACGCGCCCAGGCTATTCGCGTGTGGAACTTCCCGCGCACCCCTGAAATACACGCGCCCAGGCTATTCGCGTGTGGAACTTCCCGCGCACCCCTGAAATACACGCGCCCAGGCTATTCGCGTGTGGAACTTCCCGCGCACCCCTGAAATACACGCGCCCCCAGCCTATTCGCGTGTGGAACTTCCCCCGCACCCCTGAAATACACGCGCCTAGGCTATTCGCGTGTGGAACTTCCCGCGCACCCCTGAAATACACGCGCCCAGGCTATTCGCGTGTGGAACTTTCCGCGCACCCCTGAAATACACGCGCCCAGGCTATTCGCGTGTGGAACTTCCCGCGCACCCCTGAAATACACGCGCTCAGGCTATTCGCGTGTGGAACTTCCCGCGCACCCCTGAAATACACGCGCCCCCAGGCTATTCGCGTGTGGAACTTCCCCCGCACCCCTGAAATACACGCGCCTAGGCTATTCGCGTGTGGAACTTCCCGCGCACCCCTGAAATACACGCGCCCAGGCTATTCGCGTGTGGAACTTCACGCGCACCCCTGAAATACACGCGCCCAGGCTATTCGCGTGTGGAACTTCCCGCGCACTCCTGAAATACACGCGCCCAGGCTGTTCGCGTGTGGAACTTCCCGCGCACCCCTGAAATACACGCGCCCAGGCTGTTCGCGTGTGGAACTTCCCGCGCACCCCTGAAATACACGCGCCCCCAGGCTATTCGCGTGTGGAACTTCCCCCGCACCTCTGAAATACACGCGCCTAGGCTATTCGCGTGTGGAACTTCCCGCGCACCCCTGAAATACACGCGCCCAGGCTATTCGCGTGTGGAACTTCCCGCGCACCCCTGTAATACACGCGCCCAGGCTATTCGCGTGTGGAACTTCCCGCGCACCCCTGAAATACACGCGCCCAGGCTGTTCGCGTGTGGAACTTCCCGCGCACCCCTGAAATACACGCGCCCAGGCTGTTCGCGTGTGGAACTTCACGCGAACCCCTGATATACACGTAGCCCGCTCCCCCAGACCCGATCGGGTGTGAAACTTCACGCGAACCCCTGTGATGCACGTACCCTGCTGAAATCGCGTGTTAGACTTCCCGCGCACCCCGGTATACACGCACACGTATTTTTTGTCAGCGGGTGTCCGTGTTTGTGGGTACCCCTTTGCACGTCATTTTTCCTGGAGGGCCACAGTATGGGACATTCATCATGGCAGTATATAGGTGCGATTTGTTGGCGCACATTTCTTACAGCCGCAGAGACGCTACCGCCTGCTTTCTTGTGGCGGTCGTGTTTGTGCCTGTGCGCTGGTTTGAGCGTGCGCTTTTTTCCCCTATTCTATTCCATGAATACGTGTTGTAGGCGAGCGTGTGGGCGTTCCGCGCACTTGTGCCCTGTACTTCCCCCGTGACGCCCACGTTTTGGCAAGTTGTTCCCCATTCCGAGTGTTACGCCCGTGTTCCGCCTACTTTTGTTGCGTGCGCCGCGCTATGTGCGATTTTCGCTGTGGCCTGTGCGATTTTCGCAGGGACCTGGCGCACGCTGTTAGATGGCCTGTGTGCCAACGTGCGCCGCGCACTTTTTATCGCACATCCGCTGGTTTTCTCGCGCACGGCCTTCCATGAATCGACGTGCGCTGCTTTTCGTGCGATTTTCGCAATTGCACTGCGATTTTCGCTATTCCACTGCGATTCGCACGTTTTTGCCCACTTGCGCCTCGCTAATTATTCCATGAATCGGCCTCTTAATGCTAAATTCGAGGCTGTGTGGAGGTTTGAGTGGAGTTGGTTATGGGTTGCGTGTACTGGACAAGGGTCAGTCATGTTGATAGTGTGGAAAACTGTTGATGGGGATATTCCCGTCAGCTTATTTGTTTGCGGAACAAATTTACTCCTGGCACGTGTGCTAGGTTTTGAAGGTGTGTGTACACACCTTGTAGTTGGAATTTGGATGATTAGATTGTTTTGCATGTAACATGGTGGTTATGGTTGCCTGGTGAATGAGGGCTGGTTCCCTGTTATTTGACGTCTGTGGTGGGGCCCGCTGCAGAGTTGGTGTTTATCTATGGTCGGTGCTTAGCTGTTTTGAGCTAGTGTAAGGTAAAGTGAGGATAGAAAATTTTGCTCTGAGCTGTAGCTTGGTTAGTCAGAGTTGTATTGAAGAGGATTTGTCGGACAATGTTGCATCTTCTCCCTGTGTTTTATCCTGATGTTGTCTGGCTTTATATGGGGAAGATGTGTTAGGTTTTGATCTGCCCCTGTCCATTCTGTGAGTATGTGTTGGTGCTGTACTGAGTGTGTTGTGGAATGTTTGGACAGGACCTTGCATGAGTGTACCACTGCGCATGAGGGTTCTAAGAAAATCAGTTGGGACCTGGCACTGAATGGAAAAGGGGGCCGGTGGATGTCTTCCCCTTGCCTATGTTACTTACCTTTCTGCCCTTATGTACTTGCCCTGAGACTGAACCCAGTAAAGATTTATGAAACCCACGGGCGGCTCCACCTGTGTATATTTTGACTCCCAAACCTTAAACTTAACAGGAGGCATGAACACTCATGATGTTAAACACATTAGACCATGTATTTGAAGTACCTCCCACCTTCATTTCACCCCATTTAAACAGACAAAGCCTTGGGAGAGAAGCAGTTGAAGCCACATAAAGTCAGAGGATGTACATAGATCCGTCTCAGTAAATTGATCGTCTTTCACATGAAGATGACTATAGCGTCATGCATGTATCAGGGTAGCAGCATTCAGGTCTTCCATAAGGAAGGCACCTCCCAGAGGGTGTATTTTGTACCAACTTGCCAACGTGCCTTCAATGTTGGTAACTATAGACCTTGTCTCAACTCCTGGAGGGTCATAGACATTAATGACAAGCATATGCCGTCCAATATTAGTCAAAAATGCTGCCATGATAAAAAAAGAAGACTCAGTCATGGCAAATTCTTTCAGTGCATAGGATACAGAAGCGCCAATGGCCCAACCACCTCTAGGCATACCCTTTAAGTCCACCTTGGAAACATTTAAAAAGTATACTATAGCAATCGACAGTAAATGCCCCTCTTGACCATGTCTCCTGTAGTATAAAGTCCTGTATAAGTAACTTGCCAGAAGGGTGGTGTAAGAAGGATCTAAACCCTTGCTTGTTCCAGCATAGCCACTTCAGAGTAGAGACCCAGCTCTGCGGTCAGTGCTTAGTCTGGCAATACCAGCTCTCATCATTAAGGTTAGTTGCCAGCTGATTAACACCTTGAAACCCAGGCTGTTGTTTCACAAAATTGGACAATATACTCAGGATCAGTCTGGGCTTCTCGTGACCGCAGCCCTATTGCTAGATGCAACAAACACTTGTTGATATTTTTTCCCATCTGCAAGGTTGCAAATTATGAGTTTGAAGCCCAGCCCATACAGGTCTTGAGCACAAGTCCACAACAAGGAAACGACAGTAGCAGATTGAAACTCGATAAATACCCAGTTGGAGGAACTCTCCCATCTGGGCAATTAGAGCCTCACTATATCATAACCAGTAACACCTGCCAAACAAGAAATAGATTTAAACATTTTCAACAGGTTGGTATGATTTAAAAACAGGATCTCATTTCAAGGGGCAATTTCCTCAATCTTTATCATGCAACCTAACGAGGCATGGAAATTAGTATTCGCCTTCTGATAGTTCACCCAATTAGAAGGGTGCAAAACATTATCTAAATAACCACCCTCAGAAATGTAGCAGATAGGTATGGCAGATGAACCAGTGCAGGTCTTAACAGATGTCACCGCAGATTTTAAAAGCTTAGGGATCTTAAGGGACCTGCTAACGATATGTCAGTTAACTCTTACAGGGTAATTGTTGACAGTAGTAACCCAATTTTCCAAAGCTCCACGTAGCACCATTTGTTGGCGCGTGCCATCACTATTAATCTTACTAATCCTCTTTGAACTCTTAATAGGGGAAATTAAGGTGACTGATTCATCAAGGGTAGCCGGCACACTCAAAGAAGAATTGGCAAAGGCCATCCTCTTCTCAATACCTGTGCGTTATCGCTAACCATAGAAATGTCATGACTCTTGCCTTTGTAAATTATAGGGCTGTCAATCATGGATAGCTCATTACAGAGTGCCTCCATGGCGCTGTTGTCTGATGCAGCCCCGATGTTAAGTGTTTCACCTTGCTTTAACCAATTGGCACTGTCATTCTCTACCAAGGTCACTCTGGATTGCTCGAGAAAAGCCATGGTTTCAGCAGAGTGAGGTAGGACGGGGATCCAATAGACTCAGTGTGTCGGAATTTGTTACCAGAGAGTTTGGCCAGTTTCAATAGTAGTGACTTTATGGTCCTCTGTTCAGATGCTATCCTGGCACATAAGGCAAAGATCGCTTCAACTTGTGCCTCCAAGTTCTTTTTCCCATATGGTGTCAAATTCTGGGTTTCATTAGTTAAGTGGGCAATAGCGATCGACATGTCCTCCTCCTCCTGACAAATACAAGATTGAAGCTGTGGTGAAACCAGAGCAGCCAAATCCGGGGTACCATAAATGTTGTGATCCAAGTTGTTCACCAAAGGTAAAACACAGGAAGGAGTCGGGACGTATTGTAATTTGTGGCAAAGTTTGAGTAACAAGCCATTGTTTTCAATCATGGTAGAAGCCAGGGACAAACTGGCAATGTGCTCCGACCCACTCGATGGAGGAAGTGGGGGTTCGGCCTTTGCCGCACTTTCAGCAGAGACTGCTGCGTTAGGGATAGGGGGCACGTTGTGGTCATCATTCGCCGTAATCCGATCCCAGTATCCAGTGATTGTCTTCTGTGTGGCCCGGAGTTGCCGCAGGCTAAGAAAGGAAAGCTTGATTGTAGAGGAAAATCCAGCTTTATTTTCTTAGCCCGTGGCAACTTAATCCGAGATGTAAACGTATGGGAAGGATACACACATGCTTTCCATGTTTAAGCATGTCACTTCTAAGAGAATATTTCCTTTTAACAGGCATCAGTACCGGGCATCAGTACCGTCTTAAACACCAGGAATCCAGCTCCAGCTATCACAGAGACAGGAAAAACAGAGTTTATGCAAATAAGCTGCCGCTTACCATAGCCAAGCAAGTCCAGTGCGCAATGCAGTCAGGCACAAAGAAACAGAATGAGCGTTGCTATTAGTTCCAGGCTCCGGACTGCAACAAACGGCAAAAAACAGCTACTGGGCTTTTGCCACAAGGGTAGGCTGAAGCCCTTATATACTTGTGCTTGTGCTGGCTCTGCCGGAAACAGGGTTGCTTACTCAACTCAAATCATTTAAGTGTGTTTGTGTCTTTAAATTCCAATGTGGTGCTGATTCCTGAAGTGCTTGTAAACACATCAGTGCTTCTCGATGCCAATTCCAGACTTTCTGATGCAGCAGCCCTGCAAGAGAGTTACACATACTCCTCATGGCACACACACTGCAGTCCGTTTCAGCGGGGTCCTTAGTTTGTCTTGCTTATGAGCATGTTCACTGCCATCCGTGGCCCTGCAGGGGGACGAACGCCCGGTGGGCACTCACTGGTTGGTGCCATTCCTCCTTTGTGTTCAAATGTAAGCCTGTTCTGATACCTCTCACGTCCACCAGCCTACGGATAATAGAGGTGTCAGATCTGTAATTGCTGGAACAGTGGGGATAATAGTTTTGTTGTATGGTCTTATGTTTAAGAAAACTTTTAGCGTAACAGCGTATCTTTCTCTTTTATTCTTTGTCTCACTCTCTTTTGGTAAGAATGATAATGAATGAGAGGATTGGGCTTCACAACTCTGAAAATCGGAGGAAAAGGAGGATGGATTGTTAGAAAGAATAGTTGCCTCAGATTTTAATGTATCATTTCTCCTTTTGTTTCATAACATCCTTTCAGTATAGGGTTTTAATGTTTTTTCAGATTTCCAAGATGCGGCTTTGGAATATCTCATAAAGACTTCTGTTAGATTATTTGCTTCTTCAACTTTTGGAAAATACCAAGTCTCACCTGAGGTCTTCCCTCTAACACTGCCCATGAACCCTTCATCCAATTAATACTCCCTCGCTTATCCGCCCCTAGGGTTGGGATCCAAGAGCGATGGCCCTTCCCTGGCCACCTGGATCAAGGATCCCCAGGGATTACATGAGAAAAAACCTTCCAGTTTCTTACACTGTCCACAGAAACCAGAAGGAATATGATCTACATTACACCCCTGCCTATATAATGCCCCCATACCACCCCTCACTACTCTCAGGCAGCTTCATGAGCTGAAATAGAGAGACTGGATGCTGCAGCTTGGTAAATAATGTGTGGACATTGTTTGCACCAAGAGGAAACAGTACATTCAGAGCAGATACATACAGAGATCTGTGCGCAAATGTTTCATATTATGATTCCTTGGTTGCCTAAATTTCACCTTCTCTAGGTCTCTTGTGACCTGTTTTTGAAAGATGTCCACGGAAGGGACAGTTATTGGAGGTATAAAGTTACTCTTGCCTCTGAATTCTTTGAAATCTGAGTCCACTATGTCTTTTGGATTACTTTCTTCCAATTCACTGAAGAACACCTTCAATTTAATTTTACGAACTAGTTTGTATAATTCGATTTTTTAATCAAACAGAGTGCTATCGTAAGTGGGAACGAAACTTAGTCCTTTTTGTAGCGTTGTAATCTCACTTGAGGTCAAAGTTCTAGAGGACAGATTAATCACTATATTTTCTTCTGTTGCAATCTCGTATTTGGTTTTCCTTTTTGTTTTTCTCTTACCCCTTCGTGTTCTCTTCTTCCTTCTCCTAAAAAAGGCACTCTATCTCTGTTGGGTGTCTCTGTTCTACCTGACGTACTTGAAGTTCCGGGGGTTGCTTCCAAGGAAGCAACCAAGGAATCATAATATGAAACCCCATGAACTTAAACTCATCAAGAATCTGTATGGAGATGACAAAATAACAATAAGGTCCGCAGATAAAGGAGGAGCCCTAGTATTACTGAACACAAGTGACTATGAAGAAGAGTGCCTTAGGCAACTCAGCGACAGTAACACCTATGCCATACTTGAATCAGATCCCACAGAAGAAATCCGTTGCAACTTGGAAAAATTCCTTGAAAGGGCTGAAGAACTCAAATGGATTAATCATAACACAAAGACATTTTTGATGAACACACATCCCAAGATTCCACATTTCTATACTCTCCCAAAGATCCATAAAGACATGCAAAAACCTCCAGGAAGACCTATAGTAGCGGGTATCAACAGCATTCTTGAACCACTCGGCAAATACATTGATTATTTTTTACAGCCATTAATTCAGAAAACGAGCACCTACATCAAAGACTCTACACATTTCCTACAGTATTTACGTAGCATCGCATTTGACAACAACAACATCTGCTTCACGGTGGATGTTAAAAGCCTATATACTTCAATTCCCCATGATCTCGGCAGAGAAGCAGTGGAGTGGATGCTTTTGAAAGAGGGAGATATAGCTGCACAAAAAGAATTTATCATGGGACTTCTTGAATTTATCAGTAATAACTCATACTTCCAATACAAGAATTCATATTATCTACAAGTCGCAGGTACGGCCATGGGGGCAACTATGGCCCCTTCATATGCAAACTCATTTATGCATAAATTTGAAACAGAATATTTCCTCTTAAATCATCTGTGGAATCAAGATCTTATTATTTGGATCAGATATATCGACGATATTTTTGGCATTTGGAAGAACACAGAAGTACGCCTTCTAGAATTTTTCGGATATATCAACAGCATACATCCTTGGATACAGTTTACATATGAATACTCACAGAAATCCATCCATTTTCTAGATGTGGAGATAAACATCACACAAACTGAATATCAGACAACAATCTATCGGAAGAGCACAGACAGGAATAGTCTGTTACAACGGCTCAGCTTTCACCAACCAAGTTTGATTAGAAATCTACCCTATAGCCAAATGCTTAGAGTTAAAAGAATTGTCAGCAACCAAAGTGAATACGAAGAAGCAGTTAAGGCAATGGGCAGCAAATTTCTTGCACGAGGCTACTCACAGTAAGAAATTACATCTGCAGAAGCACGGACAATCACACAGAATCGAGAAGATCTACTCAAACCAAGAGAAACCAAGAAAGATACTTCACCTCCACTAGTCTTTGTTTCCAAATATTCATGCCAAAGTAATTTTATTAAGGCAATTATAAAGAAAAATTGGAACACCGTCACATGCGATAAAAGGGTTGAACATCTATTTAAAGAAACTCCCACGTTTGCCTACCAAAGAAGCTCCAACCTTAAAGACAGATTAGTTCACACGAGACCTCCACAGAAGAAGAAGAACACAGACCGAATAGGTACATTCCCATGTTTGAACTGCGGCAACTGCAGCTATATCATGAAAGGAGAAACAATCAATCATCCCTATACTGGAGAGAAGATAAGATTAAAATGCTATGCAACATGTGACACTCCAGGAATCATATATGGGATCAAATGTCCATGCGGATTGTATTACGTTGGACAAACGCAACGTACAGCTAACATTAGGTGGAACGAGCACAGATCGTGCATTAGGAACAATACTGTAAACTCGGCGGTGGCAAGACATTGGCAGAACAAACAACACAATTTGGCACAGATAAAATTCATGATCTTAGAGAGGGTCCAAAGAAGAGAGAAACATGAGGATTTACAGAAAAGACTGGATCAACGTGAGACGTTTTGGATTGATAGATTGAGTTCTCTCACCCCAAAAGGAATTAATGAAGATATCAATTATATGTGTTTCCTGTAATAAACATAACCAGATGTTGCTTCGGGACGGATATTCTGGGAAGCAGTATCAATCACATGTGTTTTCTCTAATTTAGATAACAAGTGTATGTCTGCAGCTCCCACTGTAGCACTGCGAACCAGAACATTGTGGATGCAATTATTTATTTATTTATTTATTTATTTATTTATTTATTTCCATACAGAGCATGAGGTCATCATAATAATGTACAGTAGATGAATTCCGGATATGGCTATACGTTCTTTCCTTAATTAAGATGTTCCTTTTGGATTAGCATTTGCATATGGTTTTTTAAACATTAATGTTCTTCTTTCTTATTTCTTATGTCTAACTTTTTATAACTTGGTCCAGGATCACGGAATTAAGTGATCGTATATACACTGACATTTGCGCACAGTGACATATTTTTTTACACTGTTAACGCTCTATGACAAACGGGTCGCCGTGGCAACAATCCCGCCCCTCTGCAGCTCTGCAGAGAGGTGGGACCCGAGGCATATGTGCAGCAGCGCTCGCGCTGCTCAGCGTCGCCCCGCCCACGTTCCCATGGCGATCTTAGATGGCATCTGGGTTCGCGCACATTACACTTTCGCTTTCAACGCGATCGGTTCTGCGTGCGAGCTCCGCGCACGAAAGTAAGATACTCTTTAGTGCGGATATATTGGTTATATGTAAATGAACAGATAGAAGCACTCAGACTCTCCTACTGTTAATCAGCAGGAATGTTTGAGACAACTATTGAGAATACCCATATGAGAGGACAACCAATTTAAAGCAGGTACAGACTGCCGCACGTTGGGAATAGTTAAACACTGGAAATACATAGTTGTTTAACAAATATTGATATACTTTCCATTTATTTTCTCCCTTGTTCACTCACACGGATCCACCTGGGGGTATGTGCTTTATCTATTTTTGTATTATCCTTAAATCATTGATATATGTTTTGTGTTGAAATATTGTATTGTTATACGAATGATCAGTTGATGGTATATTCACTAAAGCATGGCCCTGACGATGGTCATAGACCGAAATGCATTGGCATATGTGCTTACTGATGAAACAACCTATGTTTTTCGAAGTTGCCTCACTATATAAGAATTGAATTGGCGATACTAAACCTAGAAATGTGAATAAAACATTTCTTGTTGAAGAATTCACTACAACCTTCGCATATCTATGAATTAATATTAAATACTTTATTGAATTTTTTAATTTAATTGCGCAACCCTGCCAAGGGTCAACTGAGAGCTCTAGCCTTTAGTAAGGTAATGCTACCTTACTTTCCTTCTAAACTGTTCATTGAGATCCGGATGCCATAGGATCTTTTTTCAGACTGGAAGCTCCAGGTCAAAACATCTATAAAGATTACAGAACAAGCAATATTATTACCATTGTAGCAAAAATCCCTGTGGTGCCCGCCGAAACTCTGTACTTCTTACCACATCACCATCCAATTATCAGTCACCCATTCAACTATGGCTCAAAAAGGACCGGCTAAATGCCTGCCCCCTCAGTCAACACCGCTCATTCAAAACCATCCTGGTAAATGAGCTGGAATCAAACTTTGCAGACTTCCCCACCACATGGAATGCCTTTGGCCTCTTGGAATTATTCAGCAACACTGCTATGAAACTGGTGGACACTCATGCCCCCCAAAAATCCAGCCAGCCAAAGTCCAAGCTATCTGGCCCATGGTACACCCCAGAAATAGCCTCCAACAAAGGCTGAATCAGAATCCTAGAGAAACGGTGGTGCAAAAACATAACTCGGGAGACCTCACCAACCTCATATCTCTCCATGCAAACCATAGGATTCTGATTACCAAGGCGAGAGCTGCTTACTACTCCACAACCATTGCGGCAGCCTCCAACAGGAGCATAGCCCTCTCAGAAGTAGTAAAGCTTTGAACCAAACACTCACCTGGGATGGAATCAACACATTTGTTATTGAAAAATGACACAAAATCTGAGAGAACATCGAATCAACCCTCATAGCATCAGCATCCCCTGCACCCCAGCACGCACATTGCCCCTCTGGACCAAATTCTCGCCTCTCTTTCCCCCTGATCTCCTAAAAATGATTGCCTCCCTCAAACCTACTTCTAAACTTGATGATATAATTCCGGACTCCACCATTAAACAATTGACGGGCCCAGCACTTAATGCGCTCCTCAGCATCATCAATGCCTCTCTTGCAGATGTATCATTCCCAGACACCCTCAAAACTGGTCTCATATTACCTCTTTTGAAAATACCAAACCTAGATCCAGAAGACCCAGCCAACTAGCGGCCCATTACAAACGTTTTGTTCATTGGCAAAATCTTGGAAAAGGTAGTTGCTATACAAAAATCGAACAACTACAACTCTTAAATGATGATCAGTCAAGGTTCCAACCCAAATATAGCATCAAGCCAGCCATCATCCAGGTGGTGGATGATTCCCCCAAATTATAGATAAGGGCAACTCATGCCTCCTTGTACTCCTTGACCTCTGGCTCCATTAGACACTACTATCAAACACCACTGGGATTCTCTTGCACTGTCCTGAATTGGTTTACCTCATACCTCTCAGGCAGACACCATGAACTTGTTGCGTTCAAACAGACTCCAGGTCTCCTGCAGAGTTCCCTAAGGCTCCATCCTCTCACCAATCCCTTTTAAGCTTTTGAAGGAGCCTTTGGACACTCACCTCAAAGATCCAATAAAGCCATCCACCAATATGCAGACAGTACTCAGTTGTACATGAGAGTAAACAGCACGCAGGATATCATTCATCGCCACGATTACTAAGCCATCATCCAGTCGTGGATGTTGACTGCCTACCTTAAACTAAACCCATCCAAGACTGAATTTGTCCTTATCATTCCTTGTCCCAGAATGGCTCAATGATATGCGCCTAGATGGATTTGATCCACAACTCTCAGACTCAGCAAAATTCTTAGGCTTCACCATTGACAGCAGCCTGTCCTTCCAGAAAAAAATAGCCAAGAAAGCCCTTCAAAAAATCAAATCCTTCATCCCGTTGCAGGACTGTAGTGCAGGCCATTGTGGTCTTGTACATCGATTAGGGAAATGCTCTCCTGACAGGGATCCCAGCTTTTCATTTGCCTCCCCTAAAAGCAGTCCTCCATAATGCAGCACATCTTATTAGAGGAGCACAGACATTTGACTGAATTACCCCCATCCTACGCAAACTACATTGGCTTCCATTGCAAGCAAGGAAAAAGTTCAAGACTGCATGTATCATCTACAAAGCAGTCACAAGTAGCACACCAGTGGACCTGGTGGCTAAGCTCCACATATTTGGTGGCATATGCTCCTCGTGCAAATTTACCAAATTGACCAACCGTCTTGAATCACAACCCGTCAGCAAAGAGAGGACCCACAAACAATCCTTCACTTGTCATGCACCCACCCTCTGGAACTCAACCCCAATGTCTTCTCTGAATGTCCCCAAAGTTCTCCAATTTTGCAGATTTCTCAAAACATGGCTCTTTCAGCAACACTTGACTAAGGACTAAATCCAACGGATGTGCATACCGATGCCCAGACCTCACAGTACTATGCTACTGTTAAAAGATGGCAGCCCAAATGTTTGCTACCCACACTCTGCATGGTGCTCCGCTGCCTTTGGTCTAGGTCTGCATTTTAAACAATAACAATAATTTTAACAAATTGGTCTAGTGAGTGGCTTGCTGGCAATGAACCCTGTCGTCATTAGTGGGTTCACCTTGGTGCTGGGGGTGGAGGGAGAGGACCTGCTGATCATGAGCTAATCCTGCAGGAACACAGAAAACAGGTCCCTGGTTCCCCAGTCAGGCGTTAGAGAGAGGTCCAGAGACAGAATGCTACATTTTCCAATTCAAGAAAAATGAAGGCTAATGAGGTACTCAGAGACAGAAGGCAATACTAGTTGTCCCTGAGTTTGAGGAAAGTGAGAATGCAAGTGCTTGAAAGATGGAAAGACCTAATCTGGCCCAGATACTGACAGTGCTAAGAGCCTAGAAACCCAAACTGAAACTGAGAGAAGATCGAGGCTAGCCAGAAGCCAGAATCCAGATTTGCAGTTGAACTAGACTAGGATCTAGTGGGCTCTTATAACGTTTAAGCCTGTGAGAGGCTCACAAGAACCTATTGTCTGTGGTGGACTCAAAAGAAACCTGAGCCTGTAACGGGCTCCCAGGAGCACTTAGCCTCTGGTGGACCCTGGATCAGTTAGAACATGTGACAAGGTCAGAATTTGGCAAACCAGCCCTTTACTGCAGGAGGGGGGGGGGCACAATGACTGCAGCCAGAAATTTACCCAGAATACTCCAGACAGACAGCAGAAAAAATCAATCTGGAAGCCAAGCAACCAAGGCCCAAGATGGGCAGTATGTACATAAGTATCTCCAATTGTAAGGATACTGCAGGAACTGTGAGTGAATGTATTTGATACTTTTAATGTTATATAAGGGTCCCAAACCTTAGAGGGGGCCATGAAAAGGATGTCATGGATGTTATACAACACACTGAAGGCAGCTCTACCCTGAATGCAAACTGGTGTAGAGTGAGAAAGGAAAAATGTCGTTGCACTCTCTCTTTCATGCACCAACTTAAACAAAGAAAATTCCACTCAATTGGAATATAGAAATAAATGTCTGTATTGGTGCGGGTAAGTGCCCTTTGTGATGACACGTGTTTCAACGGACCACGCCATCTTTTTCAAATCAGGGCTAATTGGTTAAAAATGATACACTACAAATAAAATAAAAAAGTTGAAGTTCAAAAAACCATTCAATGTGTCAAGTGTAGCACAGACAGAGAAGGTGGGAAATGGGAAGGATTGATTGGGATGAACAGTGTGACATTAAGCATCAAAACAGAAATTGATTCATTGTGTAATGCCATTCAAGAAACAAATTGGAGACAAAAACAGGATAGGAATGGAAAAGGGTTTGGTTGGAGAGAAAAAAAACAAATAAGATGCCATGAGTTCATTTGTCTCTGAAAACATGAATATGCAAATTGAATATAAAATCGTTTTTGGAATAAATTAATCTTACCCAATATTATAAGTTGCTTAATTTGGAACGTCGCTTTTCAGCTTAACAAAAAGATTCACGGGTTCTATACCAGCCTGCCAAACAATATTCAGGTTATTAGATTCTGTATTGGCACATCTGTTAGCTTATGTCTAGTTAGTGTAGAGTGAGATACGTGGACCATGGATCTCACTACGAGTAGAATGTAACCTTGGAGAACTTGATAAGCTTTGAGAACTCAATGACCATATCACCTGTTTTGTTTTTCTCCCTCATATGTTTTGTGCAGATACATCCACACTTGAAAATATGCTTGCACCAACCCCTGGTTTTGACTTCATATAAGTTGTTATGATAATTCTCAGTCCAGTTTAAGCTGTCTGTTGATGCCTTGGTCTGTGACACTTCTACATAGTACAATTAGGGGTTTATCTGGGCAACGTCTGCCGATGTCTCTTCCACTAATATGTTTGGGCCACTTCCTTCTAGCTTAGTTGTGGCAGTAAAATGTGAGGTACCTGGACAATCAAGCCCTGTACCTAATGTGATAGATGGAGACTGATCTTCAGATAAATGCCATGAGTGGTATGTTTGTGTGCACAGATAATGTGGACAACAATTCTGTTGGAATAACATCTTCAAACATTTAGTGGTGGAATTGCCTTCTCCAGATGTTGGGCTCTCACCTTCCTGTCTCCTGTGATGTTGATTTCACCTTGCATTATGAATGCCATTCACCACATGTAGAATAGAACTAAATAGGTTCCCTATCACCCTCATTGCCTCTCATGCCAATGGCTATGCCATTTAAATCAGCGTCTCTTAAGCCTGCATGGCCCACAATGTCCACCAGACTACCGAAAACCGGGGTGTTCAACAATGCTGCCAGATAACTGTGATCCTTGTATGCGCCCATTGAACTTTGCAATAATGTAGCACTGTGACAGACATCTCCAATGGACACTAAGTACTTTGTCACTATTGGGGCAGGATATCCGATGCCCTCAATAAAACGTTTGCTGTCACTCAGGAAGCATGATGCTGAGGTATCGGTACCATTGGTGGAATCCATGGTGCTTCTTGTTTGTTTGTTTGTTTGTTTGTGTATTGATTTATATGGCGCACCAAACCCGGAGGTATCTAGGTGAATTTACACAGAATTAAAAGTATACTTTCGGCATGAGTTACAATAGTCACAGTTAATTTAAGCATAATAAAACAGAGAGTATATACATGCAGTACAGGTGAAGGAGAAAATACATTAGCAGTCAGTGGCAGTGGTTACAGAGCCAGGGAGGAATATGACAACACATGAGCAGGCTAGGACTATCCCGTTGTGTCAAAGGTCCTTAGCTATGAGCCAAATTATGGTGTTTTGCCTAAAGTTGGGAAAGGGTTGGTCCGCTCTCAAGGAAGGAGGGAAGGAGGGAGGGAGGGCGTTCCATGATTGCGCCGCCATGACAGGAAAACTGCTACTCCCTGCTTTTTTAAATTTAAATCTAGGAATGACCAGACAGCATGAGTTGACTGTCCTTCTAGGTCTTGAGGTAGATTTGTTGATGATTCTCTCAGAGAGGTAGAGTGGGGCCTCTTGATTAAGACATTTCTGTGTTAGTGAGACAGTTTTAAGCAACATTTTGTCCTTGGTGGAGAGCCATTTGTTCTGTCTCCTCAACGCCGAGATATGCTCTCTCCTTGGTAAGCCAAGTGCTGTTCTGAGCGCATTGCTTTGCAGACTTTGGATTTTATAAACAATGTACTTACTCACACCCAGGTACAATTCAGTGCAACAATCCAGTTACGGAAGATGAGGGCTCTAGCTAGGATCGTACAACTTTCTTTGGAAAGAAAGGGTTTTCAGGCCCTGATCAGCTTACAACTATATTCTGTAGAGGAGGCCATGGCATTGACTTGCTTACTTAGTGTAAGGACTGGATCGAGGTAGAAACCTAGGGTTTTTACTTCTTTTACCACTTTAATGTTGTTCCCATCGATATTGCAGGAGGTGTATTTCGTGCTACGTTTGTTGAGGTTGGCTATAGATCTGAGTATCAGGAGCTCAGTTTTATCATCATTCAGGCATAGGCTGTGTACAGCCATCCATGCCTGGATGATTAAATACTCTCCGGTAAGAGGTATGAGGATCTGGGTGTCAGCTGCACAATTAGTGTAGGTGACACCCAGATGGTGCAGGTCGTCATACAATGGCTTTGCAAATATATTATACATTGTTGGTGAGACACAGGATCCTTGTGGCACACCAGAGGTTATTGGAATAGGGTCAGCGACAGCTAGCAGAGAGAAGACTCTCATGGTCCTGTTGTTCAAAAAGGATTTGATCCGCCGAGACAGGTGTTTACATAGTACCTTGTAATCCACCAAATCAGAGGCGGCGGAAAGATCAAGGAAAAGTAGCAGGGCCATTTTTCCTTTATCTTTGAGTTCGTCGATCTGGGTCTTTAGATCTATTAGTGCCGTTTCAGTACTGTGTTGTGGTCTAAAGCCAGATTGCTGGACACCTAGGAGGTGATTGGTCTCTAGGTACTCCTGTTTCTGAATATAGGCCACTTTGTCTAGTATCTTAAGTAGGAATGGTACAATGGTAATCAGCCTGTATTTAGTAGGAATGGTAGGGTCCAGATATTGTTTTATTAGGAGTGGTAAGACCCATGACTCATTTAAGTTTCTAGGAACAGTACAAGATGAGAATGACTCATTAATTAATTTAGAGATAAAAAGCACTAAGTCTCTAGCAGCGTCTTTCATTTTCTGAGCTGGGCAACTATCTCCTTGACACCTTGAAGGTTTGAGGGAGGCAATGATTTTTTCTACCTCATGGATGGAGACTTGTGAGAATCTAAAACGATGAGGAGGTTTAGTAGAGGGAGCCGGGATTGTGGTGTACTTGCTATGTTAGTTAGGTTAGCTCTTTTGTCTGCAATCTTATTCTGGAAGAGGGCAATTTAATTTGTTAAGGCATTCTGGATATTAGTACACCAGAGTTTGACCTTCAGGCAGTCGCCTGTCTGAGGTATGGGAGCTTCCATTTCTCTTAAAATAGCAAAAGGTTCCTTAGTGCTTGAGCTAGCTTAATTAATCCTATCATTGTAGGTTTCCTGTTTAGTACATATTATTTCTTTTTTATAGGTACCAGCTATATTGATCAGGTTTGTTTTATTTTCCTCAGTGGGTAGATGTTTCCAAAGGACTACTAGTGTCTTTTTTTCCGCTCTCAGGGATTTTAGTTTGGGAGTGAACCATGAGTTCAGGCGTGCTCTAGGTTTACTTTTCCACATTTTAAGAGGGACAGTTGCATCTAGTGCTTTAGTCATGGTGGCGTTGTAAGCATCTACTAAGATATCTGGATTAGACATGTCTGGCAGTGAGTTGAGTGTAGGGGCTATGAGTGGTATGATCTTGTCCACTGTGATATTCCTTTTGATCTGGACTGGGTGTGCTATTAGAATCACCTTGGTAATGGGGATGTTAGCTAAGAGGGTAAAGGAAAGGAGAAAGTGATCTCTCCATGTTTAGGGAGTAAAAGAGGTGATTGATGCTTCACAATTGAAGTCTGCCACCCAGTCTAAAGTTCTACCTTTGACATGGGTAGCCTGGGTCACTCTCTGGGTGAATCCAAGTTCGGTAATTGCATTAGATATTGCTAGAGCATGTTGGTCATTAGGATCAATAAAGCCCAAGTTGAGATCCCCAAGCAGTAATATTTGGGAGGATGCTTTAGTGTTATCAGATAGTATTATGGAGATGTCTTCTTCGATTGAACTGATCGGTCCTGGTGGTCTGTCGATTAGGTGGGCTGTTAGAGTATCAGAGTTGGAAGATGGGCAATTTAACTGTGAGTAGTTCACAATAATTGACCACTGGGGAAGGGGCTATTCTCATAGCTAAGTTAGATTTGGCAATAAGGGCAATGCCTCCGCCTCTGGAGTCAACTCTGTCTGCTCTTATGATATTGTAGTTGTCAGGTACTGCAAGTAAGAGGGCAGGGCCTGCAGCTGCATGTAGCCGTGACTCGGTTATTGCTAAGAAGTCAAGGCTATCAGCTGTGATCAAGTCTGCTATCTCAGTAGCATGCACCATCAATAATCTAGCATTAATTAAGGCAACCTTGATATTTGGAGTATTGGTGTTGGTCAGGGAGGCAAAAGGTTTGCCCTGACTTACTTTATTGTTGGAACTTTGATTAGTGGCTGTGTTATTATTTTTCTTTCTGTCATTGGTTTTGGTATTATAGTTGTTCCCTGTATTAGGAAGACCTGTTTTGACTAGGGTGTTAGTTGGTGGTTCATGGAGTCTAGTTAATCTAGCATGAATTCTATTATTTCTAACTGTAGTAGAACAAGGTATATTTCTCTTGCTAGGGATGCAGTTAGTCTTTAGATTAGTGGGTGGCAGGTAGTTGAGGCCCACACCACTGGTATATTCTGATTGAGTAGGTTTGGTATCTGAATTCAGCATAAGTAAGAATCTAGTAGGTTTGATAGTTGAAAGCTGCCTGTCAAATTTAAGCCAAGGGAGGAATGCAGTAGGTTTAATTTCCAATAGTGGAAGAGTTTGGTTTGCCATATTGAGATGCTGATAGTCAGGGTAGTTGGAGCCTACTAATTTAGCCTGTAGGCCTACAGCCAATAGGGCACACAGTTGTTTTAACAGCAGGTTTTCGGTAACGTACATAGTGCTTGTAGCGTGCTGCAGTGGTTGACTGTGACACCGTAATTTTAAAAGACAACCTTCAAAGGTTGACTGTGATGTGATAATTTTAAAGACTACTTTCAAGGGTGCGAGGTCCACGACGCCAAGCAGTTGGTAGTACTAGACCATGAGTAAATGGAGTAAGCATTAGCATTGCAGTCTCGCTAAACCGCGGGCAGAACTAGTCCAAAAGTGGTGATGCGAGATGCCTACCAAGCCAAGTTAGTATGGAGTCTCGCATCGCACCCAGTAATGATAAGGCACAACATGTTAATGATTTACAGGATAAAAATCACAGGAGGCTAAATATTGCAGCATAAATCACTCGAAAACACATTAGGCTAGATGTGCTAGATGTGCAGCTCAAGGGCAGTAGCAAATTACAGTAGGCTAATCATAGCACTCAAAAACACAAGTTTAGATGTGAGGCTCAAGGGAAGTAGAAAATCACAATAGGTTGAGCATTGCAGTGTGGATCAACCACTGAGCCATTGAGCAAAAAGTCAACATATGCTATGTCATACATAAAATTTGTACATACAATGAGTTATACATGTGATCCATAGTACAATAGTTTGAAATTAGTTTAAACATGTAA
The DNA here is from genome assembly GCF_040938575.1 of Ambystoma mexicanum. Lineage (NCBI taxonomy): Eukaryota > Metazoa > Chordata > Amphibia > Caudata > Ambystomatidae > Ambystoma > Ambystoma mexicanum. Next base: position 1,408,212,843 of record NC_090935.1, read on the forward strand.
GGTCGTTTTTGAGGCCACAAAGGGGATATGGGCGTGAGATGGTTTTCGGCGGCGGGAAAGGAGGGCTCACGCAGTGGTGGATGGCAGCGATTGTTGAGGTTGGGTATGGCGGCGGGTGGCGTACCGCGGTGTTCAGGCGACCAGAGAATGAAGAAATACTTAGCAGATGTTATATGTGAGCCATAGCTTCCTTGTCACAAACCATGGCTGGAAGGATAGGGAAACAAGTAGCATTTGGCTCTGAATATCCATGGGAAAAAGAGAAGAAACATGTTTTCAAAGCCTTGCACACATTGAAAAGGTAGTGTCTCTTCCCATATATTGGGCTCTACATCTAAAGAGAAGATCATTAAGGAAGCACTTTGTGATTGTTTAACCACCCTGTAAGATTCAGTCTTTAGGCAGTTTATATGATGTCAAAGGACGGAATACTCTACACTAAGGCCATGTTCTGCTGTGGTGCATGTGTTAGTTTGTTAGGAAACTGCGGCTACAATGTCTATGCTGATGCTAGCACACTATTCATCTGCACAGCAAGGCATTGGCATTTTACAATGGGTTTGGCAAAGCAGTGCATTAAACACATGATATGATATGATCTGATATGGCATTCATAACGCGCCTATACACAAGTGTTTCAAGGCGCGACGAGGCAAGGGAGTGGGAACAAAGGGAGGACAGACAGCGATCCTACTAGGCCAGGTGTCATTCAGATTGCGCAACATGATGAACAGTTTGCCTGACTACACTCACCACTTGCATTTCCCCTCCTGCCCCCACCACCACCACCACATGGCTCAGCAAAGTTTTAATGATGCACTGTCCCACATGCTTCCATTTGGCTGACATGCAACCCATTTAGATGACGTAAGATGGCATTTAACCACTTATTTTCTTTCTCTGTGTGCCACTCCAGACACCTGTTCATGGCTGAACCCGTTTGTAACAATGTTTTCCTATTCTGAGCACTTGTTTGAAGTGCATTCGCCTTTTCCAAAAGTGTGCTCCTCTTCACCAAACCATCTTTTTACTCCTACGTTCATCTGGCAGCACTTAATCTTCCATCACAACATTCCAAGGGACGTGGGTCTCTGCAAAACAACATGCCTATTGGTATATTTCCATATCTTCTTCTGTTGGTCACTGTTGCTTTTTCCTCTGTGGTAGATCAATATGACATGTGATTATGCAGTATCAACATTCATGTTTTCTGAAGTATGCCAATTCTCAGCTCTCTCTGAGCTGTCCCAGGGGTGGTGTTCCTTCTCAAGTGGTCTTTGTAGTTGGCTGCTCTCAATGCTTCAGTGATCTGTTTCCATTATGGGTTTACTGTGATTGGCACCTGCCACGGTTTGTTCAGGAACCGCTGATGGTCAAGATAGCTGGATGTCCTTAGTGGAGCTGCTGGGGATGGAAGCAAAGTCCTCCTACAGGCTTGGCTTTCTTGGAGCTGCTAGTAGCATGTGTGGTGTCTTTGATGAGGCTTTTCAGCATCCCTTCATTCCTGCATGAACTGCTAGCCTGGATGGTTAGCTCCACATCATCTCATTATTCATCTTATAGAGCACATGCCATGCACTAGAGGTCATTGTGATGGTCCTCAGGAGTTGCTGGATGCTGCCCCTCCCTGGACATGGGTGTGATTGTTTCTGGAGAAATTAAGCAAGTCCTAATGGGAGTGACTGGTGGTTCCAGATGTACCTCATCAGTTGTCCACTATTGGCATACACACATGTGGTTTATCTGCCGGTTTGCAGACAATGGTTATGTCTTTGGGGTGGTAGGTCTAAGGTCATGCATTGTTTCAAGGGTGGCTTGGCCATGATATCACAGACAATATGTTGTTTGACAATGATTCACTGACCATTGTCAGTCTAGCAAGGTTCTCTCCCATAAATGTGGGGCTAGCTTCATTGGGACAAGCCCATGTACGAGGAATGTGGTATTGTTTGTATGTGCCACAGGGAGCCTGCTGTGGGAGTTGAGCTCCAATCTCCATACCTTCAATTTCCACGCTCTCATTGGATACATTTATTTTACCACCATCCCCTTTCGACATACATTTTCATTATCTCATATTTTCAGCACACCCCTTTTCAGGATCTTTCCGTAGTGGGTCATGACATCATCGCATGTTTACATATTTGCACAACAATCCCAATTTACTACACGTTCCATATGGTCGGGGACCTGTAACCCCGGTCGTGATGGCCATGGTTTTACCAAGATACTTCAACAACACAAGGAGGGAGAGAAACAAACAAGTTCCCTTTGAACTGACAATGAGCATCTTATCCTCCCAGTGGCATCCTCATTTCACACTAATCTCTAAAGACTACCATTTTAGCATGTATGGCCTCTGGCCACATCTTGGTCCTTCCTGACAATGTGTTTGAAACCCACAACCCATTTGTCCACTTTGCCCTTAAGCGACCCTTGCACCGGATTTATTACCTGGCCCCAAGTCAATCCTACCAGGTGCCCGGACTTCAATGGTCACTGAATAAAAGCTCCCATGTACTAAGAAAGATTACATCTTGTCTCCACAATAGCACCAAGTTGTAAAACTAGAGCTTGGCTGCAGGTGACAATTTTATGTTATCGCAGCTGCCCGAATGCAGTTAGCTGCCTTCTGCCAGCCTTCATATTCAATCAACTAGCTTCCCAGATCGCACAAAGATTATCTTGCCATCCAAGGTTTCTGCGGCCTACAAAACACTTAGATACAAGGGGATCTGCGGTATACAAGTTTGTGTATTTGCCATGTGCCCCTTATTCCCCAACTGCCCCACACACATCTCCCTTAAGACCCCCATGTATGTTAATCTGTGCATGTATGTTCAAGACTACCATGTCCCCTCACACTGTCTTCTCTATCCGTGAATCTCCTTTCTCGCATGCACATATGAAGGTCCTCCCTTCCCATCTTTAGGCCCTACGTTGCACACCACACGACTACATTGTTTTCATATTGCATTGGCAGATTTGATATTATATTGCTACGTGCTTGCGAATCTAAAATGTATCAACTATACACAAAGTAACACTAATAGTAACACTCATCCTAGTCTCATTAAATGCACTAGATACATGCTAAATTGCAACAATGCGTCTTTTGACATTTGATGCACCTGAGATCTCAATATAGTGAGTTACAGGTGCAAGAGTGTGTTGAGCACCATAGCTTTTTTCCATTGTACTTCTGCATGTGTTGTAGTCCACATGCTGGCGAAAGTCGTCATGTTTCAGTGCCATTGAATAAATATGTGTTTTTCTGATTGGGCATTTAGATTATTGGTGTATGCATAGATGTGTGCTGCTTGGTGTGCTTGGTAGACACAATCGGCAAGGGGTTTGTGTGTTCACAGTTTCTACTTTCTTACTCAGCTTGTGTTGGCAACATTTTCATTTTTTTAATGTTACTGAAGGCGTTTTGCACACATTTGTATTTGCAATTTTTCCCTTCCCCCGATAGGGATCTTTATCTCTTTGGACCATGATAAAACCTATGGTTGGGCGTTCTTTACTACTAGGAGATAGTAATATCTAAAGGCCTCCGCCACAAATGTAAAGTGAAAAAAAGCCTACCATCTAGGTGCACTATTTAAATCCCCCACAATACTGAGAATATTTTGAGAAGGAACATATATATATATATATATATATAGATATATATATATATATATATCTATATATATATATATATATATTTCCACCTGAAAGGTAGCATTGCCTATGTATATATATATATATATTCAGTGAAAAAAACTTTGTTAAAGGGACGTTATGGTTAAGTTGCGCTACTAAAAACCTATGAAATTCAGTGAAAAAACTTTGTTAAAGGGACGTTATGGTTCCAAGTAAAACCGAAAAACCCTTGAAATTCGCCTGTTATGGTAAGCTAAGCAACCATAACTCGCGACACCACCGTGCACTGCTAAGACTAACACCCAGGACATCAAAGATGACATCACAAATGTAATTGATGACATCACTGATGACATCACAAGTCTGGCTCACTATTTATTCTTTTGCTGACATATCTAGGCCACATGGATTTCTTCAGTAACAGTCAGAAACTAAGAATTTTACTTTATTTGTAGACATATCCTTCTAGTAGGTTCTTACAGTAATTCCCTTAGAGTACAGTCACATCATATGAAACATATACATATGGGAAAACACAAGCTTGAAAGACAGCAATCCTTTTTGTGCATAAAGATAATCACTAGACTTATGAGCACTTTCTGATAGTTGTGTTGTTTTTTTATGGCTGTACTTTCCCTGTATATGGTCATATTTGTATACATTGTACTCACACTACTTTCCTTAGGGTCCAATCACATCAAGTGATACATATACATAGGGTAAATAGCAGCTTTGAAACAGAGCAATCATTTATTTGCATGAAACTAATCAGTTAAGTTATGAATTGTTTCTGCTACTACTTGTGCTTTTTTGCTAACTTCACTTTCCCTGTATATACCCATATTGGTATGTGTTCTTGTGTCTTTGTGTTTTGTCTATAGTAATGCAATTATGTAATACATGGGGTTTATTAGCTACTTATTACATATTTCACAGTACACAAAATCTATTAAGAAAACAATTATCATTTCATTATTCAACATATTAACATTACGAATATCATACCTTCATCTTGTACTCTGCACACAATGTTATGTTTCTGTATGAGTTGCTTAGTATACTAGATAGAACCCCATAATAGGATGATATTTATATCAATGCATTGTTCAATGCACTAATTAGGGTATGATATTTATTGCAATGATCCTTGACACTTGTTTCGCAACATTATAATACGAATCCCTTGTACACATATTTCATGAAAAGTACATACACATGTGATGTCATCATTAATGTCATCAATGACATTTGTGATGTCATCTTTGATGTCCTGGGTGTTAGTCTTAGCAGTGCACGGTGGTGGCGCGAGTTATGGTTGCTTAGCTTACCATAACTGGCGAATTTCAAGGGTTTTTCGGTTTTACTTGGAACCATAACGTCCCTTTAACAAAGTTTTTTCACTGAATTTCATAGGTTTTTAGTAGCGCAACTTAACCATAACGTCCCTTTAACAACGTTTTTTTCACTGAATTTCATAGGTTTTTAGTAGCGCAACTTAGCCATAACGTCCCTTCAACAAAGTTTTTTCACTGAATTTCATAGTTTTTTAGTAGCACAACTTAACAATAATGACTTTGACTTCATATACATGTCATATGGAACTGACTAGATCTCTTCTTATGAAGTTGATGTCCGCAAACTTATTTAATGTTCGCGGACATGTTCGGAGAACAGTACCACTACCTAAAAACTGTGGGGGCGGGGGGGGTGGTGGGGTATGTTTGATTGTTATATCATAATATAGGAACATTTAACAAATTCAAAAAGCAGCACACAAACACATTATATATAGTAATACATAAGAAATGTAACCCATATATGTAACACACTAACCATTCATTTAAATAAAATATGTTCTGAAATGGAATATACCACAAGAAGATAAATTGGCTTCCAACATAATTACCTCACAGACACAACAGAACTGAGAACAAGACCAGACCCACTGAATACATACGACTTATCTTACCAGAAATAGTAAGTGTACTTCATTTTACTCATATATTTATAAACTTTCTGTATTAGATTAAAAAATATATTATTTTTTTTTTCTCACAGAAATGTCTAGTGCTCTGGAATGGCTAGAGGACAATTTCCCACATGAAGAAATGTCACAAGATAGTGAAACTAATGGTAAACACTTTATACTATAAACCATTTATTTATTTATTTTTTTATATACATTTAACATATATATTATTTTTTTGTACAGAGCATACCAGAATAGAAAAAACTTCAGAAAACCCTGTTATGGATAACAGTCTTCACAATATAGAAGAAAAAATGGATGTATTGTTGGCTAATTTTAATAATTTAAAAACTTTTGTAGAAAATCATTTCAAACCAAAAACCTCGTACCATTGCCCAACATGTACTTGTCCCTCCTCACCATATCCCAGTCAATTATCCCCAAACCCTCTCCATAATCCAAAACTTTTTGATGAGATTTTCATCCCTTCTTCACCTAATACCAATCATTTTGAAACCCCAAATTCTCCTGTTTTTGTTTCTGTTTCTGCCTCACCTTCTCTGTCATAAATTATTAATATATGTTAAATAAAGTTTAATGTTTATATTGTATTGTGAATAGTTTCCGTTTTTGTTTTTTAAAAACAATAAAAGTGTCAGCGGACAGTGCGAGTGTTCTGAAATGTTTGTACATAAACGAAAATGGAGGTGTCCTGAAGAACACCACACCTGTGCGTACTGTTCGCTAGCAAGTTGAAACTGTTCTAAGAACACACGTGGTGTCCTGAAATGTTCATAAAGAAACAAAAATTAAAGTGTTCTAAAGAACACTATATCTGTCCGTAATGTTCGCTATCAACTTAAAACTGTCCTAAGAACACAATTGGTGACCTGAAATGTTCGTAAATAAACGAAAATGATGTGTCCTGAACAACAGTACAACTGTTCATAGTGTTCGCTAGCAACATGAAACTGTACTAAGAACACACGCGGTGTCCTGAATTGTTCGTAAACAAACAAAAATTAAAGTGTCCTAAAGAACACTATACCTTTCCGGTACTGTTCGCTAGCAAGTTAAAACTGTTCTAAGAATGCTATTGGTGTCCTGAAATGTTCGTACGTAAACGAAAATGGAGGTGTCCTGAAGAACACTATACCTGTTCGTAGTGTTCGCTACCCAATTGAAACTGTTCTAAGAACACAATTGGTGTCCTGAAATGTTCGTAGATAAACTAAATTACACGTGTCCTGAAGAACACTATATCTGTCCTTACTGTTCGCTACCAAGTTTAAACTGTTCTAAGAACACACGCGGTGTCCTGAAATGTTTGTTTCACGTGTGACGCACTTTTAATTACTTCAGAACCCGAACAGTGTCCGTAGGACATCAATGCGCATGCGCTAACCAATCTCCGTGCACTTGGTGTCCTGCGGACAGGCGCTTCCTTCGCGGACTAGTTCGCAAACGGATCATATGACCTCGCCCACGCTCATCGTGTGTCCTGAAATGCGGACACTGTTCGTGTCCCCGAACAATTTAAAAGTACATTTTCAGTTAATCCATAATATTTTTCAATAAAATCTCACCATGGCACTAGTCCCACATAGCAATCTTAAGTTTCTATATACCTTTTGAAACTTTCCGATCCTTTTTTTGTGTTCGATCTGTCCGTGGACAGTGTGCATGTCCACGGACCGCGCACAAGCACCCCTATAAAAGACCACGCCCTAGAGCTTATTCCCTTTGTGTTTCTGGCTATTCTTCAGAACACAGTGATTTTTGCTGCCACCTGCAGACTACACCATCATCGAGATGGCATCCTTGGCTGCTGAACTGCCACTTGGTGCAGCACCTGCTTTAGCACCACCCCCACCCCCTCCACCACCACCACCTCCCCAAAGGCCTGAAGAGGGGAACAGGAGTGAGGATGCGGAGGAGGAAGAAGAGGATGATGAGAATGAGGTAGAGGAAATCCCTACTACCCGCACTAGGCGTGAGTCTTGGGTGTGGCGGTTATTTACCATTCATGGGAATGGTCCTAAGGCTCGTGCGAACCGTGTTACCTGCAATGAGTGCAAAATGATACTCGGTCACGGGAAGCACGGTAAGTACAGCTTTGGGACCACTACTATGAAGCGACACCTGAGGTCATTTCACTCTGGGGCTATTCGCAGGGTTGTACCTTGCGAAGAACGTAGCAGGTTGATTTCCTCTACTTCATCCTCTGTTTCTGATCCTGTCACCACAAGGTCTTTCTCAAGCTGCCTCACAGGCCATACAGAATACTGATGACCCTTACCTTTCGAGGGTCACAGTTGTATGTATGTACTGTGACACAGTACTCTGCAGGGGGGAGCGATTTTGGACTGCTTTTGAGACTATCGTCTCAGAGCACGAGAAGACCTGCTCACTACCCAAATAAAACCCACTCTACATCTTCCTCTCTCAGCTCGCCCTTTCTTATCCCTGTGGTTGGTGTCCCCCACTTTACCCTCTTTTACCCTCCTCTCCTAGTGTGTCGTGTCTGAAAAACCAAAAAAAAATACAAAATTACAAAAATCAAAAAAAAATAAGGCTCTTTTCAGAGCCGCCTTTCCCAGTTAAAAAATAGAAGTGAAAATAAATGAAGCAGGGCTCTTTGTATTTTTTAGAAGTCCGCGGACAGTTCGCGAACATTAAAAAAATTGGGTTGCTACTCCATCACAAACATTGCAATTTTCTCTGAAAAGAGCCTTTGGGTGGTGTTTGTAAGTCAAAAATTGTAAATGCTTAACATCTACTTCAAAATGGTTGTTGTAATTCCAAAAAAGGTCGCAATGCATTTTGTACATTTCTCAGAAAAATCTGATTGCCAGCATAAGTAAGATGGACTCCATCTCTGCGAAAAATGTATGTACTACAAAACATAATATTTTCATTGTGAAAAGAAGACATGCCAACATCTCTTAGAAAGCCACAAACAGCCCTATTAACATTGTGCCTTGCTTTTTCCATTTGTGGACCAAATGAAGAAGAACAAAGCCACATTTGTCTCTGCGCAATCCGTGAAAATATCACTTGAGAATTAGGAAACATGTCCATAACCTTCCTAAGTCCTTCTTTCATAGCAAATTGCAAAATAATTCCAGTCACATGTCCTAAACTGTTCCCTCCACAATGAATTACAATTATGTCTGGATGTTGCTCTGTCTCCAAAGTAGCACAGAGAGGTAGCAAGTCCAACCACTTCATTCCACGTACTCCATGCCAGTGTACTTCCACATGTGGGAATCCAAGATCTACAGCTACTCCACAGCTTTCTGCATGCACCTTCAACCAATGTATCCACGAATCTCCTTAAATCCAAACAATATGTTTTCTGAAACACACAGCCATAGCTATCTTTTGTTCTCTCAGCAAAAAGAGTATCTGAGAAAATCTCTCCTGGCACAACACATCCACCAAACTTTCCTGACCAATCCCTTTCAGTGCTTATTCTCATTTGCATGACTTCTGAACCCAAAAATCCCCGGATGTAACTCCCGATGTCCGCGAACTACCGCCATGTCCGCGGACATATCGTAACATGAACAGCCCTTCTACCATTTCCACTACACTCTCTCTGCCATTCCCTCATTGGATGTACCTCAAAAATCACATGACCATGCACCAATCACATTCAAGACCTCTACATCTAACTGCATCATCATAGATCAGCACTGCAAATGTACTCTGAATCTCTCTGAGTACAAGTGTCATATCATTGGCAAGCAGCATCTACCAGAAATACTGTACAAGTCTTCAAGATTTCTACTTGCAGCTCCATGCATATCCATATGCATGAACACAAACTTCAGGTATGCATATTTTCTGTATAGTAGATGAACACATTTTCAAACAGACTTTTACCTTGTAAAATCTGTAAAATTAATTTACTGTACTTTTTTCAATTTCCTAAAATCAACTATCACTTATAAACCTTTATACTTTTTACTTTCTTTATACACACACACTCAAATCATGTTAAACTAACATTTTTTAAATGAAATATATAGACTACATATATTCAAACAAAATTGCATGCAAACACAATCTATGTTTAAACCTTTATAAAAATACTTATACAATTTCATATTTTTTGTTTTTATTTATTTATTTACTTGATTACTTTAAATTAGACATGACATTGAGGCACTATTACCTAGAACAGTTTACTTACAGAAATAGTGGTATTCACTAATATATTATAAATTTCACAAGACATAGTAAAGATATTTTTTTTTGCTACAGTTAGTCATTCAATACAATTTGTTCATTAAGAACATATCATATGTACTGAACTGATGCAATGTATCTTATGTAAATAAATTAGTTTAATGGTTTTACAGAAGGCACTGAGGATTTCAATTAAAAAAATCAATATCTAAATTAAAAACAGTGCTATATACAAACAAAGTTACTAATTTGAAGCTTTTACAATTGCAGTGAAGACCAGTTTCCTGAAAAGAAGCAGCCGAATTCGAAGAACAAAGAAGAACTAAGCAGTTACCTGTTAATTTAAAAAAAAAGTAAGTAAAATATCACCATAATATTTGTATTATTAATCAAATATACTATAACATTAATACGAGCTATTTTTGGTTTCTAAAAATAGAGATTTTGTACCATTTTGTCCAAAAATGTCCTTGTCTTAAACAGCGATTTACAGCCAGAATGGCCCACAAATTTCTATTTTTGGACACACAAATTACCCAACTGAACCACTACAATTTTCATATTATAGAACAAACAACTGTTTTAATTGTATACATTAGATTTACTATTTGTACTTTTCCACACCACTAGCTTACTTTTTTTTTGATATCTGAACCCCAGTTTAGTAACACATAAATTCAAGAATACCTATCCCTACTAGTTTTAGTTCCCAATGCACAATCACACACCATTACATACATCTTTATCATCTTACTCAAACACTCATGCACACAGCACACATACATTCCAGAACACCCCAACCCATATCTTCTTTATTTTTTTCAACAGACCCTAAAGAATGCCTACCAAAAGTCAAGTCCGTAGAAAGCAACGCAAAAGTAGAGCAAATGAAAATAAAGGTGTCCAACATAAGCATCCATCTTTAGCAGAATTTGTAAAAAAAGTTGAAACAAAACAGCTAATACAATCATTTAGTGAAACACAAGAAGTTTCAAGTACAACAACTTCGCTTCCTCTATCAAAATGTAAAACAAACCAAAAAACAATTAACAGAAAATCAGCTATCAGTACAGATAAAACTACTTCTTCAAATTTTAATATAGTGCAAAGTAAGCATACCAAGAAAAGTATTTTAGCCAAAATATACCGTCACAAAGTCCTTCAAAATCTTATAAAAAATGGAGAGAAATCAGGTTCAAATCTTAAAACCTATCGTAGGAAATTAATCTTAGAAGCATTGATGGACAGTGCAATTCTTCTCAAAAGAAATGTATTTATTTTACTGTTAAACAAAATGAAACCACTAACAAACCTAATAACTAAATTACAAAAAAGACTTCTCAATAAGCGAAATGTCAACAGAAAGAACTTCTTAAGTATCAGCGGAGGTGAATGGAATCACACTACGAGCACAGAACCATATTTTGATGAAGAAGCGTACAAACAAAAGCAAACAAATACAATTGCCATACATAGCAGTGGTCGAGGTTATGAAAAAGTGAATAATACCATAATGAAACAAGAAGTACTCCTTACAAAAATATGCCCTGAAAACTAGAATTACCCCTCCATTCAACTGAATCAGAACGTCTAGTGTACAAATGGCCATGCACGTCAATGTGTAACGTTCCCAAACAATGTTTCAAATCTTTACACCAATTCCTCAATAAATATGTAAAAAGCAAAGACAAAATCAAAATTAAATTACTGCAAAATATAGATACCTGTCCAGTGCGCAGGTACACAGGACTACAAGGACATTCATTGGCCTGCATTACAGGACCTACTTGTAAAACCACTTTCCATGATATCAAAAGGATATCAACACATCATTCAACTATAAGAAATCTAGTCTATAAACTGTACTATGCTAAAAGTCCTGCTTTAGCACTAGCAAAGTTAAATAACATCCTTCTACATGGTACAGCAAAAGACCTACTTGAAGAAATTCACTATATCCAGAAAAAATATTTTGGAAGTGAAAGCCATTTACAGAATGAAATAGCTTTAAACCAATTAAGCAACAATTCTACACATGGCAACCTTTTGCTAAACACATACAAAAAAGAAATACTAAAATTTAAAAGTACATCAGCTTAAGTACCAAACCATGTATGTGTATGTTGCCGTAGAATTTTTTATAAAAGTAACACAAAAACTGTGGACCTATCATACAAAATAGAAGACAATGAAGATTCTAAATGGTTTGAATTAGCTCTCTACCTTGTAGCAGAAAACAAATATGAAATAACTGAGCCCTTAATACTTTGCAGTTATTGCACTACAAAACTTGACAACAACCAAACTCCTTCACGTTCTATCACAAATAATTTGGAATTATACCCAGTACCAAAACCTCTACAACAACTTAATTTATATGAGAGCATCATAATTCAAACAGTACACCCATTTCAAGCAATAATACGCCTTCAACCAAAAACAGCAAAATTACTTCCCTCTGAATTGGTAAAAGACATTAGTGGAAAAGTAGTTTATTTACCATTAAATCTAAAAGAAAATGTGCATACTCTAGGAGTGCAACGTCCAATGCAGCAATCTTTAATTATATTAGTAAATGGAGTACCTACAAAAGACAAAATAATATGGCAACAGCTGGTAGATTTATATAAAGTTAGACAAGCCTTCCAATATCTTAAAGAGAATAATGAATATTACAAAGAAATTAATATTGAAGAAAACTTGAAAGATACAACTGAAATAATTCAAGAAACACAAGAAGCTGGTCAATTTGATCTACTAGATCCTGCTACAATATCAAATACTTTAGACCATTATACAATTCATCCTTTGCACTGTAATGACACCGTACAAGATGTACTGGAAACTTACCAAATGCGTCAAACAAAAGGATCGCCAATCAGTATATGGGAAAAAAGTATAGAAGCATGTGCTTTTCCTCTACTCTTTCCTACTGGCAAAGGAGGAAGGTATGATGATAGACCTATTCAAATATCAGCTTCAGAATACCGCTCATTATGGATGTATTCTGAAGATCCCAGATTTAGACAAAATGTGGAATACATATTCCACCTACTCTTTGAAAGTGAACTAGCAACTTTATGTTACGGAATTGCACACATATTAAAATCAGGATCACACTTTCAAAATATGACAGCTACACAATTATTAGAGAAAGTGCAACAAAAGGATGAGGTTTTACAATCAAATATTACAAATCTATTAGCAAATATGCGTGGTACTAAAGAGTACTGGTTTCGAAGTCATGGAGATGTACGTTGTATGATCAGAAACCTTGGCCCACCCACTTGGTTTGTTACATTAAGTTGTGCAGAATATGCATGTGAAGATTTACATGATTTCATACGCATATCAAATAAAAACAAAACAAACATAGATATTCTAACACCTGGAGAACTTTGTTCTTTGGATCCTGTTAATGTTTCAAGATATTTTCACCATCGCTTCATTGCTATGCTACATTTTATTTGTAATAAAACTGTTCCTCCCCTTGGAGAAGTGCAACACTTCTTTTGGAGAAAAGAATACCAAGCCAGAGGAGCACCACATATCCACATGCTTTTATGGATTAAAGATGCTCCTAAATTTGGTCAAGAAAGTGATGCCACTGTTTTACAGTTTATTGAAAAATATGTCACTTGTGAAATTCCATCAGAAGCCACAAATAGTGATCTTCGTGCACAAATTTTACAATTTCAAAGACACAAATGTGGAAAATATTGTCATCGCACATACAAAAACAAAGGCAAATACTACACCAAATGCCGATTTGGTTTCCCTAGACCAGTTACAAATACAGGTCAAGTAAACAACCTCATGTTTTCAGTTAGACATAGTGTTAAAGGTAAGTCACCTAAAAATACATATTACATAAAAAGAAAAGAAGAAGAAAAATATATCAATGATTATAATGCAATCATTGCCCACCTATGGAATGCAAACATAGATGTGCAGTACATTGCAGACAATTCTACTGCAGTTGCACGATATGTCACAGCATACTTAACTAAAGCAGAAAAGACAGAGCTCCAAGACCTCTGGAATGACCTGTCATCAGATAAAACAGTATCTCAGAAATTATACATCTTGGGCATAAAAATGCTCACCCATTGAGAATGTGGATCTTATGAAGCAGCTGATCGTTTAACTGGTACTTCATTGTATGGTAAATATGAAAATATAGTATGGCTAAGTCTTGGTCCAGCTATATCTAGAAAAAGAGTTCTAAAATCATATGAAGATATAGAAACAATAGCCAAACATGATCCCAACAGCCAAGACATTTTAAAAAACAATTTATTGGACACATACTACCCAAACAGAAGTAATAAAACATGTGTCTATACCAAATAGCCCAAAACTACACATACACAAATAATATGAAACCAGATGAAAAAAAAGGTAAATATAGAGTGACAGACTGTGAAGGCAGCTTAGTTAAACTCACTAAACCAAATTTAATTAATCATATCAAATTGTCGTTGAAGACTCCTCAACATAAAGAAGTATATTACATGTCCTTGCTACAACTCTTCAAACCATGGAGAAAAGAAGAACAATTACTAGATAACTATGACTCATATGAAGATGCTTTCAAAGCAAATGAAAGCACTATAACTGATGTAAAGTTTACACAGTACAAAACAATGTTGCACAATGAACAGCAACATGAAGAAGAACTCCAAGCCCAACTAGATAAGGATACTCCTGACAGTAGTCAACCTTCTGTAACAGGAAGCCAAGAACCACTGGGAGAACCACTAATAACAAATGAGGCAGAATTAGCTATGATAGAGTAGAAAACACCATGTGTCAGTATGAAGATAAGGAAGACTTCACTATACTACAATCAAAACTAAACAATGAGCAATGTAGCATTTTTCAAGAAGTAACAAAACAAATTGCACATGGTGTAAAACATGAAAATAAAGAATGTTCATGCCATAATTATAAACCTATACTACTGTACCTCAGTGGTGAAGCTGGTTCTGGCAAAACATTCCTAATCAAAATCATTAGTAAGTTCCTTCAACAATTGACAAACAACAAACTGTCAGCTGTTGTCACTGCCCCCACAGGTTTAGCTGCCTACAACATAGGTGGTGTTACATTACACTAATTACTACTATTACCAGTAGAACACCAGAACAAATTAGACTATTACAAACTTTCTGCAGAAGCTGCAATGGAATTACGCAGAGTATTGAAACAAATGAAAATGCTACTAATAGATGAAGTGAGCATGGTCTCCAACCTGATGTTAGCTTTGATTTACCTCAGATTACAAGAAGTACTCAAAACAGACTATGAAGAGCTCTTTGCAGGAAAACACATTATTGTTTTTGGAGATCTGCTTCAATTAACACCAGTAAAAGGTGAACCTATTTTTAAAACATAAGGGCACAAACGCTGCCGTAAAACTGTTTGCAGCATTGGAAATGTCAACCTTTGGCAACATTTCCAATACAGAGAATGAACAGAAAACATGCGCCAATCTGCAGATCTAACTTATGCCAACATTTTAAAAAGTTTGAGAGTTGGTATACTTTCTAAAGAAGCAGAAGCAACATTGAAAACCCGGCACATTAATGCACTTTATGGCGATAATGCATGTGCTACAGATGTTATGGAACAATTAGCCCACAAAAATGTCAATTGTATGGCCTTAATGCCAACTCTTGCAAGCTGTCTCAAATTCAATGAAATAATGTTAAGTAAAGAAATGCAACCAATAATGGAAATTAGCGCCACAGACAAACTAGATGTACATGGTATGACACTACCCATGTGTGACCAAGCCACAACAAGACTAAATAATTTAGAAAGCAGGCTTAGAAAAGATGTTAAAATTATCCTTAAATTGCAGAGTAATGCTTAAACGTAACCTTGACGTGGACCAAGGACTAGTTAATGGAGCACTGGGTACAGTTGTTGGCTTTCAAACATACCCACGTGACAACAAAATTCAGTTTGTCAGTATACTCTTTGACAAACTTTCAGAAGTAAAATGGATAGGACGCTCAACAGCTAGATTCCTTCTCTTCAAAGATATGTATGTACGCAGAAAACAATTTTCTCTAACTCTTGCATACGCAGTCACGATTCATAAATCACAAGGTCTTACCCTAGACAAAGCAATGATAGATATTGGTAACACAGTCTTTAAAGAAGGCATGAGCTACGTAGCACTATCACGCTTACATACACTTGACGGTCTATTTCTAATCAACTTTGATGCAAGTAAAGTAAACACTGATATTCCTTGCATTTTAGAATATAATAGACTTCGCTCACTATACACTCCTCATCTAAACACATATTCTGTTCCACAAAAACTAAAACGTTGTAAAAGAAAACTAAATCAAACAGAAATGCAACAGGACGTCACTGCAAATCCTCCAAAGAGAGTAAGAGAAACTAATACTTCATCAAGTACCACAAACAAAAAAGAATCAATTAGAGAAAGTAAACCAGGTACTTCTTTAAAGAAGGAAGACAAACTCCAAAAAAAGCAGTTAGATACAGAACTACCTGGACCATTTAAATTCTCAAATATAGTTGGTGTAAGTTGCTATGCAAATGTAGCAATGAATATTCTATTTCAATTACCACCAATTGTTGACAACATTTACTTACACAGTACAGACCCATTGTGTTTGCAAATGTTAGTACTTCACAGAAATGCAGCAAACAATCCTGACAACACATATCGGGCCTCATTACGACCCTGGCGGTAAGGGGTTTACGCCAGCGTTAGCTGCGCCGACCCCTTACCGCCAATTACGAGGTCCCTTAGCGCCATGGCGCTTTTAACACCTGCTTTTAGCAGGTGTTAAAATCCATGGCGCTAAGGGACCATGGAGTTAATTACGCCACCGTAATTTACGGTGGCGTAATTAACGCCTTCCCCACTCCCATTATGCCCTATGGGGCAAAAATGGGAATGGGGAAGGGTAAATGGGGATTGGGGATTTACCGCCCCGCCGACCTCGGAATGGGGCGGTAAGTCCGCCAACCACCATGGCGTAAACGTAGTTTACGCCATGGTGGTAAAGTCACGGCCCAGGCGGTAACTTACCGCCTGGGTCGTAATGAGGCCCATAGTGTTTTTGGAATAAGACGGCAATTGGACTACTGTGCTGGAATGGTGAAATTCACTATAAACTCACATGAAGATCCACAAGAATTTCTAATGTACTTACTACAAGTACTGGAAAACAAAAACATACCTATAAATGAAATCTTTCAGATTTCATACATGTGGAAACATACATGCATTCTCTGCAACAATGTGACACAAGAAGAAATCCCCAATGAACGCTTCATATATATATCAATACCAAATTGTGAACCCATTCCATTTCAGCAACTTGTACAAAATGCAAACCTTGGTAGATTATGCTCTACCTGCAATTCAGATAATCGCTCCACGTTAGTAATACAAACACATAGTAAATACGTAATACTAATGCTTCTACGTTACAATGCAGATGGTACCAAAAACAACTGCAAGCTGACTGGATTCACACATGGTCAAATATCACTTGGTAAGAAAACCTTCACAACAATAGGTATAATCTACCACGCAGGAGCCACAACCAATTCAGGGCACTACACTGCATATATAAAAAAGAAATGTGGATGGTTTGAATGTAATGATAGTACCATTACTCTAAAGCAGAGATTACCAGCAAATCTTACAAACACTTATTTGATGTTCTTAAAACAGAAATTTGATAAATAAACTGTATGTAAACCTTTAAGTAAATTTGTGTTAAAAAAATATAAACTGTTAGAATACTCCAAAAGCTATCTAACTGCTCAAAGATTCTACAACAATTAATCAGATAAATGAATACCACTAAATTAGACCAAAAAATACACAGTTAGAATACGCCAATTGGTATCTAACTGTCCCAAAATTATAAATTTGTGTTAAAATAATATAAACTGTTAGAATACTCCAAAAGCTATCTAACAGCTCAAAGATTCTACAACAACTAATCAGATAAATGAATACCACTAAATTAGGCCAAAAAATACACAGTTAGAATACGCCAATTGGTATCTAACTGTCCCAAAATTTAACAATATCCAAATAGATAAATCAAAACCACTAAAATATATTAAAAAAAATAGACAGTTAGAATACGCCAATTGGTACCTAACTGCTCCAAAATTTTATAATATCAAAACAAATGAAGAATCTGTTACTGCTCCAAAAAAATACAACAAAGCAAAGTATAAAGCATTAGCCAGAAACAACAAGTGAACACTGAAAACAAACAAACAAATAAACTGTAGCATAACAGAAAAAGTTTTTTTTTTTTTAATCCAACATGGATTTTTTTTTTCTCCCACAGACCCAATGATTTTAGCAACAAATACAGAAACTGAGCAAATTGCACAGTACTCTGATTTGTACTCTACTAAATATGAGGGTCGAAAAAAAATAAAAGTATATTGCTTATACAATGTAATAAGTCATTACAAAATACTAATACTAACATGCTATTTTCTTTTATCACAGAAATTAAGAAGAAAAACATGGACTCCCATTACTAGACCAAACAGTAAGTATACAATAATAAGGACAACCATAGCAGCATATCGCATCCATAGTATCTAATACCTTTGTTCCTTATACATTTGTTTTTCACCCAAAGTTATAAGCAAATATGAATGTGATATGCTGCGGTGGTTGTTCCCAGGGCAAGACTCTATGCCCTGGCAACAACCACCGCAGCATATCACATCCATAGAGTCAAACATTTCAACTATGATCTATGGGAAACTTTTAATGTCCGCGAACAATGTCAGTGTTCTTAGAACACTTTGAACTTGCCAGCGAACAATACGGACACCGTTTTCAGGACACCCTCTACGAACATTTCAGAACAACGCGATAGTTCTTAGAACACTTTCAACTTAACAACGAACAATACGGACAGCGTCCTAAGGACACCCCCTACGAACATTCCAGGACACCAGGAGTGTTCTCAAAAACGTCTTCAGAACACCCCCATTTTGTTTATTTGCGAACATTTCAGGACACCGCGGGTGTTATTAGAACACATTCAACTTGACAGAGAACAATACGGACAGCGTCCTCAGGACACCCCCTACGAACACTCCCCAGACACTGCGAGTGTTCTTAGAAGCGTCTTCAGAACACCACCATCTTGTTTATTTGCGAACATTTCAGGACACCGCGGGTGTTATTAGAACACATTCAACTTGACAGAGAACAATACGGACAGCGTCCTCAGGACACCCCCTACGAACACTCCCCGGACACTGCGAGTGTTCTTAGAAGCGTCTTCAGAACACCACCATCTTGTTTATTTGCGAACATTTCAGGACACCGCGAGTGTTCTTAGGACACATTCAACTTGACAGAGAACAATATGGACAGCGTCCTCAGGACACCCCCTACGAACACTCCCCGGACACCGCAAGTGTTCTTAGAAGCGTCTTCAGAACACCACCATCTTGTTTATTTGCGAACATTTCAGGACACCGCGAGTGTTCTTAGGACACATTCAACTTGACAGAGAACAATATGGACAGCGTCCTCAGGACACCCCCTACGAACACTCCCCGGACACCGCAAGTGTTCTTAAAAGCGTCTTCAGAACACCACCATCTTGTTTATTTGTGAACATTTCAGGACACCGCGGGTGTTCTTAGAACACATTCAACTTGACAGAGAACAATACGGACAGCGTCCTCAGGACACCCCCTACGAACATTTCAGGACACCGGGAGTGTTCTCAAAAACGTCTTCAGAACACCCACATTTTGTTTATTTGCGAACATTTCAGGACACCGTGGGTGTTCTTAGAACACATTCAACTTGACAGAGAACAATACGGACAGCGTCCTCAGGACACCCCCTACGAACACTCCCCGGACACCGCGAGTGTTCTTAGAACAGTTTCACTTTGCTTGCGAACAAAACGGACACATATTGAGTCCTTAGAACACCCCCTAGTCTGTTTATTTAGAACATTTCAGAACACCCGTGATGTCCGCAAACAAATCGAACACATAAAGAACGTCTAACACATAAAAAACACAACTTTCATCCTATCTCATACACTCCCACCCTCCCCAAACACTCCTACACACCAACACACTCTACAAAATACACATTTTGAACAAAGTTTCACCGCGTTGTCTGCGGACGTCCGCGAATCCAAGATGGCGGGTGCTACCGAAAAATCTGACGCGCTTCACGCTCCACGCCGTACAATCAGCGAACACGTTGCATGTCCGCGAACATCACGCAAGACGATTGGCCAATCAGGACACTGTCCGCGGAGCGAACAGGGAAGTGTGTCCGCGAACCGAACACAGATATCACTAATTTTTTTTTACCTACTTTTTGGTCATTTTAAAAAAAACTACTGGATGGATTTTCACCAACTTTGCAAAAGCACACTTTCGGGACCAAGCTGCTGCTCCTGGACCAAATTTGGTGGAAATCCGTCCAGCAGTTTGGGATGTAGGTGCGAGCAAAGATTTTTTCCCATTCAGTCTATGGGAAAAAAAAAAGTTTTGGGACCCCCCCTATAACTTTGCCCCCCCTGGACGAATCCTCAACAAACTTTGCAAAGAAATTCAGAGGAACCCAAATACTTTTTTTGCAAAGTTTCGTCCAGGGAGAGCGAAGTTATAAGCCACCCAAAAAGTGCTCTTCCTATGGAAACAGCAACTTAACCATAACTACATGGCCACTACCGTGGCCATGTAATATATATATATATATATATATATATATATATATATATATATATATATATATATATATATATATATATATATATATATATATATATATATATATATATATATAGGCAATGCTTCGAGCTGCACTCTCCACAGTTAATCATAGCCCATCCAAGTTTGGAAAAAGAAAAGTCCAGGTCCACACCAATGTGTTTCTTCCTTTATTTATATTTCAGGGAAAAATTGGTAGCATTTAAAAACATGGAAATCCATTCCTCAGTAGAAAAAAGACCAAAATAATAGGTCCTCCCAAAGTGCAGCACTCCCAGTGCTGAGACGTTCATGCGCACCGTGGCTAACTCGTCGCTTGCTCACAACGATTTGCCTCATTGTCGTAAAACAATGTAAAACATGAGGGGAAGGCAAAGAAGAGGGGGAGGAGAAAAAGTTAATGCAGAAAATAGAAAAAGGACCAGTTTTTCCTTTTCCCTAAACACTCAGCTTCTGTGTCGGCCATCTTAGCCTGGTGTGCCTCTGGTTTTATATGCTGTGTGTTTACTTTTGTTTTTGATGCTTTGTCCTGCTTGCAACCTGATGTAGGTATTACGTGTATTTAAAATGAGACTTATATGCCTCCATTTATGATGGGATATCATTACCGTGTAGGTCATGAACGAAAGTGCCCACATAGTGTGGGTTGTTTTAGGTTATGGTAGTAAACCAGAACCCATCTAAATTCTTTATGTAAAATGCATAGTTTTTATATTAGTAAAGTGCTTAGTGCATTAGCAGCTTAGCAGCATTGTCTTTTTAAAATTAAAGTGACAAGTGCAATAGCAGCATATTTCGTTAAGGAAGTAAGGTGCCATGTATAGATCTTAATAATCAACCTTATTTAAAGTGCTTTGTGCATTAGCAGCATTCATTCTTAAATTAAAATCACGTGTGCCATAGCAGCATATTACGTTCTAGCGTACAGTACCAAATGTGAGTCTTGAAAGTACGGGTTTCTCCGGTGGCGTATACCACAGTCCCATTTTGTCGAATGCTTAGTGCCCATCCTTGACCCCCCTTTTTTTTTACATATAGTAATGAGGTAATATATTGAAAATCTATACTGTCTACACCTTGAGCAGTTCCAGCCGCTTAGTGCAGATTGTGATAGTGGTAGTTCTCTGGAGCCCATCTGAACTCTTTACATAAAATGCCTTTATAAAGTGTTCAGTGCATTAGCAACATTTTGCTCTTAAGTCTCAAATGACAAGAGTAATATCAGCATGTTTAGTTCAGAATATGGTGCCAAAGACAGATCTCAATAATCGAGATTTGCACAGTATGAATCTGGCTTGTCCAGGTTTTCTCCGCTATCTCATTACATCTACCCCAACATATCACACTTTACCACATCAGCTATTTAAAAGCAAGGTTTCTGAAAACACCCCAGCATTTTTCCACTATTTGTCAACGCAGGTCACAATGTCTGGGTCTGCGGCGCATTTGAATAAAGGTGTAACATCTTACCCCTGATCTGTTTACATCTAACCCTCATGAGAATATTTTGTTGAATTTATGTTTCATTCACACAAAAAGTGTACTAAAAGCAATCACTAATAACCCATAAAAACTGTAAAAAAAAACATTGAAACAACCACTTATTTTTTGTATTAATCAAGATCGGAAGTTTCAGCCTTCGTCCATTATTCTCGATTAACAAATAAACATCAGAAAATTGCGATAAAAAGAGCTAAAATTACTTTCATAGACACTCATAGTTACTATCTAAGATTTCTTCATAAAAAATGGTTCTTGGACAGGGGACATGAGCATTTTTTCACATTTTTTTTATAACATGTTTTAGCAACCCAGAAAGGTATACAATTCTTCGTCGATGTTATGCCCATTGGGCTGTCTGCTTTCGAAGTCAAGTATACATCGAGTTTCTTTTTGTCTGAGCAGCTTCTCCTTATCGCCTCCCCTCGGGCCCATTTCTATTCTGTGTACGCCAAAGAATCTAAAACTGTCTCTTTCATTGTTGTGGAATTCTTGAAAATATTTAGCCATAGGGTAGTTTGCATCATTATGCTGAACGGCACGTAAATGCTTTTGTATGCAGATTTTCAATTTACACTTTGTGCTGCCAATATACCATTTCTGGCATGCACAGGTGAGGGCATATATTACATGATCAGTTTTACAGGTGATCCACTGAGGGATCGTCACTCTATATCCTGTCACCGGATGTATAAATGTTCCACAGTTGATAGCATACTTGCAAATGTTACAGTGTGTGCACTTATGAAAGCCTTTCTTATTTGCTGTTAGCCAGTTTGTTTGTGTCTTTTCTTCTTTTTTGGCCAAAAAACTTTGGACCAGAATGTCTTTAAAGGATCTGTTTCTCCTAAAGGGATTATAGGGCGGCAATAGTCGCCCTATAGGTAAGGTGAGTCAGACTCCCCTCAAAATTCTATTGTTAATAACTTTTGATTCGGGTAACGGATTTGACCGAAATTTCGAAAGTGATTAAGAAATCGCCCCCCCCCCCACCGCCCAAGACTGCAAAGTTTCGTAAAAATTAGTTTAAAAAAATAAGCTAGTTATTAAGATAAAAAAAAATATTTTACCAAAGTGCGGCCTACTTCCTATTCATTTTCCCATAGTCAAAACAGTTCAATGTTTGCCAAAGCACACAGCCCAAACCGCTGGATAATTGTGGACCAGGTGCAACAAAAAAAACGTGGGCACAACGCGTTGACTCGCAATCCATGCGTGATTTGGGGTTATTCCGTGCAGTAGTTATTTAAATATTTGACACAGAAGTGGGTGCTCCTTTCTCAGAAATAGCTATATCTCAGGGATTTACCCAAAACCGAGGGTTTTTAGAAAGGAAACAATTGCCATCCGCGTGTATAGCTGAGGAGTTTGCAAAATGAAACTCAGGAAAGAAGCTATTTGCAGGTTAAAAACATGCAAGTGCCATCAGGCTAGAGTTTGGGGCGACTGGAGAGAGGACACCAAGTGACATTTGAGAGTGGGAGGGTGTCTAGGGACTGCGTTTGCAACACAAAGCTTTTTGTAGCCTCGAATAGCCGACATTTCAAAGCAAATCACAGAAACAGAGTGTGTTGTGGGGGGAAAGGGAGAGAGCATGCCATCTGGGGAGTGGGGGGAGCTGACACAAATGAGGGGGACACTTGATGAGGGCCTGGGGGGACTATAAAGGACTATGGATAGCTAAAGGTATGTGTAATTCAGTAACCGCAGTTACAGATTTTTTTTTTAAAAAAAGATATTTTTACAGCTATAGTGACATCGGGGTGCAAAAGCACTGGCCTTTAGGCCATGGCCAGTGCCATGAATACCATCCAAGTATCCCATCCATGCAGTAAACAGAACAGACCGTGCTTAGATTCTAAGTGAGGAAGGGGCTAGCCTCCTCAACCCATGTTGCACAATAAATGAGCCAAATTTACAAGACCACGTAGAGAAAAGGGCCAGCCCTTTCTTTGCTTTAAAGCTAAGCAGGGTTAGTCCCAGTTACTGCATGAATGGGTGACCGAATGGGCATTTAAATTTTTTAAACCATGCTACTGTCAGTCCTTGAATATTTTGCATTTAGAGATCATTTTTTGCATTTTGCTGAATTGCATTATGGTATTTGTAGTCTCCCAGTCAATAATAAAAAAAAATAGATATTTTTACAGCAACGGTGTGTTTCCCATCCCACCATTGACTGACATGAACCCTGTTTAGCTTCAAAGCGAGCAAGGGGTCAATGAGACTACCTTACAAAACACCTTGGAGAAACATGGCCTAAGGGTGCAGGATCCTTTCTCGCTTTGAAACTTAGCAGGGTTGGGAGACCGTCCACAGTCCCGAATACTGTGTGTTTTCTTAGCTTTAAATATTTCATAACACACTGCATTCACATTTTTTTTTAAACCATGATACTGTCATACCTTGAAAGTTTTGCACTCAGGCCCCTTTTTTTTTGATGAATTGCATTCTGGTAGTTATAGTCTCACAGTCAAGATTGGGGGAATAACGCCACAATTGTACACTTTTTGCCTATCATAGTTCTTTAAGGATTTATATATTGGAGTGACACTATTGTATGTGTACTTTTCAAGTTAGCTTTATAAAACAGAGTATTGTTGGAAGTCAGACATAGGGGTGAGGAGGGGAAATGATGAAAGGGCAAGTAAGTCTTGAGTATTTACCTACAATGTGGCAAGAGAGTTTGCAATCCTGGACACGAGTGCAGTTATGTTCCCCTGATTGTGGCTTCTTTTCAGCGCACCAGTAAAGAATACATGTGGGTGGACAACGTAACTTTCTTTCAGAGGGCGGACACAACCCCTAGGTTTTTTTGAGGTTGGCAAGCTTAGTCAAGTATTTGGCTACCAGGATTTTACTCAGGTTGTCATGCTCCCAGTCCAGATGCTTACTCACAAGACCACAAGCATTTTGTTTTCCATGGAGTATTTCACATGTTTTTTGATCTTTTGATCTGCAAATAGGTTTTTTCCTGCGTTTCATTTTCCCATATCCTCGGCTAAAGCCACGGATATCTCTCGCATTGAGAGAAAAACAAGATGGCAGTCATTTCAGTTCTAAAAAAAACCTGTTTCGAGCAAATCCTTGAGATATAGGTATCTATTTTTGAAAGTGGGTCAACCCCTTCTCTGTCAAATATTTAAATAACTACTTCACGGAATAACCCCAAACCATGCATGGATCTCAAGTCAACGCTTCATGCCCAAGTTGTTTTGGACATGTTCGAAATCCGTCCAGTGGATTCAGCTGTGCGCTTTGGCAAAATTATACCTTGTTTATCTATGGGAAAATGAATGGGAAGAAGCCAGCACTTTTGGAAAAAAAAGACTTTTTGATGATTAATATTATTTTTTAACAAATCATTATGTAGTCTGAGGGCACCCACAAGTCCTATATAGAGGAAAGAATATGCAGGATACCGAATTCCAGTACAAATGAACTGCAGCCTGTTATCAACAGTAGCAGAGGATGAGCTAAAGCATCTGCAGGCATGATAGTTGCTTATCTGTGTGCATACCAGCACATTTTCACCAAAGTCAAAAATGTTTAAGACATATTTCTAAATTGATTTTAGTCTGAAGATGATTTCATGCAGACTGTGTGACAGCGTGCACAGGTATTTTTGAGGTTTTTAAGTAAACTACATGGGTTTATCAATACATGAAGTCCTATGAATACTATTTTTGGATTTGTCAAATTATTATATTTTTATGATGTAAGTATTTGTGAGAGAGGGTGTGCCAAGAAGCATAATCACTGACAATGGTACACAATTTGTGGGTGGTTACTTCCACAAGTATTTAAAGAGATGCGTAGTAAGAAATACAAAATCTGCCTTGTACCACCCAGAAGGAAATGTGATGGTGGAGAGAACTAATAGATCTATAATGGAGGCCATTAGAATGGCTGGCGCTTGTGGCAGGGATAGGAGATTTGCAGTATAGGAGTGATAGTATACCTTGCCCTGTTGTGAAAGGAAGTGTCTGTTTGAATTGACGAGGGGTCGGAAGGCAAACACAACAGTTGTACCACCACAGTTGGGAAGAGCAAGAGAATCCAACTGTGTAGTGGGTGAGTTTAGTGGAGAATTAGAGAAAAAAAAGCAAAGTGGGTGCTGAAGGAGAATGCAAGGAGAGGAAAGAAAGAATCGGGTGTGCAATATGGAGACTGGGTGAGGATAAAGAAAGGTGTTGTGAAAAGAAAGGGTGACTTATTGTATTTGGAACCAGTGTTAGTAGAAAGAGTGATGAGAGGTGCGTTGAGAGTAAGAGGAGGTCAGATGTGGAACAAAAAAAGGATTGCAATGGTAAAAAGAAGAATATATTGAAGTAGGGAGAGGAGATGTTTTATGATGTAATCCTCAGCACAGGTGGAACTTGGAATGATGGGTTGGAATGTGTACAGAGTAGTGCACCTCCGAGTTCTTAGTAGATCGGTTGAAGAGCCTGAAGTGAAAGAAGAAGGCTATGCTGGGGGTGGCCAAAAGAGATCTTCAATAAATAAGCTATAATGCACGTTAGCTGGTGTGTTGTGTGCTTTATATTGCATAAGTAAAGAGAAGGGAGTGTATGATGAAGCTCATAGTCCCCACACTTTTTACAATGAAACTAGTGTAGAAAGCATATATTTTCCACAGAGATTTAGTGTTTTTATTAAAAAAAAAAACACAACAGCAGTCCACATTAGTTTAAATCTATTTGTTACATTATTTCTTAATATCTTTGTCAAACACATGACACACATGCATATTTATCTATTACTTTCTTACACTCTTTCACATAACGATACAAAATACTATAAAGCCACTCCTAATAACATCTGTAAAATTCGATTATCAACATATGTTTCAATGGTGTCTACAGGTAACCAGTTTGCTTCCTGAAGGATCTTCTTCAGGACTGAGCTGTTTTCATGATCTATTCCTATTAGGGTTAGTCAATTCCATTCACATCTCAATCACGGGGGTGGGGCTGTCCTCAATCGAACATTTCCTTCCCCCAACGCCGTTGCTAAATGAGTTGTCTGTTGAGAGCCACTAATTGATTTGATGTCTTGTGTGCAGTCCAGATGCACTACCATTCAGCCAGTTGCTGGATTGAATCTTTATGGAGAGTCGACAATGCTCCAGGTTGCACATGATCTTACCTTTATGTTGGCAAGCAGGACTGGATCTGATCAGAAAGATTGATCTGTGAGTTCCCTCGCAGTCAGACCCTTAGCAGTCATCACTCGAGACACACGAGCTTACATTTTCTGGATTGGTGTTGGTCAGTAGATGGCTTTCTTAAAGACTCTGCCGCAATGTACATGCACTTTTGACGTTTTATTGTAGCTGTATGAAAAGTAGCAATGCATGAAGCCCTGTGAGTACAATTTGTGGATTTGCCAAGCCATCCTGGCATAGAAAGAGCTGAAAACACCATGCATGTATTTACTTGATAATGAGGGAAGTTTGCCACCCCATTTATGAATGTGGAGTATATTGAGTAAATGATCAAGGAACAATGTGAAATAACGTCCACAAAATATGTAATCAACATCATTTAGGGCCTGATTCATTTAATTTCTTGGATGGTGAAAAGCGAGTTTTCACTGGTGCAAAGTGTATTTTGATTTTTGATAAATGATTCATGGAGCAGTGCAAGTGTATTTTTGCAGCACAATGTGACTTTGAAGGGCAAAAAGGGCAATGAGGAAGATTTCTTTATTGCCAACTACATCAAGGAAAATGCCACAAAGTGAGACATCTTTTATTTTATGGGTTAGATTTAGATATATACTTGAGATCATAAAAATAAGTAGAACCACAAGGAACATGGGACATGATTGAGCATAGGATGAAGTTATACAATGGAAATGTAATGTTTGGGATGTCACTACATCTCAACAGCAGGAGTAGAAGAAACAGTACTTCTATGGTACCTATGAGGCAGGCATCGTAGACTGGAACACAGTAGAAGCTAGATGGCAAGGGTATCGAGCATTTCTCTTATATCCAGCGTAAACGAGAGCCGCTATACATTTGAATCCCAGCCAGTATAAGAGACCAAGATGTAGACGAAAGGCATAAGAAATTATACTGGAACCAATTTGAGAAAATCTGATTTGGGATTAACTGAAAATGGGTAATTATTTAAATACTTGCTTTAGGTTTAGGACTTTAGAAATATGTAAAGAGTCCTGATGATATGCTCTGCGTAAACACCTATCAACTCTTTCACACATACATACCGCACACAACTCATGAAATGATTGTTGGTTTAGATGTGACACTAATTAATTCAATCCTATGCAACAGTAATCAATTTACAGAGATATCAATAAACGAATGGAAACCTAAAAACATCAAATACAATTTACAAATCAAACAACTTTGACTTTGCCCATATTTGTTTAAAGTAGCTCATAAAGTAGCATTAGGCATCCATATGGCGGTGACATGCATACATAATATGTCTCATGTACTGGCGAGTTTCTTTTGAAAATACCACCAAACTCAAATGATGTTTTTGTTGCCGCAGACATCAGGGCGCAACATATATAATGCACAATGCAAACAGCTAATGATTTAGACGAACAATGACGTCTTGAGGTGTTTCCTAAAGGTGGTACTATTTTCTTCCATACGCATCTCAGCGAGAAGCTTGTTCCAGACCCATCCTGTATGTACCTTGAATGAACAGCGAGAAGCTTGTTCCAGACCCATCCTGTATGTACCTTGAATGAACGTCCATTGCCTTTCACTCGTTCATATCTGGGTTTGGACAAACGCATAGATCCTTAGACAGAGTCATTCTGACATGGTTTTCCAATACCAGGTGTTCTTTCAGGCATTCTGGAGCTTGTCCATATAAGCATCTTTGCACAATAGTACTGATCTTAAAGCATATTCTGGCTCCTACTGGAAGCCCGTGCAGCTCCCTCCTGTGTACAGACACTGGTTCCGTCTTGTTGTGTACCTTTGATAATCCAGACTGTTACTACATGCAGGGCGCATCTGCTATCAAGTAGGGTCCACCTGATTTAGATTAACTAGGACCTTTCAGGTATTCTCCATTATGGAGTCCTTTTGGACTCCATGGGGACTGTGGATTGCTGCATGTGTTAATTGCCACATGTGGTAATGGTTTAGTGTGGACAAAAATATGGTAACTGCATTACCAACACTTTTTTGCCACCAAGCCAAACGATACAATACATGATCCATGTACAGGCAAATCAGTCAAATGAATTGTGCTTGTTGTGATTCTAAACATATTATTTATTGCATACAATGCCATGTGGGATTTCCTACATTGGATCAACAACTTGTAAAGAGGTTCACAGTATAATCCTAACATTCACACAGTAAACACAAACTCAGTGATACAAATACAGTTTGTAATTTTAGACTTTGCTAGAATGTCTAAATGAAGAGAGAATTTCTATCAACTACTGGGCCAAACAGGAGGTTCATGGAATTGACAAGCTCTTAACCCCTGACGCCCAATGCATTCAGAACGTGCGGGCCTTCTTTTCTTTGACTGAAGTGGTTACTTGCGTTAATACTTTTTTCAATGGAAATTAGGATATGTTTAAGGATTTAATACTATTTTCTAGATCAGATCAAGTTAAGTGAAATTTACAACTATCTAGACTTCGTTCTGGAATATGATGATTGCATTTAAGTAGAACGTGTGGTTATAAACACCCATATTTTTCTTTGAATATGGAATTGGACTTTTGTGAAGATGGATTTCTGCACTGGATAGTGTAACTATGGATGTTGAAAATAGTGTGATTTTCATTAGAATTCAACATGGGGCCTCATTACAACCCTGGCGTTAAGGGGTTAACGGCGCCGTAAAAGGCTGCGGCGCCGTTAAACCCTTAACGCCAGATTCACACTTTAACGCCTGCTTTTTGCAGGCGTTAAAGTCCAAGGCGCTAAGCGACCTTGGTGCTAATTATGGCACCATAATTTACGGTGCTGTAATTAGCGCCTTCCCCATTCCCATTGTGCCCTATGGGCCAAAAATGGGAATGGGGAAGGGGCCATGGTGAATGGGGATTTACCGCCCCGCCAACCTTGGAATGGGGCGGTAAATACGCCATCCACCATGGCGGAATCCGGCATGGACCATGGTGCTAATAGCACCCTGGTCCAACGCCAGGGTTGTAATGAGGCCCATGGTGTTACTAATTGCGATGGCATTGTTCGATCTTGTACCTATTTTATTTGTAACAATATTGTATTAGGAATATAACGCCAACCATAATCTGAATAGTAGGTATTTAAACTGCACTAAATGTGTTTTGGGAGTCAATCACATCAGGGTGGACAACTTGTACAATAGTACAGGATGTTTTGTAGCTCAGTGATGGGTTATTCCGGAGGAAAATAGTGCTGTTATTAATCACTAGGAGATGATGCAGGTGGTAAGAGATTGAATCTATAACTGTCCAAGCGAGCAATTGATTTATTTTTAAAATATCTTAGATAACTTTCTAGCAACCTTCGTTTGAATATATAAGAGCATATTTTTTGTCACTTTAATATTTGCCTTAGGGAATGTGATTTCACCAGTTCAGACCTTTAAAGTGAAATATTGCTACTGTTTCTATTTGAAGATGGTGTACCGTGTAGGTGGCTTCCACCCCTGACATTCTCCTCCTGGGAGATTTCAACATTCAACTGGACTCTTCTGGCGCTGCATCCACTCTATTCACAGACCTCTGCTCCTCACTTTCCCTCTCCATTCTCCCTTGTAGGCCAACCCACACAGCTGGACACACTCTGGATGCCCTCATACACTTTGACCTCTCTCTCTCTCCCCATCAATCACCCCTTTCTCCTGGACAGACCACTCCCTGCTCTTATCCCATCTTGGTCCCATTGGCCCTCTGACTACCCCCCCAAAAGAACTCCAACCTCGTTCACTAACACCCGCCCTATGAAACGAGTGACTGCAGCTGGCTTCGCCTACGCCTTCACCCCTCCTCACCCGACATCTCTGACTCTACCTCTGACTCTGCCCTCGGCAACCCACCTCCATCTTTCCATCACCAACACTCTTGACATTATTGCCCCAGTCATGAGGATCCATCTGAAACCTGCCTCTAAGCGTAACACTTGAAACGAAAGTGCAGGGCAGCAGAACGGAAATGGCAAACCTCTAGCTCATCCTCTGACAAACTGGCCTGCCACCTGCTCCAAAGGCATTACAGACTCGCCATCCATGCAAAGAAAAGAGCACACATTCAGGCACGGGTCTCAGACATATCCAACAACTTGGCTTAACCTTTCAAAATCTGCAGGGAACTAGCCAACCCTTCTGCAGTCTCCTCCTCCCCTTCTGCATCCCAGGCCCTCTGCAATAAACTGCCCTCACACTTAGCCACCAAAACTCAGGATATTCTGACCACCCTTTCTACTCTCCCTGACAACCCATGCCTCACCCCCCCTCCTCACACCCCTCCCCACCCTCTCCTTCCTCCTTTTCCTCCTTCTCTCCTGTCACACCTGAGGAAGTTACCAGAGTTCTCCACTCCATGAAAGTCTACTCTAAACAGTTCTCCCCTTGCTCTTCCAGAACCATCAAAGATAACATTGGCTCTCTTGCCCCTGCTCTCGCCAATTTCTGCAATCACTCCTTTACCACTGGAACGTTCCTCTCCCCCCTCAAGCACTCCGTTGTGCGCCCACTTCTGAAAAAACCTTCCTCTGACCCTACCCGCCCTGCCAGCTATCGCATTATCTCCATCACCCCCTTCCTGAGGAAGCTACCTGAGAAGCTAGCCTTGCCCCAACTTAACTCTCACACTGAACTTGTTGGTGACATCCACGACCATCAATCTAGATTCCGAGCATCCAGAGGCACGGAAACTGCTCTTCTGAACACCCGTGCTCACATCTCTGGAGTTCAATTCCTCAGCTGTTCTTATCCTTTTTCGATCTCTCCTCTGCATTTGATACAGTTAACCATTCCATCCTCATACAAAGGTTCCATTATATACTTGATATCGCAGATCGGGCACTGGATTGGCTGTCCTCTTTCCTCACTAACCGCTCTTCCCATGTCATCCTGGGCACCCTTCTCCTCTCCCATTTCCATCTCTGCCTGTGGTGGCCCCCAGGGCTCTATACGCTCCCCCTCGCTCTTTAACATCTACCTTGCTCTCCTTGCACACCTCATCTCCACATTCTCTCTTCAACTTCCAGTGTTACGCAGATGACACACAGCACTTCTTCAAGCTCCCTGCTGACCCTCTTTCACCCTCCATCATCCATGACTGCCTATCTGCCATCCAGTCCTGGTGCACCTCCAATGATCTCTGCCTCAACACCTGTAAAACTGAGATCCTTCTCATAGGGACCCCTGCTCCCTCCTGCTTCCCCTCACGTAGGCCTCCCTCCTTGGGCTCTCCCCCTACACCCTCAACCAAAGCCAGAAACCTTGGAGTCATCTTCGTCTCCTCTCCTTCCTCCCTCAGACTCAGGACACTGCCAAGAAGTCCAACTATAAGCTCTTCCTTCGCAAAGGGATTCTACCTTTTCTCACTCTCCCTCAGAGGCTCAATGTGACTCAAGCCTTGGTTCCCTCTAGACTTGACTACTGTAACAGCCCCCTCCTGAATCTGCCTTCTTCCACTCTGCAACCCGTTCGGATTATCCAGACTAGGGCAGCAAAACTTATCCTTGACCTTAAGCCCAGGGACAGCATCTCTCCTGCACTAAAAAGTCTTCACTGGCTCCCGGTTGCTGCACGGATTACATTCAAATCCCTCTGCATCATCCACAAGGCTGTCTGGTCCCGGGGACCACACTATCTTCAACTGTATCTCACTAAATACTCTCCCTCCAGACCACTTTGCTCCTCTGGCACCTACTCCCTGTATGTAAAGCGTTTTGCTAAATAGAGGCAGGTGGTCGCTCTGTTTCCTCTGCCAGCTCCCTCCTTTGGAATAGCCCCCGCCTCCATGTGCCTTGAGCAGGATCTTCTCAAATTCCAGAAACTCCTTACGACTTTCCCTGTTTCCTCCTTTCCCCCTTGTATCCACTGGTAATCTCGCATGTTCAGTATTGGTGTCCTTGGCCCTTATGTATCTTCGAGGCCTTGACCTCCCACATCAACTCTCCCCATCTCCAGTCTATCCACAGCACTTTGCATCTGCATACCCTCTGCCATGGAGAATCACGCTTACACCTCCCGTGGCTCAGGCCGTTAGGCACTCAACATTCCTAGCACTTTGTCCATGGCTCACCTTCGAGCTCGGACTCTCCAGCACTTACCCCCTCTTCCTTCTTCCTTTTGCACTCGCACATTCTGAATACTGAAAAAGCATAGTAGGTTCATCTCTCCCCCTCTTTCGCCTCAACTCTTAATCTTGTGTTGTATTTGTATTTCCCACCCTCCCTCCGTGCCCTGTGGGTGCTTTGATACAGTATATACGTATTGTATAAGCGCCTAGCAAGCAAACAATGCATTAAATAAATAAATATGAGCAAGCAGGATTCTTTCCGTCTTGTAAGGAACTTGCAGTCAATTTGAATGAGGTCCTCATAAACTCTCCATTTGGTGAATCCTTTTTAAAAAATCACACTCTAAGGAATGCTAGGAAACAAGTGCCATTTAGATGCGTTTTTAACCGGCAGTATGTATGGGAAGGACTTAACAAGCATTATACAAAACAAATCGGAATGATGCTGAATGAGGTTATCAGGGATGTTAAATGGCAGCATACATAAAATCAATTCCATTGGAAGATGGCACTCTGGATAATGTTAGGAAATATGCATGGTTATGCACTTCCAGTGATGAAACGCTTATCATTGGGAAAATGCAGGAATAGAATGTTTTAATATCCTGAGCATATATGTTTACATGTCACATCTTAATTACAAAACCTTTTTGTGAAAAGGTTTGTGCTTGTTTTCGGAATAAAACTATGAAGTGCTGAGTCGTAATTATTATTAAAACGCCTTCATATGGAAATCTATATCTGATCCTCTCATTGCCCTCATTTCCTTACATAGGGCCTCATTACGAGTTTGCAGGTAGCCATGGGGCTATTAGCTCCATGGCTGCCTCCAAACCAGCCTCCTTTTCCGGGTTCCTGCAATGGGGACGTACCAGGATACTCCGACATAGGAGGACCCGGGAAGTCCTCCTTGCAAGAACCATTCCCCATTCCCATTTGAGCCCCCATAGGGCTCAATGGGAATGGGGATGGAGGTAACAACGGGCACATTATAAGTGTCCCATTGTTACCTCCCTCTTCCCCTTACGGGACGCGGAAAAGACATCTGGTTTTACCAGACGTCTGATCTGGGTCCCGCGATGGGGAGCTTGTAATCAGCCCTGACGGAATGAAATTGGCCAGTCCCGTACTGGCCCCCTTCATTCTGTCAGCGCCACCCTTATAATGTATTCATTTATTTATTTATTTATTTGGATTTTTATAGCGCACATCTGCCCAGGGGCATCGTGGCGCTGAAGGCAATCTTAACTCGTTACAGGCATACATGGTATATCTATAGAAAACAATGCAGAACATGTTAGCATATATACATACAATTGTGCTTATATACATACAGTTGTGAAAATACAGTAGGATAGGTAAGGTGGGGTGGAGTTAGTTTAACAACGTGGTTTTGAGTAGTCTGCGGAAGATATGGTATGAGTTTTCCTTCCTAAGCGCGGTGGGGAGTGCGTTCCAATTTTTGGGTTCTAGGTGTTGAAAGCTCAACCCCCCGGCTTTGCTTCTTTTAAATGTGGGTACGTAGGTCTGATTGGTCATGTGTGACCTAGTGGGTCTAGTGGATGTGTTAAGGGTGATTCTTTCGGAAAGATAGGGTGGAGCCTTTGCGGAAAGGCATCTGTGTGTGATGGCCATGGATTTGCATAGTATCCGTTCTTTTATTGGTAACTAGTGTGCTTCTTTTCTGGCTTGGGAGATGTGCTCCCTTTTGGGGATGCTTAGGGCTGCTCTTAGGGCATTGTTTTGTGTGACTTGCATTTTTTAAAAGTTTTGTACAGATGTGACCAAGAAGAGGGCATTGCAATAGTCCAATTTGGTACCTACTGGGGCTCTTGCTACGGCCAGGCAGTTTTTAGTGGATAGGAAGGGTTTAACGGCGTTGATTATCTTAGTGGTGAGTGCGGCAGAGGAAGCTATGGCATTGACTTGCCGAGGCATGGAGAGAGTGGAGTCAAGGTATACTCCTAGCGTTTTTACTGCAGTGGAGACTGTGATGGTGGAGTTATCTATGTTAAAGGATTTGTACTGCGGTGGGAGTTTGTTTAGTGTTTCTTTGGTGCCAACTAGTAGGATCTCTGTTTTGTCCCCGTTTAGGCAGAGGCCGTTGGCTGCCATCCAGGTTTGGATGGCTGTATAGATCTTGGTTAATGCTGCTGCGTCTTGTTCATAGACCCCTGTGAGAGGGAGCAGGACTTGCGTGTCGTCAGCATAATTGGTGTATGCTATGTGACGACGGTCCAAGTCATTGAACAGTGGGAGGGTGAAGAGGTTGTATAGGGTGGGTGCAGTGCAGGACCCTTGTGGGACGCCACAGTGGATAGGGTTGGGGATAGCGCTCGCAGAGTCTGAAAAGACTTTCATTAGTCGACCCTTGAGATATGATTTGACCCAGGAGATAGCTTCTGGCGATAAGTGGGCTTCATTTTTGAGTTGCGTGCCTAAAATATTGTGATTGACGAGGTCGAAGGCGGCAGATAGGTCTAGCAGGAGCAGGAGTGCTGGTTTGCCTTTGTCCATTATGTCATTTAGTTGGATTTTGAGATCCAGTAGGGCCGATTCGGTCCCATGTCCCGGGCGGAAACCAGATTGCCTTTTTCCTAAAATGCGGTTTTCTTCCAGGTATTGCTGTATTTTTGTGTAGGCAACTTTGTCGAGGATCTTGAGCAGGCAGGGTAAGGTTGTGATCGGTCTATAGTTGTTGGCGTTTTTGGGATCTAGAGTGGGTTTTTTGAGAAGAGGGTGCACCCAAGCTTCTTTTAGGCTGGTTGGGACTGAGTTTGTGTTGAAGGATGCATTGATGAAAGTTCTAAGAAATGGTGCCGTGTTTCTACGCAGTCTTTAACTAGTATGGCGGGGCAGGCGTCGCCTTTACAGTTAGAAGGTTTGATTCTGTTAACAATATCGATTACCTCTTTTTCTGAGACTTCTCTGAATTTGAATGGAGTAAAGAGATTTGTCTTTATGTTCTCAGTCACAGTTTCCGTATGGGATGCTGATGGGATGTGCTGAGTGAGATTTTTGTGATGGTCTAGGATTTAAGCTTGGAGGAGTTCGATTTTGTTTATGGTGTTACACCATGCTTGGTCTTAATAACCTCTTGAGACTTAGTAGCCGGTGTGGATAGTTCCCTGAAGATGGCGAAAAGCTCTTTGGATTCTGAGGTGGCGTTGGAGATTCTTTCGTTGTAGGACGCGGATTTGGCTGCTATGATACTTTTTTTGTATTGGGTGGCCAGTGATTTGTAGGAGGATAGCGAGGATGTGTTGGACGCACTTTGCCATAAGTTTAGGGCTTTGCGTTTTTTGGTTCGTAGTTCTTTTAGTTCTGCTGAGAACCAGGTATTGGAGTGTCTGGTATTTTGTGATTTTTTCTTTTGTTGAGGGGCGATGATATCTATGGCAGTGCTAATGGTGGATTTGTAGATATCTGCCAGTGCAGCTGGGTCAGATGTGGCAGGGAGGTTAGTAGTGAGGGTGTCTAGGTAGGGTGAGATATTTTCTTTGGTGATGCTCTTGGTGCTTCTGGCTAGGGCTGGAGGTGCTGGCTTGAGTTTTTTACAGAGTTGTTAGGTGTAGGGATGAGGAAATGAATGAGAAAGTGGTCGGACCATGGGGTAGGTGTGATGGAGCTGATGTCGATGCCACAGTTGTGGTCAGCTATGCAATCAAGAGTACGTCCTTTGTTGTGGGTAGGAACGAGTACTTTTTGTTCAAAGACCATTTCTAGGAGAGCTTGTGCTAGTGTAGTGGAGGGTCTATCTTTCTGGTCGTGGAGTCCCAGGTTAAGGTCTCCTAGAATAATAGTTTTGGTAGTTGTTTTAAGGTTTTCACCTATTAGATGTGAGAGGTTGTCCTGAAAGTCCAGTATTGGGCCTGGTGGGCGGTATACTAGATTGAGGGTGATGGTGGTATTGGGAGAGAGTGTGATCTTGGCAGATAGAGAGTCTACGTTCTCCCCTAATTTTGAGGAAAGTTGTCTTATTTCTAGGTGATCTTTGACTAAGAGGGCTACACCCCCACCTGTGGACATTGTTCTGTCCTGTCCAAGGATGGAGTATCCTGATGGGATGGCTAGGGAGATGGCAGGGCTGGCGGCATTGTGTAGCCAGGTTTTGGTGATGGCGAGAATGTCAAGGTCGAGGTTGGTAAGAAGGTCATGAATTTCAGTAGCGTGGGCAGGGAGGGATCTGGCATTAATTAATGCACATTGTAAGTCGGGGCGTGGCAGTGGGGTGGGGTGGTATTCTGCCCTTTGGCTGCCTTCTTGGTAGAGGCCAGGTTGTGGTGTTCTGAGGTTGGTTTGTTTTCAGTTTTGGCTAGTTGGGTTTGTGGTGAGGATCTGGAGCGGAGGCCTAATATTTGATTTCTAGAGTTAGTAGCTCTAGGGCGCGTCGAGGGTGTGCTGGGTTTGTGATCAGTGGGTTTGGTGAAGAAGGATAGAAGGAAGGGCGTAGGGGGGATGAGTGCGGAGGGTGGGGGTGTGATGTTAGGCATGATGGGTGGGCGCAAGGCAGCGATCAGCTATCAATCAATATTGGCTAGGTAAAGGCAACACAATGGCTAAGTCTGGCAACACAGTGGCTAAGTCTGGCAACACAATGGCTAAGTCTGGCAACACAATGGCTAAGTCTGTCAACACAATGGATAGGTATAGGCAAGATAATAGCTAGGTAGAAGCAACCAGGATACCCATGCAATTATCAAACATGCTCACTGCGAGAGTGATAAGCATGTGCAGGGCATAGTGGCGTGCTTACAGTGACAGGCGCTATGTAGCAGGCAAAAGTCTGAATAGTTAGATGCTAGGGCCATGAATACAAAGTCAGTGGCTGAGCAGAGATCTGAAGAGTGTTACCTTGGTATTCAGGTAACACATAATGAGGCCCATAGTCTTTTAAATTCTCTCAAATTCTTTCTATTCCTGCTTTCTTCAACCAATTTTACAGACTCCTTTCCAGTCTCTAGGAAAATCACTGAAAGAGATGCAATACACTCTTCAAGAACCTACTATCTATAACATTCAACTGGTTTAATGTCTACTGTTGATGCCTTCCTTATCTACAATCAATCTGAGGCTCTAACTTGAAAATTAAGCATTTCTTTGTAGGAAAGATGTTGATATTAAATCGACCGGTACTTTGGTGCTGTGTGTGGCCGGATTAATTTATTTGGTTTTCAGTGGTGTTATATCTGCAGGGCATCACAACAGTCTTTACCAGACTGGCCTTGCATGTTCTGTCTTGGCAGTGCTCTCTCTCTCTCTCCTCGTTCCCCTACTCTTGAATGCTGTTCCTCTGCCTCTCTGTACTACTCCAACTTTGCCACTATTTAAATCCAACGTCAAAGCTCTCCTACTTTCTGAAGAACATGTTTCCTAGCACTCTACACTACTGCATCACCTGATGTTCCCCTCTCTCCTTCATGGACGACCCTGCATCACTTTTCCATCACCCCTCCATCTCCAATTTAGAACTTCCTCCACCATCCTGTTCCTATGTCATTCTCTCCTGTACTCGTCCCTGGTTTATGTTTCCACCTTCCCATGCAACATCTGGTCTTCAAGTCACATTCTCTTATTATTTATTTTATTTGTTGGATATTTAAAAGGTGCTTATACAACCGACAGTGTTCCAGAGTACCACAAGGCACAAGGAAAGAGAACAAGGGAGCAAATACACAATTAAAATGACAATACATACACCGAAAATGACAGCGGTCCTACTAGGCCTTGTGACATAGAGATCATGCAAGTGCAGAGACAAGAAAAGGAAAGAAAGAGGTTGGGGTGGGGGTAAGTGCTACTAGCGTCCCCCAGGGGAGGAAGTGCCAAAGGTGTCCATTGGGTAGGCGACAGGTAAGTGCAAGGGTGGAGAAATCCTAGGAGAAGAGGGAGGTCTACTGCCTAACAGGTAAGTACAGGGTGGAAGTAACATATCTGACAGGTGGGTGTAGACCAGAGGGCAGTGCAGGGGGGCATGGTGCTAGGGGTGATTGAGCTGAATGCTAGGACCCAGTTGGACTCTTGAGGGACCAGGCCACCAATCTCAGTAAGAGATGGGATGGGTAGCACGGGAAGGGGGAGGGAAGGAGGAGGAGAAGAGAACTATATTAAGTTGCTTACAGAACTTGAGGTGTTCTGGTTCAAGGCAGAGAAAAAGGCAGAAACTGTTCCATAGAATGGAGCCAGCTGAGGAGAGAGATCTGCCTCCAGCTCTCTGTTTGGAGAAGCGTTTGATCTGCAGAGAGTGGGAGCCAGAAGATCGAAGGGATCTGGAAGGAGTGTATTTAGTAAGAGAGAGTTCCCAGTCCCCAAACAGCCCTGTGGGTGATGCAAAGGGTCTTGAACTTGTTCCTTGCAGCAACCGGGAGTCAGTGGAGAGACTTTAGGGCTGGAGAGATGTGGTCCCAGGGCTTAAGGCCAAGGATAAGTTTTGCGGCATAATTCTGGATTAATTGAAGAGGGTGGAGCGGGGACAGAGGCAGGTTGAGGAAGAGGGCTGCTACAGTAATCTACCCTGGAGAGGACCAGAGCTCTAGAGACATTGAGCTTCTGGGTGAAGGTGAGAAAAGAGAGAATGACTCTAAGGAGGTGAGGGTGCAAGTGGGCCTTCTTGGCAAGGTCCAAGATGTGAGGAGTAAAGGAGAGAGAGTAGTTGAAGATGACCCCAAGGTTTCTGGCCTCCGAGGAGCGAGAGGGAGGTGAACCCATAGAGGGCGGCTAGAGTGCAGGAGATAAATGGGGAGCAGGTGTACGATAGGAAGGATTTTGGTCTTAAGGGCATTAAGACAGAGATCATTGGAAGTGCGCCAAACTGTACAGCAGACAGGCAGTCAGGAATGATAAAGAAGGAAGAGGAAGAGGGGAGCATGAAGCAGAGTTGTGTGTCATCTACGTAACACTGGAAATGAGGAGAGAAGCCAGAAATCAGGTGAGCAAGAGGTGCAAGGTAGATGTTGAAAAGCCAAGGTGAGAGGATAGAGCACTGGGGAACACCACATGTAGAGCGAGTGGTGGAGGAAGAGAAGGAGCCCAGGAGCACCTGGCAAGGGCAGTCAGTGAGGAAGGAGGACAACACATCCAGTGCTTGGTCTCGGATACCAAGAGTATCTTGGAGCCTCTTTGTGAGGATGGAATGGTTGTCCGTGTCAAAGGCGGAAGTGAGGTCAAGGAGAATGAGAACAGCAGGAGAGTTAAAGTCAAGATTTGTGAGCAGTTCTTCATGGGTGCTCAGGAGAGCAGTTTCTTTGCCTCTGGATGCTCGGAATCCAGATTGATGGTCATGTAAACAACCAACGAGTTAAGTGTGTTGGGTCAGTTGGGGGAAGACCAACTTCTCCAAGTTTTTCCCAGGTAAGGGTTTAGTAGACATAGGGCCTCATTACGACCCAGGCGGTAAGGGGTTTACGGCAGCGTAAACAGCACCAACCCTTACCGCCTGAGTACGAGGTCCCTTAGCGCCATGGAGCTTTTAACACCCAGGTGTTAAAATCCATGGCGCTAAGGGACCATGGAGTTAATTACGCCACCGTAATTTACGGTG
Organism: Ambystoma mexicanum; assembly: GCF_040938575.1. Taxonomy (NCBI): domain Eukaryota; kingdom Metazoa; phylum Chordata; class Amphibia; order Caudata; family Ambystomatidae; genus Ambystoma; species Ambystoma mexicanum. Next base: position 1,408,253,720 of record NC_090935.1, read on the forward strand.
GCGTAATTAACGCCTTCCCCACTCCCATTATGCCCTATGGGGCAAAAATGGGAATGGGGAAGGGTAAATGGGGATTGGGGACTTACCGCCCCGCCAAGGTCGGAATGGGGCAGTAAGTCCGCCAACCACCATGGCGTAAACGTAGTTTACGCCATGGTGGTAAAGTCACGGCCCAGGCGGTAACTTACCGCCTGGGTCGTAATGAGGCCCATAGTGCAGTAGTTGGTTGGACATGAGAGGTCGGCTGAAGGTGTTTTTTAGGACGGGGTACACAAGGGAGTGCTTGAGGGAAGAAGGGAAAGAGCCAGATGCTAGGGAGCGGTTTCAAAAGTCAGCAAGAGCCAGGGAGTATAGCTCAGGGGCAACGTGCTCGCCTTGGAAGAAAGACACCATGGAGCACCACATGTTCGATCCCCGGGTCCGGGCTTAGGAACCTCTGGGTATTAAGCGCATTATAAATAACCTATCATATCATATCATATTGTTCTTGAAGAACATGGAGCCACCTGTTTGGATGAGACCTTCATAGAGTGAACTACTCTAGAGATCTCATCCGTTGTGAAAGGTGAAAAGGAGGAGAGAGTGTGTGGGGGTGGAAGAGAGGTCAAGGGAGGCAGAGGTACAGGGGAGAAATGGAAGGGGATGAAGAGAGAGAGGTCAGAATGTCCTGAGTTTTAGAGGTGAACTGGGTGGCCAGTGCAGTACAGGAGCCTGTGAAGGATGAGGCGAGGTGGAGACTGCAGATTAATTGGCTAGTTCCTTGCAGATATTGAAGAATTCAGCTCTGTTGCTAGAGGCTCCAGATAAATGGACCTGGATGTGGGCCTTCTACTTGGAACAAATAGAGAGACGGTATTGCCTTTGGAATAGGTGACAGGCCAGTTTGTCAGAGGATAAGCCTGAGGCCTGCTACTTCCGTTCAGCAACTCTGCACTTGGGTTTCAGTGCAGCTATATTGGAATCGTACCAGCTGTTATGCTTGGAGGCATGTTTCTGGCAGATCATGGTCGACAGGGGCAAGAATGTCAACAGTCTCAGTGATAGCAAGATGAGAATTGGTAAGGACAGAGTCAGTGGGAGAGTCATGAGGGGGAAGGAGGCGAGATGAAGGTGGGGGTAAATGCAGCAGCTGACACTCCTTTTATTGGTCTGATAACCGTGAATGAGGCTGACAGTGCTGGTGGAGGCTCGGTCAGAGGGCCTAGAAGTCCCAGGTGAGAAGATAGAAGAGAGTAGTCAGACCAGGAGACAGGGGTAGTGAGAGGGTTGGGGAATGGGAGATCAGCAGAGATGAAGGCATCAAGAGTCTTTCCGGTAGAGTGGGTAGGGCCAGAATCGAAAATAGTGAGCGAAAGAGAGATAGAGAGATCACGGATGAGTGAAAAGGCAGGAACAGTCGAGCCAAGGTGGAGGAGTATAGAGGTAGAGGTCAGAAGAGAGGAGGTGAAATCAGCCCATTTTGAAAGGAAGACAGACACAGGGCCAGGGGACATCTAGAGAGTGGCATGGGTGAGAGAGAGAGTCAGAGAGACACCAAGCTGGCAGACACGACTTTCAAAAGAGGAGTAGGGCTGGTGGGTATCTGAGAGGTAGAGACCCACACAGGGAATTTCAGGGATACTCCACTACCAGGTTGGTTGGGCCATGGTTTGGAGAGGATCTTGTAGCCCTCAGGGAGAAGGGAGTCAAAGGCAGTGACTGAGATGGCATTGAACCACGTCTCTGTGAGAAAAGAATGTCAAGATCAAAGACTTCAAGAAGTGGGCAGATGTAAGAGGAATGTTTGACAGCGGATCGAGCGTTCCGAGTTCAGCGTGGCTACGTACAGGACCAATGTCCTCTGGTCTGTTTTCAATGGTAAATGCGTGTCAATAATGCATTGCTTTTCCTGTGATTTTTATAAACAAATAAAATGAAATCAATTATGCAGCATTCTCATTATTCAATAAACAGGTGTATTTGTAATTGAAAATGTATGTTTGTGCACTGAATTTGGCATTATTTCATTTACCTTCCATTCCTATCTGTGTGTCTTTCCTTGACTATCTCCCAGCCTGCTGGTATTCAGGAGACAGATATTAGCACCCAGGGGGTCTCATGAGCCCAGTTGATTTTATGAAACACTGCTATTCGCACTGTGGACAATACTACAGAGAAGAAACCACTCACGCCACCCTCTGGACATTTCCTGGGTTACTATTTACTATAGTACAATGAATTTCCTGCTCATCCCCCCACCTTTATTGTGTGTCCCTGCCGCAACCTGTCCCAATCAACTTTGGAGGTGACAGGCTGGGATTGACCCCAGTGAAATCCTGTTAGCCATGCAATGTAAGGCCTTGACATGTTGCTCTCTGCACTTTGCCCATTACTTCTTCTTCTCAAAACTAGGTGAACGCTCAATCAATTTAAGTATAATAATGATAATAATAATAATTAATAATAATAATAATAATAATAATAATAATAATAATAATACTTGCTACATGCAACCAGGGACAAAGAGTAAAACCACTCCTGCAGCTGGTTAACACATTATTTGGGTGAATATTAATTTGGAGTTGTTATCCCTCCTTCCTCTTGTGTGTTGCTCGTCAACCCTTTCCAGCATCCCCAGAGAAGGGTAGAATGTGCCTGTCATCAGGCCATGTGCAACTAGTGTCCATGCATTTTTTATACTCAGAGGTGGGGAAAGCCCTCACACGGCCTAGAGAGCTGTTCTCACTAGTACAGTCACTATCCTCCCGCCCAGACACAACATCAAATGTGACCCACTCCCAAGCTTTTTGTGATGACCTAGCTAACTCCTTCAACACTAAAGTCAACAATATACGGGATCAGATATGTACAGGACATCCCACATGTAAACATAAATCGTCTGTCCAGTACGGACATCCCACATCTAAACATAAATGGTCTACTTTCCCTATCCTTTCTATCCAAGACGTTGAGGTGGCTATTAGGCGACTTAAATCCACCACACCCTCAGATGCAATTCCCCTTTCGTAAAGGACATCATACCGCACATTTCTACCTGGATTACGGAAACAGTGAATGACTCCTGCCACTCAGGTTCTATTCCCATTAAACTCAAACCGTCGATAGTTATCCCACTTTTGAAAAAACATCCCTGGCCAATTTCCGTCCCATTTAGCTTCTTCTGTTTTTTATGAAGCTATTGGAATCCTTGGTTTCCTCGCTTCTTACTTCTTTTATTGAACATTCCTCTTTTCTCAACCTGTTTCAATCAGCGTTTTGTCCTGGTCGAAAAACGGAGAGTGTGTTGGTCTCTGTGTATGATGGCCTGTCCCTGCTGGCTGAGAAGAAGGGGGGCTGGGTGCTCCCTGATTCTACTAGATCTATCAGCGGTGTTCAATATAGTTGATCATCATGTGTTGCTTGACCGCTTCACCCTTGCTGGTCTCTCAGGTCAGGTCCTTGCTTGGTTCGCCTTCTTCCTGGCAGACCGCAGCCAGACACTAACGCTCTCCTCTGCTGCTACCTCTTTACTTTGTGGAGTCTCCCAAGGCTCTGCCTTGTCCCCAGCATTATTTAATATCTACATTCAGTCTCTTGTCTTGCGCAACCGCTCCCACAGATTCAGGTTCTACTCCTATGCTGATGACACACAAATCATCATCCGGCTGGACTCCACTTAGCGTGCCTAGCGTCCCACTTTAGGAGCTGCCTGGCAGCGGTCGGTAGGTGGATGGGCGACAATTGGCTGAAGCTTAACAGGGACAAGATGGAGGTCCTGGTGGTGTAACCCCCTCATGGCCCCAATTGTATTTCTTATTTTTCTGCTCCAGTTTGGTCCTTAGATTTCAGGCCTGCGGAGCTTGGTCCTTTCCCCACACCTGTACTCAAGATAAATAATCTGGGTTTCAAGTTCTCTTCCTCACTGTCCACCTGTGCCAGGTAGGTGCCATCTGCAAGGGTGGATTCTTCCAACTTAGAGTCCTACGCAAAGTGCTACCTTTTCTCCCGGCACAAGTTAGGCCAGCAGTGACTGCCTCCTTGGTTCTCAGTCGCTTAGACTACTGTAACTCTTTATTCCTTGCACATCCCTTATACCTAGTCCATAGATTACAGCACTCCATACGACTCTCATATTTCACCAGTCTTCTGTTCACTTCATTGGCTACCTGTACCACAACAAGTACATTTTAAATCACTTGCCATGGTCGTTCGAGCCTTCTATGGCACGGGAGCGTAATATTTGCATGATAAATTCCACCCTTACCTACCGGCCCGTGTGCTTCGTTCCAAGGAATCTTGCCTCCTTCTGGTCCCTCACTGTCATTTTGAGCGGGGTTGGGGTCGATCCATTTCAGTGGCTGCTGCCAGATTATGGAACTCTATACCACTTACGCAGCACAAGCAATCATCTTGCCTTTCAGTGCACACTTAACACTCATTTGTTCTAAATGTGTATGTCACTCAGCTTCCAATTCCTGTTGTGCTTCCTTCTTAGTGCCAAGATGCTTCAGCGAATGTGCACTTTATAAATTAGGATAACATAACATAACAATTACAAGCCAGTAACGCTGCACCTTCTTGTGGTGAATATTTCGAGGCGTGCACTAAATTTGGTGTTGTTTGTCCGCCCCACCTATGTTTACTTTCTCAACCATGTCACCTAATCTTCAAAGAAGGCAGGCTTTGATAGGCTTTGATATGCCCCATGACCTGAACCAAGCCGCTCTTCTCAAGAAGTCAGAGTCATGACCCACATGTTTCCAAGGAGGCTGAGTCTGTTAATGTTCATGAGGCCCAACTATGGGGAAGATTCTATCACAACTATCCAGAATTTCAGTACAAATGGGGGAGAGAAAAGTAGCGGTTGAGGCCGATACTACGCAGGATAATTGTACTCTACTTTTAATTGCGCAGCCTTTTGACTCATGTATACCTATGTTTGTTCCCTTCCTATCGTGCTCCTGGAAAATCAGTGCAGAGTTACTGATTTGTTGGATATGAATGTGAAACAACTGGGAATGTTAGGCCCAATACTTCTATTTTGACAACTAATAAAAAATAAGTGCTGCTATGGGATTGGTGTTAGCAATGGGCCAGTGTCAGGCTCTTCTTCTGGTCCCAGGCTTCCCTTATCGAAAAGATCCCTTTTGCTTTCAAGATCTTGCTTAACTTCTCCAAATTCAGACCCTGTGGCTTCTAAGCATCCAGTAAATGTGACCACACTGTGACTAATGTGCAGAGGTTGCCTACAAATTCCATTTAAGGGTTGGCCCATCACGAGTTAGGCGGACATTTTGAGTTTTACCTCCAGCTTTTTGCTGGAGGTAAAACACTCCACTTTCTGACCACTTTTGGCGCTATTAGCACAGCGCTAATTGTGCCGTACTTATGGGTCTCGTGTCTAGGGGTTTCTTTGCTAATCTCATTCTTTTCTTTTAAACTATTCATTGAACTCCTTTTAAATCTGATTAATTGCTCTTTCGGAAGTGGCAATCCATCTTCGAAAGAGGAAACATTTTTTTTTTCTCCACCTAGTCCTCTACTTCCTTAAGTGTGATTGTCACACTGTTCTCCTCACTGAACCTCACTCTCTTGTTTGTATCTGATTTTAGTTCAAGGAATGAAAAGAGGTCACTGTTAATCATCATTTATTTTTCCACAAAATCAGGGGTATTTTTATTGGTTTTAAAAGAAGGTTCTGCTAAGACAAGGAATAGATTTCCTACCACATCCACCTATTCCTATTCTCCTTGTACATCATATCTTGGAATATTTTCTTGTCAATTTCAACCCTTACCGGTTGATTCAGTTTGTACAATGTTTTTGGGAGCATTAGAATAAGGATTTATCTGTTCGGATCACATAATTTGACCAATGCTTGCTGCTTGCTGTCAATAGTTTGTTCATGTTGTTCCAAATGAGAACTCTTTTTACCATCCTCTTGACTGCTGTCTGGTCTTTGGTCATACCTCTACTCATCCCTTGGGATGTAATTACCTATTCCTGCTGGGTAATTCTGATAACTGTTGTGATTGGAATTCCACTCATCCTGGAACTCATATCTAATATCCTGTGACCTCAAAGAGGAGGAGGAAAGTTGTCTTGGTAATTGGTTTGAAAAGGAGGTGATTGTTTTATCTCATGAGAGAAATTCTAGTATGCATTTTCCTTTTTTTATTCTTATAAGGTACTGCATGCCCGTAGGCCTCAGAGCGCTCCAAGAGAAGAATGAGGGAGATACCGTAGAAAATGAGTTAAAATCTATTCGGGTAGATTGAAGAACAAAGTTTTCAGATGTTTCTTAAAGACAGAAATTGATTGAGATGTTTTGATATTCATAGGAAAATTGTTCATTCAAGTCGATCATTAAGTTCAAAATTGCAATCACCAAAAATGTTTAGGCGACTTCTAGGCTGGATAAGATGAAGTGTATCAGATGAACATAACACTCTGCATAATGTTTTCTTGACCAGTCTATTAGAAAGATAGAGTGGTGCCTGGGCCTTCTGGCATTTATAAGTGAGAGACAGAATTGTGTGCCTAATTCTCTGCCTCACCCCAAACCAGTGAAGTTTCTTCCTAAAGGCAATGACATGGTCCCGTCCGGCCAAACCAAAAACCGCCCTCACGGCTCCATTCTGAACAATGTGTAGCCATTTCAGATTTCCTTGAGATGTCCCAAACATTAAATTGCTACAGTAATCCAATCTCGAATTTATGAATGAGGAAGCCAGGAGAGATCTGTTTGAGAGAGTAAGATATGGTCTGATCTGATGTAATAACTTAATTACATATCCACAAGATGAACTAATCTAGAAGACCTTTTTTTTCATTGAGATAGTGTCATACAGCATCACCAAGGTTTTCACTGTTTTGCTCACATGTATAACATCACCCGCCACCTCAAATGATTCATACTGTTGAGGGAGATTCTTTGGTCGAGAACCGGATGCCACAATAAGCAACTCTGTTTCAAGGTCATTGAGGGCTAGTGAGTTAAATGCCATCCAGACTTGGATTTTGAGATAGATGTAGTTCACAACCTCAGCATCCTTCTGATAGTTACCAGACAGCTCAAAGAGGATCTGGGTATCATCCACAAAGTTTGCAAATTTAACACCTAGTTCCCCAAGAAGATTGAGAAAGGGTCTGATTTAAATATTAAACAGCAGGGTGGACAAGCAAGAGCCCTGCAGAATACCACATGTGCTAGAAATGGGTGTTGCTTGAGCTCTCTCGACCGCCACTCTAGAGATTCTAGGACATTTACCTGGGAATCTGAGCTTTGGTTATGATTATTTCTCTCTGGTGGAGGAACATATTTGTAGACCATGATAGGCCTGGTGCTTAAGTACCACAGACTAATTTAAGACTCTGGTTTGATTTTTTCTGTATTTTGCATGACAGGTGGAGAGCTAGTCAGTTGGCTTTGAACTAAGTGTTCTCTATGTCTGTTAGTATCCTTAACAGCAGAGGTGTACGTTTCTGGCATCCTGTTTCTAATTCCAAGAGAGGAGTTCTCGTTGCCTCCGCTACCTTAATGGTGACTAGTGCAGGCACCTGTTCAGTGTTCTCTTCTTTGTTTTTGGGAGTTGTTGGTATTTGTACTTAAATCCTTTTAGCTTGGTTGATAATCCATACATACAAAAGATTTAGAGTCATCAAGTTCTGGACTAACGGAGTCACTACATATTTCTGAAGGTCATGGAAGAGGTTGTTTTAAATTCCAAACATTTGGCACCAACATGTTGTGGAATCTGGGCAAATGATTGAGTTTTTGAGCAAACTCCCTAGTATATTGAGCTAAGCACATATTAAATTATAGGCTGTCTTGCAGGCTTTTCGGGGGTTTCTGTGAGTTGAAAATATTTTAAATGGGCTGCCTTACAAGACGAGTATTTATGATGATTTTCATCCTCCATTCCGGCAAAGAAACAAGAACGCTGCAGAGTAAAAAATCGATTTTAAGTATTCAATAGTGTTTTGGTCATTTACCAATTCTAAATGTTAACAAGCAGAATGTTTTGCATGTTTATGATAAAGTGTCTTTTAGCTTGTTATGGTCTTTATTTGTTTGATTGGATCTGTCACATAATGTGATTGTGGATTTCTTTTTCTCTGTCTCCTACTTCCCTGTTGAGAGTCATAGCCACCATTAAAACCTGTGAAATGCTTGCTGTGCCCAACATTCATTCTACCCCATCATACCCCATCATATTTGCTTTCCCGTTGTGATTTTGCTCCCATTTGTCCCACTTTAATTGTTGCCACATTCTTTTTTGCCTCATTGCAATTTTGCTCTTGGAGTCCCAGATTTATTGCTGCTGTTATTTTGCTCTGTGATGTTGCACTGTAATTGTTTTCCCTCAGGAGATTTTACTGCATGGTGGACTAATGCAATTGAAATCCCTTGTGTCCCACATTAATTGTTGTCCCCAATGTAATTTGTCTCCCTGTTGTCTGACATTAATTGTGGGCCTACTATTATGTTGCTATCTTCTGAGCCACATTAACTGTTGTGATGTTGCTCCTTAGTTTTCCACATTAATCGTTGCAGAAGATACATTGCTGCCATGCTGTGTTTATTCTCTCCGGAAAGCCACATTGATTGCCAGCTACTGTGATTGGGATGCCTGGTGTCCCATATTATTTTCTTTCCTGATTGACTGTTGCACTACTGTGATACCATGGGTTCCCTGGGGTCCCACATTGATTACTGCCCCACATTAATTGTTACCCCACGGAGCTTGCTTCCTGGTGTTGATTTGTGATTTTACTCCATGAGATCACACATTCAGGGTTTGCCTTTGAGATGTTTTGATTCATGATATCCTTCTGTGATTTTGCTCCATGGTGTTCCAGATTAAAATGTTGCTCCAATGTGATTTTGCTGCCATGAGTCTCACATTAACTTTTATATCACTGTGATTTGGCTACATGTAGTCTTGCAGTAAATGCTTCCCCACTATTATTCTATTGTGTTCCATGTGCTTTTGCTCCCTGGTGCCCCACATTAAATGCTGCCCCACTGTGATTTTATCTGATGTCCTACATTAATTGTTGCCCCACAATACCTTCTGCCACACTATACTGTTACTCTCTAGTGTCCACATTATTAGTGGTCTCTCCTGTTATATTTCCCTTGATGTCCCACATAAACGCTTTCCTCACTTTCATTTTCTTTTGCCTACTGGTGATTCTTTGGTATCCCATATCAACTGCTTCCCCACTAAGATTTTCTTTCTTGGTGACTCACTGTGGTTCTCCGGTCTCTCACACTAATAGCGTGCTCGCTATGAATTTACTGCCTGGTCTACCACATTACCTCCTTCCAAACATCGATTTTACTACAGGGGTCCCAGACTATTTTCAGCCTCACTGTTTTTTGTTGCTTCGTACAATACATGCATTGTTCCTGACATGAGTGACTACACCACTTATATTTCCCCCTCATGTACTACTGAGATTGTGTGCCTTGTGGTCCCAAATAAACTGTTGGCCCAAATCAATTGCTACCCCACTGTGATATTACTCTGTGAAGTCCCACATTAATTGTTCCCAATACTTATGTCTGTCCCACTGTCATGTTGCTCCATGGAGTCCCACTATAACTGTTGTGCTACACTAATGTCTTTCCCACAATAATGTTGCTCTCTGGTGTCCTACTGTGATTTTGCTCCATGGTATCCCACATTCATTCTTTGCCCTCAACATAGTGTGCTCCATGGTGTCCCAATGAGATATTGCTCCCCGTTGTCCAACATTTATTGCTGCTCTACTTTGAGTTTGTCCCCTTGTGTCCCAAATTAACCTTTCCCCAACTGTGATTTAGCTCCATGATTTAATGATGCCCCACTCTGTCTCCCTTGTGTCTCACATGAATTGCTTCCCCACTGTTAGTTTCACCATGGTGTCCCACATTAACTGCTTATGCACTGTGATGTCACTGCTTGGTGTCCCACATTAAGTGGGCACTCTATGCCGTATATTACAAGCAGGTTTTTGACTAGTTGCTTCTTATAAAGTATTACAAGTGAGTAGAGACATGATCAACCATTTTCTTCAGCCAGGGAGCAGTTTGCATTCATTGAATATGGGACAGTCATACGTTGTGAATAATCAGTTAAAGGCTTGCTAGAAGTTTAGCCACTTTGCTAAGACTGCCTCGGGCTACAAACCCCTTCCACTTTGACAACAGACAGGGATCTTCAATTCCCTCTCCTTATGCCGTGAATGCCTGCTGCTCTACAACTGCGACAGTAGGCCTCGGCTCTGCTGCAATGCTCCTCCTGAAACTTCAGGGAAGACAGAGGCTACTTTGAAAGCAGAAGTTCCCCAAACAGACTGTTCTTGCTTCACCATCAAAGGAAGGTGGAAGTGAAGTAGCCCAGCATTAAGTATCCTCCAACGTATTTAGTATACACTTTACTCACTGAATTCACACAAAAAACTACAGGAAAGCAGACATTGTAAGTAAATGTAAAGAAATACTTATAACAATAGTAATAAAACAGCACTCCAGAAGCTGAAAGAGCAGTGGCCATACGAGGTTCAGAAAGGTAAAAGAAACAGGAACTATTAAGATAACAAAGGGAAAAATAACAAACAATATATTTTGTTGGATATTAAGTTTTAAAAGATGCAATGTACTTTAAGAAAGAACGAACTACTGAGCTCCAATACTATATTTTTCCCAAAAAATGAAATCCACGATGAATAAAACTTAGCTCGCCAAAAATATGTCTTCAGTTTAATTGGTTTCACACACATGAGCCTTTTACCCTCCTTACCCTTTCACTGTTGGTCTTGTAATAATTGTCCGAATCAGGGAAAATTAAAGACCATGATAACTTTCTAGACACGTAGGTAAAACCGCTAAACTCCATAGTTTACATTGTCCCTCTAGCTTTAAAATCACATTGCCTCTTAGGTATATTTTATAATCCCAGGTTCACATCATATGGCCAGAGTTGAATTTTGGGTTGTATACTAATTGACCTTTTCACAATTGAGCTAGGGAGAATTGTCCTCCGGAGAACTGACCTATTTTAGAAGGTCAATTTGGACATATATGCGGGGGAAACCTCCTGCAACCTCCTACCCAATCCAAAACCCTCCGCAACCCCCCACCCAATCCCCTTATATTATTTATAATCCAAAACCAACCCAATACATATATAAAATAACTATAATAATATAAAGGTCAATTGTGCAGAAGGTCAATTAGGACCACTATAATTAGGTAAATTGTGCAAAAGGTCAATTGTAAACGGTCAATTTGGGTAATACCAAATTTTCCACTGCTTCCTCTCCTTGTATCGATAGAGGTACTATGGGTGTTGTCGGTCTTCCTAGATTTAACAGGGCTTGCTTTCTATGAATATCTCTGGGTCTCTACATCTCCTCAGAAGGAAAGGTATACCACTGTCCTTCTTAGGTGTGAAAACGTCAGTTAAGCATTCTTTGTTGCAGGTAGAACAGGGGGACCTAGAATTCTATAGCCTTTGGCTAATTTTTTCCTGTAGCATTTCCATTTAACCTATATCCATAGACTCCGTTTAATGCAGGAACAATTCCAGGGTAGATCACCCCACTCTCTGCAACCACCGTACGGGTGGTCCAACTAACGTATTTTCCTTCATTGTTGTTTTCGGTGATTTTATTCCGGGACGAAACCTCCTCCAAGAGTTGTCCATGCCCCTGATTACCTGGTCACTGTGATGGACCCTGAGGTTTCACAAAGGTTTGTCATTGGTCCTGTGGACAGGAAAGATTCACCTACTTGAAGGCAACTTTTACTGACTCTTGTATCTGCAGAGGTAACATTAATCACCTCATCCAAGTATAGTCGATGCTGAGCCTTCAGCCATTTTTAAAAAGATATTGTTATTACTTCGACAAATTGCTTGAGGTCTATCAACAGTAGTGTTTGGATCTTTGAGCCATGTGTCTGCAGTCTTTTACCTGATTTAAGGGCTGTTTATTTTTGTTGTTCTTGGTGTTTTGTGGAGAGATTAGAACATAAGGTGCTACACCTTTTCATCAAAACCCAGGTCTTCTTTATATTGCCAAAGGATGCATCACTTCTTGTGTTGGCAGCCTGATATGCCAGCTGCATTGCATATACAAGTATTTGAGCTTGTATGTGTGTGTGATGTTCAACCAAAAGTGTGCTAGTACTATCTGTTGGCAACAAGGGTTTTTTGCTCAATGTTCCTATAGCCAACTCAACTTTAGGGCTACTAATTCGAAGTTGGTGAAAATATGTTTGTTCTCCTCTCTTGAAAGGTTCTGCAGGTCTCAGGCTGAGATATTAAAATGAACATGGGCAGAAGCTATAACATCTCAAAGTTTTAACATTGCCGGCTGATGTTTTTCAAAAACTTTGTGTATCACTGTATCATTTGTTGAAAGGCTTCTCTACCAGCAGTAACATGTTGAGCTTGCATTGTATCTCATTTTGTGTCTAGTGTTGAGCATTGGGTAAGACTTCCACAAGACTCTCCATCTTCTTTGCTTCTTGAAAGGGCATCACAGGTTGACAGTATTACTGACATCATGGTGGGATTTGCACCCTTACTCAACCAGGAAAAATGTGTACCTGCTTGGGCTGTTGCCCAGATTGCACAGGTAAAGTTAAGTAGCATCGTTTAATAACTTCTTTTTATAGGATCCATGGGGGTTGAGGGAAATACTAATCGCCTATGTAATGCTTTGGGATTTTTATTTCAATGTCCTAAATGCATCATTATCTTGTCGTAAATAATACCTTTCACAATCACAACATATTTTGGGAGCTTTACTCTAAAACCCAGATGTTGTTTTTTCTCAGTGATCTGACTAGAGACCCATTGCAGGGCTCCGTTTCTTGTCCTTTTGTGGAGTAATGCTGACTATTAGCACCAGTGTCCTTACATTTGGTGTATTTGCTCTTCAAATGTGCCAGTTTGCCTTCCACAGGTTCCCTCTAAAAATGGTGGGAATGAATCAATAGATTACAAAGGTTTCAAACTCACTTACTACTTAGAATTCTGTGAACATCACTGCCTATTATATGCATACTCAGAATGAGTTAGGACTTTACACCAATTCCCAAAATGAAGCATTGTTATTAAGTTCAATGTATTTCACATTCACACAACGATTAAGGACCATTCCCAGAGTGCAGTTCTATCTTAATTTATGAAACTTATTTCTCATTCACAGCATACTTTGGGATGTAATCATCAATTGGCAGAATGCAGCATTGCAATGTTGTTTGGAATCTTCATAGAATGCATTGGACTTTGCCTACAATATCCAAAATGTATGTTATGTTTCTATGTGTGCACGGGTATGAGGTCGTTTGATCATCATCTGTGGCCCAAACGTGCAACTCCGGATAGTATGCAGTACTCTAGCAGTTTGTCTCCCGCCTTTGATACTCGCTATCCGGGTGTAGTTGCCAGAGTCTCAGTTGGATTTCGAGCAGCATGTTGCGCCTCACAGCCTCACTATATGTGCTTCACCTGGGTATTAGGCGCATGGGTCCAGCAGAATCTATTCTCCAGAAGAGTGTGGCAGGTTCCCTATTGGTGCTTGACCTGAGCATTAGGGTAACAAGCCGTGCAACATCTCCTTAGATCCTCAGCAGCAAGTTAGACACATCTGCCTTGCAGCATCTGTCTCTGCCTCTCACCGGTGTGTCCGAGGATTGGGTCTCGCCATGTCTGTCTCCGCCTCGCACGGGAGCATCAGGTGATGGAGAGTGCCTGTATCGCCTTTTTTTTACTAAACTGTAAATCCAAAGCTTCCCTCCTGAAGTGTCCTGCTCTGCACAGTAACAGGACATCCTGATATATTTCCACTTCCTTCATACCCCTCTCCTGCCCAAGCACTGGCTTCCCAACACACCCTTTATTTATGTTATTGATTTATTCAACAGTTATTATGCCCCTATACAAAAGAATGGTGTTTCCAGGCACCATGAGGCAAAGTGGGGAGGGAATAAGAGGAGAAAATAACATTGGTAAAAACAGTAAACATACAATTGTGGTCCGACTAGGCCTTGTGGCATTCACATGTGCAAGTGCAGTGAAGAGAAGTGCAGGAGATAGGGATTGGACAGGGGGAGTTGCGAGGAGTGGAGGGGGGTTGCAAGGAGTGCTGGAAGGGGCCCCGTAGAGAAGTATCAAGGGGAGCCAAGGGAGGGCCTCAGGCTAAGTGATTGGGCAAAAGAATCCTAGCGTGGTATGCACAGCCGCCTTGTAGGGGGCACACAGGGGGCAGTGCTGAGGGGGTTGCTGTTGCCGACTGGGTAGAGGGTCTGGTATCCCGTGAGATTCACAGTGACCAGGCCACCAGTCGCAGCTGCAGTGGGATGATTAGCAAGGAAGGGAAAGAGGGAAAGAGGTAAAGAAAATCCGAGTTTTTAGAAGTTTCGGCAAGTTAAGGAGGTCAGGCTCAAGTCTGAGAGGGGCAGGGAAGCTGTTCTAAAGGGAGGCACTGGCCGAAGAGAGAGACCTGCCCCCCTGCTCTCTGCTTGGAGCAGCTTTTGACAAGCAGAGAGATGGAGTTAGAGGAGCAGAGGGCTCTCGCAGGGGAGTATTTAGGTAGGGAAGGTTGGAGATAGCGTGGTCCTTCACAGGTTCATGTACTTCTTTTATTAGGCTTCAGTGATTAAACTATCAACACAGAAGTCAGCTTTAGGCGCGTTGGCTTTCTCTATACACCAGACATGACTTTACAGCCTGATTATTCAACAGCCTTTTGGAAGTCTCATTAGTTGTTTATTGACTCAATTTGATTATTTCCTCATTTAGTATCCCAATTTGTCTTCTCCTTTTAAACTATTAAGATTGTTATACATTTCTAAATGAACAATCAATTAATCCATCAACAGAATTTTATTTTGACAGTGGGCATAAAAACAATTAAAACATTTTAAAAACGTTAACACAAAAACAACAACATCAACAACATCAGAAATGCCTTGCAATACACACTAGGAAAATGTCATTGCAAAAATCAATATCATGTTATCATTATTAAATTGAATAAACCACTATACAACACTTGGTTAATGTAATCTAAGCATCTGAAATTCTTGTATAAACCATGTTCTAGTGTATCTTGAACATATATCAATATTAGTTAGTTCCGTCCTTCCTTTTTATTAGATCATATTTGCTTAACTCCAAATCCCCAGACCCTCCCTATATAAAAAGCTATGCCATAAAAAGTTAGGGTATCCTTTCCAAATAGCAAAATTACCCTATAGGTTTTAAACCTCATAAAGAACGGGAATAACCAGGTCTTCTTTAAAGCACCATCAGGGACCAACAATAACACATGCTGTATGTCCTCCACTTGGTGTTTATAGCACCTACATACAGTGTCCATCTGATGTTATCATTTAGCAGAAAATCTAGCCAGCAGTAGAATTCCTAAACACAATTTCAGGAAAAACACATTATTAAAGACATTGGGCCTCATTATGAGTCCGCTGGACCGGAATCAGGTGATTCCATGACGACGGTGACACTGTTACCACAATGTAGCAGAATTAACGGCCAATTACGGCTTGTCGGTCGCGCGCACCACACCAACGCGGAAACTGTGTCACCGCCGGCACATAAACACCCACAGGCACGGACATACCACCCCAAAAAGCAGTGGAAAAACCGTGACCGACCCCCGCCATCACAGACACGGAATCACCGGAAGCGGAAATACTGTGACCGCGATAACCGGAAACGGCGGCCAATACTTAAACTACAATCCATTGCCATCCTCACACACCACAGGCCAGATCACCTCCCTGAGCTGTGAAAATCATCAACCACTATGGCATCCTGGATTCCAGCAAGAAGACAGCGCAAGCAGAGGTTTAGTGAGGCAGAGCTCACAGTGCTTGTGGAGCATATAGTGGACCATGCCGAAATGCTTTTCAGCGCAGACCAGAGGCGCGCCACCCAGCAACGCCATCAGGAGGTCTGGGCTGAAGCAGCACGCAAGTGCACAGTAGTAGGGGTGACCACACGCACCGTAAAGGACTGCCACAAGAGGTGGGATGACCTCCGTCTCAGAGTGTGCAACCTCATCGCTGCACCCGCCAGCACAGCACTGGCACCGGTGGAGGCCCAGCATCCCCACTGAAACTGCAGTTGTGGGAGGAGTGGTGCAGCAGTGTCCTGCACCTTGAGGGCATACACGGCATTGATGACGCAGAGGCAGGAGTGAGCCCACCGGTTGATGCCGGTAAGTGCACAAAGTACAAAGCCATGAGTGTGAATGAACCCCAGGAGTGACCCAATGGACCCACTGATAACCCCCCCAGCCAGGGCAGGAGTGACCCAATGAACCCACTGATAACCCCCTCCCCCCAGCCAGGGCAGGAGAGACCCAATAGAAACACTGATGACCCCCCACCCCAGCCAAGGCAGGAGTGACCCAATGGACCCACTGATGAGGCCCCCAGCCAGGGCAGGAGAGACCCAATGGACCCACTGATGACCCCTCCCCAGCCAGGGCAGGAGTGACCGAATGGACCCACTGATGACCCCACCCAGCCAGGGCAGGAGTGACCCAATGGACCCAGTGATGACCCCCCCCAACAAGGGCAGGAGTGACCCAATGGACCCATTGATGACCCCCCCCAGTCAGGGCAGGAGTGACCCAATGGACCCACTGATAACACCCCCTCCCCAGCCAGGCCAGGAGTGAGCCAATGGACCTACCAATCACCCAGATGACAAGCAACACGCATCCAATACATGGCCCCTGGACATGCACACACTGCATGACTGAGTACAAGCTGAGACACACACACCTGAGTGCATCAACAGTCAAATGTGTGTACATGCCAGTGGTCACAGATCGTTCAGTGTGATGCATGCGATGGACCCTTCAAGTACCACCACACAACTAACAGCATGCCCTCTGTATCCCCACAGGCATGTCAAGTGACAGCGACAATGCCCAAGCGACGATGCAACGTCCACCTGCACGTGGCCAAAGCAGCCCTCCTGCCCGGGATGACGAGACAAGCAGCTCCGGGACACAGTCACCAGCACCAGCTGCATCTGGCACGGATGCACCAGCCGACATCTCCATCCCCATGCAGGCTGCCGCCACACAAGTGGCACACACTCCCACCATGGCCACATTCCATCCTGTGTGCCGTTTGCACTGCAGAGGAGGCTGCATCCAGTGGAGACAGCGCCCCATACATGCAGTCCGAAGTGGGGGACAGGAGGAGGGGGACAACATGGATGACCTGTCATCCCTCCACAACCTGCAGTTCAGCCCCCTCAATGCACAGCCCCATGAGGTCACCAACGCCCTCCATGGCAGAGCTAAGTGCTCGCATGCAGCGGATGGAGGAACATCAGGCCACTCTATCCCAGCTTGTGGAAAGGCATCTGGAGGAGGCAAGGCTGCAGTGGGAGGAGGCTAGGCTGCAGCGGGTGGAGGATATGCAACAGCGGGAGGAGGCGAGGCTGCAGCGAGAGAGCAATGCAACATCGGTTGACAATAAATCACCTTTGAAAACTCTTTCAAGAGTGGACATCTGTAATTTAATTTGCAATCAATCCATTTATTAACGTGCATCATCATATTCATGCAATGCTGTTCATGGGCAGTCTCTCAAAAGTAAATGTGAATGAGTGCATCCTGTGCATGTTGACCACCTTCGAGGGAGTACAGCCATCCCATCCCCATTACCATCATCAAGTTCATCATCATCCACTGTGTCTGGGGGCAGAGGAATGTTCCTGCGCATGCACAGATTGTGCAGCATGGCACACACAAGCACTATTTTACACATCTTCACTGGGTTTTACAGCAGTGATCCACCAGATCTGCTGAAGAAGCGGAACCTTGCCTTCAGTAGGCCAAATGTCCTCTCGATCATGCCACGTGTGCGGGCATGTGCCCTGTTGTAGGCCTCCTCATGCCTGTTCCTTGGCCTCCGTATGGGCGTCATCAGCCATGGCGTGAGTGCATATCCTGCATCACCTGCATGGGATGTAAATGGAGGAGACATGTCAGTGTTTGTGGTATACATGTCTTGATCATATGCAGTGCAATCATGTGTCATTAGTTAATCATCCATATGGGGCAAGCAGTGGTCTGACCAGTGGGTGATGACCATTCCTGGGTCATTGTTGTCCACATTGGCGCTTGGACATTGCCCAACGACTTGCTGTGCATAGGAAGTTTTCCTTGTGGCCGGTAGTGGTTGGTGAGTATGGCATTGTGCAGTGATGTACACACATGGAGGAGTAGGTCAATAGACACTGTGATGATGTGGTTGATGCAGATTGTCTGATGTGCACACATCATGTGCTTTGTCCAGCATAGCGTTCCATGTACCGTGGCAATGTCGAATTCCCCAGGACCATTGAGTAATGTGTTGACCCCGGGAAACGTGCGCAGCAATGTGTTATCACTTGTCCAGCATCAAATACCATCTGTACATTCAGTGAGTGGTATTGTTTCCTATTGCTGTACCCCATCTCCATTGTGTGTGGTACTGTCAGCTCTATGTGGGTGCAGTCTACTGCACCAATGCAATTTGGCATGACGGCAATGGCATGGAAGGCCAACTTGGTGGCAATGACCTGGGCAAGGGTATGGGGTAGGGCGAAGTGTTCCGACACATGGCGCAGTAGGGCATCCAGTACCTGGCCCAGTATTCTTGAGAAACAGGGTTGTGACAGCCCATGCAGCTCACCAACAGTGTGTTGATACATTCCAGTGCCAAGAAAATGCAGTACCAAGACCACCTTCAGAAGGGGGGGATTGCCGTTGAAATGCCAATGCGGTTGCTGATGTTGTCCTCAATCATGGTGGTGATGCACATGATTGTTGGACGGTCCAGCCAGTACAATGTGTGGATATGTCCTGGGGTCAGGTTCCAGGGTGAGGCCCTGATGCGGGGTATTGCAGGCTGCCTGCAGGGTCATGCCGGCTGCACAATTGGGTTTGGCATGGGTGCAGGGTTTGCTAACTGCCGCCTGCGCCTCCTCCGCCTCCGCCTCCTTCTCCTCTGCACCATTGCTGCCACCATGTGCACTGCTGCCTGTAGGTTCAATAGCCCCAGTCCCAATGCTGCTTCAGTGGCTGCCTGCATAGTTGTGTTTGGAGTTGGCCTGGGTGTGGGTGTGGCCCTTTTGTAGGCTCCCAGTGGCCTGCTGGGTCCATCTGGGCTCCTTTGGAGCACCTGTGGTTCGATTCAGCTCACCAGACATTGTTTAATAACATCTCTGTGGTGGCGGCGATACCACCACGGTGTCCACTGTATTTCTGCCATTTTTGTGGTGGAGTTTCCGTGTCCATGCTAATCATAATGCGCATGGTGTTACGTCATGACGGTAACTGGGGGTGTCGTCGCGCTGTGTCTGCCGATGCAGTTATCGGCTGCATTGACTCGGCGGTGGCGGTTTCGGGGTGGTTGTATTTCCAGGATCGAAGGTCGGAATTTGCTGGTCCGGTAAATGGTGCCGGTATCGTTATAACAGCAACGTTAAGCCTGGACCGGCAGACTGGTAATGAGGCCCGCTGTCAATTATATCAAGGTATGGGTTCAATGCCCAAGTTCAGTTTCTTTCTAAGCACTGAGAAAAAAAATGAGATTACAGTTTGACAGTGAGCACCACATAGACTTACTACTTGGAACTTCTAATAACAGTTTCATGTTTGGGTACAGATAATGGTCACTAGGACAACACACATTTTCCAAATTCAAATCTATAGCCATCTGGCTAATGTACTTGAACCATGGCAAATGTTTTGTCCCCGGTAGAGTTTGAACATCGTCCAGCCCCTTTTGATATGAATGTAATGCTGGACTCACCCAGATTGGTAGCCAGTAGATCAAGGGTTTCATTTTGATGTCACAAGTAATGCAGTGTATGCCCAGTACACATTTCAATGTGTCATATGGGGTCCAGCTAGGGAGACAAAATAGTGTTATTGATAGTCTACGCTTTCCCATAGCCCCAAAGCTCAGTGCTATAAACTGCAATTCGACTGCCTGGGCATGTTAAACCGCAAAGGTTGGAGAACTAACTTTTCCACCAGATTGCATGGAAAACCTTCGGATTACCATCCCCTGCCTACATAATGAGGGGCGCTTGTGCTTAGTTGCTCATAAAAAGGACTCTTGGAGCTTTAACAGACCCCCAGGTAATCATACGGATCCTCCTTTTAAATAAAAACACAGTGGCACTTGATTGTAAGCTGGCCTTTGAATGTTAATAATAGTAATGATTTAGCATTTATATAGCACTACGAACCCTCGGGTGTCTGAGCGCTGCTTATCATTACCCACAGTGTGTGGTGCTCATTTATCGACCTCAAAAGTATGAAAGGCTGAGTTTGGCCCTGCCTGGGATTCGAACCTGTATCAGCAGGCTCTGCACAGATGTCAAAGCAAGCGCTCATCTCGCTGTGCTATGGACCAGCGGTCTGCTGGTGCTAGATCATGCCTACTGTATGCATACTATATCCTGTCCTCCTAAGCTTGTGGCCTCCACATTTCTGTTCTGCAAATCTGATACCAATGGGTTCATGTATATTGGTGAGGAAGGCAAGCAAGACAACTCAGCGCAACAGAGGTTGAATACGGATCCTGCGCTTAGAACCGTTTGCTGGTATTAAGTGTGTTATAAAAGAACAATTAAAATTATAATTACATTGAAAATACAAGGGGAGCTAAAATGCACCCCTGTCTGACACCACTAGTGACTGGTAATACTCAGTACATTCAACTGTAACAGACCGAAGGAAAATTGCTTGAATATAGATTGCAAAAAAGCCAATAATAAATTAGTCAAAACTCCTTACTGACTCAATTTAAGTATATCATGAGAAATTGAATCAAAATGAGTACATACATCTACAAAAAAAAGAGTGTGCAACTAATATCACATATTTAAAATAAAGAATAAAATGTACAATACGCTTGGACTACAGTACTTATGCCACTATGAAGGCAGCTTGCATATGAGATAAAATTCCAACTTCAGTGACCCACTTATCTAATCGTGGTAATGACACTGACACTTTCCCATGTACCTTTGCAACAGCATCCAGCAGGGAGTTGGCGGGCGAACATTTGCAACCATACTTCGGTCGCTCTTTTTAAATATCTTTTTAATTTCTGCCCCCTCCAACTGCTGGGGATCAACTCATTTGAAGTTCTATTCTTGAAAGGTTTGCATAGATAGGTGACCCAAATTACTGGTACAGATTTATACAAGTTAACAGGCATATTATCTGGGCCTGGGGCATTATTCAACCTTGAGAGTCAAGGGCTTCTGAAAGCTCATTCATTTATGTATTTAAAGGTGGATGGATTACAGAAGTGTGAGTAAAAGGCAATATATGCGCTTCTAGTAAAATACATGGTTTGTTTTACAGATCTTTGTAATTGCCAAACCATTCTTTCCTTGCAAAATGGCATTCTGATCTTGCAGTCTCAAATCTGTTTCCATTTTGAAAGAATTTGCCAAAACAACGTAGCCTTTGTTGTAACACTCATGTTTGAAATCCTCCCACCTCTTGGATACAGTTATGTTCATTTACAGCCAGACTGCTTCCAATTCCATCCCTGACATATTTAGTGTTAGTTCATATGTTTTACTATTTCAGAAAACCCTTTTGTCTGGGCCCTATACGCTCTATCATGCAACTGATCTTGCCTAACCTCTGTGATGATAAGCTACCACAAGGAAAGCCAAGGGTCCCCCAGAGAGTCTTGGGTTTCCTTTGTGGTGTGAACAGAGCAAATTAAGACACTATCTGCCTCTTTGTGAGTTTGGTGGTAATTTGGCAGTAAATCCACACAATTACCGCCAAAGTCAGTTACCATTACCGCCGCTCAGTCCCATGTATTTAACATGGGATTCCGAATGATGGTACGGTGGTAAAACAGTGGTCCATAGGACTCCATGGGGATTTTGGCAGGTTTACCGCAAGCGGTAATGCTGCCACAGTAAATCTGCTGACTTTTGGCATTAAAGAGGAGGATTTACCTCCAGCATCAGCCACAAGGTAAATCCTCCAACTCAAAGACAATATTGTAGTTTTCTGGTCCAGTAAAAAAAGAGTGGAAATTGCAGTATAGACTCAAAAAGTGATGCTAATTGAATTCTCACAGCTTTTCTACTGCACTGCTAAACTTGCATGAGGCCCTATGTGCCTCATTAAATGTTTGGCAGTATTTTGCAGTGTTTCTGTGGAATTACCAGCAAAATTGTTTACTGTTACCACCACTCCATCGGGCAGAATTACCGCCGGATTACAAGAGGTGGTAGGGCTGTCCAAATAGCAATTTTTTAAGTATTTAGAACTCCATTAGGATTTTTGTCAGATTTACCCTGGGTGGTAATTCTGCATGGCAAATCCATCCATTGTTGGCCTTAAAAATGTACCTCCAGCAATTTCACAAAATTAAATTCTCCACTTCAAGGTCAAACTCGGAATTCAGTGGTTCAGTAAAAGTTGCAGAAATTGTGTACACTCACTCCACAACGCTGAACTTGAGGCCCAAGCGCAGTAGGGACATCGCCAGTTGAGTAACAGTGAGCAAAGGAACACACACATATAATTTTACATGTTACCTTTTTTATACGGGAGCAGGTGATCAACGGAAGGGAACATTCTATTTCTTGCAAAACACTTGCTCATAGAACTTGTATTGGATGATGCCCCCTTCTAGGTGGTAATAGTTACGAATGCCCGGTTTTTCAAAAGTGTATTTATTGAAGAAATATCCTCTGTTACAAATGGTGTCACGTCTTTGCAGGAAAGCAACTGTGGTGCAGGTCTTTACTGCATTGAATTTGCTTGGCCAGAGAGCCGCACACGGGCATGGGGGTTGTGCAGGGGCAGGAAATAGGAGTAGCAAGAGGGTGTGAGTGTGGGGGCAGGGTGTACATAAGGGCCCCGACCAACATGGCACACAGGAAGGAGCGGGTTCTAGAGGAACACAGAGACAGGAGAAGGAGGTAGGCAGTGCAGGAGGGAGTGTGAAGGGGGCAAGACGGGAAGAGAAATGCAGACACCTCATTCCAAGTGACAGCCAGGAAAAGTGGTGAGGGTGAACCGGGGAAGGCGCTCTTCTACCTTTCATGCCAATTAATGATATGATATGATATGGCATTTATAACGCGCTTATGCACACATGTTTCAAGGCGCGACGAGGCCAGGGAGGGGAAACAGAGGGAAGACAGAGACAGTGATCCGACTAGGCCAGGTGACATTGAGGTCGCGCAAGTGCAGGGGATGGAGGAAGGGGAAAAGTGCAGGGGGAAAGGGGAGGGGGCAGAGCAGTACATAGGATGACAGTAAAATAAATAAAGAAAATAAATAGAAGTGGAGCCAACTGTTGGCAAGTGCATAGGGTAACTGCAGACATCAGGTGTTAAGTGCTACTAGGGGCTGTAAGGATACAGAAACAGTCCCCGAGTGCAAGGGATGCTGGGGGGCAGTACAGGTGTGCAACTGGCGGGGGGCAGGGGTATCCTGGGCCCGAGATAAGAGGGTAGCCAGGTAAACCAGTACAGTTTCCGATTCAGCCAGGAGATCAGCAGGGGAGATGAGGAGAGAAAGCAGAAGCAAAGAGGGAGGTCCTATGCTCCCGGAACCAGGGATGGTTCTCCTCAAGTTTCAGAGAGGCAGGGAGGCTGTTCCAGAGGGAGGCTCCGGCAGAAGAAAGAGATCTACCACCAACTCGCTCCTTGGAGAAGCAACTAACCCTGAGGGAGTTGGAGGCGGATGAGCGTAGAGCTTGAGAAGGAAGATATGTAGAAAGAGAGAGTTGAAGGTATTGAGGTCCCAGGCCCCAGAAGTCCGTGTGGACAATGCAGAAGGTTTTTAACTTAATCCTCACCGCCACTGGGAGCCAGTGACAAGATTTCATTCCTGGAGCGATGTGATCCCTGGGTTTGAGGCCAAGGACAAGTCTTGCAGTCCTGTTTTGGATGAATTGCAGAGGGCGGAGAGTAGAGGCAGGCAGATTTAGAAAGAGGCTGTTGCAGTAGTCCAGCCTAGAGAGAACCTGAGCTCTGGAGACAGTGAGCTTCTGGGGGAAGGAGAGGAAAGGAAGAATACTTCTGAGGAGGTGCAGCTGGTAGTGTGACTTCTGAGCGATGTCAGAGATGTGAGGAGAGAAGGAAAGTGTGGAGTTGAAGAGGACCCCGCGGTTTTTAGCCTCACAGGTGGGAACAGGGAGAGGGCCAAGAGAGGCCAGCCAGAGAGTGACAGGAAACGAGGGAGCAGGTGCACCGGCGAGGAGAATATTGGTCTTACTGGCATTAAGGCAGAGATCATTGGTGGTACACCACTCCTGAAAGGCAAACAGACAGTCAGAGATGAGAGAACGAGAAG
This sequence comes from Ambystoma mexicanum, assembly GCF_040938575.1. NCBI lineage: Eukaryota > Metazoa > Chordata > Amphibia > Caudata > Ambystomatidae > Ambystoma > Ambystoma mexicanum. The sequence goes on from NC_090935.1 coordinate 1,408,278,077, forward strand.
AGGTGGCTGAAGGGAGCCTAAAAATTAGCTGAGTGTCATCTGCATAGCACTGAATGTTGGGGCTGTGTGGTTGGCAAGAAGTCCAAGGTATTGATTGAACAGCCAGGGAGAGAGGTTAGACCCCTGGGGAACACCACAGGTAGAGAAAGAGGTAGAGGAGAGGAAGGACCCAATTTGGACCTGGGAGGGTCGATCGGAGAGGAAGGAGGTTAGCCAAGCCAGGGCCTGATTGGTGATACCCAAGTTATCAGAGAGATGGTTGAGCAGGATGGCATGGCTGACCGTGTCAAAAGCAGAAGAGAGATCAAGTTAGATGAGGACACAGGGAGTGTTGGAATGGAGGTTGGAGAGCAGGTCTTCAGAGATGTTCAGGAGAGCAGGTTCCGTGCTTGTGGCATCTCGAAGGCAGACTTATGGTCATCGAGACAACCAACAGATTCAAAGTCAAGATTAAGCTGGGAGATAGCCAGCTTTTCCGCGAGTTTGCCCAAGAAAGGAGCGATGGAGATTGGACGATAGTTAGCCGGGCAGGAGGGGTCGGCAGAGGGTTTCTTAAGAAAAGGATGCCCATGGGAGTGCTTCGGGGGGGAAGGGAAGACTCCAGTGATGAAGGAGTGGTTGCAGAAATCAGCCAGAGCAGGAGCCAGGGTATCAATGTGGTCCTTGATGGTTTTGGAGGAAACGAGGTGAAACTGTTTTGACGAGACTTTCATAGATTGGACTTGTCTAGAAACCTTGTCTGAGGAGAACAGTGGAAAAGCAGAGAACCAGGGAGGAGAGGTGGCAGAAGAAGTGCCATAGGAAGAGCAGGGATTAGGAGGAGGAGAGGAAGAGAGAGAGGACAGGTTGTCCTGAGATTTATAGATGAAATGAGAAGCCAGGGCTGTGCAGAGGGCCTGGGAAGGGGCAGGAGAGGTTGAGACTGCAGCGGGATTGCCCAGCTCCTTGCAGATTTTAAAGAGTTTGGCTGAGTTGTTAGATGCCGTGGAGATGCAGGCTTGGATGTGGGCTCTCTGCTTGGTGCGGACAGAGAGCCGGTATTGCCTTTGAAGCAGGCGGCAGGCCAGTTTGTCAGAGAATGTTCCAGAAGCATGCCATTTCCTCTCAGCCAGCCTGCACTTGCGTTTAAGGGTGATGAGGTCTGAGTCGAAAGATACAGTGAGGTATAACGTGGCTGTAGGCCCTTTTGACTGAAATATGTGTTGTAGAACAGATCATTTGACCCATGTTCATTTTGAAAAGAGGGTCTCCCATATTTTTCTACGTTCTCATGCACATAGGGGTTGGAGGAGCACATGCCAAAACATTCTTAGGCACATATGGGGTCATTATAGGTTTGGAGGTGTGGTAAACATGCCAGGAAAAGTGCAGGTATATCCATTAGCGGCACTTTTACTGCACCGCCAAACCAAAAGGTTTGCCGGTGGGAGACACTGATCTACCTCCATCCAAGAGCTGGAGGTAAATCAGGCCCACAAAGGAAAATATGGGACTCCATGGAATGGGGATATACTGGCCTTTCTGCCACCTGCAATATCCTGGTAATACCAGGATATTACAGGCAGTGGAAACGGTAGGTTTGTTTGTCAGAATATCACCGGAAATTACCGGCTGGATACCGGCAAACCTATAGTGACCTCCATAGTATTTTTATCGGTGGAAAGAGAACTTGACAAAGCCTTATTAGATGCACATTAATTTTATAGGTGGAAGTAAGAGCAGGCCCAACATTCTTAGGCGCATGTTCATTTTATAAGGGGAGGACAAGAGGCTAAAGCATCCTCAGGAATGAATTCATGTTGCAGGTGGAGGAGAGATAATGCAATACATTGTTAGCTGCATGTCATTTTATATGTATAGGAGAGCATAGAAAACATTCTTAGGTGCATGCCATGTTTGTGGATTGGAAGAGAACACTCTTAGACATTCTTATGTGCACGTTGATTTTATAGGTAGTGGACAGAGCACACCAAAGCATTATCAGGTGCAAGGACCCAAGGAAAGTGTGCAAATGCATATAATTCCTGGAACACTCTCTGCCTTGACTGCAGTGCCTACGTACACATGCTGGGATGCAGAGCAAGACTTGGTGGAGGCACCCTGATTGTGTGGGCTGTGATATTCCAGAATGGAGGGTGAGTGGGCACCGCTGTATTTCTCTTTTTCTCTCTTTGATTAATTGATCAAAATTAGTAATAGGATTAGCAGTTATTTGGTTCTGTCGCCAGATGCCTCCCTGTTTGCACTGTGGGGTGGTACAGAATAATAACAAATCTATGACTGGGTTGGTTATCTCAGTCGGCTGGAAGGACCTGCGTGGTGTCCCACTGTTAGTTATTTCTTGTTCTCTATTTTGAAATGCATATTCATGCTCATTAAAGATACTCCGAGACTTTGTGTGAGTTCAATTGTGGTTGTCTTTATTAGTTAAGACTATCTTGTAATAGGCCAGTTGCAATAATTGCTTTTTTTCCAGTGCATTTCGCTCTTTCTATGACCTTCTTCAGGGGCTGTTACAAAAAATAATAAATAAGTACAGTAAATTAAAGGTAAAATAAAACAAAATAACCATATATTTCAAATCATCTATTGTAATTTTAACACAGTTCAATATTTTCACATAAATCACCATTCTAAATAGTACCTGTGTGTGCAATTTTCCTTAGCTTCTTGGCCTTTTTCCTGTGTTCTTTGTTTTGGGAGGTAAATCCCCAAAAACCTATATGCACTCTGAGTTAGCTACCCTTGGAATCTGTGTGGAAGTTTGATAAACACACATTCTAGTTGTGTTGTTAATTGTATCTGCAATACTCATGTTACTTCTCTGTATTCAGAAATCTATTAATTGACACTTGACATGGGTCATACCTTTTTTCTGGTCTTAATTATGCTCCTCTTTTGTTCTGTTATTCTGAATGACCAGCGTGTCAAAAAGTATACAGAGTTATACATTCTATTGGTTAATATGTAATTAAATATATGGCTATCAGAGAGGTTAGAATTTCATCTCCCCATAGGGGGATTCTGACCTATTTTCGATGTATCAAAGACAGCAGTGCACCTTGCTCGCATAGACGTGCGATGCTGGTTGCCCTGTCTGTTTTTATACATTTCAAAAGGCCAGCACGTAGCCTGGTGACATCATCGAAGTGATGATGTCATCAAGCGTGGGTGGGCATTTTGAATGTGTTTCGTCATTAAAACAAACTTTGCTTTATTTTCTTGGTTTGGATTTACTTTGAGTGTTTAACTATTACATTTGTTAGGTGATACAAATCTCTAAAAATTACCATTTGACTTTTGTTACTGGCACACATCTTATGTTGGAGCCAATTCGAATGAAATAAACATTTGTCCATGAAATGGTGTTGGATGGTGAATTGTGTTGGATCAATTATGGGTTATAAGCTTTAAGTGACCTTTCAAGCTCTTTCAAGCTCTTTCATTATTATGCATGATCTACCACCCACAATGGCTGTGGTATGCTGGAATGGCCCTGTGCTGTGGCTAGGAAGTATATAAGGTTGATGAGAGCACATGGTGAGTGATGCCAGGTCATTCCCCTACTCCCTGACCAGGTCCAAGATGGCATGGGAGGGAAGCAGCATCTTCCATACACCTCCTCATCGGGTATTCCAAAAATTGTTGTTCTTGGATGGAATATCCTGGCCCTCCGACTCCACCTCCTCTTCCTTTCATGTAGTAATATCAGTGCTAGCAGTGCGGGATCTTGCATTCGGGCAATCGTATATTGCATTCAGCTTTTATGCGTGACATTTCATTGCGCTTTGTGCTTGCGACTGTGGCAGTAAGATCGCGGGATGATCGTTCTTCTTTGGAGTCACAACAATTGGAACAGTGCTTCTTTGAGCAGCGCTTACTTAGCGCTTGATGAAGTGTGTTTGCTGTTTGCACGGTGACTCCCTCCCCACTCATATGTTTTTCCTCATTTAACTCCTTTAATGAGGATTTTGCATGTACCGCCACCTTTCTATCCTTTGCGCTGGCCCAACATGGCGCAAAGTCACACTGTGCTAACATTTTTGTAAATGAGGCCCTCTGTATGTTCAAAGGAGGGTTGATCTGGCAAATAGGATTTGGGACCTTTTAAGAACTTCCCAGCCATAAAAAAAACATTACAATAATTATACAGTTCAGGATGTCAAATTAAATAAGTGAACCAGCCTGACTGCTGTGTTTTTCATTGGGTTGCTTTATCACTGTGCCTCCGTTTTTGTTGCATTAACAACGTTTTTATCCCATTTAAAAGTAATCAACAGTCATCCTAAAAAGACTGCGTCAATGTACGTTTGTGTGCTAATTCCCGAAATGTTCACCTTATGCCTCCTATCAATGCTTGTCACAGCTAAACCCCCTTTTATGCAAATGATTATCAAATTGCAGGCTTGACTCATCTGACCACCATTTATCAGCTCTGCGCGCGTGACAACGGTAATTTTTATAGCATACTCTGCTAATCAATTGCTGCGCCCCAGGTGCAGTGCTGTACTTTCTCCAGCTTTTAATTTCACTGGGGACTTCCCGCTATGTCGCTCAATGAACTCTGTCATTTCACTGTAATTATCTGGTGTCTACTTTTCCAAGTTTGAGTTTATTAGTTAGAGCTTGGTTTCCAGGTCAGCTATATTTGTATAACGTGCTCTTCTTCCCCCAAGGAGACCGTCTCTCGTGGGGAATTTCTCACAAAGAAACGCATGATGCATTTTTAGGTCTGACTGAGGAGAGCTTACGCTCTCGCCAGAGCTGATGTGCCTGAAGCAAGCTTTGACAATGTCAACAAATTCGGCTTTTGGAGAAGCCCTGATAGGCCACTTAATGAGCAGCTGTTATCATTAGCCAGGCGCTGCTATGTCATAGTGTAACATAAACTGTTAAAAGTGGTCAGGCACATCACCACATATGATTGGTGCTCAAGATATCAGGTAATCAGGCTCAACAATGGAGCTTTCATGTGCATCAAAATATAGGTTGGTGCTCTAGAAGCATAGAGGCCAAATGTTCGCAGAGGACTCGATGGTCACCAGTATGTTACCTTCCCCTATTACAAATGTTTGCATATTTGGGAACTTTGCATAGCTCTGCCCACCACCATTAAAAAGCACAATATGGAGGGCAAACAATGAAAGAATCCTGTTAGGTTAAGCTGTATATTTGACAGAAAACTCAATATGAAATCTATTTCTCTCACCGTCCCTACTGAATATAAGATCAACAAGCAAAGTTCATGTGTATCCACCTTTATTAAAATAGTTTTGTTAGGCAGAATCCTGTGCAGTTCCCTTTGGGACCACTGCAAGAAGATTAAGACTACAGGAGTAAGCAGTAAACCCAATTGGTAGCAGTCTGTACCACCCAGATTTACCTGGTAGCTGTGGCTGAGCAGTCAGACTTCTCTCAAGAAGAGTAGGGCAGTATACAGAGGATACACAATAGGGCTAAAAACACAGTAGAGCAAGCAAACACTGACCAGAGCTTGGTATCAAAAGTATATAATTATTTATTTAACACACACTAAAGGGAATACACTTGCACTATAAATCAAAGCAAGTTCAAGCACAATCAGAAAAGTGTACACACCTCACTTAAGAATTATTAGACAAGTCTAAGTCAAAACACCACTATTTGTAAAAACAGATGCGCGCACGTAACTTAGATGGCACTCCAATAATTAAGTTAAAGGGAGAGAAAAAGGCAGGTCATGAAAATAAAACAGTTTTCAACACTTTTATGAGACCAAAACAATTTAGTGAAGGCAGAGTCTACTGTAGAGCCAAAGTTCATAGGCCAGGCCCACTTTAAATGGAGCAAGGTCAAATGTGCCCAAGATCACACAGTTTAGAAATGCATTCAAGTCTTTGTAACAATGTTCAAAAGAGGTTGGGTTGATTCAGAAGGTAAATATAGAAGGTCTGGGGGCCAACCCAGTTGGAAAGCCAAGGATTTAAGGGTCACCTTTATCAAACCGTAGAAAGGGAGGCCAGGTGGAACACAGTACATTTAAAGTTGAGGAAGTTCCAGCGGTGGCAGTTGTTCCTGGCAGCGGGTGCAGTTTGTGGTTTTGACCAGGGGAAGAAAGGATCTCATCGAGGAGGAAACTTGGAGTCGTTGCACTGCCCAGGGAAGAGACCAGCCACGGAGTTTGTCGGTTAAAAGGTGCATTCGCAGTCACAGTGATGAAGCTTGGCTATCCAGCCTCCGGGGTGCTTGGCACGGGCGATTCGACCAAGAGACATCCTGGAAGCGAAATGGCAAACTGGTTGATCAAACGAGCTCAGAGGAAGAAGACTCTTTCAGCAGAAGATCTTCTCTTTTCATCAGGAAAGTGGTGAGGTTATTGCAGCAGGGCTCCACCGGTGGTGTCGGCGTTGCAGATGGCTCAGCTTCTTCCCTCTTCAGATTTCTTAGGTCCTGTGGCGACTCCTGCAGTTCCAGTCCCAAAAGCCCTGCTTTTATGCAGAAAAAACCCCATTCAACAGCTTAGCTGTCACTCATACATGCTAAGTGGTGAGCCGGGCGGCTCACCACTGGGCCAATCAGAACAGAGTGCAACTTGAGTTGCTAAGGCAACGCAGTCCAGGGTGCCCATTCTCCCACACACACATCCTGTGGAACCCAGACAGAGTGGCACCAGTTGGAGGGCTTCTGTGGAGAAGCCCGCCAAAAAGTGAAACAATGGGCCCGACCTTGGTCGGAGTTACAGAGACGGACACGAATGCCATTTTAGAAAAGAGTTCTGGCGAAAAGACCCAACCAGTGATTTTATATTAAATAAATAAACCGGCGGTATCTTTAACATTGCACCAAATGTGGTGTGTTTAAAATCAATGGGAAAATCCCGTAGGAAATATTCCGGGGGAATATTTTGCGTGGTAACCACTGCCACCAGTCAGAAACTCGACAAGGGGGGACTGGACAGTGCCCCCTTGGTAACAGACCCAGGGGCAATCGAATTAACCCCTTCCAGTACTTCCACAATATGATGGTTTGTACTGGTTCTGTTCAGAATTTTGGACTAGTAAAGTCAATGGTGACTTTACATGCCCTGGGAGACAGTTGTCAGTACCAGGGTATGGAGTCTATGTTTGGGGGTCACTATGACACCCCTGTGTTACTGCACCGAGGGTGCTGTGTGACACATACACTAAAACAGATGATACCCTATGGAGTAAAAAACCTGATAGCCCATAAGCACACAAAGAGTCAAAGACATACCTCAAATCATGCCTAAGAGTGGGAGGAAAAGAGTCTCACTCTTAGCAGGAGAAGAAAACAAACGCCAAAAATCCAGCAAAACTGCTGGGGACTCACTAGGTTTGGGAAATTAGCCTTATAAGAGAATTCTCCCTGACACTCGCCCCCCCAGACTAAGGGACAGGAGGATTGAATCCACTCCTGGATGAATCACATACCTCTAGTCGGTTACAAACATCCTAGAGAGACCATCAGCATTTTGGTGGTGACACCCTGACCTGTGCTCAGTGGTGAAATCAAACCCCTGGAGGCAGATTGACCATCTCAATAGTTTTGGGTTTTCCCCTTTCATTTGCATCAACCCTCTCAAGGGTTGGTGGTCACTCTGAATAACAAAAGTAGAACCATACAAGTATGGCCAAAACTTCTTCAGAGTCCACACAATAGCAAAACACTCTCTTTCAATGTTTGCCCACCTTGTCTCAGGTTCCTACAGTTTTCTACTGATGAAGCAAATGGGGTGCTCCCTACCTTTCCCATCCAGTTGACTAAGGACTGCACCTATACCTGCATTTGAAGCATCTGTCTGTACAATGAAAGTTTGGTGGCAGTCAGGAGCTCTTAGCACTGGAGCTTGACAAAAGGCTTTCTTCAGGTTTTCAAAGGCCTGATTGCACTCCTCATTCCATCTGACCTTTTTAGGGAATTTAGGAGAGGAGATCACATTCAGTGGAGAAGCTATGGTCCCATAGTTCTCTATGAAATTCTTGTAGTGCCCAGTGAGACCTAAGAAGGCTCTCACCTGGGTCTGAGTAGTAGGTGTTGTCCAATTTTGCACAGCTTTAATCTTGCTGGACAAAGCCCTTATTTCTCCACCTCCTACCTCATGTCCAAGGTACACCACTTTACTCTGTCCAATCTGGCATCTACTTGCCTTTATGGTCAGATTGGCCTTCTCAAGAGCCTGCAAAACATGTCCTAGGTGGTCAACATGCTCTTCCCAGGAGTGGATGAACACTGCAATGTCAACACTGTATGCCATGCAGAAGTCCTCCATCCCAGTCAGAACCTGATTTACCATATTTTGGAATGTAACAGGTGCATTCTTCAGTCCAAAAGGCATAACCTTAAATTGGTAAAAGCCAACTGGGGGAGAAAATGCAGTTTTCTCCTTGGCATGGTCTGTCAGGGCTATTTGCCAATAGCCTGACGTCAGATCAAATGTGCTGAGGTACTTGGCTGAACCAAGTCTATCCACCAACTCATCTGTCCTTGGCAAAGGATGGGCATCAGTCTTGGCGACTGCATTAAGAGCTCTATAGTCCACACAGAATCTCAACTCTTTGGATCCTGCCTTTGGTACTAACACAACTGGGCTAGAACATGGACTAGTAGAGGGTTCTAATACCCCGAGGTCAAGCATCTTGCTGACTTCTCCTTTGATGTGGGTTCTTACATTCTCTGAAATTCTGTACCCTCTGCTTTTTATAGGCAGACAGTCACCAGTGGGTATATCATGCTGGCCCCAAGGGTTCACGCCTGATGAAAGTGAGAACAGGGAGGCAAACTGATTTAACATAGATTTGCACTCCTCTTGTTGCTTAGGTGTCAGACTTGAAGAGAGATTAACTCCTTCAATCTTTTCATCCAAAGGTAAGCCTCTGAGGAGATCAGGGAGAGGTTCACTCTCTTCTTCCTCTTCTACTGAAGCTAGAAACAAAGCTTCTACTTCAGGTCTAGAGACATACGCTTTTAGTCTGTTGGTGTGGAAGACTCTGGGAGCCTCCTTGAGATTGCCCAAGTCCACCAGATAGTTCACCTCTCCAAGTTTTCCCACAACCTAGAAGGTTTCCATCCATTTGTCTTGCAAGGCCCTCTGCCTTGTTGGTATCATAACGAGAACTAGCTGGTCTTGAGTGAACTCAACAATGTTAGCCTTTTCATCATGCCAGTGCTTGACCAAAGCTTGACCAGCCTTCAGGTTTTCACTAGCTTGGGCCATCATCTGTGACATTCTCCTCCGGAGTCCTATCACGTAGTCAGTCACTCTGACTGGCTTGGGGGAAGGAGCACTCTCCAACCTCTCCTTAATCAGTGCCAATGGACCTCTGACTGGATGGTCATAAAGAAGCTCAAAGGGACTATAACCTACTCCCTCCTGAGGGACTTCTCTATAAGCAAAGAGAAGGCATGGCAGTAGAAGATCCCACTTTCTCTTAAGGGGTTCCTCTAAAGCACCTATCATGCTCTTCATGGTCCTATTAAACATTTCAACCAATCCATTTGTCGGAGTGTGGTAGGCAGTCGAGAACTTGTAGGTAACTCCACCGTTTTTCCACATGGCTTTCATGTAGTGGGACATAAAATTTGACCCCCTGTCAGAGATTACCTCCTTAGGAAACCCAACCCTGGTAAAAATACCAAGGAGGGCCTTAGCCACAGCTTGCGCTGTAACAGTCCTCATAGGAATTTCCTCCGGGTACCTAGTAGGATGGTCTACTACATCAAGGATAAACCTGTTGCCTGAGGATGTTGGAGGATCAAGGGGACCAACAATGTTGATTTCTACCCTCTCAAATGGGACTCCCACTACTGGGAGAGGCACTAAAGGTGCCACATTCTTGGAACCACTCTTACCAGAAGTTTGGCAGGTGTGGCAGCTCTTGCAGAACTTATCTACCTCAGCCCCCATCTTTGGCCACGAAAAGTAGAGAGAGAGCCTTTCCTTGGTCCTCTTGAAACTAAAGTGACCAGCCAAAGGAATCTCATGGGCTAGTTGCAAAACTGGAGTCTGTTTTCTTGAGGCACTACACGTCGCTTGTAGTCTCCAGGTGCAGACTCAGTCGGTTCGCTGTAGAAGAGGCCATCTTCCCAGTGCAACCTATACTTCCCAGGCTCTTGCCCATCAGCCTGAGAAGATGCCTGGTGGAGAAAACCTTCCAGAGTTGGACATTCTCTTTGTCCCTTACTGAAGTCTGCCCTGTTGGGTCCACCTTCTGCCAGTATAGACTGCAGCTCAGTGTGGTCAACAGGATCCAGATCTCCAATAAGTTCTTGGCCTTCTACTAGCACTGTCTCTTCAGAGTTTAGTTGAACCACAAAGGGTTGTACCTCCCTCTCAGCCTCAGCTGGAGGTGGAGTTACAGGTGTAACTTTGGACAACCTAGGGGAAGTCCTAGTTGGAAGCACTGGAGTGCTGGTTTCCTTCTAGAAGTCTTGGGTTGCCCCTTTGCTTCTGGTTGCTCAGATATAGCAGAACGTAGCTCCAGTGGAGTAGGAGTGATTTATTTTCTCATCATCTCCTTGGGAGAACCTCTCATGGTTTTCTCCCTTGCAGGTCTGGTTAGCTCCTGTAACCTTTTACTAGGAGGTCTGGGGGTATGTGACACTATTCCAAGAGTTTTCAGGTAATTTACCATCAGAACCCTTCCTGGTACCTCACATTGTACACTGGCAGGTATCTTCACAGTCATATCATTGCACTGGATGAGAACTGGTAACCGGGGAAGCATCTGCACAGGCCCTCCAGCTAACTTGGTGAGGTTTCTGGGTGCCTTAGCAACATCCTCTGCCTTGAAAAATGATTCATCCACCACAGTTATGCTGTCCCCAGTGTCCCTAATGGCAGGAGTCTCCTGATCATTCACCTGTACACTGTCCTTATAATACTCTTTAGTATTATCTGGGATAGAATTATATATATCTAAATTCTGTTGTTCCCACAACCCCAGGGACACTAAAGAAACACTGGCTGAGACTCCTATGGGTTCATCAGCCAGTAATAGAAAGTTTCCACTTGCCATCTGTACTTCCTCCTCTGGAGCGAAGGCTAAGAAGACAGTGTGGACCCCTGAAGGTTTACCCTTACATCTGGGATCCCCTTTCACATGGTCAGTAGAGCCACAAACATAGCATTTTCCAAATGCCTTCACAAATTGTAGATTGTTCTGACCTCCTTCTGGTTTGGGACCAGAAGGTACACTAGCCTGATTTGGTTTCCCATGTGGCTTACCCTTATGGTTCTGTTTGGGGCCCTCTTTGGAATTAGAATTATTGGAATTCTCTTTGGAGTCCTTTTTAGGCTGTTTCCCCTCATCCTTTTTCTGAGTTACCCCATAATCCTTGTGAGTGGCCCTGTTGGCAACCCACAAGTCTGCAGCCTTAGCTAGCTTCTTGCAATCTATTTCCGTTGAATCAGCCAAGTGCTGCCTGAGCTCAGGGAAGCAGGCATCATAAATTGACCCCAACATAACAAGATTTTTCATTCCTTCATAAGTGTTCACTCTGTAACCCTTAATCCATCCCTCTAAATTCTTCAAACTTTCACTCACCCAGGTAGCCCAAGGGGTACCATCATGCTTTTTGAGGGTCCTAAACCTCTTAAGTTACTGGGAAGGGGTCTTCCCAGATCTAGCTATTAAAGCTAGCTTCACACATTCATAGTCCATCCTATCCACCTCTCCCAACTCCATTACCACATCATATGCAACAGGGGGGAGCCTAGAGAATAACCAAGGAAGCAACTGATTCCCTGTGATGTCCTGGAGCCCATGATTATACTCAAACATAACCAACCAATCCAACACATCCAACTTAGGTTCATACATACCCACAATCTCTTTAGGCATACAGGGTCTTTTGAAACTGGAACTCCTAGAGGATTCGGGGAGAGAAGCATTTTCCACAGACAATTTCTTCAGCTCTAGCTCATGTTTGAGCTCCATTTCTCTGAGCCTTAGTTCTTGGTGCTTTTGTTCAGATTAGGCACTAATTCTTTTGAACTCTAATTCAAGCCTTATTTTTTCTAGTTCAATTAATGCAGGACTTAATGTGGGACCTGACAAAGGTCCAGTAGACACAGCGTGAGGTGCTAGAGCAGGCAGAGGGCCAGTGGGGACAGTTACATTGGCCTCACCTTCCTCTTCCAACTCTACAACATTACTATCAAGACTTTGATCCATGTTAACTTCATTACTGTTGTCTACATTTGCTGGGTAGGTGGGCTCATCTGAACCACTACCCAGACTTTGGTTTTCTAACAATCTTTCTATCAATTCTATTTTCTTGCCTTTTACAGGGGGATTCTTATGTCACAAAGGGCTCTTAAACAATCAGCTGTATTTGCAGTAAGAGACTCCTGGCTGTAACTTTCCATAGTTGAATTGTTAGAAAATAAACTTTTCTAGTGCTAAGCATTTTGGCTAGTTGCACTAAAGTATTAGAAGCACTCTACAATGTATCCTCAATACAAATCCCACCGCTGTACCCCAGTGTTAGGCAGAATCCTGTGCAGTTCCCTTGGGGACCACTACAAGACGATTAAGACTACAGGAGTAAGCAGTAAGCCCAATTGGTAGCAGTCTGTACCACCCAGATTTACCTGGTAGCTGTGGCTGAGCAGTCAGACTTCTCTCAAGAAGAGTAGGGCAGTATACAGAGGATATACAATAGGGCTAAAAACACAGTAGAGCAAGCAAACACTGACCAGAGCTTGGTATCAAAAGTATATAATTATTTATTTAACACACACTTAAGGGAATACACTAGCACTATAAATCAAAGCAAGTTCAAACACAATCAGAAAAGTGTACACACCTCACTTAAGAATTATTAGACAAGTCTAAGTCAAAACACCACTATTTGTAAAAACAGATGCGAGCGCGTAACTTAGATCTTAGATGGCACTCCAATAATTAAGTTAAAGGGAGAGAAAAGGCAGATCATGAAAATAAAACAGTTCCCAACACTTTTATAAGGCCAAAACAAATTAGTGAAGGCAGTGTCTACTGTAGAGCCAAAGGTCATAGGCCAGGCCCACTTTAAATGGAGCAAGGTGAAATGTGCCAAAGATCACACAGTTTAGAAATGCATTCAAGTCTTTGTAAAAATGTTCAAAAGAGGTTGGGTTGATTCCAAAGGTAAAGTTAGAAAGTCTGGGGGCCAACCCAGTTGGAAAGCCAAGGATTTAAGGGTCACCTTTAGCAAACTGTAGAAAGGGAGGCCAGGTGGAGCACAGTACCTTTAAAGTTGAGGAAGCTCCAGCGGTGGCAGTTGTTCCTGGCAGCGGGTGCAGTTTGTGGTTTCGACCAGGGGAAGAGAGGATCTCATCGAGGAGGAAACTTGGAGTCGTTGCACTGCCCATGGAACAGACCAGCCTCGGAGTTCGTCGGTTAAAAGGTGCGTTTCTTTATTCACGGTCACAGTGGTGAAGCTCGGCTATCCGGCCGCCGGGGTGCTTGGCATGGGCGATTCGACCAAGAGACGTCCTGGAAGGCGAAATGGCGAACTGGTTGATCCCACCAGCTCAGAGGAAGAATACTCTTTCAGCAGAAGATCTTCTCTTGTTGTCGGGAAAGTTGTGAGGTCGTTGCAGCAGGGCTCGACCCGTGGTGTCGTCGTTGCAGATGGCTCAGCTTCTCCCCTCTTCAGATTTCTTAGGTCCTGTGGCGACTTCTGAAGATCCAGTCCCAAAAGCCCTGCTTTTATGCAGAAAGCCCCCCATTCAACAGCCTAGCTGTCACTCATACATGCTGGGCGGCTCACCACTGGGCCAATCAGAACAGAGTGCGACTTGAGTTGCTAAGGCAAGGCAGTCCAGGGTGCCCATTCCCACACCCACAAATCCTGTGGAACCCAGACAGAGTGGCACCAGTTGGAGGGGTTCTGTGGAGAAGCCGCCAAAAAGTGGATCAAAGGTCCCGACCTTGGTTGGAGTTACAGAGACGGGCACAAGCGCCATTTTAGAAAAGAGTTCTGGCGAAAAGACCCAACCGGTGATTTTATATTAAATAAATAAAACGGCGGTATCTTTAACATTGCACCAAAAAGTGGTGTGTTTAAAATCAATGGGAAAATCCCATAGGAAATATTCCGGGGGAATATTTTTCGTGGTAACCACTGCCACTTGAGAGTAATTCAGTTACATACAAGAGTCGCGGGTCTCGACTGACCAGATTACGGCCATTGGCTGCCGGGGTGATCACCACTAGTATGCATGTATTTGATACATACAACGGAGAGCTCCATACCCTTCGTATTTAGGTGATGTTTGATTGAAACGAAATGGGGTCCAATCTGTCCAGAGATTTGGTTCTGTATCTCACCCTCCTAGATGCTGAGGTTTGATCTAAAGCAGCGATTTTGGGCATTCTAGTACTGGGCCTATGTGTTTTTCTTCGGCGGCACGGATAGAGACAACTACATGAAACTTGCTGTGAGTAGTTCCAGTGCAGTCTATCCGTTCTATTGTTCTCCATCTACTATCCACCTGACCATACGGGACCATAATACCCCTGAAGAATTTCTGTTTATTTAAACCTATACAGAAAGAAACATGTCGGGTTGGGGAATATACTGTTAATTATAAACAGTTTCAAGTGTAACTAGTTAGAGTCGGACCAGATTGTAGTATTTAAGTCTGACTCATTAGTGAGTGTGTATGATCCATATTGAATATTGGACTTATATTGCTAAACTTGTTTTTTAGTACAATTATTTTTTATAATGAAAATTATTTGTAATATGTGTATGAATTTATGAATGGTTTGTGAGTGAATGTGATATGGTTGATGTGTGTTGTCTTGTGGTTTTAAGATGGGAATGTTATATTGTACCAGCCCATGGATGAATTGAGGGGACTGGTTTACACTTTGAATAATATTAACACTTTTGACGATGTGTGTTTTTTTATGATAATAATTTTTTTCTCAAAGAAATGTTAATAAATTATATTTAATAGTGTTGGTGTGTCGACTGGATTGAATTCAATTTGCTTCTATCCAACATAATGTTTGTAATAAGACATGTTGCTGTATATTGTATCTTCTTTGCCATGATTTAATGAGCGCTCAGAGACGGATGGGTTGCATTGATGCTCACTATATAAACACAGAGAGTACTCTGACCTTCTTTGTTAAGTATTTTTTCGTTCTATCCGGGGTAGGTCACAGTATTGAGATATCCCTGGTATCCCCTGTTACTCCTGTTGTTTGATGAACCACTGCCACCAGCCATAAACTTGACAAGGGGGGAATGGACAGTGCCTCCTTGGAAACAGACCCAGGGGAAATCGAATTAACCCCTTCCAGTACTTCCACAATATGATTGTTTGTACTGGTTCTGTTCACAATTTTGGACTAGTAAAGTCAATGGTGACTTTACATGCCCTGGGAGACATTAGTCAGTCCCAGGGTATGGAGTCTATGTTTGGGGATCACTATGACACCCCTGTGTTACTGCACTGAGGGTGCTGTGTAACACATACACTAAAACAGTTGATACCCTATGGAGTAAAAAAAACCCATAGCCCATAAGCACACAAAGAGTCAAAGACATACCTCAAATCATGCCTAAGAGTGGGAGGAAAAGAGTCTCACTCTTAGCAGGAGAAAAAAACAAACCCCAAAAATCCTGCAAAGCTGCTGGGGGGCTCAGTAGGTTTGGGAAATTAGCCTTATAAGAGCATTCTCCCTAACAAGTTTGAACAAATAATTGTACAACTTGTTTGCTTTCTTCACGTGTCACAGGTTGACACTTCAGCTTATTTATCACATTCTGTGTAAGTGTGCACTTTACTCCTTAGTTACCTTTTAAAGGAATTGGTTTCCAGGAAAGCACAATACTTCATAGAAGAGCTAGGAGCTCATGTTTAATAAGCATGTAACCTTTTACGGCATTCATTCGCAATATGGGTCATTTACAGTCATTTGTATGGCCGAGAGGAGAAGCAGTGTTTCGGCTGTTCCAATGTCATCCGGAACCCCCATGAGCCCTTCCACTGCACAGACACACACACAGAAGACGTGTATTCAGTTCAGGCTCCACGCTCCACAATTTCTCTATCGCGGCCGGGAATGCCCCCTTTATTTACAGCATATTCAATGAGATGGGCAGGCTTCCCCCTCTCGAACCTTTGGGGCTACCTCTTGCCCGCCTCCCGGATCGGGCCCTCCTCAGCTGTGATCCCCAACCTGGGGAACAAAGTGGATGAGCCAGGCCACCGCCCTCATCCGGTATATCACCAAAGTCCCTTCTACGTTGAGTCATACACCGCCACCACGTCCATTGGACCAGGCTCATATGTCAGCGACAGTTTGCCTTGAGGGTGCCTGATCTTTACGAACACCTCATCTCCTGGCGCTAGCTGCTGGGGCCGGAGTCCTCTCCTGATGTTCTCCTGTTCTATCCTGAGACTCCTCTCCCGTTCTACCTTCGCATTGTCAATGACAGCCAGTTCTCTCTCTTTCACTTCCAGGATCAGGCCTCTCGGGCATCATCGGAACATGGCTTCTGTCAGGGCCTCTCCTGTGGACGCTTGCGGGTTGGCCCTGTACTCCCGTAGGAACTGATATAACGCTCTCCGCAAACCATGTTCTTGGCCGTGGGTGATGCAGAAGACCTTATTTAGCATGCTCAGGAACCTTTCCGCCTCGTAATTCGCCCAAGGCCAGACAGGAGTGATCTTGCATCGTTGGTTACCATACTCGTCCATCAGTTGGGTGAAACTGTCCCCCTGGAACGGTGGTGCATTGTCAGAACACAAGGTCTGAAGTAGGCCGTGGGTAGCAGAGATCTGGGACTGGGGCCACTACTCACTGACATGCTGCTCCGGGCACAGCTGCCTCAGATGCTGAGTGTGATAACGTTGGTCTGACACCCCTTGCAACCACTTCTGATGATCTTCCTCCACCAACACATACCCAGGCACCTTCTTCAACAGTCCAGAAATGTAGGTATAGAGCCACTTGGCACTCTAACACCCTAGGGTGCTGCACTCACTTGCCCCCTTTCACCAATGTCCAAACAGCCAGGAATCACAAAGAAGGAACTCTAATGCCACAGATAATGGCTCTAAGAATTGAGTGGGGTGGGCCCAGGGGACAAAGAACAAAAGATGGTAGGCCAACCCCAGCTCTTCACCTCGCACTCGATGTGAAAGAAATGTCCAAAACACTTCAAAACATGAACATGCACAGCATCAGCGGTCCCCTCATCAGGGAATCCAAAAATGGCATGTAGATGGGAACACAAGCACCCTTAAAAAGAGCCACAACCCTCCCTGACACGTGTGCAAAATGGCAGCCAAGCCGCTTGGTCACCGCCGGCTCTGTGGCATAATTGAAATTAAACACTGCCGACATGCAAGCATGTTGGGTAGGGGTTAATTGTAAATGTGAGTGTTGCTTGTCATACGAGCGTGGCAAGTGGCCCACACATTTAAAGCATTTAGTCACTTTGTAAAGTGGAGTGCAATAGTGCAGGGCAAAAGGCAGCATACACACGTGCACAACACATTTTGACCTGCACTTTTGTACTCTGCTATACAAATGATGAAAACTTATCGGCGGGGAGCAACCCAGATCTATGTCGACACACAAGAGCTCCCCACTGCCAAATTATAAAATTGAGGAAAATGAGCTCCATCCTGAACACTTCTGCTGAACTCTTTAGACTGGCCTTCTGACTTTAGATGGGGTAGAGGTAGGCGAAAATCAACTTTGCTCTTCCACCAGCCTAGTGCCAGAAATGTTGCCATTGTGGGGTCTGCCTGCGACTTAGATGAAATACAGGGCCTCATTACGACCCAGGCGGTAAGGGGTTTACGGCAGCGTTAACAGCGCCGACCCTTACCGCCTGATTACAAGGTCCCCTAGCGCCATGGTGCTTTTAACACCTGCTTTTAGCAGGTGCTTTTTACGGTGGCGTAATTAACGCCTTCCCCACTCCCATTATGCCCTATGGGGCAAAAATGGGAATGGTAAATGGGGATTGGGGACTTACCGCCCCGCCAAGGTCGGAATGGGGCGGTAAGTCCGCCAACCACCATGGCGTAAACGTAGTTTACGCCATGGTGGTAAAGTCACGGCCCAGGCGGTAACTTACCGCCTGGGTCGTAATGAGGCCCACAGTATGCAGAGGACAGAGGGAAGGCCACTGCCACGAAAATCATGAAGCCAAGTCACTGATGGCATGTGCAACTTCACAACAGTGAAAGAAAAAATGCAACTCTTTTTAAAGTCATGTTGTGATGTGGTTGTACAACATAATCATTAATATGATGACATTAAGGCCCAATCTGTCCTGCTTGCAGGTTTTATATGTTGTTCAGGGCCTCACGGGAATTGAGCAAAGTTACACGTCAGACCACCAAATCGCACTGGTCAGTTGGCAGCACGGAGACTGACTGCATTAACCTTTCATGAAGGAGTTCCCCTCAATTTCTCATTAATAGGTTCACTTAATACACAGCCACTAGACATTTATATTCGTCACAAGTGCTGAAATGAAGGGCTGATTACAAGTTCAGAGTTATCCCACCAATACAATTACCATTTCTGCATTTGGTCGGCATGCAGTAACTTCAAGGAGCCACATGATTTACTCATGCAAACCCTTTGGTTATTCCCCACTTTCATTACTTCTTAATGGTTTGGCTAAAGAATTGTCTAATCTGGAGGCAAAACAATGAAGGCATTGGCCTACGGTTGTTTGCTGATCCATGATAATAATATCAAAGTTGCTGATTGGACCCCAGAAACATTTTTGCCTCTCACTGGAAATGTGTAGTTGGAAGGTACTGGTTGTTAACCCTAAGAAAACGAATAGGTCTACCATTGTAAAAAGTGATGCACTATTCAATTATATGTAAAGAAGGTGGGGTATTCAGGGAGATAGGTTCTTTGACAGGGTTTTCGACAAATGAACCAACTGGTCTAAACACTTTGTCGCATTTCAAGTGTAAAAAAGAGTATGCTCCAAAAGACTATAGATCACAAAGACACTTAGTAAAATGTTCCATGTGCTTTGACTTTATGCCCAATGGTTAACATGTGTTTTGGCCTTAGGGCCTTTTTCGAAACCGGATATATACTGGTTAGTCATACAGAATGCATCATCTGTTTACATTTACACATGCAAGACAGAGAAAAAGTGTTGGAGTAGGCTAGGATTTGAAGTTAAAGGAAAAATAAGCATTGGAATAAACAAACAAAAAAGAAAAGATATAATATTTAGAAATACTGAAAAGTCTCCCCACATCTAAATATAAAAAACATCCAGCATAATATTATCATGCCCAATGTCATTCTGTTAGGAAAGGTAAAACCACTGTATTAAGAATAACATTGGTATCCTAGTGTGGTCCTATAATCAAGATCAATATCCTTGAATAAGCCAGAAAGATAACGGGCCTGATTCATAGATTTGTGCACCGAAAATGTGCATGCGCAGCGTGTGTGAAGGAGAATTCTCCAGAATGGCTAATTTCCCTTACCTACTGAATCCCTCAGCAGCTTTGCTGGATTTCTGGGATTTATTTTTTTCACCTGGTAAGAGTGTGAGACTTTTTTCCCACACTTAAATGTGTTTTGCTGTGTGTGTTTTTGCATTATCTTGTGTTCATAGACTATGGAACCTCGCTTACTGCATAGGCATCATCTTTTTACTGTGTGTTTCACAGCAGCTTCAGTGCAGTGATACAGGTTTTTTTTTAGACTTCCCAACTCAGACTCCATTTTCTGGGCCTGACTACTGTCTCCCAGAACATGTAAAGTTGCCATTGACATTATTAGTCACTTTAAATACACAGACCCAGTAAAAACTATCTTACATGGAGTACTGGAAAGGGTTAGTACTTATCCCTTTTTGTCTGTTTCTCTTGGAGCATTGTTTTGCTCCCTTTTCATCAAGACTTGGCTGGTGGCAGTGGTAACTACCCTATTTTTTCCTACCATGGTTATCTTAAATAACATTGGTTTTGTTTTAGGCTATCTTGGTAGCCTCGAACTTAAACCCGCTAGACCATATACATTTTTATACAGTTCCAGCTGGGTTTATTCACCATTTCTTTTTGAAAATGTCTTTCTCGTGTTTTACTCCGCGTGCCAAACTAGGTTTGGTTCCTTTGTCCACCGTCTTTTCGCGGGCTTCTACAAAGAAGCCCTCCTTAGGCGTCTATATGTCTGGAGGGGGACAGGATGTGAGGGAGGGGTTTAGGACTCCCTGCACAGGGTCTCCTTGGAGACCCATGTCACACTCTGATCTTATTGGCTGTGGTGACTGTCCCGGCGGGACAACCCCCCTGCTGTATGATTTACAGCCAGGCTGTGTGAATGGGGGAACACTGCATAAAAAGCAGGTCTTCGGGTCTGGAAAGGCAGAGTCCACACTGGAAAGAAAAGAACCAAAGAGGAGCTGACAGAGGAGGACCCCTACAATGACTGAACTACCCGGTGAAGCCCTGATGCAGGTCCGAATCTTCAGACTCCAAAGACAGAGAAGATCTACCAAGAATCTTCTTCCCCTGAGCTGGTGGGACCAACCAGTTCGCCCAACTACAAGCCAGGACTCCCTCCTCTGGTCGAATTTGCTGTACAGAGCTACAGTGAACCGGATAGCCAGGAAGGTCGGACCCAGTTTGGGTTTTAAGGAGTGCACCTTTTATTTGTTGCTTTGCTCTGCTGCTGGTTTCTTCCCTGGGCAGTGCAGGACCCTTCAGACTTCCTACTTCATGTCAGTCCAACAGTCGCTTCAGGAACCGTGAGCCTGCAGGACCTGCCAGGAACGTCCGCCTCAGCTACAGCTTCTTCTCCATTTAAAGGTACTGTGCAAATCCGTTTGTTAGTTTCGTCCAGCCGCGGTGAAGTTGTGTGAAACCTTTCGCCAATCCAAGGGCTTGTCCATCTCTAGTCTTTAAACTAACTTTTCTGCCAACCAACTTCGTCCAGAACTCTTGGCAAAGACTTAACCGTGAACTACCCTGAACTGTGTGATCTTGAGCAAAAGACTTTTGTCCTATTGACTTTGGCCCTAAGCCTTTTTTGATTTGATTCCCTCACTGTAGTTCCTCTTTCTAGATTGCCGTGCTTACTTACCTGTTGGTGCTGCTTAATTTCTGCCTAACTCATCACGAGTTTGGAGGTAACCCCTAAATGTGGCGGTAGCGCTATTACCGCTGCATTTATGGGTCCACCCGATCATGGCCTTGGCGGATTTCCCCCCATCTCTGAGCTGGGGGGAAATCCATGGAAAAATTGCTGATTTTCAGAGCTATTACCGCCGGCGGGAACTCCTCCGGCGGTAATAGCGCACATTTTCCCCATTGGACCCAATGGGGAATGAGGAATTCCCAGAGATATTCTGCCCCATTAATTCCAAATTTTTCAAGATGCTTTGCAGATATTTCATATGTTTTTTTTAAAATGGTTAATGTTATTGGTACATGCAGTATTGTGCTCAATTTATAAACTAGATATACATATATAGCACATTAAACTATATTTCCTTTCGTGCCATTCTAACATGGCCACCTGACGAGCTCCGTGTAACTCATCGAGTTCACCACTCTTAATATGGCCGCTGCATACCGAGCAACGGTTGCCTAGGCGACCAGCAGCAACTACAACAACTTAACAGGGACCCTGTTGTGCACACGCGCGAATGCGTTCGGCACTAGCAGGGTACTACGAGTCAGAACTTGTGTAAGTTTATCCCCATTACGATGCGAATGGTAAAATATTATGATAGTGGTTTATGTTTGTCTAAACACACGCGGTTGATCTCTCTACAGAGACTTCAGCCAATCACATATCTATCCCGCGGGTTTGACCACTGGAGAAAATGCATGTTAGCTTCTGCATCTACGCTAATTGAAGGTTAGTAACACTGCTATAGCTGATTGATGAGAGGTATTATGGAGCTTTAGAGACTTTTGTTAATGTGATTTACATTGCATTGATTTTTCTTTGTATTTACTTTTGTTGTTTTCCTTTCTTTCTCTTTATTTTTATTTTTACTTTTTGATTTTTTCCAAATCCACGTGATTTGTGTTATACACACTACACGATTGGAACTGGGGTAATGTATGACTGTTTTTGTGTTTTACAGGCTTGTATTTCTACATTTACATTATGCGTGATTTTGATTACATATGCTTGGAATATGTTAATATGGCAACGTGTTTGGTGCTCTATGACATGGTGATCTCGCTAATTATCCGTTGCTGACGGTATTTTTGTTTGGTATTTATAATGTGATGATTTTTGTGACCAATGAATGTAGGAACAGGTTCAATCACAGGCCCTGAGGAAGGGTTTCGATCCAAAATGCATTGGCCAGACATTTGATTAGTTCGCCTGCAAGAATTTAACTTGAAGACTGGTGTTTTTTGCTAATGCAACTTTATTAATTAAAATCTTTGGCAAAAGAAATCAATCTTGAAATACATTTATTTGAACTACACCTCTCAGTAGCGGTTTTAGGGTGTGCAGCCCACACCGCTGGCCACACGGCCAAGGTCTCTTTACTCCATTGTTTACCTGGTGCCACATCACGGAGGCCCTTCTTTCAGTGGGTTTGCACCCCAAGCTTGAAAAACTATATCGATACAATCAAATTAAACTATCTTTTGTAATTTAAGGAGTGCCCGACTCACCACCAGCAAGAATTCCTGAATGGGCCCAATGGGGAATGGGCACTAACCGTTACGGCAAGCATGTGATCCGGCGCTAATATCACCGGGGGCTTTGGCGGTAGGGCTAATAGAGCCAGTGGTAATACCGCCGGCGTTACTGCCCAACTCATGATGAGGCCCTTTGTCTTTTGCTCCCTTTTAAATTGCTGGAGTGCCATTTTGCTCACACTTCATTTGTGAGCTTAACTTGTCCAGAATCTATTGAGTGTGGTGTAGTGTATTAAGAGTGTGACTTTTCAACTGCTTTACTTTAGTGAAATGTTATACAACTGATGTGTAAATAAATGTACTGCTCACTTACTCTTGTGATAAGTCTGGCTGCTCAGCCATCGTTACCACTTTACTGTGTAGTACAGGCTTGTACTAAAGGTGAATTTGTACTGTCACTTGTAGTCTTAATTGTGTGGTGTTCCCAAAGGGTACTGCATATAATTCTGCCTAACAGCGTGCCAAGAAGGAGAGTGCGCCAGCCACGGATAGAGAACCAATTGCATGGAATGCGTATTCATGGATTCCCTGAGGTATCCGTAGCCGTGGTGCAAGCAACACCAAGCTGCACCAGTAACGTCCCCCCCAGGTGAAGTAAAAAGCAAGCGAAATGTCTTACATGGCGCAAGACCCCGCATCATCCCTGGTCCAGCACACAGCCTGTTAGTGAAATTGTGTGAAAACCACGTGTGAAAACTCACCACGTACCAGAGATGCACCCCAGACAAATTGTGTGAAAAATCTGGGTGTACCCCGGACGCACCCCAGCCAAATCGTGTGAAAACTCATTGCGTACCCCGGACGCACCCCAGCCAAATCATGTGAAAACTCAGCGCGTACCTCGGATGCCATTTCTTTGTCTCTTTTGACATTGCATGCCATGGCATGGTGTGTCAACCAGGTGACATGAAGTGTGGGAGGGTTTAGGTGACATACCGGTATTTGGATGTGTACTTTGGCATTGTGTTAGTGGTATACTCCATCTTCCATGTGTTCTTTTTGTGCACACCAGATTGAGTTAGTTTACGTTCTAAGGGATGCACACAATGTAGCACTTCCAAGGACAGATCCTCAGGGTGGTAATGTTGGAACAGATGAGTGTCCCTATTTCATCATTGATTGTCACGTGGAATGTGCCAGGGCTGTGTGCACTCCGCAGGGGTTGGTGGATTTTTAGGTGAAGAATTGTACCACTAGCTGTGTACGGGCAGCCTGGCCATGTGCCCTTTCCCCTCCCATGCGCAGCCACCGTGTACGTGCTTGGGGATGTTGGGGCATCATCATGTCCACCGGTACGCCACACTGTGTTGCCATGTTGTGCAGGACACATGCTACCACAATGATCCTGCACACTAACTGGTGGTGCATATAGTAGCTCACCACCAGAGTGATCAAGGGAGCAGAAGCGTGACTTTAGCACTCTGACTGTGCGCTCCACTATGGCCCTAGTTGGAATGTGGGCTGCATTGTATCGTGCCTGGGGTGGTGTGGTGGGGTTCCATTTTGGCGTCATCATGGAGGTGCTCAGAGGGTAGGCACTGTCACCTGTGGAGGTTACATGGTTTGCCAGTGGAGTGGTTTTGTCTCTGTGAGACATGCATGCATTTGCAGGGCCATTTGTACACACCAATGAGCCATGTGTTGAAATGCCTCCCAGCATCCAGGGCCCAGTGTAGGGGTGACATTCTGAATATGAAACTATCATGCGTGGACCCTGGATAGCTGGCATATACAGAGGTAATGATTCCATTGGAATCAGATACAACCTGCACGTTGATGGAATGCCAGTGCTTGCGATTGCGATAGATGTGCTCTGTGACCCTAGGTGGACGTAGGGCCGCATGGGTGCAATCAATGGCACCCAGCACTTTAGGGAAGCGTGCCACCAAAAGTCCTGGCCCACAGCCTTTCTTTCTGTGGGTGTTCTGGGCATGTATATGTGCCTGCAGACTGAGGGGCATGCAGTCATGATTACCAAGACCTGGTGTAGGCAGCATGGGCTGTAAAATACCCGCTGAAATGACCCAGTGGCCAAAAAATGCAGTATTTTGAGCTCCGTTTCCAAGGGGCTCAGTGCTTGGGAGCACAGGGTGAGTGATGTGAGGTCATCTTCCCACTCCGTGACCAGTTCTAATATGATATGAGGTGGGAACCTATACCTGCCATAGACCTGGTCATCAGGCATCCCAAAAAGGCTGGTCTTGGGTAAAAAAATGTGTTCCCTGGCTATCCTCCTCCTCCTGCGGTGTTCCACGATCACTGCTGCGAAAAATGGTACATTCATCGTAGATGTATACGATCGTTGGTTTTTCGTGCAGCCTCTTTATGCATTGTTTTTTGTGTGCGGTGATGCTTACCCCAGCTTTCGCGTGGCAGATGTGGTTGCTACAAAACCACTGTCAAATTCGAGTGTTCTATTCCCTTCTTACCATGGCTCCACATACCCGCTATAATACGTCTATTGCTCTAATGGACATCAGGTGGTGCCATTTTCTTCACTATTGCAATGTTGGACAAGTTAAAACATTCACTACTTACAGATGGTTTTCCACTATGTGTCCCATTAGGGATCGTGCTTCCAGTGTAGATCTTAGCACACACACATGTGATTGCGTAAACAACATATGTCGTTTGACAGTTTATGAAGTCTGTGGGCCTCATTACGAGGTGGGCGGTAAGGGATTACGGCACCGGTAAGGGCACCAGTGCCAGTGATCCCTTACCGCCCTACTACGAGTTCCCTTTGTGGGTCCTCCCTTAACGCCTGGTTTTACCAGGCGTTAAGAACGGGACCCGCAAAGGGACTCTGGAGCTAATAACGGTACCACAATTTGCGGTATCGTTATTTGCTCCTTCCCCACCCCATGGGGGCTCAAATGGGAATGGGGAAGGGCCCTGGTGAATGGGGAAGTACCGGTCCCACCAACCTTGGAATGGACCGGTAATTGCTCCATTCACCAGGGCGGAGTCAGAACAAGTTTGGAGGCAGCCATGCCGCTAATAGCACCATGGCTACCTCCAACCTCGTAATGAGGCCCTGTGACTTGCCATGTGATGCCTGCAGAGTCAGTAAAATGATCTGTTCTGTCTAGTGCATGTTTGCACATTGTGCAGATTCCACATTTATAGATGCCCTTTCTTATATGGTTTAGCCAAGTAAGGCCTGCTTCTCAGACTGTTCTTCAGGGTTTTAGCTCTTGAGAAAACCATTTTCGGCTTGAACCCACGTATACAGCTAGGTGCCTATCGAGCTGTAATAGATGCCAGTGTTTGTTAATTATCCG
This sequence comes from Ambystoma mexicanum, assembly GCF_040938575.1. Taxonomy (NCBI): domain Eukaryota; kingdom Metazoa; phylum Chordata; class Amphibia; order Caudata; family Ambystomatidae; genus Ambystoma; species Ambystoma mexicanum. The sequence goes on from NC_090935.1 coordinate 1,408,304,030, forward strand.
TCTAATTCTATGGTTGTGACACACCCATTTAGTCTCTGCTACCGAGTCCAATTTTAAGAATATGTATGTCTACACCAGTTTATGCCATAATTGGTAACATGATGCCATCTTTGGGTCCAAAGGAATGAGAGACAGAGGATCGCAGTTATGAATGATCCCTAATGGGACACATAGTGGGAAACCAACTGTAAGTAGTGAGTGTTTAAACTTGTCCAACATTGCAATAGTGTAGGAAATAGCGCCTCCTAATGTCCACTAAAGCAATAGACTTATTATAGCAGGAATGGGGAACCATGCTAAGAAGGGAATAGAACACTCGAATTTGACGGTGGTTTTGTTGCAAACCCGTGGGGAATGGTATAATCAGGGGCGGGGCCTCAAGCTTGCTGAGGCATAAATAGTGCAGTCAAGATGCTGGCCGCAATTCCTACAGGGATGCCAGCCACGGGGGGGATCTGAACTCTGTGATTATGGTTAGCCTGAGGGAATGGGAATACTACATTCTATGGGAGTATTACAGGACTTTTAATAAGTTCTATTGTTTTGTGAATAGGACTATGGTGATTGCACTTTTTCACATATGAATTCTGAGATAATTGTATTAGTTAAACCCAGTGGGAGTCAGATGCAGGCACTGGGCTAATGTGGGGTGCCTTTTTCTAAAATAGTCAGCATTTTGCTTGAGAGCCTAATGTTAGGCTGGTGTTTACCAGTACTACAACTATGTAGTTTGTGTGAGGGGCAGTTGCATTTCAAATATTTTAATTACAATTTGAATGTCAGACCAAAGATTATGGATGGATTGGGGAATTCGTTTTTGGCTCACACCATTTAGCAGTTGACTGTATATCTATATGGACAGCAGTATGATTTCTGTTTATCTAGCACAAATTGGTACTCAATATTTATTTCAACAGTGTAACAAGGGATTGACCGAAACTGACAATTGACAATTTAATGTTCTTCATTGCAAGAGACAGAGGTACAAACGTTTTTGGTGAGGAATGCATATATAGTATGTTTGTGGACTCAAGATATGAGAGGCTTATATAGGATATGGGGAAGATGTTGTAACACAATTTGTGGGTGATACAGATATATAATGAACAGGCTGGTATGAGGATAAATAATGTGCCTGGGTCCAAGCAACATGAGGAACAAATGAGAATCACATTGCTATCTAGCCATTATTGTCAACTGACATAAAGACATTGGGGGTCATTACGAGTTTGTAGGTAGCCATGACGCTATTAGCGCCATGGCTGCCTCCAAACCCGGGTCCGGGTCCGATCTTACAGAATGGGGACTTACCGGGTCACTCCGACCTTGGAGGACCCAGTAAGTCCCCATTCTGTAGACCATTCCCCATTCCCATTTGAGCCCCCATAGAGCTCAATGGGAATGGGGAAGGTGCTAATTACGGGCCCCCAAATAGTGGGCTGGTTATTAGCACCCTGGTCCCTTAGTGGAACCCGCAAAGGACGTGTGGTCAGACCACACGTCCTTTGCTGGTCCTGCTAAGGGTCCTCGGAATTGGGCGGTAAGGGTTTAATGGCACTGGCATCATTACCGGTGACCGTTAACCCTTGACGCCCAACTCAGAATGAGGCCCATTATCTTTCTGGATTATTCTAGGATGTTGATCTTGATTATAGGACCACACTAGGATGCCAATGTTATTCATAATACAGTAGCTTTACCTTTCCTAACAGAATGACATTGGGCATAATAATAATATGCTGGAAGTTTTTTATATTTAGATGTGGGGAGACTTTTCAGTATTTCTAAATAAAATATGTTTTAGTTTTTTTATTCGGATGCATATTTTTCCTTTACCTTCAAATCCTACCCTACTCCAACCCCTTTTCTCTGTCTTGCATGTGTAAATGTAAACAGATGGTGCATTCTGTATGAATAACCAGTATATGTCTGGTTTTGAAAAAGGCCCAAAGGCTGAAACATGTGTTAACCATTCAGCATAAAGTCATATGGGCCTCATTATGAGGTTGGAGGTAAGGGGTTACCGGCACCGGTACGGATACGGTGCCGGTAACCTCTTACCTCCATATTTCGATGTCCCTTAGCGGGTCCCACTAAGGCCGGCTGGTTTTACCAGCCGCCCTTAGCGGGAGCTGCTAAGGGACCATGGAGCTAATAACGGGCCTGCTACTTGCAGGCCCGTTATTAGCTCCTTCCCCATTCCCATTGAGCCCTATGGGGGCTCGAATGGGAATGGGGAATGGTTTTCAAAATGGGGACTTACCGGGTCCTCCAAGGTTGGAATGACCCGGGAAGTCCCTATTCCGACAACCTGGACCCGGAATGTGGTAAAGGGTAGCCATGGTGCTTAAAGCACCGTGGCTACCTCCAACCTCGTAATGAGGCCCATAGCAATAAATTAACACGTGGCACATTTTACTGGGTGTTTTTTTAATCTAAGCTATTCCCTTATGCATAGGGCAACAAATATCTGCTGAGTCAAAAATGTCATTATGTGGTAGATAGCCTCGTTAAGAATGGTACCTGGAATACCCATATAATTAAACGTGAATGTTGAAAAGAAGTACAGGGGTCATGTTACATTTTTGAAAAACGGTTTGGGTGTAGGGCAGCTTCTCATAATCTAGAGAGTGTATACAAAGACCAGGGTCAGTCAAATTCTCTTTTCAGGGCTGGAGTATGTGGCATTGTGGAGGAGAAAGTTAGGTGAGGGGTAAACATCATTTTCTAAAATTCCTGCTGGTAAACCCAATATTGTCCTCAAACTGGCATTGGGAAAGTTCTTTATTCGCTTAGATTGTGGCAAACAGGAGAACTTGACATCTTAAGGAACATCTTTGTGAAAGCACCTTTTATAGTTAAACAGGTATTTAAAATCAATTCTATTAGGGAATACTGCATTTAACTGCAGTATCTGCAGCTTCATATCTTGAGCGCATCAGGCAGCCGGCAGGTGAACGCCTGCCTCCTTTCAAAGGCCTTCTCCTACAGCCCCTCTTCTGATGCTCTTACCTCTCCTTTACATCTTTGCCTGCATCCGAGGAGGTAGCACTGCAGATTCTTCTACATCGGACCCCCTTGCTCCACCCCAAAGCTGCTGGAGAAGCTGGGAGCCAGCTCACAGTACAGCAAGCTAGGTAAGCACCTTTTGGTTCAACATGTGATAGGGAAGTGCTATTCAATGAACAAAGTGCTGAAAATAACTTTTTAAAAATATAATTCGTCTTTTTTGCTGCTGGCATCTTATGAGTGCATCCAAACCCTGTGTTGTGTGTCTTCAGCTTCCTTACTGAGTGGGACTTCACTACTCCAAAATAGTGGCCCTCATCCTGGCATTGGAGAGCCTGGATCCCCAGCCTGCTGATGCATACTGATTGGATGCAGCATCACATCTTGAGCCTATCAGCGAGCTGGCAGGAGAACGCTGGGCCCCTTCCAAAGGCCCACTCTTAAGGCACCTGTCTGATCCTGTCCGGGCCTTAGAGGGCTCAGAGGGTCCTCCTCTTTCTTCCACCCCTGTAACAACTCATGCCCACCATCCACCTCTTGGGACACCCACCAAGCATGCAGCCTGCTACCCCACAAACTTGTGCTTCTGGAACTTAGTTCACCCCTCAAGAATACCTGTGAGTCATGGCTGAACATTGCTATTGCCTTTTTATTAGCCTACACAGCTGTTGCACTTTGGTGTGCCTATGCCAGTCTGCCTTCCTATCCCTTAGTTTATCCCTCTTTTAATGCATGCCTGTGCTTTTTGGTGATCTGAATCCTTATGCGTTTTTAACATCTCTGTACCCCATTTAGCACTGCATTTCTTTGCTTTTTGATGATCCAAATCCTGGTGTGTTTTTAACATCTATGCACCCCATTAAGCATTGCTTGTGCTTTTTGATCTAAATCCTGGTGTGTTTATAACATCTCTGCACCCCATTCTGCATTGCATTTCTGTACTTTTTGGTCAATCAAATCCTGGTGTGTCTTTGACATCTCTAAACCCCTTTTTGCATTGCATTTCTGTGCTTTTTGGTGATTTAAATCTCGCTTCCTTGGTTACCTGGCCACCTGGTGAGTTTTTGTTTGTGCTGTGCAGCCTCTCCTCTATCTTCCATCCTTATGGCACTCACCATCTCACCTACATATTCTAACTGTTATACTATCACAAAGTCTGGAAGGAAAAAGTTTAAACGAGATATCCTGACCACTAATCCCAGCCTACCCATTGCAGACACCTATGTCAGCACAACATACAGACAGATTGTCAATGATATCCTCCTTTGTGTTCACGCTCCAGCTCTCTGGACTCCTAATGTTATCTCCACTCTATCTCCTTTCACATCTTCATCCATTAATGGTGGCACTACATGGGAAGTACTCTTATGGGATTCTCATCCTCGAGGTGTTTCATTAATGTCTAATTCAATGGCACCATCATGGCTCAGGGTCCTCAACCCAACCTCCTCCTCTTTGATTGGGGCATGCCGCAATAGTTTATGTAGATGATGTGCTAATTAAAAATGAGAATCTGAAAAATCATTTCAATGAGATTAGACAAGTGCTTGGCCAGTTACAGAAGGCTGGAGCCAAGGTATCTTTACAGAAAGCACAATGGTGTAAAAAGAAAGTGAACTTCCTAGGCAATGGGGTCACTGAGAATGGGTTAAATCCACAAAAGAAGAAGGTGGAGGCCATACATAAATTGAAAGATGCTACTAATGCGAAAGGATTGAAGAGTTTATTAGGGATGACAGGTTATAACTGGAAATGTATTGAAAATCATGTGCAAATTATACAACCTTTCATAAGATTATTAAAGCAGGGTGTACCCTGGAAATGGGAAAAGGAACAATGTGAAGTGGTGGCCAGGCTAAAAGAATGTCTCATGAAGGCCCCATGTCTAGCATATCCCACAAAGAACCAGGAATTATTTGTAGAGATAGGTTTTACTGATCAATGCATGACAGCAGTGTTGTATCAAAAGAATGATGTAAATAACAAAACAATTGCATACGCTAGCAAGGCCTTATCACAGGTTGAAACTAAGTTCAGTGAATGTGAAAAAGCACTCTTAACCACTGTCTGGAAATTGCAACATTTCTGTCCCATCATTCAAGGGTAAAGAGTGATTATTGAAACAAATTGCCAACCCCTGCAGTTTCTGCAAAGCAAGAGAATTAGATCAGGAAATTTGGCTCAGTCCAGAATTACTTACTGGGCGTTGGCATTACAGGGCTTACCTGTGTGAGGAAAATATGGACAAAATAAAAAGAGCACAGTTGCCCAAGGGCAGTTGCCCAAGGGCTAGCAGATTTGCATGATTGTGCAGCTTTATATTCCCCCCAGTAGAGCAGAAATAGAATCAGGTTTGAATGAATTTGCACAATCCCCACACGAGGAATTCAATGAGGAAGAATGTAGGGATTTACCAACTGTTTATGTAGATGGTTTTGCACACCACATGGAAAATAACACGGAAAAAGAGCTTGTGGCAGGAATAGGAAATATCTGGTTTAAATGTGACAACAGTCCAAGAGTGAGCATGAGTATTGGGCCTAGAAGTAAAAAAACAAACTCAAAGAGATAGTTCTAGTGACTGATTCTGATTATGCATGAAACAGTTTCGTAGAATATTTACCTGGCTGGAAGGTAAACGGTATGCTCACTTACAACAAAAAACCACTTAAACATGGCAGGATGAGTCAAGCCATAGACAAAATTGTATCAGAAAATTATTTGGTAATACATTGGAGTAAAATCTGAGGCAATTTAAAAACACCAGGTGTGGACAAGGGGAATGACAAGGCAGATCAGTGCCAAAATTGGAGCCGTGATACGAGAATTGTTTACTATTGAATACCTGCTTGGTGAAAAACAGGTAGATGCGATAACACGCTCCAAATCTCCAAAAGTAGTTGAGCAGCCTGTGGTGCAATGGAGTTTCGATACTCCTGACCAAGACTTAGTCAAAGCGCAAAATGAAGATCTGATTTTAGGCATATTCTATGATTACCTGTTAGATGCGGAACAAAATCCTCTGACTGAAGAATATTGTAGAGGGAACGAGGAGTTGAGGGTGTTGTTAAAAATCAAAAAGAGAATTAGGTTACAAGATGGACTGATGATTAGAGAATCTGTGACAGGTCAGATACAATGGGTAGTGCCTTTGTCATTTTGGGGACTGATGTTACATCATGTGCATGATGCTATAAATGCAGGACACAGGGGTTCTTCCATCTTTGTCCTGAATATATAGCTACCAGGCAACATTTGAGAATTGGCTCCCCTATGTATGCATGTTCGTCACGCACGGAATCAACCAGTTTCCGATTAGTCCTATTTCTATGAGAGTGACGGCAGCTTATCTAAGCAAGTCTGTCGTCTATGTTCGTGGAACCATACACGGCTGATGGCAGAGACAGACGCTGTTTTCTTGTGTGCGTGGCGTAATATCCTGTGACGAATAGAGCGAGGAGACAAGTAACGCTGGCCCCCCTGTGTATGCGGCAGAAAAAACCTGTGCGAATGGAGCGAGGAGACAAGTAACGAAAGTAGGGAACGTATCCCCTGTCTGGGACAAGCACTATGTGGATCCGCGCTAGGGGCAGCCTTTAGTTGCAGCAATTAGCGGCAGAGTCCGCGTTGCATGAGAAATGGGCCTTGCCCTAAGACAATGTAGAAGCTTTTTACATGAAGGGTGTTTGGCAATACTATTGCATGGAATATTGACATCCAGAATATTTGGGTGGCACTGTGTGCATTAACCAATTACACCAGCCAATTGTGGAGCGTGTGATATGACTAACAACATAGAGGAGATAGAGAGATATTCCAATTTGGTTTCGGGTGCTATTTTAGTAGATGGGTATCTTGATCCTCATATTGAGAATTAGGGTGAGAGAACATAACAGATTAATCTATGGTTGTGATGCATACATTTATTATGCCGTGAAGAAGAAATAGAGGTAGGATGGTAATACGTGTGTTTGTTTGTTTTATTGCTTTTAGGCGACTGTGAACTGTATAACCTGTGAAAACACCTACCACCTACAGTTTGGCACGAACAGAGAGAGTTGACTACTTTTCTGTTGATTACATTTTGTCCTGAAGAAGGTCCTGAGAATTAGGGGCAATATTGGTGCCATTGGAGGACTGAACCATATGTAGACAGGGGCCACCAGCATATAAAGGTGGTTCGAGGGAAGGCATACAATCTAAAAGGAAATATAGGGCCGAGATTATTTTTGCAAAATTACAGTGTATGTTACACTGGTGATATGTGCTAAATAATTGTGGAAAACATTGGAATATGAGATGTATGAATGTGTATGAAAGGTGCTTATGAAAGGTATGGTCTAATATAATTTGATATATAGTTGCTATGGTCGTTTTATATTGTACAAGTGTATATTATTACAAAAAAGAATTAAAAATATTATTTTTTTCTTAAAACACAAATTTGAAGTGGAGTTTATTTTTAGGAGAATCCATCCAACCTCATTGCCCCCGATCTGTTTTGTTTAAAAATCTATACTGTTTACCTGAAGGGATCTGCGGGCTATACAGGTATCCCTTTGTGAGTTCTACGGTTTGCACTATGCACATGAATACTAACATGAGCTAATCAATTAACAACTTCTTCCCAATAACTTGTAACCTGTCATTAACAAATTAGGGCAAAATGGACTCGGATGAGATGAACTGAAAATGAGTGGTTTTCTGAAATGGTGTTAAAACGTGCAAACATATTTTACTGGCTGGATGATTTCATTCAGCAGGGCACAGAGTGCGAAGATGAAATATGCTATGAAGTGCTAAAAGGCCATTGTTTTATCAGGAAGCAGAAAGTGAGATGATACATTTATAGTTTAGTAGGCGTTTGGAAAAGTACTGTGTAGCTCGGGTAATGTGAGCACATCAGGAAGAGCGGCAGGTTCATGTTGAGTGACAGGGATAGACTTTAAAAGTAAGAGAGAGAGGTGTGTGGGTAGAGACTGGCAGAACAGAGGTTCAGGAACATCTTGGCAGACGGCGGGCTGAGTTTGAGAAGGCTGGTGGTAGACTGGGGAGCAGAGATCCTGGCATACAAGTCGTGTCTTTCTTCTGGGCTGCCTGGGTGTGCTGAGGTTGCAATACTTCTTGTTGCTGCCAAGCTAACAAAGAGGGGTTTTCCAGAGATAGCAGCGCAGGAATCTCACCAGCTTCCAAGCTTCCAAGGTGAATACAGAAAAGTCATTAGAGAGGGGGATGCCTGAACATATGCATTTTCATAATTAGTCAGGGCCGGCAGGTTTCATTCATGTGATGTATAATGGTATATGTGTAATGGTATGTGATATAAAAAATGAACACAACTTGAAAATTTAGTTTTGCTGTCATTTATTTTTCCCTTTTCTTTCTCAGACTGCGTTTGCTGCCAAGTGCAGCGAAGTACAAGGTCGGTAGCCTGATAAAAACTGAGGATGTCTATTAATTAATGGAAACTGTATCACATGATATTATGTAGATGTTCTTTTATTGTACCTAAGTTTATACCGCATGACATATTTTCTGAATAGATACAAATAACAGTGTATGTAAAAGACGTTTTTACAACTAAGCGAATTTGGGTTGAGTTTTCTGTGCATAAATGCGCTCAGGGAAGAGTCCAATATACTGCAGGTGGTAAGGCATTTTACCGCAAGTGGTAAAACCTAAAGTGAACTTTGGTGATCATAGCAAGTAAGTTAGAAATGTGGGATGCATATGTATCTGATGACCTATTCATGATGGAAGTATTTTGTGGTTTGGCTGCTAGAGCATAGCTCAGCATCATATATAGGTTGCTGAGATAAAACAGTGACACTGTCAAATATACGTGTAATAAGTCTCGTGACTTTTATTTTGGGAGGCCCAGCGATGAAATACAGGTGTTAGGGTATATTCTGAGGGGAGCATTACCATTCGAAATAGGGAAGAAACCATTGTGTTGCCACAATGAGATATACAACCATTTTACCACAATAACACAATACCACAGGATTAGGGGGATCTCCTCCAGAAAATAACAGGACATGCCATCCCTCAACTTCTTTCCCAAACCTGCTACTCCTTCTTCCTCTCTATCTTTCCCCCCTCCTCCGACTAGTGTACCATGCCCCTGCACCCCTCCTCGATAACCTTCAAAGGCAGTGACCTGCAGCATCTAGCTACACGTAAAGCTTGCTCTGCTAAGAAATACTCTGCTGACTTCTGCCTCCTCCTTGAAGGAATTAAACTTGATATCCTCTCTCTCATCGAGACGTGCTTTAATGACAGCTCAGTCACTGCTTTTGACTCCCTTCTCCCTGAAGGCTATAAGATCATATCCAAGCCTCATGCTAACTATGCTGGTGATGGGGTGGCCCTGGTCTTCCCCGAGTTGATCCCTTATTCCCTCATACACACCCAGCCTTACTCCTCATTTAAGTGCTTTGTGAGCAAGCTGGTCATGTCTTCCACCTCCTCCCTGACCATTGTCACTATCTACAGGCCACCTGACTGTATCACCTTATTCCTCATTGAATGGGCTGATTTTGCCTCTTCTCTCCTCACATCTACCTCTGAACTCCTTCTCCTGGGTGACTTCAACATCCATCTTGACTCTTCAATCATGGAATCCACTCTCTCTGCACCACGCTCTCCCTCTCGATCCTCCCCGCTGGTCCTACCCACTCGGCTGGACATACTCTAGATGCCTTGATCCACACTGATCTTTTGCTCTCCGCCCAACTCACCACTCCACTCACCTGATCAAACCACTCCCTACTCTCCTCTCCTCTATCCTGGGGCCTCTCTGCCATCTGACCGCACCTCCCCCAGCTCTGCCTAGCTCATTCATGGACATATGTGTGTCAGCTGCTGCCTTCTCATCCACCTTAATCCCTGCACTGCCCCCACTACAGACTCTACCTCTGACTCTGCTCTCAGCAACCTCCACCTTGCCATCAGTAACACTCTTGGCATTCTTGCCCGTATCATGAGGAACCGCCTGAAACATGTCTCCAAGCGTAATACCTGGTACGATTCCAACCTTGTAGCCCTGAAACGAAAGTGCAGAAATGCGGAACGGAAGTGACAGTCCTCAGGCTCACCTTCTGACAAACTGACATGTCGCCTTCTCCAAAGACAATACTGACTCTCCATTTGTGGCAAGAAGAGGGCCCACATCCAGGCTTGCATCTCTGGGGCATCCAACAACACGGCGGAACTCTTTAAAATCTACAAGGAACCAGACCACTCTTCCACAGTCTCCACCTCACCTCTTCACTCTCTGACCCTCTACAATGCACTGTCCACACACTTCACTACACAAACTCAGGACATCCTGAGCACTCTCTCTTCCCTTTCCTCCTCCCCTGCCCCATCTCCTTGCCACCTATGGCCTCACATCCCCCTCTGCCTTTCTCTGCTCCTTCTCTCCTGCTATTTCCGAGGAGGTCACTAGAGTTGTCCACTCTATGAAGGTCTCCTCCAAACAGGTCTCCCCCTGTTCTTCCAGAACTATCAAGTACAATATCGCTCTCTTCCCCCCCTGCCCCCCACTTGCTGATTTCTGCAATCACTCCTTTGCTACTGGGTCTTTCCCCTCTTCCCTCAAGCACTCTCGTGAGTGCCCCCTCCTGAAAAAAAAATTCAGCTGACTTCCGAATCATAATGGTGGAATCTTCCATAAAGTATGCTGAGCGCCCTCTATTTACACTAACTCTGCTCCCTTCCCTCATCAATAACATCAAAGGCCCTTTCCCTTTTGGTATGCAGCACCCTGTTGTGAGGCTAGCCTTCCTGGGGTGAGTGTGTCCTTTGATTTCTGTTTCCCAGGACAGCTCCTGTTGGGATTATGCCCTTCTGAAGAGAGGTGTTAACAGATCTCACACAGGATCAAAGGGAGATGCCTTCCCATTCAGTTTCCTGCTTACAATTGGCAGGACCAAGCTGTCCAACCAGAATTAAAAAAAACATGTCCACAGCTGGCCTTGGCTTTACAGTGCTGACAGGTGTATGGTATAAATCTGATATGGCTTCTTATAGGTATGTGAATTACTATGCACCATACCCTAAATTCAGGTATGGCTTTCTGTTTAAAGATTAAACTGCCGCCAGAATAGTCATTCCTCATGATTATGTGCTTTTCTAACAGAGGTGCAGTCTTTAAATGCAGCCTTTGTGCTGAAGTGTCTTGGCAGTCACAGCACCTATCAAATGGGCTCCTGGGACCCCTGAATCTGCTCTCTGCCAGTGGAGAGCAGGCACTGCAGATCGGGATACTGATCCAGCAGGACATAGGTGTACACTGTGCATTTGGTATGGAGCTTGTGAAAGGGAAATCAGGTTAGCAGATCACCCATTCTGAGACAGAATTGCCATCATCATTTTATTATATAAAAATAAAAAAATCAAGTTATTCTACACCCTTGCCAGATGGCAATCCATCATACTTCTGAATCCACAGAAATGAGCTTAAGTTTGTGAATATCCAGGGAATTAATTTGGGACTATAATACTGCTGCAAGAAACACATCTGACAGTATGAGAGATAGCCATGCACAATATTCTAAAAATTGGAGGTTGTGCAGAGATGTGCAATGGTGCATGTCAAAATATGTGCAAACTTGGTGGCAATAAGAAAATGTACTTAAGAACAATGATAGGGCAGCAAGGTGGGTGATAACTCCATGAGATGGACTTGGTTGAGTCCTTGCAGTCACCTTACTGTAATGGCCAAACCTAAATAACTACATTTTTATTGCAAATGCAATCAGAGTTGCAATTGTTTGAAGCCCATATTGTACAGGGGGACATAAATGTGGTGAGCAACATTCAATTAGATAAGAATGGGAGCAACCCCATGGCTATTATAAATAAATAAAAGTCCATTAACTAAGAATCTGATTGGTAGATTCCAGGTGAAAGGTATTTGGAGGCTAAAGCTAAAATACTGATTTCATGTAGGATATTCTTCGATTTCCACAAGCACAGCCCAACTTTAATAGGACCCCCTCCTATTTGGACAACGACAACCACTCTGACCTTTTCCAATGTAGATTTCATAGCATTCTTGCTATCCAGTCAGCCATGACTCACGTTTCTAAAATGTTGACACCTGCTATCCACTGGAAACTATATTCTAGCCAAATCCTACTGTACCTCTTGGCTTTGTTAAAGTGGGATACTCCTCTATTCTCCAGACCCTATCCAACCATGGCAACAATGGCACCACCTTGGACTGGGTAGCATCCAACCTCTCTCATTGGCTCTTTTTATACACCTCTGAGTCTGCATTCCTCCACACTGGCATGTCCCAAGGTTCTCTTCTTACCATCCTACGGTTATCCATCTACACCTGCTCCTATGAGAAGCTGATCTCCTCCTACTATTGCTTTATGGATGACACCAACATCTGCCTCTCTTTCCCTACTCTTATTCTATGGGCCTCATTACGAACATGGCGGTACGGGGTTAACGGCGCCGTAAAAGGTGCTGGCGTGTTAACCCCGTACCGGCTCATTACGAGGTCCCCTCGCGGGACACGGTAAGCACGCCTGGGAAAACCAGGCGTGCTTAACGGGTCCCACGAGGGGAAGAGGGAGCAAACAATGGGACAACTCGTAATGGACCGTTGTTTGCTCCCTCTCCCATTCCCATTCAGCCCTATGGGGGCTGAAATGGGAATGGGGAAGGACCGGGTCTGGGTCCTTGGAGGGAGGAATTACCGGGCCTTCCGAACTCGCAATGGCCCGGTAATTCCTTATTCTGTGGACCCGGACTGGACGTGATTTCGGCGGCAGCCATGCCGCCAATAGCGGCATGGCTACCGCCGAGGTCATAATGAGGGCCTATGTCTGTCAAATTGTATTTCTGATTGGCTCCCTGTGATTTATCATTAGATGGACATGTGTTGTTTTATGCTTAACTCCTCCAAGACTGAAGCAAACTACCTTTAAACATGTTATGCTCCCCTACTCCTTCCCTCACTCCTCCCTTGTCCACCTGACTCATTCTCCTCCTCCATTAAGGCACTTAACCTTATTGTGCTCTTTGATAGTGACTTCAAACTACACCACGTCTACTGACTATGGGGAGGAAAACCCTGTCAGGAAAAGTCATGCCCTCTCAATGTTTAACTCTTTGAAACGCCTCATGTTGACCTTGGTTATCAGCTGCCTTTATTACTGTTCTTGCCTCATCTTTGATCTTCTACTCTACTTCATCACCACTTTTAAAAGCATTTAACTTTGACACCTGTAATATATGTAATCTTCTCTGCTCTTCTTCCACCTTGCGACACTGCCCCCATCCCGGTTAGCTTTCCATAATAAATTGTATTCAAATTCCTGAATAAGCATGCACCCTATACCTACTCCCTAACACTATTGCCTATTGCTCTCCCTCTTGCATCCTCTCTTGCAGTGCAGTCCCTGGATTGTCTCACCACTGACCAATCTGTGCCTCTGATAGCTTCTGCTCCTTCTCTCTTCTTGTCCATTACCACTGAAATGTCCCTCCTCCCCATATCAAAAACACTGATGGTGTCCACGTCTTCATATCTGCAATATGATTCAGCCTCTTTAACCCTAAAGAATCACCTGCTATTAAGTGCAGCATTGTCCCCCCATTATCCCTATCCTAATGGCAATGTACAGTTAACAGTGAAAATAGATGGTGCCCTCCCACAATTTTATATTGTTCCCTTTCCCTCTATCATTTTCGCCCAAAATAACTATAGCTCACCTCCCGATATATGGCACATGATCCAGGGCTGCCCTGTAGTCTCTTGCTTTCGCCTGTAAGTGTTTCTGGGTGAAACATAATGTATCCTCAATAAACACAAGTAAAGATGATACAATGTTTTTCCCAAATTGTTTTACCTTAGGACTCCTGATAGTGTGGGCTTGCATATGGCAAGGGTGGAACCCATCTATTTATTAGACTATGGTGTAGTTAAATGCTAGATCGTAGGAATCAGTAGAGGATTTGGGGGTGGTGAAGAGCTGGTTCCTTAATTAGGAGGTGTTAAATAGCCCACATTTGTCAGACAGGTACATGTATTTAGGAGTATAAAGAGAATACAAGTATTCTGAAAATATATGGTTATAGTGGGATGCATTATAACTTGTTTTAGGAAGCATACATGGATTTTAAACAGAAAGAAAGAAGAGCAAAATGGGGAAAGCACTTAGAGTAAGCTAACAGACTTTGAAGTTGAATTGACTGGGTAGATTGGGACTTTGGGAAATGGGGCTATAGTAAAAACATTTGGAAAAAGCTGTTGAGAGCTGGAAAAGATTATGGCAATTTGTTTGGGGCTACACTTAGGAAATAAGCCCTGCAAAACAGGGAAGGACGATATGAATGTAGAAAGTGGCCAAGTAAATTATTGGGGTTACAGCTCAAAGATGTGTATTTGTATTCATTGATTAATAAAGTGATTTTGCCACAGTGGTTTACAAGAGAAAAGACGGTACAAAAAATTAGAACAAAAAAATGTTGATAAAGAAAAAAACATATTCAAGAACAGTGTAAGAGAGACATAAGGGTAGAACAGAAAATAGACATAGTGGTAGAAGATTGGATTGTAAGGGGTAGGGAGTTCCAAAATCTGGGCTCAAGTAAAGAGAGAGAATGCAAATGTGATTGTGTGCAAACAGGCTTATGAACTGTCAAGAAAGAGAGATTGCGAGTGTAAAGAACGAGGAGGGGCATACACAAAAACAAGAGAAGAGTGGTATGGTGGAGTCAAACCAAGAATGTATTTGATAACAATTCAGAGGAAGAGGAAGTGTAAAAATTATCAGAGATTCAAAGGAACACATGGAGATGGATTTAAGAGATGCAGAAATGGAGGTCTGAGATGTTAGAGAGAAAAGAAGATAGATAAGCGAATTACAAATCTAGCAAAATCTTACAAATTGATATGCAGGAAGGCCTTTCAACAGGGTGGAGCAAAAGTCAAGTCATGAGAGAAAGAGAGAGGAGATACGAAGTTTAGTGGCTTGAAAAGAAATATATGGGTGAGCTTTACAAATACTGTGAAGCTGTATTCAACAGGAATGAGCAGTTTTAGATATATGTGCGGAAAGTCGGAGTGAGGGGTCAAAAGTAACCCCAAGGTTATAAGTGGATTGTGAGAGAGGAATGAGAGTAGTAGGAAAATAAATATAAGAGGTGAAATAAAGGTTAGAAATGGATGAAGTAAAACATTTCAGTTCTTGAGGGGTTAAGATGCAGAAACTGAGAAAGCATACATGATTGAATAGTGAGTAGGCAGGCATTAATAATAGAGTGAATAGTGTCTGAAAAGATAGGTTAACCTGAGAGTCGTCTGCATAAAAGTGACAGGAATTTCCAAAGCAATTGACAATTTCAGCAAGAATTGATGTGTAAAATGATATAAAGAAGTTTACTGAGAAAAGACACATGAGAAAAAACCATGATGTAAAGGGAAATCAGAAAATGATGTTTCAGCCCTAGAAATAGATTGGAATTATCTGATAGATAGGAATGAAACCATTTAAGAACAGTGCATGAGAGACCAAAAGAAGAAATAGTTGAAAGGAGGCAGTGCTCAAATGGAGTTGAGAGATCAAGTAGAATTAGATTAAGAGATTGTTTAGTGAAGCAGGCCGATGGACGTGAATTAGAGACAATTGTAACAGTAGTTTCAGTAGAGTGGAGAGGACAAAACACAGATTGATATGGAGAAAGAAGAGAGTAATGATCAAGATAGGTAGATACTTAGACATAAAATCTGCTCAAGAATTTAAGAAAGTTAAGGTGAAAGGGAAATGTGACGATAATTAGCAGGAACAATTGAATCAATGTAAGGTTTTTCAAGAGCAGGTAATACAACTGTGTTTTTAAAGAAATAAAGCACTAGATGGAGAGTGAAGGATTGAAGACAGAAGTTAGAAAGGGGAGCAGAGAAGGAAAAACCTTAGGGTTAAAGGGGGACGGCTAAGATCAAAAGGATAAACAGTAGGGTGGCCATGCAAAATGGAGTGAGCAATATTGAATTCAGAAGGAGGAGACAATGAGGAGCATGAAGAGGAAACATGTGAGGCTTGAGAATGGTATGGCTGAGTGGAAATAGATACTAATTGAAAAGGGAAGTTCAGGAGTAAGACTGTTTTAGTAATAAACTGTGTACACAGTCTGAAGGAGTTGTGTGCAAAGAAAAGGAAGAATCTGGTAAGGAGGGAGACAGAATACAATTCAAAACTGAAATAGACAGCATGGATCAGCATAAAGTGAGAGAATATGATTGGAAACATATTGAGTGTTATGAATAAGTAATGTGGAATCATATGTATAAAGAAGAGAAGGACTGTAAGTCAAGAAGGCAGAAAAGACTAGAAGCACAGAAGGGGACAGAAGGTCTGGAGACAGCCAGGGCTGAGGCGGTTTACGAGAAGGGAGAAAGGAGTGGGACGATTGAAGAAGATCAAGTTTGGCAATCAGGCCTAAATGAAGTAAAGACAGAACTGAATAAGTAGATAGACAAGAGAATTTGGAAAGAGAAGAAACGGTTTTGGAAAGTATTTAGACAAAGTTAGGAATATTGAAAAAACAAACATTATGGCAAGTATAGGTAGGAGGGGAAGAAATAGAAGCAAGAGAAGGAGGAGGAGAGAAAGGAAAATGGTCAGAGGATGCATGACTTGTCAATAAATTGAGGGTAAACTCAGCAAGGGAAGTCGAGATTTAAAACAGAAGATAGGAGAGAGTCCATCCAGGTTATCGCACAAAGAAGAATGAAGGCCAGGTGTGGTGTATATGATCAGGAATGCCTTCATGTTGCAAGATACGTTGTACTCAAAGTATGAGAAAGAGAATAAAGCAGCGAAATGGAAGCTAGCAAAAAGAAGAGTGGATTAGTAGTCCAGACCCGCCTTCTTTGCCAATAATGCATGGGGTATGGACTACTACCATTGAAATATGTGTAACTCAAAATGAGTGGAACTAATTATGAGCTTTGAAACCAGCCTAAATAGTGAAACCAACAGAGAAATTATAGAAGAGTGTGTCTTGTCAAATGCACAGAAGTTACATGCACAAGAGAAAAATATGACTGACATGAAAACCATACAAAAAACCTGTTACCAAGGCAATCCAGGGGAGCACACTCCCCAGACTGTGCAGATAACAAACAGAAACCTTCAGACTCAGTAGAATTGTGCATGAGTTATTTAATAATTGAAACCAGCCATTGCATGGCTTCAAATGCAGAAAGATACCACATTGTTTAGCAATGTAGTCTTCCCAAACTTGCCAGAGGATTGATGACAGATTCTGTTAGGTTATCTAAGAATAGAAGACATTCTGTCTAAAACCCAGAATATGTGAAATTGACATGTGACAGGAAATGGCCAAATAGCAGTTGAATTTGAATAAAAAAATCATATCTCAGCTCAACTATTATGTGTCTGTGACAAAGCATGTGACGGTTGTATGATTTCTGCTAGTTCAAAAGAAAAACCTGAAGGAAGCAGAGTTCTAGTTGCGAAACTCCCTGCTCAATGTGGATCTAAAAATATATTAAAACACATGATCAAAATAATTAGAAGAATTGAGTCCATCACTATATAAATACTACCAATAAGGACAGGTACATAGCACAGAGCTGCCAAAACAAATATATACCCACATAGCTTTCACTGATATAACCATAAAGGGAAACAGTTGACGTATCGTAGATGCTAAAAATCATTTGACAGAGTGGCTTTGGAATTAGTTTGGGCAATATTGGGAAAGTTTGGGATTCCAACAGCCCTAATCAAGATTATTGAAACAGAAACATAAAACTCCAGTGATGGGAACAGGAGTCAATGCAAAGTTATCAGAAAAGTTCAAACGCACATTACAGGCATTCCCCCCATCCTTGTTTTTATTTGACCTGTTCATTAAACTGGTAATGGAAGCAATGAGGTAAGATGAAATGATTAGGAGGCTTTCAGGTACAGAGATACATTAACACATATTATATGCAGATGATATTGTTATTTTGACCCAAATCTATGCAAGGGACAAAAGGGTACTGAAGGAGCGCATGCGTTATTGAATTAAAAGGTGGATCTGTCTAGTACCCAGAAATTAAGAAATTGCGGGGCTAAGGTTACAAAGAAATGGGAGGATTTTAAAACTTAGACTGAATTTACTAGGCAAAATTACCATGATGATAATGATTATTCACACAATATATAGTTCTTCAATCTTTACCACTGATAGTACTAGTTATGGTTTTTACATTAATTTGCAACTGACAATGGGCCTCATCACCAGTTGGACAGTGCGGTAAAACTGCGACAGCAACGTTATTACCGCTGCATTACCCCCTCCACCCTATGAGTAGGGCGGAAAGTTGGGGATTCTCCTCCAGCTCTGAGTTGGGTGTAAATCCACCGACTTTCGGCCCGTTTTCAGAGCAATTACTCTGGCGGTATTAGCGCAGCAGTAATTGCACTGAAATGCCCCATTGGGGCGGCATGGCTACCGCCGAGGTCGTAATGAGGCCCTTTGTCTTGGAAGCAAGACCACAGAGCTCAAGTTCGAGTCCCGATCCTGCGCTTAGGAATCAATTAAGCGTGTTATACAAGAACATTTATGTACATATATTAGAGAAATACCCTGCTTTTTTCAATAGTTCATTTTTCGTTATAGGAATGATGGGAACCTGTGGAAATTATAGTGTGTCCCTCACAACACATATTATATGGAGCGCTCTTGTCTCTGGACAAGGAATAGACAAGCTCTATGTATGAGAATACTAGTGAGGCAGGCCAGGGAGTTGATGACTAGACTACACACCATGCATATAGGTTTCTGTGAACACATTGTTTATGCAGCTAACCAAGGACCTGATAACTGGTGATGAGCATAGACAGTGATGCTGGCTTCTCTACTTTTGTACTCACCGTACCATTCTTCGTCACTCTGCTGTAGATATCAGTGGCGCTAACTGCAGTATTCAAAGGAACAGGGAAGCCCCTCGCCCCCCTACCCATGTACATCCATGTATCACTGCCACTCTGCTTCCTGTGACAGGTATTCCTGTGGCTCTACCAACATACCAAATGTGTCTTCAGGCTAATGTGTGGCCTGGGCCACACATGGACACACACACACATCTACTTTGTACACCTGCATGGTGTGAAGCAGTGGATATGATACGCAATGCCTACTCATCTCTCTCAGTAAGGGCTGTCTCTCTGGTCATTCGTGTTGTTCTGGCAAGCACTCATTTATGTAAACATCATTGATTGGTTGTGCCACACCCATTACACCATGTCATTAAGCAATTTCAGCACTCGTAATGGCCCGTTGTTTGCTCCCTCTCCCATTCCCATTCAGCCCTATGGGGGCTGAAATGGGAATGGGGAAGGACCGGGTCTGGGTCCTTGGAGGGAGGAATTACCGGGCCTTCTGAACTCGGAATGGCCCAGTAATTCCTCATTCTGTGGACCCGGACTGGACGCGATTTCGGCGGCAGCCATGCCGCCAATAGCGGCATGGCTACCGCCGAGGTCGTAATGAGGGCCTATGTCTGTCAAATTGTATTTCTGATTGGCTCCCTGTGATTTATCATTAGATGGACATGTGTTGTCTTATGCTTAACTCCTCCAAGACTGAAGCAAACTACCTTTAAACATGTTATGCTCCCCTACTCCTTCCCTCACTCCTCCCTTGTGCACCTGACTCATTCTCCTCCTCCATTAAGGCACTTAACCTTATTGTGCTCTTTGATAGTGACTTCAAACTACACCACGTCTACTGACTATGGGGAGGAAAACCCTGCTTAATGTCAGGAAAAGTCATGCCCTCTCAATGTTTAACTCTTTTAAACGCCTCATGTTGACCTTGGTTATCAGCTGCCTTTATTACTGTTCTTGCCTCATCTTTGATCTTCTACTCTACTTCATCACCACTTTTAAAAGCATTTAACTTTGACACCTGTAATATATGTAATCTTCTCTGCTCTTCTTCCACCTTGCAACACTGCCCCCATCCCGGTTAGCTTTCCATAATAAATTGTATTCAAATTCCTGAATAAGCATGCACCCTATACCTACTCCCTAACACTATTGCCTATTGCTCTCCCTCTTGCATCCTCTCTTGCAGTACACTCCCTGGATTGTCTCACCACTGACCAATCTGTGCCTCTGATAGCTTCTGCTCCTTCTCTCTTCTTGTCCATTACCACTGAAATGTCCCTCCTCCCCATATCAAAAACACTGATGGTGTCCACGTCTTCATATCTGCAATATGATTCAGCCTCTTTAACCCTAAAGAATCACCTGCTATTAACTGCAGCATTGTCCCCCCATTATCCCTATCCTAATGGCAATGTACAGTTAACAGTGAAAATAGATGGTGCCCTCCCACAATTTTATATTGTTCCCTTTCCCTCTATCATTTTCGCCCAAAATAACTATAGCTCACCTCCCGATATATGGCACATGATCCAGGGCTGCCCTGTAGTCTCTTGCTTTCGCCTGTAAGTGTTTCTGGGTGAAACATAATGTATCCTCAATAAACACAAGTAAAGATGATACAATGTTTTTCCCAAATTGTTTTACCTTAGGACTCCTGATAGTGTGGGCTTGCATATGGCAAGGGTGGAACCCATCTATTTATTAGACTATGGTGTAGTTAAATGCTAGATCGTAGGAATCAGTAGAGTATTTGGGGGTGGTGAAGAGCTGGTTCCTTAATTAGGAGGTGTTAAATAGCCCACATTTGTCAGACAGGTACATGTATTTAGGAGTATAAAGAGAATACAAGTATTCTGAAAATATATGGTTATAGTGGGATGCATTATAACTTGTTTTAGGAAGCATACATGGATTTTAAACAGAAAGAAAGAAGAGCAAAATGGGGAAAGCACTTAGAGTAAGCTAACAGACTTTGAAGTTGAATTGACTGGGTAGATTGGGACTTTGGGAAATGGGGCTATAGTAAAAACATTTGGAAAAAGCTGTTGAGAGCTGGAAAAGATTATGGCAATTTGTTTGGGGCTACACTTAGGAAATAAGCCCTGCAAAACAGGGAAGGACGATATGAATGTAGAAAGTGGCCAAGTAAATTATTGGGGTTACAGCTCAAAGATGTGTATTTGTATTCATTGATTAATAAAGTGATTTTGCCACAGTGGTTTACAAGAGAAAAGACGGTACAAAAAATTAGAACAAAAAAATGTTGATAAAGAAAAAAACATATTCAAGAACAGTGTAAGAGAGACGTAAGGGTAGAACAGAAAATAGACATAGTGGTAGAAGATTGGATTGTAAGGGGTAGGGAGTTCCAAAATCTGGGCTCAAGTATAGAGAGAGAATGCAAATGTGATTGTGTGCAAACAGGCTTATGAACTGTCAAGAAAGAGAGATTGCGAGTGTAAAGAACGAGGAGGGACATACACAAAAACAAGAGAAGAGTGGTATGGTGAAGTCAAACCAAGAATGTATTTGATAACAATTCAGAGGAAGTGTAAAAAATATCAGAGATTCAAAAGAACAAACAGAGATGGATTTAAGAGATGCAGAAATGGAAGTCTGAGATGTTAGAGAGAAAAAAAGATAGATAAGCGAATTACAAATCTAGCAAAATCTTACAAATTGATATGCAGGAAGGCCTTTCAACAGGGTGGAGCAAAAGTCAAGTCATGAGAGAAAAAGAGAGGAGATACAAAGTTTATTGGCTTGAAAAGAAATATATGGGTGAGCTTTACAAATACTGTGAAGCTGTATTCAACAGGAATGAGCAGTTTTAGATATATGTGCGGAAAGTCGGAGTGAGGGGTCAAAAGTAACCCCAAGGTTATAAGTGGATTGTGAGAGAGGAATGAGAGTAGTAGGAAAAGAAATATAAGAGGTGACATAAAGGTTAGAAATGGATGAAGTAAAACATTTCAGTTCTTGAGGGGTTAAGATGCACAAACTGAGAAAGCATACATGATTGAATAGTGAGTAGGCAGGCATTAATAATAGAGTGAATAGTGTCTGAAAAGATAGGATAACCTGAGAGTCGTCTGCATAAAAGTGACAGGAATTTCCAAAGCAATTGACAATTTCAGCAAGAATTGATGTGTAAAATGATATAAAGAAGTTTACTGAGAAAAGACACATGAGAAAAAACCATGATGTAAAGGGAAATCAGAAAATGATGTTTCAGCCCTAGAAATAGATTGGAATTATCTGATAGATAGGAATGAAACCATTTAAGAACAGTGCATGAGAGACCAAAAGAAGAAATAGTTGAAAGGAGGCAGTGCTCAAATGGAGTTAAGAGATCAAGTAGAATTAGATTAAGAGATTGTTTAGTGAAGCAGGCCGATGGACATGAATTAGAGACAATTGTAACAGTAGTTTCAGTAGAGTGGAGAGGACAAAACACAGATTGATATGGAGAAAGAAGAGAGTAATGATCAAGATAGGTAGATAATTAGACATAAAATCTGCTCAAGAATTTAAGAAAGTTAAGGTGAAAGGGAAATGTGACGATAATTAGCAGGAACAATTGAATCAATGTAAGGTTTTTCAAGAGCAGGTAATACAACTGTGTTTTTAAAGAAATAAAGCACTAGATGGAGAGTGAAGGATTGAAGACAGAAGTTAGAAAGGGGAGCAGAGAAGGAAAAACCTTAGGGTTAAAGGGGGACGGCTAGGATCAAAAGGATAAACAGTAGGGTGGCCATGCAAAATGGATTGAGCAATATTGAATTCAGAAGGAGGAGACAATGAGGAGCATGAAGAGGAAACATGTGAGGCTTGAGAATGGTATGGCTGAGTGGAAATAGATACTAATTGAAAAGGGAAGTTCAGGAGTAAGACTTTTTAGTAATAAACTGTGTACACAGTCTGAAGGAGTTGTTGTAACGCTCACCTGATTCTCGCAGAGGCGCCGGTCTTGACTGGGCGACTACCGTATCTTCAAAGGTGATGTGTAGCACCCGGTTGGCTCTTTGGGCTGGACCTCTGTGCACTGTATGCCTGACATGTAGAGTAAGATGTCTGCAGATAGAAAATATGGGGTTAATGAACTGGGGTTATTGGGGTGTCCCTATCTCTTTCCTCTTCTCCTCTCCTGTAGACCCCCAAAGGTTAACGCTCTCACCTTAGGTAAGTGAATGCCGAGCTCTCCATCTGCCTCGGGGCAGGGTGCTGTAACCAGTTTCTTCACTGGATAGGTAGCGCAGGCCTCTTGACTTCAGAGGACTGCTGTCCGTCGTTTACTGCACGAACGGTAAGTTTCGAGTCATTCAAATGTCTTTAACGTCTTTAGTAATGATGTCTCTTGTTTTGCAGGGTTCCGGCGATGGCGGATGACGGGCTGAAGTGAGTTGAAGATGGAGCCCGTGTGATGAATAGAAGCGCCTGGAAGCACGTAAGTAAGCGCTTGTTGCCTGCTTCACTATGCGCTCTAACTGTCTTTTTATTTTGCAGGTACGAGTTCGGAGCGGCTGCAGGGTGCCGGAATACCCACTGGATTAGATGTGGAAAGGAGTAATGGCACGTGAGTATTAAAGTCCCCAATGTCTTTAAACGCACCTTGTTTTGTCTTTCAGATGCGGGATGCAGCGCTGAAGGCCTCCGGAGCGTGCGAAGAGTTGGTAAACTTTTGTCTTTCAGATGCCGGAATGCAGTGTGAAGACCTCCGGAGCGCACGAAGAGTAGGTAAGCCTTTGCCTTTCAGATGCCGGAATGCTAACCTGTTCTTTCTTGTCTTTATAGGTGTTGCTGAAGACTGGATTCAGGATGGTAAGCCTTTGCCTTTCAGATGCCGGAATGCTAACCTGTTCTTTCTTGTCTTTATAGGTGTTGCTGAAGACTGGATTCAGGATGGTAAGCCTTTTTCCTTAGGCCCAGGACCGGATGCAGAAGACACGATGAGCGTTCTGCTGCAGAGGTTGCAGAATAACGCAAAGCAAGATTCATCCACCGGGTGTGGTTTAAATAGCCTCCTGTAGTGCTTAGGTGTCTCCTTCCACAGCCACGCCTAAGTAAGAAAAGAGTTCCTGGTAAGAAAAGAGTTCCTGCCTTCCAGAAGAGTTCCAGTGTTCTGAATCTAGGGAGTGGCTCCAGCCCCACCCAACAGGAAAAGTAGTTCCAAACAGAAGAGGATCAGAGGCTCAACTGGCAGGCAAGTAAGCAGCATGGTCTGCTGAAGGTAAGTCCACCCAAGCATTATGAGCCCGGCGCTTCCAGCGCTGGGACTGGGCATATTTATGAGCCTGGTGCCACTGGCGCCAGGACTGGGTCCAAAAGGTCCCAATTGGGACTGGTTGGCACTTGGAACCTGGGTTATGGATCTGCATCCAAGGGAGTTGGGAAAACCCTGACCTTTTGGAAGCAGAGATCATGACAGTACCCCCCCTCAAGGCCCCTCCCAAACCGGGCTTCTCCGGGGGTTTTGGCTTGTCAGGAAATGTTCGGTGAAATCTTTTGATTAGGCGAGGAGCGTGGACATATTCAGCAGGTTCCCAGGATCTCTCTTGGGGGCCGTAGCCTTTCCAGTCAATTAGGTAGAATAGTTTAGATTTGGAGATCTTGGAGTCCAGAATGCTTTTGACTTCAAACTCGAGTTCTCCACCCACTAGGATAGGTTTTGGAGATTTGGTTAGTCGGGTTTGAGGTTGCACGGGTTTTAATAGAGAGACGTGGAAGACCGGATGTATCTTCATGTGCGGGGGCAAGTCCAACTTGACCGCTACTGGGTTTACTATGGTAGTGATGGAATAGGGACCAAGGTATCTTGGGTTGAATGTGCGTGGCCCTTTTAGAGATAGATATTTGGTGGATAACCAGACTTGATCCCCTACTTGATAGTGAGGGGCTTCCTTCCGATGTTGATCTGCTCCTTTCTTGTATTGTTCTTTAGCCCTTTGAAGGTGAGAAACAGCTTCCTTAAAGGCTTGGGTGATTGTAGAATGCAGGTAGTCTACTGCTGGTGTTTCAAGATCTTGGAGGGGATCCAACTCCGAGGTTCGAGGGTGACTGCCGTACAAAAGAAAAAACGGGGTTTTCCCAGTTCCCGAATGGACAGAGTTATTGTAGGCATACTCGGCTATCCAAAGGATATCTTTCCAAGTTTTTTCAGTTTGTTGCAGCATGCAGCGTAAATACTGTTCCAGAGTTTGATTGGTCCTCTCGGTTTGTCCGTCGGTCTGAGGGTGGTGACTGGTCGATAGTCTCACATCAATTTGAGCCGACCGACAGCAACTTCGCCAAAAATGAGAAATAAATTGACTACCTCGATCCGAAATTAGAACCGAAGGAAAACCGTGCAGTCGGACGATGTTTTCGAGAAATTCTCGGGCCAGAGTTGCTGCTGTTGGCAAGCCTTTGAGCGGAATGAAATGCGCCATCTTGGAGAATAAGTCCACGATTACTAGAATCGTATTGTATCCGGAGCATGGAGGTAGATCGGTGATGAAGTCCATAGAAAGCGTATGCCAAGGGCGAGGTGGGATGTCAATAGGGCGTAAGAGGCCTGCTGGTCTTTCCTTTTGACTCTTGTTTTGGGCGCATACTCCACAGGACATTATAAAGTCTCTGATATCTTTTTTCCAAGACGGCCACCAGAAGTAGCGCTTGATCTTTTCTGAGGTCTTGGCTATACCGGGATGACCTTCCATTAAAGAGTCGTGATAACAAGAGATTACTTTTTTCTGTAAATCTGTGCTGGGTAGGTATAATCGTTCTTGGAAATACAATAAGTTGTCCTTTACTGCAAAGTCCTTTCTCTGCAGATGCCAATTCTGTATGTCTGCTGGAGTTACAAGTTGCCTGGCTTTATCCTTAACTTCCTCTATGGATTCTGTGGCGATTACACCCAGAATTCTTTGTTCGGGAATGATTGGTACAGGTTTAGGGTTGACCAAGTGTTCTTCCACTCCCATCCGAGAAAGGGCATCGGCTTTACCGTTCTTTGTACCAGGTCGATAGGTAATTATGAAGTCAAACTCGGCAAAGAATAATGCCCAACGGAGTTGTCTAGAGGATTGGGCTTTTGCGGTCTTCAAATATTGCAGGTTTCGGTGATCCGTAATCACAGTAACGGTGTGTCGGG
Source organism: Ambystoma mexicanum (assembly GCF_040938575.1). Classification (NCBI taxonomy): domain Eukaryota; kingdom Metazoa; phylum Chordata; class Amphibia; order Caudata; family Ambystomatidae; genus Ambystoma; species Ambystoma mexicanum. Next base: position 1,408,330,103 of record NC_090935.1, read on the forward strand.
CCCCCAGCAGATAATGCCGCCAAGCCTTAAAGGCAGACTTGATAGCCAGAAATTCCTTGTCAGTAATCGTGTAATTGATTTCAGGAGGCGAGAATTTGCGGGACCAAAATGCCACGGGATGCAACTGATTGGTTACCGGGTCCTTTTGTGATAGAACTGCCCCCATGGCAAGGCTTGAAGCATCAGTTTCCACGATGTAGGGGAGTTCGGGGCGAGGGTGTTTTAAGATTGGTGCAGAGATAAATTTAGTCTTCAAATCCTGGAAAGCTTGTTCCGCCTCGGTAGACCATTCAAAACGTTTGTTTTTCTTTAACAAGGCAGTGATGGGCTGGACTATTCGAGAGAATTCGGGGATAAACCTGCGGTAAAAGTTAGCGAAGCCTAACATGCTTTGCACACCTTTTACGGAGGATGGTGATGGCCATTTGAGAACTGCATCGACCTTCTTTGAATCCATACGCACTCCGCCAGGTGATAATATGAATCCCAAGAATTCAACTTCAGTCACGTTGAAAACACATTTTTCCAACTTAGCGAAAAGTTTGTGTTGACGCAATCTTTCGAGGACCATGTTCACGTGTTTCCGATGTTCAGATTCCGATGAAGAATAAACGAGGATGTCGTCAATGTAAACAACAACACATACATCTATGAGCTCTCTGAGGACATCGTTCATAAAATATTGAAAGGCGGCCGGGGCATTGCAAAGTCCGAAGGGCATGACCTGATATTCAAATAGCCCATACTTGGTGCGGAAGGCCGTCTTCCATTCATCGCCCTCTTTTACTCGTACCAAGTGGTAAGCTCCTCTAAGATCCAGCTTTGTATATATGCATGCTTTTCTGACTTGGTCCAGGAGTTCAGGGATCAAAGGTAACGGATATCTATTCTTAACGGTGATCTGGTTCAGGGAGCGATAATCGATACAAGTTCTAAGGTCTCCTTCCTTTTTTGGAACGAAGAACAAAGCTGAAGAGGCAGGGGACTTGGAGGGACGAATAAACCCATTTGCCAGGTATTGATCCAGGTATTGTCGAAGGTGAAGGTTCTCAGGCTCGGTGAGGGCATAAATTCTACTACAAGGAGGAGTAGATCCAGGTATCAGGTCTATCTGGCAGTCATAAGACCTATGAGGAGGTAGAGAGTTAGCCTGATCCTTCCGGAAAACATCTTGGTATTCTAGGTATTCGGGAGGTAACTGGGGAGTCTCTGAAGAAATTGCGGCCAGTGCAACACCAGGTGGAGGGTGACAAGTAGAGACACATTCTGGAAACTGGACCGTTCTTGCTCGCCAATCGATCAGAGGATTGTGTTTCTCTAACCAAGGTATTCCTAGAATAATCTGAAACTGAGGGGCCTTGATCACATCGAACACGATCTTCTCATGGTGTCCATCTTGACTTACTAGCGTCACCTCTTGAGTGGTATGCGTTACTGGCCCGGAGGCTATCTCCGTACCATCCACCGTAGTAATGACGTCCTTTACAGCCTTGGGACAAAGAGTTAGATTCATCCTCAAAACCATTTCATGATCCACATAATTGCCGATGGCACCGCTGTCGACGTAAGCTTCAATTGCATGTAATCGATCCGGATTATCAGGGCTAATGAGGACCATAGGTATCACGAAATGCGAGGTCACGGAACTGGTTTTCACGCTCGGCAAGAGGACCTCTATTCTTGTCAGGCGAGGTCGTTTCCCTGCTCAGAGTTTGTAACTTTGGTAACTGCAGCTCCTACTGCCTTCTTGGCAGGTTTCACCGGACAGTCTCGAAGAAAGTGCCCTGAGTTTCCGCAATATAGGCATAATTGCAACTGTTTCCTCCTTTCCCGCTCCCTTTGTGTTAGAGGACCTTTCAGACCCCCTATTTGCATGGGTTCCCCGGAGTCTACTCCTTTGGAAGGAGTTGGCGGTTTGGAAAATACTCGAGCATCAAACTTGGAACGATCGGCCTTCCTGTTCTGCAGCCTGTGATCTATTTGAACGACCAAGTCTATATAATCCGAACAGTCTTGTGGGGGATTCACTACTTGGGCTAAAACGTCTTTGAGCTCTCCACGTAGACCTCTATAAAACAGCGTAATCCTTTTGTCCTCAGGCCATTGAGTTTCCACTATTAGTCTATTGAAAGATGCAATATAAGCCAAAAGGTCTTGATTACCCTGTCGCAACGAAAGAAGCTCATTGTCCAAGGCCTGCCCCTGTGAATGTCTTGCAAACAGTTTTTCCATACTAAGCTGAAAGGCTTGAAAATCATGGAGAACCGGATCATCTTGATTAACTAGGGGGATCGACCAGTCTGCCGCATTGCCACTAAGGTACGAAAGTACAAAAGCTACTTTTGCTTGATCAGTTGGAAAGGCTGCTGGCCGGCATAAGAAGTGCAACCGGCACTGATTGATAAATACTGCAAACCTCTTTGGGTCACCAGAAAATCGTTCGGGCGGAGCCAGAGGTACATTCCCAGGTAGGTTGATCTGCACTGGATTCATAGAGGATGTTGAAGGAAGATTTGCCCCTGATGCGGGTAACGGGGTCTGTCCGGCTTGTGACTGTAGCACTTGTCTAGCAAGATTGTCTGTTCTCTCCTGGGAAATAATTAGTTCCCTTCTTAGAGCATTCGTTTCCTGACGAGCTGCATGCACTTCTGCCCTTAGTTCGCCAAGTAACCGGGCTAGGGGGTCAGTATCCGAGGTTTCCATAGCGCCTGGGCGAGAGTTTTGCGGTAGGCTTTGCGTTCTGTAACGCTCACCTGATTCTCGCAGAGGCGCCGGTCTTGACTGGGCGACTACCGTATCTTCAAAGGTGATGTGTAGCACCCGTTGGCTCTTTGGGCTGGACCTCTGTGCACTGTATGCCTGACGTGTAGAGTAAGATGTCTGCAGATAGAAAATATGGGGTTAATGAACTGGGGTTATTGGGGTGTCCCTATCTCTTTCCTCTTCTCCTCTCCTGTAGACCCCCAAAGGTTAACGCTCTCACCTTAGGTAAGTGAATGCCGAGCTCTCCATCTGCCTCGGGGCAGGGTGCTGTAACCAGTTTCTTCACTGGATAGGTAGCGCAGGCCTCTTGACTTCAGAGGACTGCTGCCCGTCGTTTACTGCACGAACGGTAAGTTTCGAGTCATTCAAATGTCTTTAAAGTCTTTAGTAATGATGTCTCTTGTTTTGCAGGGTTCCGGCGATGGCGGATGACGGGCTGAAGTGAGTTGAAGATGGAGGCCGTGTGATGAATAGAAGCGCCTGGAAGCACGTAAGTAAGCGCTTGTTGCCTGCTTCACTATGCGCTCTAACTGTCTTTTTATTTTGCAGGTACGAGTTCGGAGCGGCTGCAGGGTGCCGGAATACCCACTGGATTAGATGTGGAAAGGAGTAATGGCACGTGAGTATTAAAGTTCCCCAATGTCTTTAAACGCACCTTGTTTTGTCTTTCAGATGCGGGATGCAGCGCCGAAGGCCTCCGGAGCGTGCGAAGAGTTGGTAAACTTTTGTCTTTCAGATGCCGGAATGCAGTGTGAAGACCTCCGGAGCGCACGAAGAGTAGGTAAGCCTTTGCCTTTCAGATGCCGGAATGCTAACCTGTTCTTTCTTGTCTTTATAGGTGTTGCTGAAGACTGGATTCAGGATGGTAAGCCTTTGCCTTTCAGATGCCGGAATGCTAACCTGTTCTTTCTTGTCTTTATAGGTGTTGCTGAAGACTGGATTCAGGATGGTAAGCCTTTTTCCTTAGGCCCAGGACCGGATGCAGAAGACACGATGAGCGTTCTGCTGCAGAGGTTGCAGAATAACGCAAAGCAAGATTCATTCAAGGTTATGGATCTGCATCCAAGGGAGTTGGGAAAACCCTGACCTTTTGGAAGCAGAGATCATGACAGTTGTGTGCAAAGAAAAGGAAGAATCTGGTAAGGAGGGAGACAGAATACAATTCAAAAACTGAAATAGACAGCATGGATCAGCATAAAGTGAGAGAATATGATTGGAAACATATTGAGTGTTATGAATAAGTAATGTGGAATCATATGTATAAAGAAGAGAAGGACTGTAAGTCAGAAAGGCAGAACAGACTAGAAGCACAGAAGGGGACAGAAGGTCTGGAGACAGCCAGGGCTGAGGCGGTTTACGAGAAGGGAGAAAGGAGTGGGATGATTGAAGAAGATCAAGTTTGGCAATCAGGCCTAAATGAAGTAAAGATAGAACTGAATAAGTAGATAGACAAGAGAGTTTGGAAAGAGAAGAAAGGGTTTTGGAAAGTATTTAGACAAAGTTAGGAATATTGAAAAAACAAACATTATGGCAAGTATAGGTAGGAGGGGAAGAAATAGAAGCAAGAGAAGGAGGAGGAGAGAAAGGAAAATGGTCAGAGGATGCATGACTTGTCAAGAAATTGAGGGTAAACTCAGCAAGGGATGTCGAGATTTATAACAGAAGATAGGAGAGAGTCCATCCAGGTTATCGCACAAAGAAGAATGAAGGCCAGGTGTGGTGTATATGATCAGGAATGCCTTCATGTTGCAAGATACGTGGTACTCAAAGTATGAGAAAGAGAATAAAGCAGCGAAATGGAAGCTAGCAAAAAGAAGAGTGGATTAGTAGTCCAGAACCGCCTTCTTTGCCAATAATGCATGGGGTATGGACTACTACCATTGAAATAAGTGTAACCCAAAATGAGTGGAACTAATTATGAGCTTTGAAACCAGCCTAAATAGTGAAACCAACAGAGAAATTATAGAAGAGTGTGTCTTGTCAAATGCACAGAAGTTACATGCACAAGAGAAAAATATGACTGACATGAAAACCATACAAAAAACTTGTTACCAAGGCAATCCAGGGGAGCACACTCCCCAGACTGTGCAGATAACAAACAGAAACCTTCAGACTCAGTAGAATTGTGCATGAGTTATTTAATAATTGAAACCAGCCATTTGGATGGCTTCAAATGCAGGAAGATACCACGTTGTTTAGCAATGTAGTCTTCCCAAACTTGCCAGAGGATTGATGACAGATTCTGTTAGGTTATCTAAGAATAGAAGACATTCTGTCTAAAACCCAGAATATGTGAAATTGACATGTGACAGGAAATGGCCAAATAGCAGTTGAATTTGAATAAAAAAATCATATCTCAGCTCAACTATTATGTGTCTGTGACAAAGCATGTGACGGTTGTATGATTTCTGTTAGTTCAAAAGAAAAACCTGAAGGAAGCAGAGTTCTAGTTGCGAAACTCCCTGCTCAATGTGGATCTAAAAATATATTAAAACACATGATCAAAATAATTAGAAGAATTGAGTCCATCACTATATAAATACTACCAATAAGGACAGGTACATAGCACAGAGCTGCCAAAACAAATATATACCCACATAGCTTTCACTGATATAACCATAAAGGGAAACAGTTGACGTATCGTAGATGCTAAAAATCATTTGACAGAGTGGCTTTGGAATTAGTTTGGGCAATATTGGGAAAGTTTGGGATTCCAACAGCCCTAATCAAGATTATTGAAACAGAAACATAAAACTCCAGTGATGGGAACAGGAGTCAATGCAAAGTTATCAGAAAAGTTCAAGCGCACATTACAGGCATTCCCCCCATCCCTGTTTTTATTTGACCTGTTCATTAAACTGGTAATGGAAGCAATGAGGTAAGATGAAATGATTAGGAGGCTTTCAGGTACAGAGATACATTAACACATATTATATGCAGATGATATCGTTATTTTGACCCAAATCTATGCAAGGGACAAAAGGGTACTGAAGGAAAGCATGCGTTATTGAATTAAAAGGTGGATCTGTCTAGTACCCAGAAATTAAGAAATTGCGGGGCTAAGGTTACAAAGAAATGGGAGGATTTTAAAACTTAGACTGAATTTACTAGGCAAAATTACCATGATGATAATGATTATTCACACAATATATAGTTCTTCAATCTTTACCACTGATAGTACTAGTTATGGTTTTTACATTAATTTGCAACTGACAATGGGCCTCATCACCAGTTGGACAGTGCGGTAAAACTGCGACAGCAACGTTATTACCGCTGCATTACCCCCTCCGCCCTATGAGTAGGGCGGAAAGTTGGGGATTCTCCTCCAGCTCTGAGTTGGGTGTAAATCCACCGACTTTCGGCCCGTTTTCGGAGCAATTACTGTGGCAGTATTAGCGCAGCAGTAATTGCACTGAAAATGCCCCATTGGGGCGGCATGGCTACCGCCGAGGTCGTAATGAGGCCCTTTGTCTTGGAAGCAAGACCACAGAGCTCAAGTTCGAGTCCCGATCCTGCGCTTAGGAACCAATTAAGTGTGTTATACAAGAACATTTATGTACATATATTAGAGAAATACCCTGCTTTTTTCAATAGTTCATTTTTCGTTATAGGAATGATGGGAACCTGTGGAAATTATAGTGTGTCCCTCACAACACATATTATATGGAGCGCTCTTGTCTCTGGACAAGGAATAGACAAGCTCTATATATGAGAATACTAGTGAGGCAGGCCAGGGAGTTGATGACTAGACTACACACCATGCATATAGGTTTCTGTGAACACATTGTTTATGCAGCTAACCAAGGACCTGATAACTGGTGATGAGCATAGACAGTGATGCTGGCTTCTCTACTTTTGTACTCACCGTACCATTCTTCGTCACTCTGCTGTAGATATCAGTGGCGCTAACTGCAGTATTCAAAGGAACAGGGAAGCCCCTCGCCCCCCTACCCATGTACATCCATGTATCACTGCCACTCTGCTTCCTGTGACAGGTATTCCTGTGGCTCTACCAACATACCAAATGTGTCTTCAGGCTAATGTGTGGCCTGGGCCACACATGGACACACACACACATCTACTTTGTACACCTGCATGGTGTGAAGCAGTGGATATGATACGCAATGCCTACTCATCTCTCTCAGTAAGGGCTGTCTCTCTGGTCATTCGTGTTGTTCTGGCAAGCACTCATTTATGTAAACATCATTGATTGGTTGTGCCACACCCATTACACCATGTCATTAAGCAATTTCAGCACTCAGCACCCTGTCCATCAAGTATCCCTTGCCATACATTTTAGTGGCATCTGGTGAAGTTCACCAATCTAAGGATGGGGTATGGCAGACGGTGAAGCTATGGCTTCCTCGTGTTTGACTGCACGTCACTGGCACAAACTCACACGCAAGCCACACTGAGGTATGCTGTGCAATAGGGATGTCTGACAAAGAACATTTCACTGAACAGACAAGTCTTTCTGCATTCTGACAGAAACAGCCGTTTGACCTGTCTGACAACTAGACACTCAAGTGGCAGAGAGGAGATAAGCAGTTGGATAATAGCCTTGAATCACAAGAAAGCTATTTCAATGTGTACACCAGATGACAACTTTTCCTAATTGTAGTGATTTACATGGTTGAAGATTTATTTGTTTGTTTGTTTATTCATTTGTCAAGCGCACCAGACTCTTGAGTAAAAGGGCGCAGCAATATGGAGATGCAAAGCTTACAAAGTTACAAATATGCACAGGATTTACAAAAATGAACAGGATACAATAATTACGTGCTTACAGGAAATACACAATGTACAGAGTATGGGCAGAGACTAAAAATGGCCTATGTAATTACAAAAATAGACAGTGAACACTATACACAATATAGATTACAAGGTGAGGCCCTTCGTGAATCACTTAGGCTCACAGGTAGAATAGATTACGCATGGTCTTCAGATGTAGACACAGTAGTACTCTATTAGTGCTAGGTGAGAGGTCTCTTCAGATGTGGGCAGGTCCATGGCCGGTATTGGGAGACTAGGGATTGGTAGTCATGATGTATTTTATTAAATTTTTTCTAAAGTGTGGGTAGGGTCGGTTGGCTCTCAAATCTTGTGGCAGTGAGTTCCAGAATTTAGCTGCCTTTACAGTAAAGCTGTTACTACCAATCGTGGTGATCTTATATTTAGGTATGGTCAGACAGTTAACATTCCCTGTTCTGGAAGGTCTGAGCGAAGTTCTTCTCTGGAGTTTTTCAATAAGGTAGCTAGGGGTTGCATTATTTAGAGCTTTGTAGGTCAAGGAGAGTGTTTTTAGTTGTATTTTATTGGATGTGGATAGCCATTTGTGCTGGCGTCTCAGAGAGGAGATGTGAGTTTTTTTTATTCATGCCTAAAGCTGCTCTTAGGGCATTGTTCTGTAATGTTTGGAGCTTCTGGATGGTGGATTTATTCGCACCACTGTATAGGGCATTACAGTAGTCAATTATGGAGAGTATTAAGGCTCTGGCTAGGATCAGGCAACTATTGTCAGAGAGGAATGGCTTACCAGCTCTGAGTAATTTACAGGTGTAGGCTGTAGATGAGGTGAGGGATTTGACCTGTTTATCAAAGGACAATGTCGAGTCCTAGTAGAATCCAAGGGTTTTTACCTCCTTAGAGACTTTGATAGTGTTCCGTCAATATTGAACGAGGAGAATTCTTGGCCTAGTTTTTTGATGTTGGCCAGCGAGCCTAGAATTATGAGCTTGGCCTTATCATCGTTTAAGCACAGGCCATGAGTGGCCATCCATGCTTGGATGATAAGGTATACTTTGTACACTAATCCCGTGTCTGTACTGTAATCCCCAGAAAGCGGGAGGAGAATCTGAGTATCATCTGCGTAATTAGTGTAGGTGATACCTAGATGGTCCAGATCGTCAAACAGTGGCTTAGTGAAGATATTATAGAGGGTTGGCGAAACACAAGCACCTTGGGGAACACCGCATAGGATAGGTGTTGGGTTAGCAGCTGCGGAGGGGGAGAAGACTCTCATAGTTCGCTCACTCAGGAAGGACTCAATCCATTTGATAGCTTCCGTGGAGAAGTGGGCCGCAGAATCAAGGTGTTGGCATAGGACCTTGTGATTGACCAGATCAAATGCGGCGGAGAGATCAAGTAGGAGCAGGAGTACTGTCCTCTCTCTGCTCGTCTATTTGGGACTTTAGGTCAATTAAGGCTGTCTCTGTTCTGTGCAGTGGACGGAAACCAGATTGTCTGTTGCCTAGGAGTTTGTGCAGTTCTAAGTGTTTTTGAATTTGGATATAGGCAGCTTTATCCAATATTCTAAGTAGAAATGGGACCGTAGTAATGGGCCGGTAATTAGTGGGAATAAGAGGATCTAATGTCTGTTTCTTGAGGAGGGGGAGCACCCATGATTGTTTGAGGTTAGCAGAGATGGAACCTGTGGCAAATGAGGCATTTATCAGTTTAGTAATAAATGGGGATAGTTCTCTGGCAGCATCTTTTATTAGTTGTGCTGGGCAGATGTCACCTTTACAGTTCGAAGGCTTTAGTGGCAGGATCATTTTTTCTACCTCAAGGATAGACAGTTTGGAGAAGTGGAAGGTAGTGTTGTGAGCCGGTGGTGACACATTGGGCAAGAGGGTATTGGACGAATACTGTAGGTTCAGTACTTCTTTTTTTTGTTGAATTTTATTTTGGAGCATGTTAATTTTATTCGCTAGGGCTTGTTGAATGTCTGTACACCAGGATTTGTCCTTGGTGCAGACATCAGGTATAGCAATTGGGCACTCTAGTTCTTTGAGTATGGAAAAGAGTTCTTTCATGCTCAAGTTGGAGTTAGCAATACGCTCATCGTAGGCGTTACGTTTTGCTCGGCAGATTTCCTTCTTGTAGTGTGAGGAAAGTGAAGTTAAATTAGTTTTGTTCTCACTAGAGGGGCAAAGTCTCCACTTAGTTTCACTTTTATTCTTTAAGATCCAAAGGTTTTTAAGTTGTGGTGTGAACTATTTGTTTAAATGGGGCATTGGTTTGCTGGGTCTGAGTTTGACAGGGGCAATTTTGTCCAGTGTAGAGAGCATAATATTGTTAAATTCCTGAACTAGGATACTGGGGTCAAGATCTTCTGGCAGTGCATTGAGGGTGGGCAGAATGGCAGGGATGACCTTCTCTACAGTAATGATTTTTTACTTCTAGTTGAGCATGGTGGCGCTAAAGGCTGAACCAGTGGAGTGGGTCTTATAGTGGATATGTGGAAGGACACCAGAAAGTGGTCTGTCCATGCTAACGGCAGGATGGAAGAGATAGTAACTGAGCAGTTAAAGTCTACTATCCAGTCCAGTATTCTCCCTTTTAGGTGGGTAGGTTTGTTAACTCTTTGGGAAGGGCCTAGTGCGTTGATAGTGTTAACTATATTTGTTGCATTTTTGTCCATTTGGTCATTAAAACCTAGGTTGAAGTCTCCTAATAAGAGTAGTTGCGAGGTAGGTTTAAGGTTATTCGAGATTATGTTATGCAGATCTTCCTCAAAGGTACCAAGAGGGCCTGGCGGTCTATATATTAGATGAATAGTGAGTGATTGTGAATTATTTATCTGGAATTTGGCCGTGAGAACTTCACATGAATGTGACAGATGGGTAGGGGCTAGTCTAAGGCCAAGGGTAGTTTTAGCAATAATGGCAATACCGCCACCTCGGGCATTGTCTCGGTCTTGTCTCACTATGGTGTAGCCATCAGGGATGGCTAACATAAGTGCGGGTCCTGCTGCATTATGGAGCCATATTTCCGTGATTGCAAGAAAATCCAACTTGCCTTCAGTGATTAGGCCTGCAATATTGGTGGCATGGGCGACAAGCGATCTTGCATTGAGAAGCGCACCTTTGGGGGGGGCTCAGATACTTTGTTGCCTAGGATAGGTTTGTCAGAGCTATTATTGCAAGACTTAAGCTTATGATTATCAAGCTGATGGGTATTCAGATTCGAGATAGACAGTAGTGAGGGCGTCTTTAGGTGGCTGGGTCTCAGGTTAGGCTTGTGGTTAGTTTTAAGGTTAGTGGCCGGAAGGGATCTTCTCAGAGGTTCATATAATTTAGATAATCTAGCACGGAGTCTGTCATTTCTGATGGACGTGGCACATGGTAGAGAGGTGTAGGGTACTGTCTCTAGGGCCCTCTGGTATATGTAGGTATTTGTGGGCGCAATATTTGTTGAGAATAGTAGGCTAGGGTCTGGGATAGGTATTAGCGACTCAAAAATATGTTCTTTGCTATTAGAATTCACATAAATGGCAGCAGCCATCGTGCAGAACAGTAATACTAAGTTTAGCATCCTTCCAAATCCAGTATCAAAAGATAGTACTGCACCTGAGGGTCACAATTACTGCTGAGTGACACAGATAGGTATAAGCAACTAAGGTTACTATCATGAAGCGGTCAACATCATTAGTGAGGCATGATGACTGGCATGAAGCGGGCTAATGTCAATACAATGATACGACACAGGCATGGATATGGAAGTAGTACGTCACCACAGCTATCAAAGGTCAGGTTAGAGCAATGATGGCATTGGAGTAGAGACTGTGGCAGGCATAAGACAATGATAACTGTGGCGAGGAGTACACTGTCTATTGCAAACAACCATGGCCGGCATAGAGGATGCACGACTATACTAGGCAGCCTGTAGGTAAGACAAGTTGCAGTAGGAGAGCTTATAAGGTGTGATTCACAGTACATTTCAAACATCAATCAGAATATTAATAGTATAGATATACTAGGCAAACGTGAACGCAAGGTTCAACACAGACTAGGCGAAAAGGCAATGAGGGCCTCCTCGGCAGGTATCAGCGTGCAATGTAGGTTAGCAGTACAGAAGGAGGCATTGCGAAGGGCGACACTGCTGGTAGATACTCTATACAACGTAATGGCAATGGAGCAGATGTGAGTCTCTAAGCCAAGATAAACCGTTACTGGTAAGGCCACTACATGAGGGATCAGTCAAAGGGTAGAGGGGTTTTTGCAGGATACGGGCAGGTTACAGTGACAGAAGAGTCTTACCAGCAAAGGGCAAAGTCCATGGCACGGGCTTCGGAATGCTCCGGACAGGCACCAGACAGGATGTGCTCCTTGTGGAGAGGCTCCTTAGGGAGAGGAGCCGGCGTTCGCCTGCCGGCGCGTGATTGGCCCTCAAGAGCAGAGGCTGGGCCAGTAAAATCACACGGCTCGAATCAGGTGGCTTTGATGAAGGCAAAGAGGGTGCTGGGAGCCATCTTCAAACAGGAACACCTTGTGTGTTCCAATGGTTAAGCAACGAGATGAACGAAAGCAGAAAGGAGGCTTTTGGGCTCGAATCGGAGAATGTAAGGGAATTATCCTCACAAAAGTGAATTATGCTGCAGAATGCAGCAATCTCCGTATCTGGGAGGAGGGATGTCGGGGTTGGGAATTAAGGCACGGTTGCCTACCTTAATTCAAATGAGGCAGCTGGAGTTGTTGGGCTACTGCTCCTGCAGTGGAGGGTGCTCCTGCACCTCCGGGGGCCTTGGTGCTCTATGATGAGGGCTCCAGACAGGATGTGCTCCTTGCGGAGAGGCTCCTTGGGGAGAGGAGACGGCGTTCGCCTGCCGGCGCATGATTGGCCCTCAAGAGCAGAGGCTGGACCAGTAAAATCACACGGCTCAGATCAGGTGGCTTTGATGAAGGCAAAGACGGTGCCGGCAGCCATCTTCAAACAGGAACACCTTGTGTGTTCCAATGGTGGCAACGAGATGAAAGACAGCGAAGAGGAGGCTTTTGGGATCGAATCGGAGCATGTAAGGGAATTATCCTCACAAACAGTGAATTATGCTGCAGAATGCAGCAATCTCCTTATCTGGGAAGAGGGATGTCGGGGTTGGGAATTAAGGCACGGTTGCCTACCTTAATTCAAATGAGGCAGCCGGAGTTGTTGGCCTACTGCTCCTGCAGTGGAGGGTGCTCCTGCACCTCCGGGGACCTGGGTGCTCTAATACCAATGTTCCCAGAAGTCAATGCTTTAATACCAATGTTCCCATAAGTCAATGAAACATCCTACAAGGGCATTATGGAGTGCCTGTGCTAGTACTATGGCCCACAAATAAAACTTCACAGAGTTGGGTGCTAAGTTGGGTGGAGTCTGTCAGGAGTGCTAGTCATTCCTCTGTTTCTACATTGTTTCAGAAGCAGAGAAGGAGTTTCACTTCAAAAGCCCTGTGTCAGTGTGGAGCGCTGCAGAGTTGGGTGTTGAGTTGGGTGCAGTCTGCGGGATGCAGCAGAAGAGGTGTGTGTCAGGGTCAGCCCATCTCCATCATACACTGGTGACTTTGGCCAATTTTTAACAAAAAACAAATGGTTGTGAAATTATTTCTCCATGTCTTATGCTTATGCACTCTGAAGCAAAGCCGTTGTGGCCCGTGCAGCTTCTGCTGGGCCTTGTGATCACCATGCTTCGAGCTCTGCTCAACCTCTGATGGAACTTGCGCTCTTATATCCAGGAGCCGGCACGCTCTTTAGGTCACCAGCAGTGTCATCTTTGCCGGCGTCTCTCAATGCCAACTTTGTGGCACCTGGCATTAGGGATGTTGTGTATCTTGACACTCTTTCTGTTAGATTCTCACCATCCAGTGAAAGAGTGTCTCTTCCAGCCCCTTATCTTTTGTTACAGTTTCATGAAATTCCTGATACAGTGCTCTTGGTAGGTGTGCAGGTAGTGAAATTAGTGCCCCGCACATCTGTAAGTTGGGAGTTTTGAAGCCATCATCTCTTGGACATTAATATGGAAATTGAAAATTCTCTGACAGAATTTTGCTCAGCACAGGACTTACCAAAAGTACGCCCTCATGGAATGAGGATTTATTGGGGGGGCATTTGAATCCGTCTTTACGAGAGGCTTGTCCAGAGAATCCGCTATCAGCATCTCCTAACCTTTATCCTGAGTCAATGGAGAGCTCCCCCGACTCTTCCATCTCACTTGTGCAGCCAAACCCAAGAAGATCTGTAGGATTTTCCCATGTCACTTCCTCTGGCCTAAGGGGTGGGTTGCCAAATTTGGATGTTGTCTGGATGCCGTTGATTAAGCTGTTTGATTCCTTAAATACATTTTAAATTAAATGTTCAAGCTGGTCTACTTATTCAGATGAACCTCAAGATTTCCTTTATTGAGAGACTTTTGACAGCATTGAGATCTGCTAGGAACTTCTTCACAATGTTGGCGCATAGTATGTATAAACAGGCAAGCCCTGATGGTGCAATTCCATGTGTGGAGCTTTTTCATGAGGTTTCATTGCCACTAGATCTACAATCAAATACGGTGGCCTGCATAGCTCCGTATGATTTCTCTCCAGAAGATCCCATTAGAGTATCACCTTCCACTCTTTAACCTGCATTAAACATGTCCTGCTCATCTTTATCTCTTCCCAAGGCAGAGGACGTTTGTGATCAGCGAGCCCACTTCTCCATCTTTTATCAAAGGAAGAGACAAAATCCTAAAATAAAGTCCCCAATTTTGGCGAAAAAGAAAAAAAATAGAAATTGCAATTGAAATCTCTCGATAATGGCTCAAGAAAATTCTTAAGGTCTATATTGGTGCCTTTGCTTGAAGTTGTGCCAGGTGTTAGCCAAAAAAAATAAATAAACAAAATGCAAGAAATAAAAAAAAAGAAACAACACTGATCTGCTAAATTTAATTCAGAAACCTTGTTGAGCCCCATTGGCGAAGGCTTACAGGCTGAGAAATTCTCTAATTAAAGAAGAGCTACTGAATGTTACTCGCATTCAGTGAATTTGGATTCGTCTCAATTAATACCCTGTATTTAATTTGGGTACCCCTTGCAGGTTTCTCAGTGTGAGGTGTACTCTTTTTTTCTTTGCCTCCAGCTATGCCACCGTTATATGAGTCAATGTAATCTTGTTAAGGCTCCACCATCCTCCCCTTACTTTGCAATGGAGCAGAAAAGATCCTTGCTTGCTCAGAAGCAACTCCTTTCTAAAGATCCTTTTTCAGTGGCAGGAAGGGAGCCGGATGTCGTTACTAAGATCAAATGACAGGAGTTGTGAAGTCTGTAACAAAGTCATGACTGGCTGGGTAGCTGATAAACTTATCTCTATGGTTTCCCCTTCTGTCGATCAAGGTGGACTTGCTCCAGTGGAGATATCACGTAGGTGGAATGGTGATTTTTTAAGTGCTATCCTGTTATTTATTTTTATTTTTTTTTTTACTTATATTCAGGAAAAACCTGTCATTTTGTCAAGAGTGTGGCACATTTTTGTTCTGCAATTTGTTCCTCTTGGTTTCATTGAAAATGAGTTTCTCGACAACGGTTTTTCACAGATCCGACTTATTAAAGTGCTTGTGGGAGACCTCCAAAGTCATCTGGCTGGTGGTTCCCCTAGCCATGCTCTGCTTCAGTAGATTCAGTGAGCCGGGCCTTGTTTATCTGTTTGAAAGCCATTTCGAGCAAATTTGTCATGGCTATTGTCCACCTAGTGGCTTCACCGGCGATGAGTCTATTCCACAAAGTTTCTTCTTGAATCATCCACTGATTCGTGATCAACGGTGATAGGTAGGTGGTTCTATTCTGTTTCGTGCAAGGGCAGTTTAGGATTAGGTGTCTGATCGTTTCCACAGTGTCTGGGTTTTTACATAGTCGACATACTAGGTTTTCTGCCATATTTCGAATGGCGAGTATTTGTTTAGTTTGTAGTAAATTTAATCTTGCTTTCATAAACAAATGTCTTTTTTTCTTGTCCGGGAATTTACTCACGTATTTCATTGGAACCTTTGGTTTGTTGAACGTTGGTGGAAGATGTTGTAATAGTTTATTTTCTGTTGCTGCCTCTATTATTTTGATCCAATCCCTTTCTTCGAGTTTCCGTTTGATTTTATCTGGATTTTCTTTTAGGTCTGTTTCCGTGCACAGTATTTCAGACAACCTTTCCTTTCTAGAATCTGCCCACTTCTTGAATAAGCTGCAATTTCCAGTATCAAGTTCTTCTTTAATCAATGCATAGATTGGCAGGGAGTCAGCCAGGATGATTTTTCTGAATAGCCTCATTGCATTAATGTCGACTATCGAGGCCAAGGATATTAATCCAAGCTCCCTTCTGATAGCCGTTATTGCGGTTGATTTGGGAAGCCCCAGAACGGTTCTCCAGACCATGCCTTCTATTCTGTTCCAGATGTTCTCCGGGATGCACAATGATGCTTCCGTTCCACATGTCACCGCGGGCACCAATTTCATTTTATAGAAATGTATTGCCGGGGTTAGCGTAAATTTACCAAATTTCTTGTCCAGCGTTCTCATTTGCGCTGTCAGTCTCTTCGCTTTATCCCAGAGAGCAGCTTGCATTGCTTTGTCTGTTGGTGTGTTATCTAGTTCAAATCCCAGGTATCTGATGTTATTTACTTTTTCGATTTTTGTATCGTCTAAAAACCAGGACTCCCTTGTTATAGAGCTTTTCTGTTGTTTCTCCAGTGTCATGGTTTGTGTTTTGTTTTTATTTATCTCCAAGTGATTTTCCTCTAGGTATTTTGTCAAATTTGTCAATTTCCGCTGGAAGCCCACTTTCGTCTGGTCAATCAGAATCACGTCGTCTGCATATAGGAGACGAGGAATTTTGGTTTTCCCTAGTTTAGGTGGAAACGTTCTGATCTTGTTTTCTGAATACTGCAGGTCTCCCAGATAGTCGATAAAGAGTGCAGGAGCAAGTGGGCACCCCTGTTTTACACCCCTTTCCACTTGTATTTCTTCCGATAAGGTTCCCTGTTGGTTAAGCTTTACTCTTACTGTTGTGTTTGTGTGAAGCGCTATTAGTGGGTTGAGCAGTGATCTGGGGCATTTCCAGGCTTCCAATTTTTTCCATAGCATGTTTCTGTCCACTTTATCAAAGGCTTTTGACAGGTCTACAAAAGCTAAGTAGATTTTTGGCGCCCCTTCTTTAACTTTTGCTTTAAAGATGTTTATTATCAAGATGTTGATTGCTATTGTTCCATTTTTTTGGAAGCCCGTTTGTAAGATGTCTTTGCACTCTGCCGATTTTTCCCATATCCTCAAATGGTCCAAGATGAGAGAGGAGAAGATCTTTCCTAAGATATCTAGCAGCACAATTGGTCTGTAATTCACGGGGTCCTCCCGGCAGCCCCTTTTATAAATCGGGACGATGATTGCTTTAGACCAAGACTCCGGAATTTCGTGGGTTTGTTCACAAATGCTAAATATCATTCCAATTAGTTCTGACCATTCCTTCGGGAATTGCTTTAGCATTATGTTTGTGAGACCATCGGGACCTGGTGCTCTGGAAGTTTTGAGGTTTCTTATTTTTGCTTCAATGTCTTCTGCGTTCGATGTCGACACCCATGTTGTGTTTTTTTGTTATTTCCAGGGGCTCAACCGATGTCTTGGGTTTCTCGAACTCTCTCGATAGATATTCCAGCCATTTTTCTTCTGAGACTGCATTTGTCGGCGCTAGATTGGATGCCCAGTTGCTCTCTTTGATTAGGGACCAGAAGTCACTGGATTTATTGGTTGCTAATTTTCTCATCATTTCTTCTGCGTCCAACTGGTGCTGTGTTGCTTTAGATTGTTTTCGCCAGGTTGTGTACCTTTTTTTTCACATTTCCAATTTTCCCAGTCTTGTTCAGCTTTTGATTTCCTTGCCTTCCTTTTTAGTTGTCGGCCTAATTTCCTTTGTTCAACCAGCTCTTTGTTGTATGCATGGCTGGGTTGAGAGGCCGCTGGGTTTCTAGTTCCTATTGGTTTTTGATAGGGTGCAAGGAGAGGAAGGTAGTTTGGTTTCTCGCTTGATTTATAACGTTGGTTTGCTGTTACTTTTTCTTCCCAAGCTGATTTTATTTGTTGGATATTGGCTTCCGTTATTCGTAAGCGAGTTTGTTGAGCATTAGTTTCAACCCTGGTTTTATATACGAGTTTCATTGGTCTCCGACGTCGCTGTTGGTTGTTTTTACCACTTTAAAGCTCACTACGTTTGCTGCCAGGGCTGACGAGGTGAAAATATAATCTAAGGTTGCTTTTGATGCTCCCCTTTCCCAGGAAGGTAAATTCTGTTGATTTGGAAACAAGTTTGCTATGTTTTGTAGGTTTCTGGAGCTGATTACTTCCGACCAGGCTTTTGCACGTTCCAGTGTTGAGGTCTTCCACGTTCTCTCAGTTGCTTTATTGCAGTTGGCGTTGAAGTCGCCGCATATCATAATCTCAATTTCGTCAAACTCTTCATAAAGTTGATCAATGGTAGCACTCATAGAGGAACAGAAGACTTTCGCTGTCGTACGCTGCGGGTTCCAATAGCAATTTATGATTGCCAAGGCGTTCCTTTTGGCCCTCATGCTTTTCCCCGTGGCTGGGGACCATGTGGACAAGGTCACCAGCATTTCGTATGATTCTCTCCATTTCTTTGGTGGGTCTAAACCTAGGCCGTTTTTGATGGCTGTTAACAGGCCCGATGATGGTCTTCCTAAAGGACCCCTAACTGCCGCAGAGATTTCTAAACAAAATCCATGCAGCGTTGGTTTCTCCAGTAACCACGTCTCTTGCAGACATAGAATGTCAAAGGCCCCCAGATTCACGTCTCCGGGCGTTGTTAAGTGGTTGTGTCCTCTGGTGTTCCAGGATCCTACACTGTACTGGTCTTTGTCGGGCCGTTTCTTAGAGGGCGTCGCTGCATTCTCTCCCTCGAGGCTCGGCCCTTTTTGTTGCTATTTAACAGCTTTCTTTGACCAGGTAGATGTAATCCAGTCCCACGGGCCTCTCATTGGACGAGTGTCCTTTGTTTTGTCCGCCGAAATCCTCTCTGGTGTTTCTACCCTGTCGTGCCTGTTTGCTTTTGATGGTTCATCCTTTTTCCCACTGTTTCTGTTTGGTCTCGTTTCGTACGGTCGCTTGGTATAATCCGAGGCCCTTCGTGGGTGCGATCTTGGTCTCTCGTACTTCCAGGTTCCTTCCTGGTCAAACGGTGTTGGACTTCGGCGGTGTTTCTGGTCGTCTCGAGAAATCTCGTCCTCTTTCCTTCTATTCCATCGGTTCTGACAATACCGTTTTTCTGTTCTGGAATGGTAATGTACTCTGTGATTGTTGACTATTGGTGTTTTTTGGGCTTGCTCCTCTTGCTGCGGCTTTGTTAATTCGGTCAACCGAAATCCCATCGATGAGAGGTCTTCGAACACCGATTTGTCCATGTGTGTGATACTCTCAGCTTTTACGTGCAAGTAAGATTTCGCAATCTTGCCCTTGTGGTATGGTTCGACCAATACTAGATCTTTTGTTCTCACGCCCTTGAGAGTCTTAGATTTTTTCAAGATCTGCAAGATGGTTGGCCGGTTTAGGATTAAATTGGTTTTTTTGAGGTCTTGTTGCTCCAGCTTACATAGGCGGATTGCGCCCTTTTCTGCTGGTTCAATTTTCTCCGTTACTCTTGTGGGCATTTGTTTTCTCGGACTGCTTCTGCTTCTTGAAGTTTGGCTCTGCTGCGTGTATTTGTTGTCCCTCTGAGTTTTACTAGTTCGCAAGTTGGCTACTCCTTTGTTGGAAGAGTTCTTTTTATCTTTTACTCCTTCCCCTTTAACCTCTTCGTCGCTCATAGCTCTTATTTCTTCTGTGTTACTTTTTTCTTCCGTCCTTATTTTGGTTGCCGGCAAGGTAGCCACCTGTAATCTACTGGCTGTTTGAGTTTGTTCCTCGTATAATGAGACATTCATCAACGAAGAATCCAACAGAAAATCTTCTGCCGTCCTCGGTGACCTCTGAGCGAGAGATTTTGACGGGGACAGACCGTCCCGGGTTGAGCTCTCATCTTTCTTCGCCTCTGCTTTTTGTTTTAAGGTTGGCACCCGCGGTCCCAGTTGCACGTTGCTATCCCAGGAAAGTGAGCGTGATGCACTCGATGTTGCTAATTTGTTTTTGATTGATGGTTCATTTGCCATATTCTTTTCTGTGTTGGTCACCCGCATATTTAGTCCTGTGCATAGGTTCTGAGGTTTGACTGTCGCGTGCTTGCCCGCTACTAGATCTTGGGTTACTGCGGGGCCGATGTTTTGTTTCTCTAATTGTTCTATTTTTCTTTCCAGGAACTCGATTTTATTTTCCCAGAGCGTTTCCTGAATACCTTTTTGTGCTTCTACAGCTGTTATGTAACTTTCCACGTGTGACAATTTTGCTATCATGTTGGTAAGGATTGCTGTGTTGTTCTGCAACTCTTCTTTTAGTGCTTCATATAGTTTGCAGAAGGGCGCTAAGACAATGGACATTGCCGACATAATTGTTACAATGTCCGGATTCTTGTTTGGAGAGTCTTTATGAATTGCCATGGCGATGTCGCTTAGCCGACGATTTTTTGATGATAATTGAGCTTTTTCCGTCCTTTTTGATGTGGCTGGGGTTTGTAGGCCTGGATAGTCCATTATGGAACTGTTGTCCTGGTCTGTTCGCTGTCGACCCATCCTGGTATCACTCGGGGTGCGTGTCGGCTCTTCGTTCCTTTTTGTTGAATCCGCCGTGTTTTGCGGATCCTTAGTGAGGTGCGGTTTCGTCCATATTAACCGCTGATCTTTGTCATTCATTACTTCGAGTGGTTTTTGTGTTTCCTTCGTAAATGGGCTTGAGGTACGATTTTCTTTTGTCATCACTGCCTCCCCCCCCTTGGTGGCTTCCGAAGATGGTTGTAGTTTGTTATTTTGTTCTGAGGTGGCCTTGTCAGGGTCCCATGTAGGTTTCGTGTGCGTTAACTCTATGTCTCTAATCTGAGGTTGGTTC
The DNA here is from genome assembly GCF_040938575.1 of Ambystoma mexicanum. Taxonomy (NCBI): domain Eukaryota; kingdom Metazoa; phylum Chordata; class Amphibia; order Caudata; family Ambystomatidae; genus Ambystoma; species Ambystoma mexicanum. The sequence continues at coordinate 1,408,350,630 of NC_090935.1, forward strand.
ACCTCCCTGGTCGTGGTCTGCATTTCGTTAGCTCTCTCGTTGCTGTTTTTTGCGTTTTCTAAGGATTTCAGTTGGGGTTCTGGCCTCACGGTCTTTGAGGGGTTTTCATCTTTTTCTCTTAGGTTCGACCCTGATGTCGAGTCTTGCATCACTTCCAGCATCTCTGCATCTGATACCTCTGAGTCCACTGTCAGTTTTCGTTTGTGTTGCTGAGTGAAGAACGCTTTTAAAGAGCAGGGTAATGCAGGTAAGGATAGCTTCGTGATAGAAAGTCTTTTTTTTGGATGGTCTTTCTTTCCTCTCTAAATTTGTAATTTCCATCTTTCATATTTTTTTTGTTCATTTGCGGTACAAATATCTTCCTAGGGGTTTGGTTTTTCTTGGATTTCACTTTTTTCTTTTTTTGTTGAGTTCGACCTGTCTTTGTTTGCTCGTTTTCTGTTTCCTTGTTAGAATCCTCCTGTTCACTTAGACTAGTTGACTCTTCTGATGTATAGCTCTCTACGAAGACTTCGTCACTCTCCCTATCTGAGGGTGATTCGCCGGAATTAATCTCAATAGGTCTCTTATTGATGGTCGTTGGAGAACGGCCCGGTTGTGTCGATTTTGATCCATTGGGCTTGATGTTCTGGTCAGTGACTTGCACTGTGTTTGCGGAATGTATCATTACTTTGATGATAGAAGACGTCTGCCTATAATCCGTTTTTGGTTCTAAGTCCAAAGGTGCTGATGATAGATTTGCTTTTCTTTGTTCCATAGTAGTCTGATTTTGAAGGTTGCTTGCCTGTAGTGGTTCCGCATACTGGCTGCAGTGGTTATGTAGTCCTTGCAACGCCGGGGGATTAGGACCCAGCGAGATCTTCCTTTTGCTTGTTGAGGTTGGGCCTCTCTCATGTTGGGAGCTGAGACTTTTTACGGCTCCCTTTTGTTGCAGGGCCCTGTGTTCCACTGGTCTCTTTAACATCTCCAGTTCCTCGAATCCGGCCTCTGCTTGTTTTGCGCCACTTTCCCGCGGGACAGTCCCGCACGTGGTTACACCACCTCCGTCCTCCTCCACCCACTGGCCCCCCCTCCTGCCCCGCAAACTGGGCCCCGCGAAGGGTCCGCCGCTGGCTGTCCTCCGACAGCTTCAGCGTCTTCCCCGCTCGTCACCAAGACGGTACGCGTGCCCTTTGTTGCGGCGCAGTCGAGCGGGGCGGGTGCGGCTGCTACCTTCCTCAGTCCACACGCATCCGTCACCTCGGACTCGCAGACTCGTGGCTCATCCTCCCTCGGCGGCCGGGCCTCCCAAGCTTCACTCTTGCCCACCGTGGCACCAGGTGGGTCAGAGGACTTCTGGGCTAGGACCGGGGAAGATGACTTCGTCACCCACGTGGTGGGTTAGCCTGTTTGTAAGAGTTTCTGCTGTGTTTTTAATAGCGGCTTACCTCTGGGGTTTCTTGGCTTGGCTGGACGTACGTCCTCTGATGTTTTGCAGGCGGCAGCCAACAATGCCTTTTCTTTGGTGGGCTGAATTAATGACAACAGTTCCTCCACCTCTGGCGTTTCAGGTTGACCCCCTGATATCCCTGATACCGGGGCTGCTTCGGAGGTAATCACTAAAAGCGGTCGTACTTCTGTCTCCATTGCTCGCTTGCTATGCGTCTGCAGCGGACTGCAGCAGACTGGCTCCACCTCGGCTCACACCTCCGCTCACCGCTCCGCGGTGTACTGGCTCTGATAAGGACTTCCTTACACAACGATGTGGTCGGTCTGCACGACTGCAGCAGACTGGCTCCACCTCGGCTCACACCTCCGCTCACCGCTCCGCGGTGTACTGGCTCTGATAAGGACTTCCTTACACAACGATGTGGTCGGTCTGCACGACTGCAGCAGACTGGATCCACCTCGGCTCACACCTCCGCTCACCGCTCCGCGGTGTACTGGCTCTGATAAGGACTTCCTTACACAACGATGTGGTCGGTCTGCACGACTGCTATCCTGTTATTCGATATCACATGCTTCTGTTGCTTGTCTCTTTTTGGAGAAAGTGGTGGCTACCATATAACATATCATTTTAAATCGTTCTAACATATTAACTTTGTTTGACAGTATTCCCACCTTGCGTTTCATTCAATCTAGAGACATTGCACAGATTGAATGCATTTGCTCTAATAGACTGGGCAGGGCCTTGCTACATCGTCCTTCTAAGATCGTGGCAGGTGCTATTGTGGATACAGGGCAGTACCTTTTACCCATGGGCTATGGCATTGTGGAGGTCAATAGGGTGGATCTCCTGCAATGCAATAAGGAAGTCCATTCTGTGGTTCAGGGTAAATTTGATATGTGCTCAGGTATCCCCATGGAAGTTACTTGTTTCTTTTCCAATTCAAGCGTCCCTAGAATAGCTGAATGATCTAGGGGACCAGTTAGATGTTATGAGAGGGATAATTGGTCTTGGCTTAAAGGTGCGTTAGTTTCTGAGATGAAGCATTTGTAGCTAAATCAGAGGGGCTGGGTGAAGAACTTGAAGTTGGGCGCACTCTATTGTTGCATCTTAAGTACATAATGGCCCAAAGGGTCGTCCCGAAGCAGGCCTCCTTGCAGCTGGTCATAATAGTTTGGGGTTTGATCTTATAAACTGGATGTCACCTAAGCCTTATTTGCAAGACACCAAACCATTATGGAGTAAGCCTCAACTGAGGAACATGGAAACCTGTGCTTTATAAATGCCTACTGGAACCCTGCAGGAAATGACACTCATGTGTTCTTGGGTGCCATAGCTGATCTTTTGGATGCATGTCATTTGTATCTAGATATTGCTGCCAGCATCTTCGCGACTGAAATTGTACGTGCTTGAATCCATCCAGTTTGATCATTTTCCCCAGTAATGACCATTCTACGCCTCGATATCGGGAACAGCAGTGGCTAGTCCTAATGGCAGAACGAGGATTAATTATGGTTAATCGAAAAGTCAGGGGTGATGTTCCTCCCCAGTTCACTTGGCATAGGGGCACCCAACAATCTACAATGTATTACTTATATATTTATTTTATTTATTTGCATTTATACAGCGCAGTAGCAGCCCAGTATGGGAATTGAGGCGCTGAATATACTTATTTATTAGAGCCAATCTGTTCCCTCTTATAACCAATTTTACTGCTTTTCTTTCAGGGAAAAGTTATCATTGGGTTTACAAAATGAATGGGCTGTTTTGATCTCCCCTTCGGAAAGAGATTTCTACACCCCTCTGGTGGAAATCAATATGTGCAGGAATCAACTGGTTTGGAATGATCAGGCATTGTTACAACTTAAAGATCATCTTTGGGACATGTTTCGTGGTCACGGGAATATTGATGTCCATTCTCTTGACAAATATGCCTCTACATTGAAGCTGTTTACTCAGAAGAAACTTGTTAATGACAAGCTTGCTTTTAGCCATAAACACTCTTTTGATAGAGTTATCCAAGAGCGAAACGTATGTTCAGAACATACATTAGGAGTCTATCCAAATTTGATCAAATGAGAGGATGCCCGCTGTTAAAGTAGCAGAAACAAACCTATACAAATTAGGTTAAGGACTACAAAAATATGATGGCCCAACATGATGGAGAAAAAATGTTGTCAGTCTTATGTACGAAACATTTGGCACAAATTAGTCGACTCCTGAAGAATGACAGCTCCATCACTGAAGATGTCTTGGAAGCTTATATTAAAACCATATTTCATTGCCCTGTTTGAGTCCTCTTGCTTCTATTAGACATTGGGAGGTCGATGGGTTGGTGTTGTTCGACCAGGATGATATTATTTATTTAATCTACGGATGTAGCAAATTCCGTGTACAGAGCCTGTATAGTCTCTCCAACATCATGTTTAAAGCCCATCCTGATATTTGGGTGGACATTTTGATTCATTTCAGCAAGGGGTGGTGAGTGGATGTATTTAATCCTCCTGGAGAAAGAAGCGCGATCGGGCTACTCCTAAAACTTTTCGACCGATCGCCCTTCTTGATATCCCAGGAAAGTTATTTGCCGTGATAATTTTAAGGAATCTGCTTTTATGGGTGAGGGAGGGTTTTAGCTTCGACCGAAACCAGTCAGGTTTTGGTGCAGGTTTGGTCACCTCTTTAAATGTTTTTATATTAGGGATTTTCTTAAAGAGTTCAGCGGCAGGGGTCGGTACTATACCTCGCTTTTATTGATATTCAGACCGCATTTGACGGTGTAGATAGAGATCGCCTTTGGCACAAAACTGCTTGCTAGGAATTGCTAGGAATTGCCCTTTACTTCTGGTGAACATTATAAAGAACTATTTTGTAACACTTCCTTGCAAGTTCGAATGGATCTCTCTGGTAAACTCATGCAGCTGATCCCAACATTTTGCAGTCTGAAGCAGGGGTGTATGCTGGACCCTGCTCTTTTTAATTTATTTATTACAGATATGGGTGCTACCTTAAAGTCAGCTTGTGCCTTCCCACCAAGATTAAATAGCCACCCTATACAATGACTGTTATACGCTGACGATCTGGTCCTGTTGGACAAGACCCCCATTGGATAACAAAAGCAACTTCAGGCACTAGAATCCTATGCGTATGATAATGGTTTTATGATCAATGTAGCAAAATCTAATATTTTGATGCTTCATTCAAGTAATATCGGCAAGACGCAGTCCTTCAAATGGTATATTTATAAAGTCCCGATGGTGGTTGTGAATGATTATAGGTTTGTTGGGGTCTGTATAAATAACAACTGCGGAGATATGCCTAATGTAATATGGCTGCATCATAGGGCATGTATGGCAGCTGCACAAGGTCTGCTTACTCTGTGCAGGTATGGCCAATATTCTCTCTGCCCAGTTTGTACCTATTACACATAGAAGGTGCTGCCAATACTAACCTATGGCGTAGAATGTATGCTAGAGCTGCCATTCTGGAACGCTTTAGAAGGTCAGTTCTGGAAAAGCGTTTGTGTCCCCATTTCGCTGTTGCTCTACAGGTTGGGTCCTTTATCTTTGTTTGTGATGATTAAATGGAAAGTGTTGGCCTTTTTGAAGAAATGCTTTCCAACGCAGCCAAGTTCTTTTTTACCATTTCTGATGGAAGCAATGCAGCTGAAGTCAGACCCCAGTTTATCCTTCTGGGTTAGTGACTGTTTTGAATGCATGAATTCGGCACACATAGGCCTAGGACTGCTACTTAAAAACAATAATAATTGCCAGAGAAAATCAATGTACAAACTATTTTTTACTTTTTAAGGATTATGTTAAGGCTTTCAATAATCTCCCAAAATACCTGGGGAAATATCTGTGCCCAGTTTATAGAGGCAATTTTCTTTGATTGTGATTGAATTTGTTACCAACCAGACAGGATTTGGGCTCTCAACAAAAATGGAAGCAGAAATGCTGCTTTTGCAGTAACCTGTTAGAACTTGAAACCCTAAAACGTCTTCTATTATTTTTTCCATCACTGGCTGAGGCCTGTGATCTCTTCTTGGGATCAATGTTTAACCGGTTAGGTTATTGACTGAGGAGAGTGGGTGGGCAATGTTGTTCAGTGGACATCATGTAAACATGACTTTTGCAGTGTTGGATTCTTAAAGCACGTTGATCTCATACCCTAGAGGCATTTGTTTTAGCTGTTTTTGTATTATATATCATAGTACATCTATTTAAAAATTATCAATTTGTCTCTATTAATATGTAAATGAGATTTAGGAGCCAACATTGGAAATGTATCACTATATGATATGGATGTTTTAGCAAGTGTTTTTGTGAATAAATTGTATGTTTTTTCTTGAACTGAGTTTAAGTTTTTTTCTATATTGTAAAGGTTGAACTGCGTTTAACTGTATACTAGTAATAAAACATGTTTTTTTTATAAGCTTCACTGTGAAAGATACACATCCACATGTAAAGCAAACTGCCCAGTAAGCCCATCAAAATGTTTGTCATGTGACTGAGGACGTGTGTTGCTCATTGTGAATTTCCTCCAAGAACCTGCAAGAGCTTTTGCTGAAGGGACCCCAGCGGCTCACACGGAAAAAAGAGAAGGCTCATAAAATTACTAGTATGCAAAATGCCAGTCCATAGACAAAGCAAATGCTATAAACCCAGCATGGGCCGGGGCAGAGATAAATTCCCATCATTAGGCTGGGCGATGGGACTAGGGGGATCATTGATGCTGGACGTCACCAGCTCAATGGTGTAAGGCCCAGAAGAGATGTTGTGAGGATCCCGAAAGTTCCCTAGTCTATCACCAGCCCAGATCCCAACTATTATAATGCAGGTCCCAAAGTTATAACCTCCAATCCTAATAAGCCCCACTTCTTTCCATAGCAGGAGATGTTTGGCGGAAGATCAAGGGACCGGAGAACGAACAGCATGGCCACCCGAAATATACATACCCAGTGAAATGTCCAAGGCTCCCTGTGATGGTTAGGGGCCAAAACAAAAATCTACAGCTATGTGTTTTTAACCCTGTAAGGTAGGGCAAACCTGCCACTTCTTCCATAATCCGATTAAGGAACCCACGACTCCAAACAGCAACCGTGTTTGACGGCTGCAACACCGGTGTTCAGAGTGTCCAGTGTCTTGATGCTGCTTGGTGTGGGAGACCTCCAGTTATAATATTAAAACCATAGGACAATGAGAAGAACTAGTTGTTGCATGCAAACAAATGGATTCCACTTCAAACTGTCAAAAATGGAATATTGAGATGACGATTTGACAATGGCTTCCCAGAAATAGGATATATGTAATTCATGGTACTGTTGCAGAGTTTAACCAATATGGCAAGTGTCTGGCATCAGTGATAACAAGCCTGGAACTATCAGAATCTGGTTCACAGAGAGAATCATTCTACGAGCATCAATGCCAACTTTACCAGTTCATGGGTTGAGAAGGGCATGAGATGGACTCACACAGAGAAGATTCAGCTAAGCTCAGTGGTCGTACAGTGGAGCGTGGACATGGAACTGGCAGTGCTTTCCCTTTGCAATGGTTTATGTGCAAAAAAGAGGGCGACTGGCCTCTAGGAAGTGAGGTGAAAAGAGGAGCTCCCGTGAGGAGGGAAATAGGAAGGGGAGAGAGATAGAGGGGGAAAGAGAGTGAGAGAGAGAGAGAGAGAAAGAGAGAGAGAGGGGGAGTAAAAGAGAGAAGAAAGAGGGATAGAGAGAGAACATAAATCCCTGTTGTAAGGAGAAGGAGAAATGGAGCTGGAGATAGAGGAGCAATGAGAACTCATGGAAGAAGAAGATGAACAAGAAGAACAAGAAGAAGAAAGTAGAAGGTAGGATCACAGGAGGCAGCATAAGCGTGCATGTTTGACTACCAAAGCCCTTAGAAATGTGCCTCAGTCTGAGACATGGCGAGGTGTCAAAGAGGCCAGAGAGACCATACTGAAGAAGCATGGGAATTAAACAAAAGCACTGCAGGAAGAGATTACCTGTGCCACCAGAACCTCGATGCGAGATGACCCATTCTGTAAAGAAAAGAGGGTGGCTGGCCCTATTAAAATTCTCAAGCCATGGATCTGTGCCAATGCATGTAGCAAAGTGCAACACACTTGTAAAAAGCAGGATTCAAACAAATGTGGGAGCTAGGAAATAGGTGATAAATAGTTTATTAAAGACCGGTACTGAAGGCTGAGGCAGGGGGAAGGAAGAGCAAAGCATTACATGTTGGATTGTCAGAAGGAAGGGAGAAAGACTAGCAGGATGCAGGTACTGAAAGGGGTTATTGTAGAGGAAGACAGATGTCGAAGAGAAAAAGAACTGAGAAAAGGGCAGAAGGGAATATCAAGAAAGAAGGAGTAAGGGGGATTGGAAGGACATGTACAAAGATGAGGAAATGAATAGGAAGAGCACTCAAGGGAATATTCAGAAGTGGAAACTGAAATGGGACTTAAGGTTGGGGGACCAAGACAGAGAGTGAAGAATACTAGGGGGTGGGGGTGGAGCGACCAAGAGCAAGAGCAAGTGGCATGCTTGCAGTGGAAACACAACCTGAGAGAATAGGAAGAGTGGAGAGTAAGAAATATCAGACATATCAGAAATATCAGAGGAGCAAGAGCAGGGTTGGAGAGTAGAAAAGGCACCAAGAAGGGGATTAGAATGGAGAGCAATAGAGTAGGAAGTGAGGTGAGAAGATGAGCACCCCTGAGGAGGGAAATGGGAAGGAAGGAGAGAGAGAAAGCGAGAGAGAAAAGGTCCCTGTTTCAAGGAGGAACTAGGAAAAGGAAAAATGGAGGAGGAGATAGAGGTAGAATGAGAGATTAAGAAATCGTAGAAGTGGAAGGAGAAGAAGAGGAGGAAGGAGATTAACAAAAATAAGAAAGCAGACGATAGGAGAAGAGGAGGCAGAGGAGGAGGTCGTGTTTGACTGCCAAAGCCATTAGGAATGTTTCTCAGTTTGAGAAATGGCAAGGTTTTGAGGAAGTCAGAGAGACCGTCAATTTTGGCAGACAGTGGGAGCAACTAGTGGATATAAATTATGCTCCCTTGTTGTTGGAAGTTTCCAGGCCAGTCAAAGCAGGAAGATTTCAGCAACCACCCCATAATCACGTTAATGATGGAAAGATCAGGAAGGATAAAAAACTGCTTTACAAAGATCTGAAACTGATAGGGAAGCTTGCAGCAAACGCCCATTTTACTCTTCTGAAAAAGAGAAGAGCCAGATACAGGAACTGGATGCAAGGCTACAAAGCTGAGCTAATTCAAACAGATGCAGAAGCTATGTTTAGGACCCTAGCGAAGAAAGACATTAAACAGATCTGGCAATGGCTTAACAGCCTTATCACCTCAAATCGATCTGCCTTAATTAATGTGGTGACAGAAGAGGCTGGGTACAACTTCTATAAAGAACTTTACGGCCTGCAATCCTGCCTTCCGAAGTAAGCCAAGACCGTGGTTAACCTACCATGAACCTTTCTATGGATAGGCTTGATATAGAGATCTTTATGAAGAAAGCCAATGCATTGAATGCTCCAGGTCCAGATGGACTGACACATCTGATGATAAAGAAGCACACAGAGGCTTGGCTGCCATTATTATTTGACCTCTTTACTCAGGTCATGAGATCAGGACTATCCCAGACTCATGTAGAATGGCTATTACCATCCCCATCTTTAAGAAGGGAGATAGGACCGGTCCTTCAAACTAACAGGCCTATTGCCCTTCTGGATGTTTGGGGAAACTCTTTGCAGCTTTGCTATTGAAACCATTAAGGAAATGGATTAAAGAGGCTAATGGCTCAGACCCACACCAATCTGGGTTTCTCCCGGGAGTGGGGATAGAGCTAAACCAATTTCTGATAAAAATCCTGAAAGGGAGAGCTCTAACAACTCAAATGAAAATATACCTCGCTTTTATAGACTTCAGAAAAGCGTTTGATATGATAGACAGGAACTTTCTATGGGAAGAAATGGAGACCAGGAATAGCCCGAAGGAGATATTGGAACCTATAAATGCCTAGTATTCCTCTACTAGAGTTAAAATTAGACTAAGGAACATTAACAAAATAAATTCCCACCTATCGAAGATTAAAACAGGGATGCCCCCTGGCCCCTACCTTATTTAACCTGTTTTCAGCATATTTAAGGACCAATGGGGACCAGACTAATATTTTCCACCCACAGATAAATGGCCATAAAATATCATGTATTGTATATGCAGACAACATAGTCCTTATGGGCCTATAGGCCTACAGAGAGCGCAAACTGATCTATACAAAATATATGGAGATGAATGGCCTAGAAATAAATGTTGCCAAAGCAAATATTTTAGTCTACTCCTCAAGGAAGGGTAGACAGAAGCAAATCTTTAAATGGCACTTACGCAACCAGGTGTTATCCCAAGTCACCTCCGTAATATACCTTTGTATACAAATGAATTCTAGTTTGGTAGATATTCCGCACCAGCAAGATCTGAAAATAAAAGTTAAAGCTCTCACGGCTCAGGGCCGATTGATTTATAGGAAATTCTGTAGATTTTCCATCTCACCAATATTGTCGTTCTACAAAATAAAGGTTGTGGCATGCTTGACATATGGAGAAGAGGCTTCTACATTTACTCCATGGAAAATCTGGGGTAAACTAGAGGCTTTCTTTTGGAGAAAGATACTGAGATTGCCTCAAAATGCCCCTATAATGGTAATCTGATATGAACTTGGCTTGTTATCGATCTAGGCCAGTTCGGTCTGGAAATCACTATCACTATTTAGAAAATGCATTCTGGAATCAAAGCCTGTGCCTTATCTAATTTTAACACTGAAAAAACATTTGAAAAATACAAGTTCCTAGATCAATGGGGGAAATCATATCTAGGCCTGGTGGACTCCTTGGGTGCTTGTTTGGATATCCTTTAAACAAAGCTGGGAAAAGTCATAAGACTTTTAAAAGAAGATGACTGGATCAGGACCATGAAGGTAAGGGTATCATGCCTACATCAAAGTCATTTAAAGAATGAAATGAAGGCATATGACTCACTGCCCAAATACCTGAAACACTTTCCATCGGAATGGTATAGAGTGCAATACATGAGACTTTGTTTTTAACATCTTTTAACATTTTACCGACGAGACAAATTCTGAAACTATATGGACACGTCCCAGATTCCAAACGTAGATTCTGCACCTCGCAGGAAAACCTTTAATCATTGAAACATATTGGACCTCTTTACAAGTATGCCGGTCCAGAAAGAGCGGGGCCGGTAGCACCGTACCTGCAACACTTTCTGTATCGGCACTTTCAGAGTCACAAGTGCGGAAACACTGGCCCCGCAAAGTGACCCCCAGTGTGCTATGGCACCCGTTAGCACTGTGAACGTAAACTGCAGAAATAGTCGCTGGACCAGCCAGAATTACTGGCACATTGGTAATACGGGCACATTTAAAGTTCTGCATACACAGAAACACAGCCATAAAAATGCTGGTGCCACCGTGACCACCACACCTGTAATAACGGCACTGTGTTGCAGGCGTTAAACAGTGCCAGATGATCAGCAACATGCCCCAGGTGTCCAAAACCAGCTACACACCATTGACCACTGTGAATGTACAAAAGGACCACACCCACACCCATCCCACTTCCCTACACAACCATGCTGGCAGTTGCTGTAGCAGCAATAGGTCTGGGGAGCCTGCAAGGAAGGAGTGGTTTCCTCACCTTCTAGTATCAGCACATTGTTTCTAAAAGGAAAGAGCGAAGACTGGTATGCATCTTGCAGAAGCATGGCATGAGTTTGCAGTGTTAGACATCCAAAAATGCGGCAGAAGGATTGGGCTAGGTTTGCCCTGAGTGCTAGGTCTGTCTCTGAATTCTTCCCTCCCTTTCCAACCTCCTGTCACCCACACTTTGACATGGCCATGGTACGTGCCCTGTCATAGAGTGCATTCATTTCCCAACACAAGGGCCACAGATGGTCCAGTGAGTCTCTCCTTGATCGCCAATGGCCCTACAAATGACTGAATTCTCAGCGAGGTTCACGAATCAATTTCAACAGGATATCACTTAGCAGGTGTGGCATTCAAGGGGATTGGAGCATTCATGTATTTTCATGAGGAGGTCTCTGAATTATCTAATGAAAATGTGCTTCCCAGATGTTGCATTGTTATTCTGTAGAGACTTCACCAGAGGATTGTAGTTCCTGATCACAAAGGTGGTAAGGGCATCACAGCAACAAATTACCTAATTTGCGACATGTTGTGGATCCCTACACTTGATGCCATGGTTAACAATTTGGTAGATGTGTGTCATCTCTGGCAATGCATCAGCAAGCAAGCACAACCCAAACCACTGAAAATGTAAATTCAAATTAGAGGTAGTCTGGAAGAAGGTTGCTGCTGATTTCCTTGAACCCCTTTAAGACAACAGATAACTTATGGTCCTCATGGATGGGTTTTTAGAAAGTATCCAATAGTAAAGAACGTCCCAGCCATGGCTTCCAATGGTAGTCTCGAGCTTTTCTGAATGGTGCATTCCCAAAGCAACCAAAAGTGCAAATGGTCAAACATTCAATGGTCACAAGTTTGGAATATTCCTGAAGAATCTGCGTGTCATGCACAGGAAAATCATGTCCCTCTATCTACAAGCACATGGAAAGTGGGAACAATTCATAGGAAATCTCAAGGAGACAGTTCAACAAAAGGATGCAAAGTGGGTTATCCCTGACTTAAACATTATACACAACATCACTACCTTCATCAACAGGATTTGGTCTGGTTGACTTCATGCTGTGAAGAAAACACAAAGATGGCACAACTCCCAGCATCCTCCCCACCAAGTCATGGTGATGTGCCAAGACTAGATGTCCACACTAAATAGGAGAAGCTCTTTGCTGATTACAGAGGACATTCTCAACTGTCTGATATCACGGACATGGACACAGTGCGTGTAGGTAAACATTGCATCAGAAAGTCAAGCAAAGCATTTGACGCGTTGGCACTCATAGTACCAGTCACTAAGGGATGCTTGATCACTGCGGCTACTGAAAGGAGAGCACCGTCAGGACCATATCTCTTTTAAACTAATACATGGTTCCCACACCACTGGAAGAGAATAATTCTAGTATCAAGGCCGCATCATTTGGTGATGAAAGATCCATGGTAAAATCCATGGTGGGGTCGACATCACTTTGCACTTCCATGCACTTTTCATCGAATGAAGTGCAAAATGTTTTACACCTTACAGATTCCTGTCAGATTCAGGTTAAGAACACCTTACAGATTCCTGTCAGATTCAGGTTAAGACTAGTTTGCACTTCATGATGCAAACATTGCAAATGCCCCTTGGCATTTGCAGTGGATTCTAGTGGAATCTGTAGGTTTTCTGCCTCCATGAAAGAATCATGTTCGTTGAAAAAATTTGGTTTGAGTGGCACAGCAGGGAAGGCAGAGGGAGACGCTAATTCCTTTACGTGCCTCCACTCAGCCTGTCAAAAATGAGGGCCTGATTTACTAAAATGTTTTAACATGGGAAAGCCCCATTGAAAACATTGTTGTAAATCAGAACCTTACAGTGTTAAAACAGGCATACACGCAGGCATAATACTTGTTGTGCATCTCTTTGGACTGGAAAATGTGCTCTCTGCGAATTGTTGTGGCTTTTAAGTGTTTCATTTTTACGTGGTTTAAATGTCTTTTGGCTAATAGGGTCAATGTCCATCTGTTCATTTTAATGGGTGAAAACAATACATTCTTATTTGTACTGTGTACACGTTAGGGAATGAAATACCATCTCTATTCGTGTTAATTTGCTGTAATCTAGGTTATTCTTAATATGTTATGTCACTTGTGAAGTAGACAAGATCTGTCTAAACTACATTACCCAGGTGTAACGTGCTATATAAAGTGTGTCAATTGGTCAAAAAGGCTAACATAGAGATCAGTATGTGTTTAAAAGCCATATGCTGCAGTTCCCAATATGGCGGCCCCGCCGTGCCAAATACACTTCGCCTTGGGAGTCTATCTTTATATCTTGCTTTTGTAATTAAACCGTGCTTCAAACTTCCTTGACTTGCTACCTCAGACTGGCGATACATCACCTGCTTCAGAACAAAATGTGCTTACGCCGCGTGGCTTGATGCATTGGTGGAATAACATGTCAAGTAGAGGAAGAGCGCTCCATCAAGATGGCTTTGCGCAGGCATCACTCTGTGTTTGCTTTATTTCTAGAGATCCAGGACACAGTGTGGACTTAAGAGAATGAGGGGCAAAGCAGCACGCGCCTTGCCGCCTGTAACGGATTATGTTTAGGTCATTTAAGGAAATTGGATAGGGACGGTGCAAAACTTAAAAGCCAAACTTAAAATGTCACCAACTTTATCTTCCAGTCGATGAGTGGAAGTACCCTTTACAGGTGCTGTAGAAATCCATATAGGGGAAAAAAAAATGCCCAAAACGCTGACTCGGATTGTTATTTAGCAGGATAAGGATGGCATACAAGAAAGCCCACAGGGGTTAAAACAACGAATATAAGGAAGCAGCGAGTTTCTCAGTATGATTTTTTCACATTTGGCAAATATGAGTTCTGTCCATCTGATTATCGGCTGTATAAAGAAAGCAAGCAAATGAATGCGCTTGTATTCCTTTGCTGTATTATACCAAGTACCAGAGCTACATTACAATGTCTTATACAGTAACTACATGAAGCAAGACAGACCTAGATATGAAATGTTTCTCTATTGAGCAAACTGGGTACTGAAAATATTGATTTTTCCTCAAGGAAGGAATATTAGGTGGCATGTTGAACAAATAAATAATCGTTACGGTGTATTGCTCAGCTCTTTTGTAACCGCTGGACTCTGCACCATACAGAGACTTAGGTGGACACATGCCCAGGCATGTCCAGAGACTTATCAGCATCCCGATACTGTGACATGTTTGTGGTATGTGTGGCGAGGTGTTAATGGGCTTGTATTGCATATTACAGGAAGATGGATGGTTTATCTTTCCAAAGCATGCTTTTATCTCTAAACCTATAGAAGATATCCACAGATCAACCCAAACAACTTGTTGGAGAATCAAGAGACCCTTACAGAAATTGGGGGTGAATGTTTGTTGCCAACCTCAAAGTCTGCTGGAGATGGACGAGGATGCTTGCAATGGAGCGACAGATGTTGCAAAAGAATACCAAGATTTGCTTGTTCAAAATTACATCAAAATGTACTCTTGGGATGAGGACATCTTTAACTGTGAAACAGAGGTGATATCGATGCCGTGGAGTAGGAGATTTGGCGGGAGACCACCAAACCATCTTCGTAAATGGACTTTGCAAAAGAGGATGAGAAGTATAGCGACTTCTACGAGGATATGGAGGCACTAGAAGAAATCTTTGTGCAAAGAATTTTAGGATGATGCCCATGTGGTGCTGGAAACCCCAGACACTGAAGGCAATGAGGCTGTTTGAAATGTCAGTATGCCACAGTCAATAATACACGTTTTTACTAGAGCCCCTTTTGAATAGTAAGAATTAGCAGCAAGCTATGTTTCCTTTTTTCTCTGGAAAAATCTTGAAAAAGTGGTGTAAGCAGAACAGGATTTGGTATCTCCAACGGCTGAACTTCTATTGTCTGTTCTGCCAAAAGCATTGCAAACACACCTATGATACAGCCATGTGTAAGGCCTGTCAGTACTTCAAACAGTGGCAGACTCTTGGGTGCATGCCCTCTGGCTATGCACCTAAGAGTCTAGTAGCTGGCCACAAACACCACAGCATAACTTAGCCTATGCAAACATCCTCATATCATCTAGATTCCGCTCCCCTTCCCTAATAAAGCCTGCCTGCAGTCACCACATAACCTGTTCGCCCGAGGACCTACCCGTGAACTACTGCGGTGTCCGCAGACACCGCAAACAATACAAGGTCTTCTTCCATCTAAACAAATACATCATATGAATCATATTTCACTCCCCCAGCCTTTGCAGCCCCTCTACCCAACACCAGATGCCCCAAAACATGTTTTCCAGCTATTTTCATTGCTGCGGTATCCGCGGATATCCACAAATACAATATGGCAGGCGTTTCGGAAAAATATGATGCACTTCACACTTCCCTTCAGCCAATCAGCGAGCACATTGGGTGTCCGTGGACATGACGCACCCCTCCCGTCCAATCAGAGTGCGGTCTGCACAGGGAACAGGAAAATGGGTCAGCGGAGCCGAGCCAGATATCATCAATCTTTTGGGACCTACATTTTGCACATTTTTAAAAAAACCTACTGGACGGATTTGCACCAAATTTACAAAAGCATGCTTTCGGGACCAAACCACTGCTAATGCCACAAATTTGGTGAAAATTCGTCCAGCGGTTTCAGCTGTAGGCATGAGCAAAGTTTTTTTCCATTCAGTCTTTGGAGAAACAAATAATAATGTTGGGACCCCCTCTATAACTTTGCCGCCCCTTCACTAAACCTCACCAAACTTACCAAAATATTTCAGAGTGGTCGATATACTTTTTTTTGCAAAGTTTGGTAAGCATTCCTCTAGGGTGAGCGAAGGTATAAACCACCAAAAAAGTGCTCTTCCTATGAGATGAGCAACTTAGGCTTAACTACACGGCCGCTACTGCAGGCCATGTAATAAGGGACCAACAGGATTAACAACAGAGAGATCAGTAAGGGTCTAGCCTAACGTACATGTGTAAAGCTCACATTGAAAGAAGGAGAAAAGCAACACCCCACAAGGCCCCATGAGACCCTAAAAAAGAAAACAGAAGCATGGCACATTCACAAAAAGACTCATAAACTATACAAAAGGTCAGTAAGAATATCTTCTAAACTATGATATTTGTACATTTCACATTGGCAGAAACTGCCAAGCCCCATGTTGATGTTTTCCAGATACCCCCACCAAAACCAACTACTATTTAGTAGTTTTGCTGCTGGCTACCATCACTTATAACAGCCAGTTGGTGTTCTTTGTTGCAGGCTCCCCACATTACCTGGATCTAAATAACAGCCTGTTACACCTAACATGTACGTTCACAAATTCAGATGGCCCAGATATAGCGGACAGGGTGGTCATGGCAAACATAGCCTAACCCTTAGCCAGCCTGTTCAATCAGGTGGACGTGATAGTCAGAGTCTGCCCGGCATCCCATTCTAGCAAATGTCACACTTACAGATTCTATATAGAAATGTTGCTGAACCACAGAAACATGTGACTTAGATACTCAACAATCTACAGCACTTGATGGTTCGAAGGCAGGCTTTATCAAAATGGGTGTATACACAGCCAGAAACAGAATATTTGATCTAATAGGGTGTGTACATATGGATCTGTACTGCCAGCAGAAACATCTCACTATCGGGCTGGTCATTCAACTGAAACTTACAAGGAATGCCAATTATTTCAGGCTCATGAGCGGGATGCTGGCTGTATAAATTGAAAATACAGTCTGCCAATTGGCTCATTAAGCTCTGAAAAATGTCACCTATCATTTAACTGGTGCATTAGGATGACCTGCAGGATAACCAATGCAAACTATCCAGAGAATATAGTAACCATTAAACTTAGCAACATAAAAGGGGGCAACAGCATCAACAGCAAAGAGGACCTGTTTATGGGACAGTTGCCCAGATTGGTGGTCATAGGGTTTGTGGATAGCACTGCATCCAATTGCCGTCATGCTTCACCCTCTATCGTCATGGTAAAATGATCCCTAGTAAGGCTATGATGCCTAGATGTGATCCAAACAACAGCATACATGAGTACATGCATCTGGTGGCGATAATTGAAAAACATTGGAAAGATGCTGGATTAGCTTTGGATGATCAAGCATTTAAAAAAAGGCCTCCGTCTTTTTGTGGTGGATTAAAATACTGGAATGGAGGGTGCGTATCTTTTTTCTGTGATCAGTGCCAGACTAGTACATGTAGTGGGACGTTTTGAACAATCCCTACCTGCCAATGTATATACAGTGGTATAAACAATCTACTCCAAAGTTATTTAAACCAACTGGAAGCCTCAAGTGATTTTGAATATATGTAAAATGGATACAGTTCAAATAACATGATTTTATGCAACCATAATTATGTGAAAAACTGTTTTCAAAGTGTGCTTGCAACTGAATAATCAGGGCTCAAATTGAGGGTTCCCCCCGGGTGGACAGAGTCCCCCCACTTTTTTCAGCAGTCCCCTCAATTTTTTCAGAGGGCATCTTGATATGCTAATTTCTGGTGACACCACATTCAATTAGTATGTTAATGAGTCCACCCACTTTTTTTTTAGGACTTGACCCCTGTGAATAATTACCATGCAGGCTATCAGGGTTGGACCATGTAGGGTATTTTGTGGAGATTTGGGGCCTGACGGTATTTTATTACCGCCGAAAAATAACTTAGCAATAATCACTCCTTGTATTCAGATTGGGCCATGTGCAACAATAATACAGTGGACATGCATAATTTCAGCACCCAGACATGCATATTTGGTATGCGTGGTTGGTATGCGTGGTTGGTGGTATTTTGGTGAGCATAATTCCCTTGTTTTATTTGTGGCCCCAATGTCCAGAATCCCTTATCTTTGCTTAGATTTTTCGTGTAATCACTAGAGAGACCTCAGACCTACATTTTAGGAATACCACATTTTCAGTGTTAGTGTTAGTGTGCCACCATGGGCGATCTCACTGACTTATTTACGACAGAGAGCTATATGTGGTAATTTTGTGGTAATTTCCACTACCTTATATACGGTAGGGAACTATGTTCAGAGAGTCCCTCTTCCCGTTGGCTCATGTACCTCCAACGAGCTATGCTACAAACAATCACTCTCAACTGTCCATACTGAATATGATCATGCACACATCTGTCTTAAAATGACAATTGCATTGTTTAAAAATCTCCCCTCATCATCAGCACTGTATTGGTAAATATAAAATACACCACCCGTCTGCTTTCAAATATTTTTCTGTATTATAAAAGTTGCATTTAAACACGATCTCACTCTTTACAGAAATAAATAAAATAGCACAGTAAGAGCATTGTCTGTGATACACTGAAAAAAGAGTGGCGGAGAACAGAACACAATTTGCAACATTAACATGTGATTAAGGCACCGGAATCTCCTTTCCTACTCTGACTGAATATTCTCGTACACACTCAGCTCCCACACTTATGTAATTACCTTATCTGTTCAGCCGAGTTTTCTTCAGCTGTTCTCTTTCTGAATGTGGCTCCCTTGAAGATTAACCCCAGTGAAAAGGAGCGCCTTTCCTTCTCAAACCGGGGTCATTGCCTGGAACTCTCAGCTTTTTCAGCAGAAATGCTCCAACCAGGAAAAAAAAACAGGTCCTTCTCCTAGCTCTCCAAATCTCCACTGTCCTCCTTCCTCCTCAAACTCCCCCCAGCAAAACTCTGATCACTCCCTCTAGCATGATACTTGCTATGACGCTGCTCCAATCAGAATCAATCATGCCATCTCCTCCTTCTCTACACAATGGCTCATTTTTATAGTAATACTTTGTAACCAACTGATTTCCTGTTCTTTCGAGCTCTTTTGCTTCCTGTAATTATGTGGACAGGGCAGCAGAGAAAACAAAAAAAAAATGGATGTGCGTTTAAAAGTTCACTTTCAGAATAGGCCTAATTCTGCAGTGGAGACACATTTTTATTAGTGGATTATGTTAACTTCAGTTTCATTAGTCAGGTTAGTTATGAGTAATATTAGTTATTAATTTTCAAATGTGTCTCTCGCACCATAGGCATTTCAGGTGAAAAAATAGTGTGCATTTTTGAATGTGCACGTGTGCTTTTAACTGTAAAAATAGATTTGCATCTTATATGTTAAAATCGTTTTTGACTGAATAGCCTGTCTTTCCTTGTTAATCTGGTAACACATATAGCAATGCACCATAGGCATTTGGTGCTGCATCAAAAAAAAAAAATGCTACCTGTGCAGTAGTGCTGTACTCTGTGCTGATTGCTACCTGTGCAGTAGTGCTGTACTCTGTGCTGTAACACGCCAAATATCCTTACATACCCTCCTTTTGTTTTTAGAATCTGGCTACGGTCCAAGCCAATTCCTAAAAACAATTTGTTCTTTTTCTTCTTTTCACAATATAGCAATCCAACAAAATGAATATTCATGTGCATCAATGAAAAAGTTGCAATCAATACAGTATTCATCTGAGTTCATTAGTTTACAAAATGTTCTACATTTGCCTTCTCAGTGGAAGTGGCATTACTCTACGTTTAGATTTTACAAGTCAATTAAAAACAATGAAATAAAACAACTAACCAAAACAAATAATTAATATAACAAATTAAAATAAATAATTAAAATAATAAATACGTGGAACTCCATATGTCAGGACTCTTGTCTGCCTCTGATATGTCCCGACCAGCGATGTTATTTGGTTCATTCGAGTACACTTTCATCTTGGCAATCTTAGATCCATAGGAGTCATCTTTTTTAGCATTCTGGTTATCTTGTCTTCACCTCCACCTGGAGGCAGGCATCTTTTGGTCTTCATCCAGGGGACTCCAGGACTCCATCGTCTCCCGTGGCCTCTGATCCCAGAACCTCCGACCAAATAATGTTAATTTTCTAAATCAAATAGAAAATAAACAAATTAAGTACATAGCACAATACTAACTTCACCCTTTTGCCAAAAATAAAACATGCTTGGTAAAAATATTTCGTTTTTTTTTTTTTCTGAAATTAAACACAAGTTAAAAGAAAACAAGCACACATAAACATTATTCAATATTTAATACATTTTCTCTCTGCACACCAACCATGAGCTTCCGTTACATGTGCATTTGTTTATTTATTTATTTATTTATTTTATATTATATATTTTTACATATACTACAGTGTTTATGTGCCATCATAACAATCAACTTTTTAACTCCTTTGTCACTGCCTCCTGATTGTACCCATTTATTTTCTCTTTTTGTGTTTAAGGGACTTTATCTGTTTCTACATGCTCAAGCTGCCTGATCTCATGTCTGGGATGGCATGGTTTGATTTGATTTACATGGACAAACTGCTCTATTGCTGTTTCACCTTCATTTTTCAAAATTTTATAAACTACAGGAGAGACCTTATCTATAATTCGAAATGGCCCCTGCCAGGCTGCTAGAAATTTAGAATTTTTCTGTTTACTTTTTCCAAAATGAAACTTGTACACCTGATCCCCTACACTGTATTCCTTTACTGATGTCTTTTTATCATAATAAGATTTTGCACTGTCAGCAGCTCTTTCCAGATTTCTCTGCACAAAAGCAAATGCATGTTGCAAATGCCTCCTCAGTTCATCAATATATCCATGAACTGTGGATGCACTCACAAGGGTTTGCTCATGAGTTCTGTATAGTAGGTGTTGTGGTAACACCATTTTCCTACCTGTTAAGACCTCATGGGGGCTAACACCTGTTGCTTTGGCAGGAGTCGACCTGATTGCCATCAAAACCAACGGTAAACGTAAATCCCAGCTGGAACCTGCTTCTGCCACAAATTTCTTTAAAATATCCACAACAGACCTATTGCTTCTTTCAACTGTACCTGAAGACGCCGCCCGATATGCGATATGTAGTTTCCTTTTCACACCTAGTATTTGCCATACCTTACTCATTAGAGTACTTGTGAAATGACTTCCTCTGTCTGACTCAATTCTTTGTGGCAACCCAAACCTTGAGAACACATGGTTCACCAGCAATGTGGCTGCTGTTTGCGCACTACAATCTGGTGCAGGAATGCATTCAATCCACTTCGACATCAAACATACCACACTCAAAATATAACGGTGTCCCCTGCTCGACCTTTTTAAAGGACCTACATAGTCTATTTGCAAATCTGACCATGGGAGAGTTAGGCCTCTTTTCATCAATGGTGCTCTATGCATTGGTGAAGCAGGTTTAAATTGGGCGCATACTAGACATCCTCTAGTATATAATTCCACATCTTGGGACATATGTGGCCAGTAAGCATAATCTTTTAGTATTTCTAATGTTTTTTGTGAACCTCTATGGCCTGCGGTTATGGCATCATGTGCATGGTGTAGCATTAGTCCTCTGAATGAAAGGGGTACTACCCACTGTATTTGTCCTGTTATGGACTCTCTAATCATGAGTCCATCCTGTAATCTAATTCGTGTTTTGTTCTTTAATAGCACCCTCAACTCTTCTTTTCCCATACAATCATTTTCTGTTAAAGGATTTTGTTCGGGATCTATCAAATGATTATAATAGATTCCCAAAATTTGATCATTCTTTTGTGCCTCAATCAAATCTTGGTCTGGCGTGTCATGACTCCACTGCACCACCGGTTGATCTACCTCCTTTGGTGCTTTAGAACGTGTGACTGCATCAATTTGTATTTCACCCATTAAATAATCAATAGGTAGCAATTCTCCCATCACAGCCCCAATCTTAGCCAGGTGGTCTGCCTTATCATTTCCCTCCTTATCCTCTCCTGGTGTTTTTAAATGCCCACAAATTTTTCTCCAGTATATTGTTAACTTATTCTCTGACACCAATTTGTCTATGGCTTGTATCATTTTTCCATGCTTAAGTGGCTTTTTGTTATATGTAACCATGCCTCTTGCTTTCCAACCAGGCAAATACTCCACAAAGCTATTCCGTGCATAGTCAGAATCAGTCACCAGGACAATTTCACTGAACTTTTAATCAACCGCAGTAGCAATTGCTTTATAAATGGCTGCCAATTCCGCCACCGGACTGCTCCTATCTCCAATCCTCATCCCTATACTGGGGACACCTTCACATTTCAACCAGACATTTCCTATTCCTGCCACTAACTGTTTATTACTGTCATTTTCAATGTGAAAAGCACAACCATCCACATATACAGTTGGCAAATCCTTGCATGTTTTTTCATCAAAAGCTTTGTGTGGTGATTGTTCAAATTCCTGCAAACTAGTTTCTACTTCCATTTCATTTGGTATTTGTTCAGCTGCACAGTCATGTAAGTCAGCTAACCCTTGAGCAATTGGGTTCTTTTTATTTTGTCCATATCTCACTTCTACGGGAAAACCTTGTAATGCTAGCGTCCAAGAAGTGATTCTGGATTGCGCTAGATTACCTGATCTAATTCTTTTACTCTCTAAAAATTGCAAAGGTTGATGATTTGTTTCAATAATTACCTTTTCTCCCTGAACAATGGGGCGGAAATGTTGTAGCGCCCACACAGTGGTTAATAGGGTCTTTTCACATTCATTAAATTTCATTTCAACTTGGGAAAATGCCTTACTTGCATATGCAATGGTTTTGTGATTCAAATCGTGTTTTTGTGATAACACTGCTGACATACAATGTTCAGAAAAACCTATTTCTATAAAGAAATCCCTGTCCTTTATGGGGTATGCTAAACATGGTGCCTTTACAAGACATTCCTTTAATTTAGCCACTGCATCAGACTGCCCTTTTTCCCATTTCCACGGAGTATTCAGTTTAAGCAGTTTATTCAATGGCTGAGTGATTTCTGCATAATTTTCAATGAACTTTCTGTTATAGCCTGTCATCCCTAATAAACTTTTTACTCCTTTCACATTTTTAGGATCTTTTAATCTTTGTATGGCCTCTATTTTCTTCTTTTGTGGATTTAGCCCATGTTCAGTCACTTCATGCCCTAGAAAGTTCACTTTTTTCTTGCACCATTGTGCTTTTTGCAAAGATACTTTGGCGCCTGCTTTCTGCAATTGGCCAAGTACATGTCTTATTTCATCAAAATGGCTTTTCAGGCTTTCATTTTTTATCAGGACATCGTCCACATAAACTATTGTTCCTCTTTCCGCTGCATCCGGCATGGCCTTTCTCAAAAATATGCCAAATTCACTCCCACTATTGATGTACCCGAACGGAGCTCTAAGCCAGGCATATTGAGTCCTGTCAAATGTAAAGGAAAATAAATGTTGTATCTCCTCTGCCAATGGCACGCACCAATATCCAGAGGTGAGATCTAATGTGGTAAATACATTTGAACCATGTACCTGAGCTAGGCCCTGATCAATGAATGGCAGTGGCCATCTAGATATTGGTACTCTTTTATTTAACTCTCTCAAGTCTGCACACAGCCGCCATTGACCATTTGGCTTTAACACACCTAAAATAGGTGTATTGGATGTGCTATGAATGGGCCTGATGATTCCCCGCGATTCCAAATTTTTAATAATCTCTGCCAATGATTCTAAACATGCCAGCGGTAGTCTATACTGGCGTACAAACACTGGGTTTCTGCTACACCCTTCTGGTAGTGTGGCCACATGTAAATCAGTTAAACCACAATCATAAGCATCTTTTGCAAATACATCCTTAAACTCCATAAATATCTCCCTCAGATTGTCCCTCTCTTCATTGCTTTCACATGCATCCGCTAAGGAGATCTGCTCTTCTACCATTTTGGAAAATTCTGGAAAATCTTCTGGTAAGGGAATCTCGGCGCTTTCCTCTAACTGTGTGGCTGTGTCTTTTTGTAAAGCTGCCACTTTTAAATATTTTGGCATATAAGCTTCCACTTCAATGGGCTGATTTTCTGTTTCATTTTCATTTAAATTAAATATTATGCAATCCTCTTGATGGCAGCACACTGTCTCATTTGAATCATAAGGATACACAGAATGAATTTTAAATATTCCTTTGGGCTGAGAGTCCAGGTGTTCTGGCAACTCGCCCTTGGCATCTACATATTTTTCAGGAATATTCCCAATCACCATGTTATTTAAATCTGCCGTATAATGTGATTTTTGTATGGCCATTCCTAATGGGGAGTTTTCCTCTAAATGAATATCCTGACAACCTTTATTATTTACCATGATTTTTACAGATCCTTCACCAATGTCTACCAATGGAATGTATTCATAATACAGGCCTTGCTGTTTTATGGATTCATTCAGGCATACAAATGCATCAGAGCCTTTCATCTGCTGTCCATTTTTGCATTTCAGTGTTATTGCAAACTGTTTTGTAAATGCAGGAATAATAGTATCTTTCCTCATTTGTAATTCGATTGCATAAGGAACCAGTTGTGCACAATGATAAGCCCTTCTTTTGTCTTCAAATTCAGGTGCTGGACCACCTAGGCGTGACCATATTTTTTGATTAAGGAAATCTAACACCATACACATTCTGTGCATGATGTCATTGCCCATGTAAAATTCATTTTGTGCTCCACTCACTATCCAGACATTATGGTAAATTGTTTTCTGCCCAATGCTAATTTTAAGCATGCATCTGCCTGCAATTCGGTTTTCAAAGTCTGGACTGTCCAACCCAGAAACATATTGGTTTTTAACCCTAAATCTCGGGATTTCTTCCCTTTCCATTATTTTTTGCAACAATTTCTCATTAATGAAACTCTTTTCATGTTCAAGCGCTAAAGTGGCTTTTATTGTTTTAAAATAGTCATTTATACCAACATGAACCCATGGTTGCTCATCTTCCATGTGTATTTCTGCCAGAGTGGTAATGTGTTTTTCTGAATCTGTTTTAGGAGCAATATTCGGTTTGCATGTTTTCTCTTTTAAATAAAAACGTAATGTGTGCTCATCTATGGCAGTCTGCCAATTTTTCCTTGGGTCCAAGTATATTTGTACAGGTAGTTTTTCATTGTCGCTCTGCATTTTGTCTTGACACATTAATATGACAGTGACACTAGGTATGCAGCTATTCTGGAGATATACCTCCACAGCATCATTTGTTTTGGCAACGGTGTGACATTCATTTCTATTGCTGTTTTGTGATTTTAGTTTCTTAGGCCTCAATGGTTTTTTGGTTAAGGACCACAGCACTCCATTCACCCCATCTATGAGAGGAGACAATCTTTTCAGGCAATCTGTCCCCATCAGAAATGGAATTTCACAAATAGATGTGATCAATACCTCTTGTTTCATTCTGTGCTTTCCTATTTTTATGTCAACCTCAGTTACACCTATGATGGGCACCTCCTCCCCATTAAAGTTATGCACTGGGCCTTGATTTTCCTTCACTGTGATCTGACTCTGTGGAGGTCTCCCTTCATTGATACTCTTTACCAGCTCCTTGGACATAATTGTGGCCTGTGCGCCAGTGTCAATCATAGCAAAGGTGTGGCATTTTTCTTCTACAGTGATGGGTGCATAATATCTGTCCTCAACTTCCTCTAATACACATAAGAAATGTGAATTCTTACTGATTTCAGGGCTCACCTTTCTCAGGTCTTTTTCACTTTTGGCTAAGCACATTGGTAAATGAAAAGACATTTTTCCCTCCTTTTTACCCATTTCTGTGCGAGAGATTTTATTCATTTCTCCATGTTCAGAGGTTTTTTGGAGTGTGGCCACTGTTCGCCCATCCATCTGGGTAACATCAGAGACCACATTACAATCCTCCAACTGAACATGTGTAACAACATCATTCAGGAATTTGTCATTTTTTAATTCTGTGCATTTGTGATCATTTAGTATGATACCAGCCCTTTCAGCCTCTTCAAAAATATGTGGCTCAAAGAATTCTTCAGGTGATTGACTTGTACCCTCCTTTTGAGCATTTCCTTTTTCTGTCTGTGTTGGGTCATCGTTTTGCTTGCCCAGGGAAGGAGCTATAGCATCCCCACTTACTCCCTGTTCACTGGTATTCCCCATGCATGAGTCATTTTTCTTAAATCGGTCCCTTTGTTCTTTTGAAATTCCTAATGTTTCTTTTTCATTTGTGCAAATCTTTACTGTTTTATTTAGCTCCAGGTTAAACCGTACCTCTTTTTTAGAAGTATTTGCACTTTCTGTCACAAGTTCATTTACTGGCACTTTCATTTTTAATCCATTAGGCATCTCAGAGTCGTTATGCAAAATTATATCAGAGCAATCTGTCATTTTGGCACTGCAGTTATCATGAGTACTTAGTCACTTTTCGGAAGCCCCCGGTCATTGCTATGGCCATCAGCCCCCTCTTTGGAAGGTTGTTTTTGCGCTGTATAGAGCTTTCCTATTTGCTCAGCTAACATTTTCACTTGGGCCTCAAGGCACTGGAACCTTTCCATCTCTCTAGGATCCTCTTTCTGTGGCCTAGGTCGATATTGGTTGTTTTCCCCCTGATTGGATCTATTCTGATACCTCTCAGGTGATTGATGTCGGTTGGGATGGTTTCTGAACTCTTGATTCATTTGTGGAGGGGAGCGGGTTGCACCCATCCTTTGATTATAGTCCCCTGGTGGGGAATCATTGTACTGGCGTGGATTGTAGTTCACGTTTTGCCTCATGTCCTGTCTCTCAGATTGTGGGTACTGGCCCCTAGGTTGATTTCCATTATCAGTAAATCGATCCACATATCGGGGCCTATCCTGATTACCATATATCATGGTGCTGGGATCAAATCTGCTCTGTGTCCCCAATAAATGGTAGGGACCATAATTTTTTTGATCTTGATTTTGTCTCTGGTTATTGTTCATACCTGCCATATCAGGCCTGTATCCTACCCGGGGTCTGTCCCCTAAATACCTAGGGCTGATGTAGCTCTCTCTATTACTAGGATCATGTGATTGGAACATTGGTACAGGAAATGGCGATCTTTGTTGATTACCCCTTTGTTCAGGTGTCACATTATTTTTACCTTGGCTTTGAGCAGACTCAAGGGACATTTTGGCTGACCTGATTTCCATTATTGTGGCTGAGGGTTCTTTAGATTTAGGTCTAGTATCTTTCATTTTATCACTTTCTCTACCCTGACAATAGAGTACCTCATATAGTTTTGTGCTTTGATGTACAATCCATTCAAGGGACTTGTCACGGTCAAATTCACGGACCAATTGGGATATGATGTCTTTCTGTAGCCCATAGAAGTATGCAGTTTTAAACTCATTGGAATTTGAGTCAAAAGATACATCAAAGCGAGATAATGCTCTTTTTAAGTCTTGTAAAAATTGGCGAGGAGATGTATTAGGTCCAGCAGTAATTGTGTACGTGACTTTCTTTGCCTCCTGCAATGACTGAAAAGGAGAAAAATGACGCCTAATTTCTTTTTCAAACTCCAGCCATGTCATATTCTGCTGTTCATTTAATCCCCTTATGATGCTGGCCGTCGGGGCATCTAAAGTTAAATGAAAATATTGTCTGTACTGTTCCTTAGGTATCTGGAGTGCTTTAAAAATGTCATGCACCGCTTCTAAGTGATCCTCAATGCAGCATTCACCTCCCTTTTTAAATGGTTTGATTAGGGCTTTAATGGATTTCATTATTTTTATGGGGCTACTTGTTGCAATGCATGGAATTGCACTATTTTGTGATTCAATCCTGTTTTCAGGTGTATGAGATTGGTGGCTGCCCCCAATGGGAGTATCAAATCCCCCAAGGGCGCTGCAACCAAGTTCAGTCACCGGCCCAGTCACTGGAGCACTAGCTCTTTGGGCAGAGCTAGAATTCACCTCCACTCCATTGAATGTGGTACCCTGCCGCCTCTCCTGGGACCTGGGAATGCACATTTGCTGTTCTAAGTCCTTACACTTTTTAAGGAGTCTGTTGGCTTCATCTTGCAAATAGTTGTTTTCACCATTCATCTTATTAATCACCTCCTGCATGTCGCACATTTGCATTTGGCATTCATTGAACTCTTTATTTCTCTTGTCTCTTTCTTGAATCATTTTAATCATTTCTTGTTCTGCACTCTGGAGATCACCTTCTTTTTCACAATGTTCTTTTTGTAAAATCTGCATCTCTGAAACAACCTCATCTTTATCCCGTCTAATGTGATCCACTAAGGCTATTAAGTGTGCCAATTCTTGCTCACTATCTTCAAATTGTTTCTTGCTTTTGGATAACTGAGTATCAAAGTCTCTGCATTTTAATTGCATGTCTTTTTGGCATACATCCAATTCTGCTCTCAACATTTCCTGATTTTTACTTGCCCCATCTAATTCAGTCTTTAACCTGTTAATTAGCTGAGTATCATTCTCTTGCATTCGCAGGGACTTGTTTAAGATAAACCATATTTTGCCGCATAGCCGTATTAAACAGTCTTTCTCTGCACTTTTATCGGCTGCATTCAATAATCTTGTAAGGCAGACCTGAATTATGCTGCCTTCTGCAAAAATATTGTCTAGTTTTTCTTTCTGCACCTCACCCTGAATGCGGTTACTCCATTCTAACGTGCTATTCGACGACCAATTCCCATGTGCAAACAACTTTGCCTCTAAATATTGCACTAGATCTGAGAATGTGGTTTCCCTTTGTGACATTCTGAAATTCGTTTTTAGTGGCACACTGCTATTATAAAATGGGTTCCCTTTAATGTGCAAATGGCAGTGTGAGACACGCTTGCCACGCCCAGTAGGTACTCTATGATCACTTTCCCGGCCTGCAACGCACCATAAATATGTAGGGTATTTTGTGGAGATTTGGGGCCTGACGGTATTTTATTACCGCCGAAAAATAACTTAGCAATAATCACTCCTTGTATTCAGATTGGGCCATGTGCAACAATAATACAGTGGACATGCATTATTTCAGCACCCAGACATGCATATTTGGTATGCGTGGTTGGTATGCGTGGTTGGTGGTATTTTGGTGAGCATAATTCCCTTGTTTTATTTGTGGCCCCAATGTCCAGAATCCCTTATCTTTGCTTAGATTTTTCGTGTAATCACTAGAGAGACCTCAGACCTACATTTTAGGAATACCACATTTTCAGTGTTAGTGTTAGTGTGCCACCATGGGCGATCTCACTGACTTATTTACGACAGAGAGCTATATGTGGTAATTTTGTGGTAATTTCCACTACCTTATATACGGTAGGGAACTATGTTCAGAGAGTCCCTCTTCCCGTTGGCTCATGTACCTCCAACGAGCTATGCTACAAACAATCACTCTCAACTGTCCATACTGAATATGATCATGCACACATCTGTCTTAAAATGACAATTGCATTGTTTAAAAATCTCCCCTCATCATCAGCACTGTATTGGTAAATATAAAATACACCACCCGTCTGCTTTCAAATATTTTTCTGTATTATAAAAGTTGCATTTAAACACGATCTCACTCTTTACAGAAATAAATAAAATAGCACAGTAACAGCATTGTCTGTGATACACTGAAAAAAGAGTGGCGGAGAACAGAACACAATTTGCAACATTAACATGTGATTAAGGCACCGGAATCTCCTTTCCTACTCTGACTGAATATTCTCGTACACACTCAGCTCCCACACTTATGTAATTACCTTATCTGTTCAGCCGAGTTTTCTTCAGCTTTTCTCTTTCTGAATGTGGCTCCCTTGAAGATTAACCCCAGTGAAAAGGAGCGCCTTTCCTTCTCAAACCGGGGTCATTGCCTGGAACTCTCAGCTTTTTCAGCAGAAATGCTCCAACCAGGAAAAAAAAAACAGGTCCTTCTCCTAGCTCTCCAAATCTCCACTGTCCTCCTTCCTCCTCAAACTCCCCCCAGCAAAACTCTGATCACTCCCTCTAGCATGATACTTGCTATGACGCTGCTCCAATCAGAATCAATCATGCCATCTCCTCCTTCTCTACACAATGGCTCATTTTTATAGTAATACTTTGTAACCAACTGATTTCCTGTTCTTTCGAGCTCTTTTGCTTCCTGTAATTATGTGGACAGGGCAGCAGAGAAAACCAAAAAAAAATGGATGTGCGTTTAAAAGTTCACTTTCAGAATAGGCCTAATTCTGCAGTGGAGACACATTTTTATTAGTGGATTATGTTAACTTCAGTTTCATTAGTCAGGTTAGTTATGAGTAATGTTAGTTATTAATTTTCAAATGTGTCTCTCGCACCATAGGCATTTCAGGTGAAAAAATAGTGTGCATTTTTGAATGTGCACGTGTGCTTTTAACTGTAAAAATAGATTTGCATCTTATATGTTAAAATCGTTTTTGACTGAATAGCCTGTCTTTCCTTGTTAATCTGGTAACACATATAGCAATGCACCATAGGCATTTGGTGCTGCATCAAAAAAAAAATTGCTACCTGTGCAGTAGTGCTGTACTCTGTGCTGATTGCTACCTGTGCAGTAGTGCTGTACTCTGTGCTGTAACACGCCAAATATCCTTACAACCCTAAATCTGTTGTTATCAACACACCCCCAAATCCAAAGCTGGGCAAACACTTGCCAGGTGTGTATCTGAGCAGTGGAAGATGTGTTTTGTTGTTATTGTTATGGTATCAGTCTGGACTTTGACGAGTTTAAAAAAAAAATAAACATTTGAAAGATACTGCCTAACACATGGCTTGCATACCATCTTTAACATGCATAATACCCGCAGGGGGCTACCCCTGGAGATAATGTTTAACAGATACACACACCACTTGAGCAACACTAACATCATAGTGAAGCAGCTTGTAATGATAGAGTTGGGATGCAATGGCTCAAGGACCCATTATAATATACATGTGTTGTGTCAGACATGTAACCAGGCCTGTTGTCTTAATAACATGCACAACTATAAGCTTTGTACATAAAAGCTTATCTCTGTGTTTTTTTATTCAACACGTGTCTGCTGCTCTTTGGGATACATATGATTAATCATATATACTAAGTCAACATACACATGATATATATATATATACATATATATATTCAAGGAACAAACATTAGTTGCAGGGACGTTAAGGTGAGAACTTAATGCAAAAAAAAAACTGCAATTCAGCTAAAGCCACTTTAACTCTGTGCCCCCTGTTGCACAGCCTATGACCACAATGATAACATCACAGATCACATTACTGATGACATCACTAATTACATTACAACAGTAACTGGCATTAAGCATGGCCTTCAGCCATGGTCAGTGTGCATGGCCAACTATATTTTAACACATGAATGGGTACTAGTCATGACATCATTTATGGACAGTGGTCACAGCCTTCGCCCATGTGCACTGAATGTTTTAAACACTAACAGGCTACAAACCATAGATTTTGGCCTTTACCAGTGGAGACAACGTTCAACCGTGTTCACTGTATATCATATACACTGATCTGGCACTAGCCATGTACTTTAGCACAGTACCGGCCAGTGGCCACTTCTTTGTATGTGCACACAATATATTCTAACATATAAATGGGCCACAAGCCATGGCCTTTGACCTTGAGCAGTTTGTACATCTTTTGGCCAAGTCCACTGTATATTTTAAAATACTAAAATGCAATAAGCGATGGCCAACGCCCATGCCCACTGTGTTTTATACAACACTAACCAGCCACTAGATATGGCCTTCAGCTGTGCCCACTGTATATTATATACACTAACCAGCCAATAGCCATGGTATTCAACACAATACAAGCCAGTGGCCATGGCCTTTGGCTGTGCCGACTGTGTATTCTAACATATTAATGGGCACTCGCTTTGGCCTTTAGCCATGGCCAGTGACTACAGCTTTCAACATTGCCTAATGTATATTTTAAAACAGTGATGGACTTCTAGGCATGGCTTTAAACCATGCACATTGGTATTTCTGAACACTAACTGACCACTAGCCATGGCCATTGGTTCTGGCCGGTGACCACAGCCTTTGTCATGGCGAAGTCCACAACCTATATTGTTATTAAGGTAATCAATTATTCAATGAGCTAACTTATAAATGATGTTATGTCTAATTCCATCATTGATGTAATCAGTTATATACAATGTAATTAGTGCTATCACGGGTGATGGCTCAAGGATGTGATGGGTAATGTCATCAGTGTTCTCATACAACATATAATTAGTGATGTCATAATTGTGGTCGTACGCTGTGCAACAGGGGCGCAAAGTTAAGGCGGCTTTAGCTGATTTTCAGGTGTTTTGTTGCATTAAGTTCTCATTTTAACGTCCCGCCAACTAAAGCTGTTTCCTTGGATTTCTATGGTTTTGTTACAATGTATTGCTCACCATAACATCCCTGCAACTAAAGTTATTCCCTTGATTTTAAGGGTTTTGTTAGTCCATAAATTTTAAGAATGCTCTAAAACCACTACCATGGTCTTCAGCAATGGGCCAGGGACACGGCCACACTATATTTTAAATCACTTGCAACCCATCGCTCAAAGATGTTTATCAATCACACACTGATTTTGTCCTGTTTTGACAGTGGTATTGTTATGTATAAAAGATTGCATGCTTTGAGAACTCACAATGTTTTTAGGCAATGTGCAGTGAGATAAAATTATTTGTCGTGGACCACACAGTTTGGTTAAGCATCATCCTCTAAGCCCCTTGTTTAATGGCTGTTCTCTTGGTGACTGTTGTGATACGACCTCAATTAACCACATTTAAGCAGCATGGAAACAGGAAAGAAATGACCAGCTGCAAGAGTAACATATGCCCAGGTACTTTCTGCAGTCATGGCGAAAATCAGAAGCTCGCACCCACAGGAATATACACACAGCAAGTGAACATATGTATCTTAAAGTGAAATATACAAATGTTTGACCTTCCCCTTAGAACAAAGTCTGCAAGACAAAATAGCATTGGACTTTTAAAAAAAGTAATGAACACCAGAAAAACAACCTGAGTGAGGAAAAGTTCTAATAAAACCCAGCAATCTGTAGTGAAATATTTCCTGGTAAACAAAATCCCAATACGAAACATGTGCTTGTGGTCTTGTGGGTAAGTCTCTGCACTTGGAACATGACAACATGACAACCTGACAACTTGACTAAAATCCTGGTAGCCAAATACTTGAGCGACCTATCCAACCTCAAAAAGCCCCATGTGTTGCACCCCCCACATGTGTGCTTTACTTGTGCCCTGAAAAGCAGCCAAAATTAGGGGAGAATAACTGCACCGGTGTCCAGGATTACAAACTCTCTTCACATTGTGGGCAAATACTCTTGACTTACTTGCCCTCTCATAATTACGGTCTCGGGAGGATAGCTCAGGGGCAACCTGCTAATCTTGGAAGTAAGATGATGCGTAAAAACACAGGTTCGATCCCTGAGTCCGCGCTTAGAAACCTCTGGGTATAAGTGTGTTATAATTAACCAATTATGATTATGATTATGATCATTTCCCCTCCTCACCCTCAATACTCTGCTTCATAAAGATAACTTGAAAAGTACACATTCCATAGTGTCACTGAAATGTATAAATCCTTATTGAACTATGTTGGGCAAAAAGTGTAAAATTGTGCCATTAACCCTTCCACCCCCCTTCGTGACTGGCAGGCTACAAATACCAGAATGCAATTCAGCAAAAAGCCCAAAAAAATTTCTCTGAGTGGAATACTTTCAAAGACTGACAGTAGCATGTGTATTTATTTTTAAAGTGAATGATTTTTTCTTAGTGTGTTTTGAGAAATTTAAAATGAAGAAAACACATGACACCAGACTGTGGACTGTCTCCCATTCATGCAGTAACCAGGAGCAACCCTGCTTTTCTTCAAAGTGAGGAAGGATCCGGTCCCCTCAGGCTATATAGCTCTAAGAGGGCTTCTAAGTTTGCCTCACTTATTGGGCACCATGGCTGGCCTTTCTCTGGTGTTGAAGCTAAGCAGTGTCTATCCTCGCTACTGCAGGGATGGGAGACCCGGTTCACCAGTGATTTTTTACCGCCGATGTCCCTGTAGCTGTAAACAAATGTATTTTTTTTAATTATGTATAAGAGAATGCAGGCTTTGGAAACTCCCAATGTTTTTAGTTAATGCCCTGTGAGATTAAATTCATTGTCGAAGATCACACACTTTGGTTTAGCAGTGTGCTACAAGCCCCTTGTTTTATGGCATGTCTCTTGGTGATTGTTGTGATACAATGCACAACCCCAACTAAGCGCATGTCAGCAGCACATGAAAGGGGAAAATGAACAGCTGCAAGAATGACATATGCCCAGTTACTTTTGGCCCCATAGTGAATATCAAAAGCTGACATCCATAAATATATGCACAGTAAGTGAACATATGCCTGAAAGTGAAATATACAAATGTAGTTCAATAGACCTACTCTTTACATGAAAGTGCTGACAATATAGCATTGGAATAAAAAAATAAAAAAACTAATGAACACCAGAACAATAACCTGAGAGAGGAAATGTCCCAATAAATATGCTAGCAAAGTATAAAAGTGGCTCACCTTTTAAACCTAGCAATCTGTAGTGAAATATTACCTGGAAAACAAAATCCCAATACGAAACAAGTGCTTTTGGTCTTTTGAGTAAACATGACAACCTGAGTAAAATACATATAGCCAACGACTTCGGCAAGCTTGCTAACCTCGAAAAAACTGAAGGGGTTGTGTCCGCCCTCTGAAGAAAGGTTACACTGTCCACCCACACGTGTCCTTAACCAGGGGGCTGAAAAGCAGCCACAATTAGGGGAAAATAACTGCACCAGTTTCCAGGATTGCAAACTCTCTTGCCACATCATGGGCAAATTCTCATGACGTACTTGCCCTCTCATGATTTCTCCTCCTCACCCCCATGTCTGGCTTTCAACAATACTCTGCTTTATAAAGATAACTTGAAAATTACAAATAACATATTGTCGCACAAATACATAAATCCTTATAGATCTATGTTAGGCAAACAGTGTACAACTGTAGCATTATACCCCACATCTTGACTGGGAGACTACAAATACCAGAATGCAATTTGGCAAAATGCAAAAAAAAGTTGTCTCTTTTTGCAAAACTGTCAAGAACTGACAGTAGCATGGTTTAAAAAAAAGAATGTGGATACTGTGTGTTATGAGATATTTAAAACTAGGAAACCACACAGCATTCGAGACTGCGGACTGACTCTCATCCATGCAGTAACCAGGATCAATCTGACTTAGCGTCAAATCCCTAAGTGGTCTGGTAATGTGAGCTCATTTATTAGGCAACATGGCCTGAGGGCCCTGGCCCATTCAACCAGCATGGAAAAGGGTAAAACATTATCAGCTGCAAGAATCACATATGCCCAGGAATCTTTGCCCCCAAAGCGAAAATCAAAAGTTGGCACCCATTAATATATGCACAGTAAGTGACTTATATTTTAAAGTGAAATATACAATTTTAGATCAGTTGGCCTTCTCCTTAGAAGAAAGTGCAAATGACAAAATAGCATTGCACTTTAAAAAAAAGTTGTGAACACCAAAATAATAACCTGAGAGAGGAAACCTTCCAAAAAATATGCTGGCA
This sequence comes from Ambystoma mexicanum, assembly GCF_040938575.1. Lineage (NCBI taxonomy): Eukaryota > Metazoa > Chordata > Amphibia > Caudata > Ambystomatidae > Ambystoma > Ambystoma mexicanum. Next base: position 1,408,386,135 of record NC_090935.1, read on the forward strand.
AAGTATAAAAGGTGCCCTCCTTTTAAACCCAGCAATCTGTAGTGAAATATTCCATGGAAAACAAAATCCTAATACAACACAAGTGCTTGTGGTCTTGTGGGTAAGTGGCTGCACTACGATCATGACAACCTGAGTAGAATCCTGGTATCCAAATACTTGAGCAAGCTTGACAACCTCAAAAAAACCCAAGCGGTTGCATCTGCCTTCTCAAAAAGAAGGTTGCATTGTCCAGCCACATGCCCCGAAAAGCAGCCACAATAGGGGAAAATAACTACACCAGTGTCCAGGATTGCAAACTCTCTTGCCATCTTAAATCCTTATAAAACTATGTTGGGCCAAAATTGTACAATTGTGGCATTATTCCCCCATCTTTACTGTGAGACTACAAATACCAGAATAACCCCAAGCCAAGCATGGATCACGAGTCAACGCTTTGTGTCCAAGGCATTTCTGACCTGGTGCAAATCCATCCAGTGGTTTGGGCTGTGCGCACTGACAAAAATGTATCTTGAGTGTCTATGTGAAAATTAATGGTTAGTAAGCCGCACTTTTGAAAAAAAAATGTTTTATCTTCTTATTCCAATCAAAAGTTATTAACAAAATAATTTTGAACAGTTCGTATGGGAGTCTGACTCACCTTATCTATAGGGTGGCTTAACTATAAGGAGATTTCCAGGAGCAGAAAATATGCTACCAGAAATAGGAATTTTGGATTCTCTGTGTTTGCTTCCGGAACTGTCTCCATGTTGTGTGGCACTTCATCACTGAATTTATTTATTTCAAGAGGAGTGCAAGTCCCAGCTCTGGGTGAAATCCTGCTTATCCTGTTACCTAGGTCAGCTTGAGAATATAATGTCTGCAGGATGGAGTACTGACTGCATTTTTCTTGTCACATCATTTTTGATTGTCACTATTTGAATGATGCTACAAAGCACTCCGAGACATGTTTGTGCCGTGTTTACTCCTTAATAAACTATTTTAATCATTGTTTTTTAAATGAAACGTGAAACGCTCTGATACATGTCTGTGTCTAGTTCATACCGAAGAAAATTAATAAATAATACAGGAATAAACAAATACATTTCATCATAGTGGGACATGCATGTCAACGTTGCACAGTAATGTACACAATCACATCTACTGGGCATGCAACCATTCCAATCAGTGGAAGAAGCATGCATTTCCAGCAAGGAGGCTATAGCACAGCAGGGACATTAGCAAACTGACAATGGGCCTTTTGACAAGTATGGCAGTACATTTGATGATTTACCACCAAACTTGTTTACCGTTACCGCAACTCTGTCCTATGACATCACTACATGATTAAGAGTGGTGGTAGAGGGTTATAAATCCATATTTTTGGAGGCCATAGGATTCCATGGAGATTGTTGGCACATTTGCAGGGAACAGTAATACTGCGTGGTGAATCTGCCTATTATTGGCTGTAAAGTGGAGTGTTAACCTCCAGCATTATGGTAGAGGTGAGTTCTCCACGGAATTCGGCAGTGAAGTAAAAGTGGCAGTAATTACCGTTATTGCAAAAAAGGTGGAGGCAACGGAATGGCCACCACATTTGTACTGCCAAAGTAATGATGAGGTCCAATAAACTTTACAGAGCACAGGACTCTTCATAGACCTTCCTTGGTGAAGGACCCATCAGTCAGCAATCACCCTGTGTCCATTGGTGTAACTTTGGGAGGAACAGGGAAGGTTCCAATCTGCTCCCGGTGACAATAGCTTCCTCCCTCTTTAGCTCTATTGCCGGTTTACCTGCAAAGTAGAGGAGTGGCTGATGCTTCCTGCAATGGGTGGGTTGTAAGAGAGGAAGAGGATGTGTGTCATTTGGCATCACCAATTCTGAATTGGTAGATCACCCATGTGACTCACAAATCTTGAACCACGGATTCTGAGGGATCCAGTACCTGGTCATCTTAGCACAGCATAATTTTATGGTTTATCGTACCACAAAATAAATACAAAGAAACATTTGGTGGCAAAGATGCAAACCTGAAGGGGACAGGGACCAGAGGGAATAACGGTCAGAAAGCCAAAAAGTATGGCTGGTTAAATGACCCCATCTGAAGTATCCAACCCCCTTTGGTTAAGGTAGCTGGAAACATACACATGAAGATGTTTTCAAGGTATAACTATTGATTGTTTATTCAATCAACAGGAAGGGTTCCTGCCAGCGACCCCCTCAGCTCAAACCCATCCAGCCAACTGACAACTCTTGGATCCTGGAACCTCCACCTCACTCCAGACCCACCAGAGGTTACAGGTTCCATGTTGGATCCAAGTAGCAACAGGTGCAACTGTATACAATGATAATTATATTTATGTATTTTTTATACTGCGCCGGGAACCCGCAGGCATCCGGGTGCCAACACAAACACGATGAAAACACGTGAAAGACGGGACATACATGGAAGGCTCAGACCCCTCAACTACTTCCTTCATGGTTCAAACCTACAAATTAATTGGAACAGCAGGTTTTTCAATTGAGCACAGAATGTATTCAATTTTATTCCAGATAGAGGACGCTTGGGAGCGAACTCTTGCGCTGCCCTCATGGGGAAGGGTCTACCAAGTACACCAGCCTTTTTTAAAATCGAGGCACCTAATTGTTCTCATATTGGCCGACCTAGAAGCGCGGATAGGGCTGTAAAGTAAGGTGCAGGACTTCAGGTACACAGGGGCCTTTCCATATTAGCACTTGTGCACTAGGGTGGCTGTTTTAAAGTGAATGCCCGCTGATATGGGCAGGCAGTGTAGGGATTCCCTCCCAGACACAATATGTTCCTGTATAGGGATGCCCTTGATTATCCAAACTGCATCATTTTGGAGCAGTTGCAGATGATGTATGCATTTCTTTCTGGCCCTTATAAATAGGGAGTACAGTAGTCAAGTCGTGAGAGTATAATGGCTCGGCCAATAGAGGCACAATTCACCTCATAGATTAATGGTTTGATGTTCCTAAGAAGTTTCAAATTGATATTGATATTGATATTTTATTTCTATCACGCTCATACACAAGTGTTTCAGAGCGCGACAAGGCAAGGGAAGGGGAACAGGGGAGAACAAAAACAACGATCTTACTAGGCCCAGTGACATTGAGAACGTGCAAGTGCAGGGTAGAGGGGGAAGGGGGAACAAAAGGAGAGTGCGGAGCGAGAAGGAAAAAAACAAAAATAATAATAAAATAATAAATAAAAAGGCAACAAACAATGGGAGTGCAGCCAGCAAGTGGCAAGTGCTGGGTGTATGGCATCAGGCCATGTAGGTCTGAAAGTGCAGGAAGAAAAGGGGAGGGCTGTATGGGTACAGATACAGACCCCAGTGCAGGGGGTGGCCCGGAGGCAGTGCGTGAGGGTGGCAAGATGAGCAGGTACCTGGGCCCAGAGGACAGAGGGTGGCATGGTTCATGGTGCCGACGGAGAGCAGAATCACAGGGGAGAGGAGCACTAGGTTTTGAGGTGCTTCCGGAACCGGAGATGGTTCTCCTCAAGTTTTAGAGTGGCAGGGAGGCTGTTCCAGAGGGAGGCCCCAGCCGAAGACAGAGATCTACTGCCAGCTCATTTCTTTGAGAAACGACTGATCCTGGGGGAGTTAGAGGTAGAGGAGCGGAGTGCTCGAGAAAGGAGGTATTTGCAGAGGGATAGCTGAAGGTATGTTGGACCCAGGCCCCAGAAATCCTTGTGGACAATGCAGAGGGTTTTGAATTTAATCCTTGCATCCACTGGGAGCCAATGGAGAGATTTCAGAGCTGGAGAGATACGATCCCAGGGCTTGAGGCCAAGGACAAATCTTGCAGTCCTGTTCTGGATTAGTTGGAGATGGCAGAGAGTAGAGGCAGGTAGATTAAGAAAGAGGCTGTTGCAATAGTCCAACTTAGAGAGAACCAGAGCTTGGGAGACAGTGAGCTTCTGGGGGGATGAGAGGAAAGGAAGAATACCTCTGAGGAGGTGCAGTAGGTTGTTTGACTTTTTTGATACATAAGCGATGTGGGCGGAGAAGGAGAGTGTGGAATCAAAGGTGACACCAAAGGTTCTTGGCCTCGCAGGTGGAGATAGGAGGCAGGCCAAGGGAGACCGGCCAGAGAGTGAGGGGAAAGGAAGGTGATGGGGTGCCAATGAGTAGGATCTCTGTCTTGCTGGCATTAAGACAAAGATCGTTGGCGGCACACCAATCTTGAATGGCAGTTAGGCAATCAGTGATGAGAGAGGTGGAGGAGGTGGCCGAGGGCAGCCTGAAAATGAGTGAGTGTCATCTGCGTAGCACTGGAAGTTTGAGCAGAAAATGGCAATACAGCGGGCGAGAGTTTCCAGGTATTGGTTGAAAAGACAGGGTGAGAGGTTAGACCCCTGGGGAAGACCACAGTTGGAGAGGACGATAGATGATAGGAAGGACCCAAGTTGGACGTGGGAGGGTCGATCAGAGAGGAAAGAGGTCAGCCAGGCCAATAGTAACTACTATTGTAAATAGTAGTTACAATGTTTTGAAATGTAAATGGTCTGTGTCCCAGTGCTGAGGGGGATGTTAAAAAACACCCCAGAGTCTTGACTTTTTTTGGCTACTGCTATGGGACAGTATTCCTTCCCCAGCTTTGCTCTTGCCCCTGGGCTACCAAACAACAACTGTTAGTTTTTTGCTCCATTGACGCAGAGTCCGTTTTCTGTCATCCATTGTTCTATCACCACATGAATTGTACTTAGGTTCCTGGTGTCCATAACATGAACAGTGTGACCAACCTATTTACAAGCTATGTGACCCAGATATGTGTATGCTGAGCACTCCTAACACCTGCCTCCCTTATGCTAAACAACAGACACAACCCTTTTGCAAATAACTGCCACTCCCTCCTTTCTCCACACTTGTCCACCTTTGACCAGCACAGACACCCCCCAATACTTCACAACTTCCAGGGGTTCTGAGAATCTGGAATTACCTTTCCTCACCTTCTCCCCACTCTCTGGTCAGACTCACTTCCTCTCCATTCACCCACATTCACCCACATGTGAGGCATAAAACCTCAGCATCACCTTCAACTCCTCTCTCTCTTTCTCTCTTTCTCTCCACACAACACTGACCTTGCCAAGAAGTGCAACATTCAGCTCCGTGTCCTCAGGGTCATTCTTCCTTTCCTCACCTTCTCCCAGAATCTCAACATCTCCAAAGCCCTGTTTCCCTCTAGGCTGGACTACTTCAACAGCCTCTTCCTCAATCTGCCTCTTTCCTCCCTTTGCCCCCTTCAACTATTCCAGAATAGGACTGCAAGACTTATCCTGGGCCTAAAGCCCAGAGACTGCATCTCTCCAGCCCTAAAACCTCTCCACTGGCTCCTGTTGAACACAAGGATCAAATTCAAGACCGTTTGCATCATCCACAAGGCTGTTTGTGGCCTGGGACTCCTCTATATCCAGCATTCCCTACCCAAATACTTCCCTGACAGAGTCCTTTTGTCCTCTGTTCCAACTCTCTGCAGGTCAAACATTTCTCCAAACAGAGCGTGGGAGGTAGATCCCTTTCCTCGGCTGCTTCCTCACTCTGGAACGGCCTCCCTGCCCCTATCAGACTTTAGCCAGATCTAGCACTAACTTTGTCCACCCTGTCCTTTGCACTACTCGTCCCTCCCCTCCCTTTTTCCCTGAAACTTGCCTACCTGGCCCGTCTGCACTTGTATTCTTGCCCCCCGCACTTGCCCTGTGGGCACCACACCCCTGCACTTCTCCCTCCCCCTCTCCCCAGCACTTATCACCTTGTTCTTGTACTTGCACATTTTGTTGTTCTACTTTCTTCCTATGTTCCCCTCCCCCAATTTGTCTTGTGGCACCTGGAAACACTTGTGTATATGTGCCATACAAATGTCCAATAAATAAATAAATACAAACATCCCTTTGATGGTATCACCTGGTTTGACATCAACACATTTGCAACAATTCTTCTCATCAAACCTCTTCTTTGCCTTGTATCCACTGGACAATAATCTCTCCCACTACATCCACCTTCTCACACCTTGACCTGCCCATCCAACCTAGGCACAAGTGTGTATCCCAAAAAAACCTGCCAACTCTTTGGTATTGTCCAACCATAACACCTTTTTTTGCAATCCTGCACCACAATGCAGATTCTTGGTATTACCCACATGCAAAGATACCCCATTAAATTCAGGTGATGCTAGTTTTGTTCTTGTTTATATGTTTTTGTGAAGAAGCCAGCTCTGACAAAGATATGCTTTATAAATTTTGTTTAATAGGATGACTACACAACGGACCACCAGAAGAGCCTCCCCCCTCCACGTCCTTCTCCAACTGCTGTGCCTGAAACCTAGAACACAACATAACCATATACATTCTACATGGAGTGTACACTGCTTAACACTCCACATAGTAGCAATACTTTTAAGAATACATTACAACCGTTGTGCATGATTTCCCCTGGAGTGGCATGGCTGTCCAGATGCCAATCCTGCTCCTTCCTGGATCAGGTTGAGGGGATCTGCAATGCTCTCCCTGTCGAGGCGGTACAGGGTGACGATTAGAGTGTCAGTGAGGTTACATGGAATCACATTTGCATGGGGTTTGGGTGCACACCTTGCATTGATCCTCCCAGCAATAAACCTCCTGCTTCTCCTTCTCCTTTCCACTGTCTTTTGTTCCCTCTGGTGGGCCTCCAGCCCCTGCAGCTCTATGTTGGCCTGGAGCAGCTGCATGTTGATGCTGACTGTGATCAGTGGCAGCATGGTGGTGTAGGGAAGTGTGTTTGTGGAAGGTGTGGCCTTTCAGTACTCTACCAGGGTGCATTGGGTGCTCCTGTGGCCTCATTTGCTACACCCAAATGCGTTTAACGCCTGCTTTCAGGTGGAGGTCTCTGCCTAGCTTTTGACAGTAATAGCGTCAAATATCATCCAGTATTAACAGGCTTGCGATATGCCTGTGATGCCATTGCGCCGGTATTAACGGCGCAGGTTTCAGGCCCATCCGGTATTTTTGGTGCTGGTAATTCCGGAATTGGTGATACCAGAGCCGGTAATTCCAGCACCTGTGTTCCAGCACACCCGTACTTGGACAGTCCGGTTAAAGTGCCGGTAACCATTACTAGCATTTTTACTGTATCCCCAACAACTCAGAATGAGACACATACAGGCCGATTCATGGAATTAATGTGTGCCGAAAATTCCGGGGCAGATGTGCCAAAACGTGCGATTCGCAGTAAAAGTGCGAAATTCGCAATGCAACTGCGAAAATCGCAGGGAAACCAGCGCACAACGATTCATGGAAGTCCGTGCGCGAGAAAAATGTTGGATGTGCGCTGAAAAAGTGTGCGGCGCACGCCAGTGCACAGGTCATCCAACGGCGTGCGCCATGGCCACTGCGAAATCTCACATAGCGCGGCGCACATCACAAAAGTAGGCGGAACACGGGGCGTAACACTCGGAATGGGGAACAACGCGTGAAAATATGGGCGTCACGGGGGAAGTACAGAAGGCAAGTGAGCGGAACGCACACATGCTTGCCTACAACTCGTATTCATGGAATCGAATAGGGCAAACCAGCGCACGGTGAAAGACGCGCACAGGGCCAAACAAGTACACCACAAGAAAGCAGGCGGTAGCGTCCCTGCGCCTGAAATAAATGTGCGCCAAAATGTGCGCTAACAAAAAGCACCCATATACAGCTATGATGAATGGTCAGTACAGTGGCCCTCTAGGACAAATGAGGTGCAAAGGGGTACCGACAAACACGGACACCCGCTGTGTGAAAAATAGAGTGTGCGTGTATTACGGGGTTCGCGGGAAGCTCCACACGTGATTGGCCTGGGCACGTGTATTCCGGGGTGCGCGTTAAGTTTCCCGCGCGAATTAGCAGGGTACGTGTATTTCGGTGTGTGTGTGAAGTTCCACACGCAATTTCAGCAGAGTATGTGTACTCCGGGTGCACGGCAAATTCCACACGTGAATCTAGCAGCCTACATGTATTTCGGGGGTGCCGAGGAGTCCCACACGTGAATTGGCCATGTGGGTCCTCCCAGCTGTTCCCTCTACACCCTCCATGGCCCCTGCAGGCGGCCCACACTACAGGGGACTACCCTGCACCCCTGCACATGTCCCGCAGGCAGCCCATCCACCATGACCATGCCCCGCAGCCAACCCACATGTCACCTTGCACTACTGCCCACCAACGCATGTCTTCCAGCACCCCCACCCCCCAGCATCTAGAGGCACCCTCCACCAGGCCCCCACTCCTGTCCCCCTGCACCCCCACCCCCCTGCATCCAGGGGCACCCTCCACCAGGCCCCCACTCCTGTCTCCCAGCACCCCCACCCCCCAGCCGTGCGATTTGCCTGGGTACGTGTATTCCAGGGGTGCGTGGGTAGTCTCACATGCGATACCATCAGGGTACGTGTATTATGGATCCGCGTGAACTTCCACATGCGATACCAGCAGGGTACGTGTATTACGGGGTTCGTGGCAAGTTCCACACGCGATTGCCCTGGGTCCGTGTATTTCGGGGTGCGCGGGAAGTCTCACACGCAAATGTGCAGCGTACGTGTATTTCGGTGTGCACGTGAAGTTCCACATGCGACTGGGCCTGTGAGAGTGGGGTACGTGTATTCCAGGGGTGGGCAGGAATATTTACTCGCGACTGGGCCTGGGAGAGCGTGTTACGTGTATTCCTAGGGTGGGCGGGAAGATTTACACGGTCACTACAACGCGCCAAAAAATAAATGGTCCAATCCTGAAACACGTACGCCAGCATGAAGCAGGCGCACGTCCCGCGCAGCACAAAAGAGTGCGCAAACAACAAACAAGCTGAGGCGCCAGGATGAACATACCGTTCCTAGCAGCAGTGGCCGTGGGATACCGCAGGAGGAGAAGGATAGTCAGGGCCAGAATCTTCACACCCAGAACCAGCTATTTGGTATGCCTGATGACCAGGTGTATGGGAGGTACAGGTTTCCACCACACATAATACTCGACCTGGTAGTGAGTGGGAGGATGACCTCACATCACCCACCCTGTGCTCCCAAGCACTCAGCCCCCTGGAGAAGGTCCTCAATGTACTGCACTTCTTGGCTACTGGATTATTTTGGCGGACAAGTGCCATAGTGGGGGGGGTGTCACAGGCCACGCAGTCACGGTGCCTACACCAGGTGTTGTCCATCATCACTGCACACCAATCAGTCCGCAGGCACATATACCTGCCCAGAACACCTGCAGAAAGGCAGGCTGTCAGCCAAGATTTCTACAGGGCGGCACAATTCCCCAAAGTGCTAGGTACCATTGATTGAACCCATGTGGCTCTATGTCCCCCCAGGGCATCTGAGCACATCTATAGAAACCGCAAGCACTGGCATTCCATCAACGTCCAGGTAGTATGTGATGCCAAGGGAATCATCACCTCAGTATATGCCAACTATCCAGGGTCCACCCACGACAGCTTCATTTACAGGATGTCAACCTTAAACCGGGACATGGAAGCTGGGCGGCATGGTGATGCATGGCTGCTTGGTGAGTAGAAATGCCACAGCACACGCATGCATGACAGATACAGAGTAATGCCAATACCCCACTAATGATCCCCATCACCACCTCCCCAGCGGACAGTGCCTACCCTCTGAGCACACACATGATGACGCCAATTCAGAACCCCATCACGCCTCCCGAGGTAAGATACAACACAGCCCATATTGCAACACGGGGCATAGTGGAGTGCACATTCGGAGTGCTCAAGTCACGCTTTCGCTCCCTTGACCGTTCTGGTGGGCAGCTGTTATACGCTCCCCCAGTAGTGTGCAGGATCATAGTGGCAGCATGTGTCCTGCACAATGTTGCAACACGCCGGGGCCTGGCTGTGGACATGGTGGTGCCCCCACATCCCCAACCACATGCACGCCCGCTGCGCATGGGAGGGGAAAGGGCACGGGGTGAGGCAGCATGTACGCAGCTGGTGGCTAATTACTTCACATAGAAAGCACACCCCTGTGGAGTGCACACAGCCCTGGCACATACCATCTGACAATCAATGATGACTCAATCTGACAATTCCGATGAATCAAGGGACAGTCAACTGTCAGAAATATAGCAGCCTGAGATTGTTCACCTGGAAGTGTCATAATGTGTGCATCCCTATCTACACAAACACCACCAATGCAGTGTCATCAAAAGACACACTTCCATGCAGCAAAAATGAATACCCACTTGCAAAATACAACATGAGAACAGTGCCATGTCACCCAACCCCTCCCCGGCACGGCCACACAACATACCATGACATGTCATGCAATGTGAGAGCTAACAAATTAATCCCCACAACATGCCCAAGTGTCACCAACTACAGTGTCCCTAATGGAAACTGGCCACACATGAAATGCTCACAGTAATGCAGAACCAACAACACACATGACCAAATACTTACCAATAATACCAATCACCTACACAACCTCCAACCTACCATAAACATGACAGTACAGACTTAAAAAATTGGTAGGCTCACTACCTGATAATGCCAGCACTTCGAACACTTCCAACTATACAGTGTTAGTGCCACGCAAGTGTGTAGGTGCACTGCTTACAAAATGGACTCCAGTTCCAAAGTAGACAGCCTTGTGAAGACATGAGCAATGGACCTGCAAATTAGGAGGATGAGATGGATGCAGAGGCACATATCAATACACCATGCAGCGTACAATACAACCACAATATGCACTAGGAATGTATACACAGTATTGACTACAGACTGCCCACACATCATATGGGAGTCCAACGTCACCGTGTAAGTCAATGGGCCTCATTCCGAGTATGGCGGTAAGGGATAGCGGCCACCGCTAACGAGAGCGGTGGCGGTAATCCCTTACCGCCATACTCCGAGTTCCCTTAGCGCCATGGTGCTTTTAACACCTGCTTTTAGCAGGCGTTAAATACCATGGCGCTAAGGGACCTTGATGTTAATTACGCCACCGTAATTTACGGTGGCGTAATTGACGCCTTCCCCACTCCCATTATGCCCTATGGGGCAAGAATGGGAATGGGGAAGGGTAAATGGGGATTGGGGAATTACCGCCCCGCCAACCTTGGAATGGGGCGGTAATTCCGCCAACCACCAAGGCGCTGCCCGTCCGGGTACGGCGTCAACCAAGGCGTTAATAGCGCCATTGGTTAGCGCCGTACTCGGAATGAGGCCCAATGTCACTTGGGCACACCCTTTGCAAGCCCATGGAAACGGGAAGCAGGAGGGGTGTGTGTCACACAAACCCAAGCATCTGACCCAAATTCAGGACAAGCCTGCATGTGCCCAGCCACAATACAGCGTATGCCCACGGGAGCCACACAAGGCAACACACTGTCAAAAAAATCAAGATTCAAAAATAAAAAAAACAAAAAAAACACAAAATAAAAAACAAAAAATGGCCATGAATGGGCCCGGGGGGGTGGTGGAGGCCACCCAGGAGGTCCGAGGACAGGGTGCACACCAAAACCCAACTGTGTGGATCTTGCGAGAAAAAAAACACCTCCATGGGCTCATGGCCTGCACGGCTACCCTATTGTGGGAGAATCGCTGCTGTCGCTCTCCTCACCCTCTGCAGCTGCATCAGGAGGTGGTGGCACTATGGGAGGCAGCCCACGCAAAGCCCTAGTCTGGTCCTCTATGGCAGCAAGCATGCGGGTGTGGAAGGTCTGGTTCTGGAGGATAATTGTGCGTAGGTCCCCATGCAACAACTCACGGGATGCCCGGACCTCCGCCCTAGTTGCCTGCATCTCAGCTGAGAGCGTATGTGTGAGCCGCTCCAGTGTTGTTCTGTCCTCGTGTTAGCTGAAGCCTCAAGCTGAACCAGAGTTGCCCTGAGCTGACGGAGTTCCACCCTCAGGGCTTCCCTGTGGCCCTGGGACTCAATAGAAATGGCTTCCCGCAGAGTCTCCAGTGCCGCCCGCCTGTCCCTGTTGGACGCCAACATGTCCTCCCTGTGTGACTGGCTAATGGAGTCTGTTGCCTGCTGTAGTTGTTCAATTAGCCTTTCTTGGGGGACAATGGAAGTGGCCACCCTATCCATGGCCTGAGCCATCATCTCAGTTGATGCTGCCTGTTGGTTTGCCATACCGTATATGGATTGCTCCCATGCGGAATTGCCAGGTGGCATACGGCCACCGCGTTGGCGAGCACCACACCTGTCTGGGGCAAGGCAAACTGCGCTGCCTGAGGCTGCAGGACTGCATTCCCCCTCTGATCTGCTGTCCCAGGAACAGGATCAGATGTAGAGTAGTGTGACCCTGCATCCGTAACCACCAAAGGCGGACCTACCAACACTGACATCCCCATTGAGGGTTCTACCCCTGCTGCAGGTGGGTTGGACAGTACAGAATCCCTCCCAGAAACACTTACCTGCGACGGCACATAGGTCTCATCATCCGAATCGACACCTGAATAGAGCTCGGGGGAGGTGCACCCAGAGACACCCCTTGAGATGACGGCCTGCAGCAAGTGTGGGTTCTCACCAACCACCACACCACGTCCCTCACTGGTGTCCGGTCAGGCCTGAGACACCTCCATCTCCACAACAACAGCAATATCAAGTGCATCATCCCCTGCAAAGACATGAAAGAAAAGAAATGGGAACAGGCATTAGCACCATGGAACACAATTCGGGCTGAGAAGCAACAGAAACAGTACTTCATTTACACATGTACCACATGACTACAACCCTCCCATGCATGTACTGCCACTGCGCATGAAGGGGAGGCAAATGGCACACATTGATGACACCAAGATGGAAGACCAACAAATTTGCTGCATGCTGCCTAGCAGTGCCATCACACATTGGCCTGTGATTTGCATGTCCAATACACATACACGACACATGCCATCACACAGATGTCATGTACCCTAGCCATGTCACACATGTGACAATAGGACTGAGAAATGCCTAGTGAAAGTGGTGGAATGCAGACAATCAGCCTGAATGAACATAGAATAACATGCAACTATGTTGTGGCAAGATGACAATTCAAGGGCAAATGGCGTGAGGTTGGGCTGAATGTCTACTGTTGCCAGAAGGGATACTGCAACACCCAAATCCTGGTGCGCAGAATGTATTGGATGAAGCACATGGGTGACCCAAACCACTCAGGCACATACCCCCTCACCTGGCACTCAATCAGAAGCACTCACACACACACCATGCACATGGATGGCACACACATGCATGTGCACTCACCGGACAATGCCTCGTAATCTGGCAGGTCTCCCCCGCCTTGGATCTGTCCCTCCGTGACGTAGGTCCCAGCAACATACTCATGTGGAGTGAGTTCTATGTCTTCTGCCGGAGACCCACCTCCAGTCACTAGAGTTGCGGCATGACTTGAGGCCAGCTTTTTCTTTGCCCTGCGCTTAAGGTCATTCCAGCGCTTGTAGCAATCATTAGCTGTGCGCCTCACGAATCCAAGGGCACTTATGAGTTCCGCAATGGTCTGCCAGTATGCCTGACATTGTGCAGGTGTGGTCTTGCATCCTGCAGTAATCACCATTTCGCAGTCATGTGCGGACACATACTCCACAAGTGCATCACGTTCGACCTGATTGAAGCTGGGCTTCCTTGGTGGGCCGGACTGTGTAGCCGTGTCTGGGGCATCAGCCTGTACTGGACGAGCACTCTTCCTCTTCCGCTTGGAAGGTGGTGGTGATACTGAGTGTCCTACGCCGCTCTGGACAGTAGGAATGAACACTCACCATGGGACTTGGTGCAGGCATTAGCTGAAGTGTGATGTAGTCAGGGGGAATGTCAGCAGGATGGACTAGGACCGACACTGTCCTGGCTGGGACACTCAGAGCTGGGGTGGATGGAGCCGCAGCTGCCACTGCAGCCTCCCCACCCTGCCTACTCGGGCAGATGACATAGCTGCCCCTGATCCACGTGGGCTGGTGACACCAACGTGCACCGCCACACTTGGCCTAGACCTGCTGACCTGGAAGTCAGCCATGGAATCACCCAGTGCCAGGTCTGGTGCCACAATGGGCTGGTCCAACAAGGGCTGAGCAGGGATGGTGTCAGCCATGTTACCCTCAGCCGGGGGGGGCATGGGTGTCCCTGACTGGTCACCCACACATGGGGGGCTAGGGGCACCCTGCAAGTCCTGGCCACGTCCCCTACCGTATCCACCACGGCCACCTCTTGTGGCTCGCCCACCTTTGCCACCCTTACCACGTGCTCGCCTCCCAACCATGGCACTGATGTTGTTGTGCGTATGGGAGTTGCAGTAAACTATTGTCCTGGGCAATTGGGGGTCAAAGGGGTAGGGTACTAGATGGAATTCATACCCTAGTGCTCTAGCAAGGCTGTATGTGACCCCTGGGGCAAGATGACGGGTCACGCAACGCACAGGCACCCCGAAAAAGGGAGATAATGTGCATGCAACCCCTCCTAGACCATGTGCGTGGAAAAAAAAACCTGCACTACGCTGTGGCACCCAGAAACACAAAAATGAACGTATGCATGTCACACGCAGCCTAGACTGACCTCTGAAGGGGTAGGCAACACGCGGGGCAAGCACAGATGTCAAATACGTGCGCGACTCACCGTCTGCCAGGAAATATTGTGAGAAAAATATGCGCGTGTGCGCGTTGGTATCACCCCGCCAAAAGAAGAATTGTACGCTGTCTGAGGAGACAGGACAACAGGAGAAGTGAACACTGTTTGAGGAAACAGGCCCAGGAAAAATACAAGAAGAGAAAAAGCTGTCAGAGGTAACAGGGAGTACGAACTTGGAACGCCGTGAAGTAAATCACGTGTGAACCGACAAGAAGTACAGATTTCACCCACTCGCTCTCCACGAAAAGCACGTACACGGAAATGGCGTTCTACACGTAGCTTTTAAAGATGCCCACACGTCCAGCGTCACTTCTGCGTGTACGCGCTAAGGCCCCATCCTCCAATCACACGAGCTGACACTCTGACATGCAATCATTGGATGTGTAACATGCACCCGTGTACAGGGAAACGCCCGCGCACGCACGTCACAGACGCGCATACGTGCTGGTGGCCTTTGGGCCAATGAATTCGCGTATGTGTGCTGACGCGCTTACGCGCTAAGGCCCTTTCCTCGAATTACACGCAGACGTGCTGGATTTTCACGTGCCAAATCACTCCGTATCAAGCTGGCCACGTGTAAGCACATGGAAGACCACGCTGCTCTCCAGAAGGCCGAATTACTGCCCGCCAGAGCCCCGAGCACGCTCCCACCTGCCATCTGCTGCTGCCTGATTGCCTGCTGCCCACGTGCCCTGCCATTTGCTGCCTGCACATCAGCCAGGGGTGCTGTTGCTGTGACCACCCCTGCTGGAACCGAAGACTCCCGACTGGGATACCATCGCTCCACAGCCCAGCCCCAGGACCCAGTTGCCCACACACTCCTGCCTCTGGGGTTGTCATGTTGGGTACTGCAACATCTGGCACCACTGACAACCCCCGGCCAGAGAGGCAGAGGGGCACCAGCTTCACTGCCACCGAAGTTGGTGTCCTGGTGGAGCAAGTCCTGGGGCAATATGATGCCCTCTTCGGAAGTTTGCGCACCGACAAGGAAGGACGGACTCGGATCTGGACGGACATCGTGACTGCCATCAACGCGGAGGGGGTGGCAGTCCGCGACTTCCAACATGTCAAGAAGCGCTGGGAGGACTTCAGGTCCAGGACCCTCAACAAGGCCCGGCACCTCTTGAAGGCAGCGGATGCTAAGGGACGCCGGGGCCACTTGTCGGACGATCAGATGAGGGTCCTGGAACGCATATCCCCAGCGCTCCACGTCCAGGTCCTTGAGAGGCAGACCCGTCTGGAGTCAAGCGGTAAGTGTACATGCATCATGATTGTAAGCTGTGCGTGTGGTGATGTGCCAGTAGTGTGCAGGTTGCCCATGTGTTTGTATGGGGCCAAGTATGGGTGGAGGTGTACAGGGCCGTGAGGCTAACACATGCTTGTGTGTGTAGGCTTGCATGCCAAATGCAGTTGTGTGGGCACACATGTTTGGATGAACGTGTATGTAAGTAGGCATGTTCGTGATGTCACACATGGATGTTGTGTTCAGCTGCATGTATCAGCACTGTGTACATGTGCATGTGTGTGTATTTGACAGGGGTGCAACAGTGATGCAACATGGATGCATGTGACAGCGGGATGTGGAAGGCTGATTGGCAGATGTGACATGGATGCCGATCTGAACACTGCGACAGTTGGCAGAGGTGTACACATGCATGCAAGTGTGGTGGTGTGTGTACATGTGTAGTGCACTCCCTGTGTTGCATGTGATTTCTGGCTCACCTTTGCCTGCTCATGCTGTTGTATGTATATGGATGGTGCTGGCAGTTGCGATATGGCTGTGGTATGGCTCATGTGTGCAAGTTTGAATGACATGTGTGTTGTCGATTGTGATGCCATGTCTGAGGTTTGCCAATGCCACTCATGTACAACTGTCATGTGTGTATGTGTCCATTGTACAGTGCCCTGATGCCTGTGTTTTAATTCTCCCTGTCTGCAGCGTCAACTGATGAAGAGGGCGGAGAAGGTGCTGTGGAGCAGAGCGGCGGGGATCGCACCACCAGCCGGAGACACAAGGCCCTGCTCCCCTCCCAGATTGTGATCTCATCGGGGAGTGAGGAGTCCAGTGCCGCGTCCCAGGCCGCAGCTGCCGGGGGAGGTCCAAGAGGCAGAGGTCGGAGTTGGATCCTCGGCAGCAGAAGGGGCAGCTGGGACCCCACAGGGCACAACGGGGGAAGATGGCACGGAGTCATCCAGGTTGGTGGGGGGTTTGGTGGAGGAGGAGGCTGTGCAAGCAACAGAAACGGGGTCTGGAGGTGGAGATTCCACTGGTGCTAGTGGTGCAGTGCAGGACCAGGGACAGAAGGCAGCACAGGCCGCTGCGGATGTGCCTGTGTGCAATCCTGTCCCTGATCCTGTCACTGCATCATCTTGCACCAGCAGGGATGCCTACGTCCAGACCCGTTTTCAGGCAGGGGATGAGCTCACAACAACTGGCCTTCCTCTGCCTGCGGACGTGGCTATCCGGGTCCGGGTTGAGCCTGTCCTGACTGGTGTTGCGTTGCGTCAACGGGCCATGCGAGGTGACCTGCAGTCTTTTCATGAGGAGACTGCACGTCATCTCGAATGGCTCGTTGACCGCGTCGGCCTGCTGGGACAGGTCACCCAGGCCGGATTCCTCCGTTTGATGGGGCTTGCTCAGACCCCCTCCTCACCTGAACCCCCTATGCGCCAGTCGTCCTCCGTGCCATCTTCC
This sequence comes from Ambystoma mexicanum, assembly GCF_040938575.1. NCBI lineage: Eukaryota > Metazoa > Chordata > Amphibia > Caudata > Ambystomatidae > Ambystoma > Ambystoma mexicanum. The sequence goes on from NC_090935.1 coordinate 1,408,403,411, forward strand.
CACCCGTCACCTGGGTGCCCTGTGGAGCTGCCTCTGATGGTGCGGCCAGGCTGGTGGAGGAGGCATCCCTGCCACAGTCGGGAGTCGGACGTCCAGCAGGGGTGGCCACATCAATGACTGCACCCCAGCCGGTGGAGGATGTGCAGGCAGCAGGAGCCAGGGCACGGGCAGAGGCACAGCAGCAGCAGCAACGAGGTGGGAGCCATGATGGCTCGGGGTCTTCGACATCGGAGGGGTAGGCATCGGCCGGAGGGCAGGAGGACCCAGGACGGGAAGTGTCTTCCGTGTGGCAGCGGTTAGGTCATGCTATAGATGCGGAGCGGCAGCGGGTGGAAGAGGCACGGCTCACGATGGTCAGGGCAGAGAACTCCATGCAAAGGGCAATGAGGCGGGCCAAGTGCCTCGAGGCAATCCGCAGGGAGTTGAAGGTGAACATGTCGACGGCCCTGCGGACCCGGGACATTGAGCAGGAGTTTGATGATGCCCTGGCCCGGAACATCCCGAAGTGAGCCGTCAGACTGGCCCATTGCCCTTGTAAATAGTTCTGTAGTTAGTGTTAGGTTTCCTTTGGTTTTGCATTTTTTTTTTTGACCTTTTGGACAATTGGCCACATTTTTGTATATAGTTTTTTTTATTAGGTAGTGTTATTAGATAGGTTTCATTTCTTCTGTTGGGATCATGGACCCTGGATTGTTTATCTGTATATAGTTGACTGTTGGATTTTCTATTTTTTTTTTATGATTTACTCATGGAGCAATGGTTTTCGATTTTAATTTTCCATTCGATTTACTTTTGTGAACTGTGACTTTGGACACCTTTCCTTTGGATTATGATTTGTGGTTTTACATTATTTTATGATTATTTTTGTTTGTTTATTTTTGATTCAATTTATTTTGCTTTTAATACATATTTTTTCTTCAAACTTCATTGTGTAGTATCATCTCATTGGTTTCATGCATATCATGACATGGGTTTTGACATTCACTGACACCCATTGTGTGTATGTGAGGGACATGTGTTCATTTACAAACTTGCCATTGGGGTTCTATCATGTAATTCTAAGTGGGTGGATGCAATACTCGGGTGGGTGTTTGGCATTTGGAGGCTGCCCATAAGGCCCAGGGATCTAGATTGTGATGACATGTTGGCTGGGGGACAGGGGACAGGTGTGGGGTCCTGCTGGCAGGTGGCCCTGACTGGTGGGGGGTGGGGGTGCTGGGATACATGAGTGTGGGCCTGGTGGAGGGTGGCCCTGGATGCTGGGGTGTGGGGGTGCTGTGAGACATGAGTTGGACATGAGTGGGGGCCTGGTGGAGGGTGCCCTGCACTGCTGGGGGGTCGGGGTGCTGGGAGACATGTGTGGGGGCATGGCGGAGGGTGCCCATGACTGCTGGGGGGGTGGGGCTGCAGGGGTACATGAGTGGGACATGAGTGGGGGCCTGCTGGCAGGTGCCCCACAGTGCTGGGGGGTGGGGGTGCAGGGGGACATGAGTTGGACATGAGTGGGGGCCTGCTGGCAGGTGCCCCACAGTGCTGGGGGGTGGGGGTGCAGGGGGACATGAGTTGGACATGAGTGGGGGCCTGGTGGAGGGTGCCCTGCACTGCTGGGGGTGGGGGTGCTGGGAGACATGTGTGGGGGCATGGTGGAGGGTGCCCATGACTGCTGGGGGGTGGGGGTGCAGGGGGACATGAGTGGGACATGAGTGGGGGCCTGCTGGCAGGTGCCCCACAGTGCTGGGGGGTGGGGGTGCAGGGGGACATGAGTTGGACATGAGTGGGGGCCTGCTGGCAGGTGCCCCACAGTGCTCGGGGGTGGGCGTGCAGGGGGACATGAGTTGGACATGAGTGGGGGCCTGGTGGAGGGTGCCCTGCACTGCTGGAGGGTGGGGGTGCTGGGAGACATGTGTGGGGGTGTGGTGGAGGGTGCCCATGACTGCTGGGGGGTGGGGGTGCAGGGGGACATGAGTGGGAAAGGAGTGGGGGCCTGCTGGCAGGTGCCCCACAGTGCTGGGGGGTGGGGGTGCAGGGGGACATGAGTTGGACACGAGTGGGGGCCTGCAGGCAGGTGCCCCACAGTGCTGGGGGGTGGGGGTGCAGGGGGACATGAGTTGAACATGAGTGGGGGCCTGGTGGAGGGTGCCCTGCACTGCTGGGAGGTGGGGGTGCTGGGAGACATGTGTGGGGGCATGGTGGAGGGTGCCCATGACTGCTGGGGGGTGGGGGTGCAGGGGGACATGAGTTGGACATGAGTGGGGGCCTGCTGGCAGGTGCCCCACAGTGCTGGGGGGTGGGGGTGCAGAGGGACATGAGTTGGACTTGAGTGGGGGCCTGGTGGAGGGTGCCCTGCACTGCTGGGGGGTGGGGGTGCCGGGAGACAGGTGTGGGGGCATGGTGGAGGGTGCACATGACTGCTGGGGGGTGGGGGTGCAGGGGGACATGAGTGGGGGCCTGGTGGAGGGTGCCCCTGGATGCTGGGGGGTGGGGGTGCTGGGAGACATATGTGGGGGCATGGTGGAGGGTATCCTGCACTGCTGGGGGGTGGGGGTGCTGGGAAACATGCGTTGTTGATCAGTAGTGCAAGGTGACATGTGGCTTGGCTGCGGGGCATGCCCATGGTGGATGGGCTGCCTGCGGGACATGAGCAGGGGTGCAGGGTAGTCCCCTGTGGTGTGGGCTGCCTGCAGGGGCCGTGGAGGTTGTAGAGCAAACACCTGGGAGGACACAAACGGCCAATTCACGTGTAGTACTCCCCGGAACCCCCGAAACACACGTACCCTGCTGAATTTGCGTGTGAAACTTCCCGCGCACCCCGAAATACATGTACCCAGGACATTCGCGTGTGGAACTTCCCGCGCACCCCTGAAATACACGTACCCTGCTGAATTTGCTTGTGAAACTTCCCGCACACTCCAGGAATACACATACCCAGGGCATTCGCGTGTGGATCTTCCCGCGCACCCCTGAAATACACGTACCCTGCTGAATTCACATGTGAAACTTCCCGCGCACCCCGAAATACACGTACACAGGACATTCGCATGTGGAACTTCCCGCGCACCCCTGAAATACACGTACCCTGAAGGAATTGCGTGTGGAGCTTCCCGCGCACCCCTGAAATACACGTATCCTGCTGAATTTGCGTGTGAAACTTCCTGCGCACCCTGAAATACACGTACACAGGACATTCGCGTGTGGAACTTCCCGCGCACCCCTGAAATACACGTACCCTGATGGAATCTCGTGTGGAACTTCTCGCGCACCCCTGAAATACACGTACCGTGCTGAATTCGCGTGTGAAACTTCATGCGCACCCCGAAATACACGTACACAGGACATTTGCGTGTGGAACTTCCCACGCACCCCTGAAATACACGTACACAGGACATTTGCATGTGGAACTTCCCGCGCACCCCTGAAAAACACGTACCCTGATGGAATCGCGTGTGAAACTTCCCGCGCACCCCTGAAATACACATACCCTGCTGAATTCGCGTGTGAAACTTCCCGCACACCCCAGGAATACACGTACCCAGGACAATCGCCTGTGGAACTTCCCGCGCACCCCTGAAATACACGTACCCTAATGGAATCGCGTGTGAAACTTCCCGCGCACCCCTGAAAAACACGTACCCTGCTGAATTTGCATGTGAAACTTCCTGCCCACCCCTGAAATACACGTTCCCCACTTGGCATTTGCTGTTTGGCAGCCCTGTGAACTGGTCCAGGGTTAGCGCAGACATTTGCAATGAATTGGGGATTTTGATGGCTTTTCCTTGCGCGAGGGCGTTCTTGGGGGCGTAACTGGCGCTGCTGCAGGGTCGCTGCGCCACTCTGTGCCACGGCTGGTTTTGGAGGCTGAAATCCATGAATACGCTGTGCGATGAAATGGATTTTCTCGCACGCGGCTGGCGCAGTGTATCGCACGGGGACACTGTGCGCCAGACGCTAGCGCCGCTTGTGTGCGAAATTCTATGAATTACCCTGATAGTTTTTTAGCTCTTCGGTCTGCAGTTTGAGGCTCTATGAGCTTAGTCTGCTGTTTTACAGCCGGCCACAGTGAGATCTCCACACAAGACAATACAAAATACATTTCTCAGTGGGACTGTCATGTGTCAGGGAATAATCCTATCTCCTGGGTTTAAAAGGAGCTTTTGCTATTTGCGTAGATCCCCTTTAATTGTAGATAAAAAAATAAAGTTGTACACAAGTTGGCAACAAAGGTGGCCTGTAAGTCACACCTCTACTGCCTTCATGCAGGTGACATTGGGTTTGGGCATTTGAAAGGGCATGGTGGCACTGCAGTTCCTTATGAACGGCAGGTGAGAGGGCAGTTTATGAGCACACCAAATAGCACATTGTAGTAGACATAATGCACAGCAAGCAAGCCATAAATAGATCCTACCCGCAATTTCACAAAGTAGTGAAAGGGTCTTGACTAACCAGTTCCCCTGAGGATCCCGCTCCCCCTCACCACCAGCTTTTCAAAATAGTGTAGTGACTACACCTATTTTATGCATTCCTAACTCAAAAACCACTTGCTTTCTATTACCTGCTATATACATTATTATTGTGATTGTTCTAATTCTGTCAGGTTTTTTCAATGTTGGAATTGATTGAAACAAAATCAATTATTCAAAGCTGTCCCTTGCTTATGTTTTCAATCTCCATTACAGTCGAACTGTGGGGAAGGACTACCGACACCTCTAAACTATTAATGTTTTTTCTTTTTTTGAATTATGATTTAGAGACATTAATTTACTGGAAATCAATGGCAAGCTGTGAGCTAATGCGTTTTTTGTATAGATCCTGCCAATTTGTAATGATGTTCAGTCCTTAATGTTGATAAATATATATATATATATGATGGCAATTCCAAGCTGGGTGCATACATTTTTTTAAAGAATGTTATGCGTACAGAGTTCTTTGAGTCTCTTATTTTTAAACAAGGTCTCCAAGCCATTGGGCATCATGGCTGTATTCTACGCATAAACAGAAGTGATGTAGTCCATGATCAAAAAAGAAATACACAATGATGCAAATTCCCAAAACTCAAAGAAGCAAAAAGAGCACTGAGTAAACATGAAGTCATTATTCAAAAGCTACACATTATAGTGAGGTGCTTAATGCTGCTTAGGGGAAAGTTGGAGTAAGTAGGAGGAGTTCAAAGATACACTGAGAAGTGCAAACGAGAGACGGATAATTCTACTACCTCCACTACCTGTAGCATTAGATTATGTGCTAATACTACTACCAACAATAGCAGTAACATTCATAGGCACGGTAGTAACAACGCCAGTATTATAAGTACCAATAATCTTGGTACTAGTAGTACTACTGTTGTACTTTTGGTGCACATAATGAGTATGGCGGTGTGGGAAAAAAGTGCCAGTAACGGAAATACCACCACTTTTTCTACTCCTCCAACTACGAGTTTGGCCCTGAAGCAGGTGATTTACCTCCAGCATCATGCAATCCTCCCTCTTTCTGCCAATCAGCAACATTGGCGGAATTACCACTGCTGAAATCCCCAATGGAGTCCTATGGACTCCAAATGAATGGGGACTAACACAGCCACCACCACTTTTAATCCGGCGGTAAATCCATTTGACCAATCGGTGGTAACAGTAATACTGCCCAATTTGTAGTGAGGCCCATGGGGCTCCTTCAAAATTTGAGGATGCAGTAAAAAAGTGGCATAATTCAGTTACTGACACTTTTTGGCTGGAATGGAATTACCTACATTTTTCGGCACTTCCAAACCACAAGTTTTTACAAAATGATGACTCGGTAATTCTGCCAATGGCAATACCACAACAATCCCCAATGGATTTATAAATGGGGACTAACACAACGCTAGCACCACATGCAATCCCATGGTAAACCCACTGGAACAAGTGGCAGTAACGATATCCAATTCAGGTGGTATTTCAACTGAATTACCACCAAATTGCCACCAAACTTCCCAATTGACTCTTACCTTTTTTTCTTCTGCCACACCCCCACTGCGCATTATGCTACACTTGGATTCACTTCCATCTCTGCCTCTGATTGCTCATTCATAAGGCCAAGGGTCCTGTTTGCCACTCATTAGAGCAGCAGCCCACTGTGGGACACCCCTGCTTCCACCAGCATGGAGAAGCCATAGGAATTACTATTGAGGCAACAACTTATGAAACGGCTGCCATGACGACTTCAAGCAACAACGCCTATCCCGAAAGCAACAGCCAGCAATCCAATTGGCTAAATAAGGAACAAATGGCTTGTGCCCCTGCAAGCCGTATGGTGCAGTCAAGCCGCTTGCCAAGGTCGATTCATAAGGCTGAGGTCCTCTCTGCTGCTTCATTAGAGCAGCAGCCCACCATGGGACCCCCCATTTATCCCCCAGCATGGAACAGCTATAGAAATTGGCTAAATGAGGAAAACTTGGCCTGGGCCTGTAGGAGTGTTTAGCGTGTTTTGGGAGCACAGAGTACAGCACCACTGCACAGGATCCATGTATAGCATGTTTTTTTTTTTTAAGTGCAGCGCCACTGCATGGGTTTGGTGCATTGATATAATGTAGTACAGCAAGACATGTGTTATTGAGCATTTTTATGCAGCGCCAATGCATGGGTGGTGCATTGCTATGATGCAGCTGTTTCAAGCTATGTGTTGCCAGTGTAACATGGACATATAAGTAAGGGCACGTTATTCATTCAAAAACGATTTTTACATATAAAATGCAAATACATTTTTCACAGTTAAAAGCACACATCTGTACCTTCAAAATGCACACCATTTCTCACCTGAAATGCCTATGTTGCAAGAGACACATTTGGTAATTAACAAACTAATATCACTAACAAGACTAATAATTATAACTCATTAATAAAAGAATGTGTCTTCACTGCAAAAAGAAGCAGACTCTGAAAATCAGTTTTAAACACACATTCAAGTTTTTTTTTCTTTGCCTTTCCGTGCTCTGTCCTCAGTAACTGCAGGAAGCAAAGACTTTGAATAAGCAGGAAATCAGCTTGTTACAGTTGCAACTGTACAAGAAGAACCATTGTTAAAAGTAGGAGGATAGAACATGATTGATTCTGATTGGAGCACGTCACATCAAGCATCATGTTAGAGGCTGTGACTAGTGTTTTGCTGCAGAATCTGGGGAAGAAAGGCAGAGACATCTTGACACAGCTCGAAGAAGGACGGGGTTGACAGCTGGTGAAGCCTGATTCCTAAAGCAGATTCAACTTGGTTGCAGAGACTGGCTTTTCCAGTCAACAAGTCCCAGTTCGAGTGACAGCAGATGCTTGTCCTTGCTGGGTGAACCCCTCCGGAAGGCGAACAGCCAAAGAAGTTACATGCTGAATAAGCCTGGTAATTATCTCGCTGAGGTGTGGGGGATGAGTGTGTACGAGAATATTCAGTCAGTGTAAGAAAGGAGATTCCTGTGCTTTTCCCACGTGTTTAATGTTGCAAATTGAGTTCTTGTCTCCGCCACTCTCTTTTCAGTGTATCACAGATAATGCTGTTACTGTGCTATTTCATTTATTTCTGAAAAGAGTGAGATCGTGTTTAAATGCAACTTTTATAATACACAAAAATATCTGAAAGCAGACGGGTGGTTTGTTTTATATTTACCAATACAGTGCTGATGATGTGGGGAGATGTTTAGACAGTGCAATTGTCATTTTCAAGGTAGCTAAACAAAAGATTTGGCTGCAGCTGTGTGCACAATGTTATTCAGTATGAGCAATTATAACTTACTGTGTGTGTTGTAGTCTGCCGGAGGTCTATGAGTCGGCAGAAAGGGAGGCCCGGGACATAGTTCACTACCGTATATAAGATAGTGAAAAATACCACATGATAGCTCGCTGCCGTAGATAAGACAGAGAGAAATTGCCCATTGTGGCACACTAAAAATGAAAATGTTTATGTCTTGCTGTACCACATTATATCAATGCACCAAACCCATGCAGCGGCACTGCACTTAAAAAAAAAAACATGCTATACATTGATCCTGTGCAGTGGTGCTGTACTCTGTGCTCCCAAAACACGCTAAACACTCCTACAGACCCTTGCAAGTCAGATTGTGCAGCTTGCCTCTTCCAAAGGCCGATTTTTAAGGCCAAGGGCCCTCTCTACCGCTTTCCGGTGCACGATGACAAACGATGATACCAGCCCTGCTAGATGTTGCAGTCGCTGCTCAAACACTGATGCTTCTTTGTAAGCGAGCATCGGGAATGTCCTCCAATGCCGCTGTATCCAATAATGTACTGCATTCATGTTGCCTTGCTCAGCATCTGATCATTTCCCTAATATTGAGTACAGCCTGCTTGCCGCATGGCGCGCTGCTCGCTCTCCTATCTGGAGCACCTGATGCCTGCCCTACAATGGAGCAGAGTGCAGTTAACGTAGCTATTACCATCCCACGAGCAATCTCAGCCCTCCCTGTGCCTCCAAATTCAATGAAAGGTTCTTCTGCCACCCTCGTGCCTCCGGGAAGCATGTTGCCCAGCTGGCTGCTAACAAGCAAGCAATCCCAGTCTTACTCATGGTCCCAAACTCACTGCAGAGTTATCCTGCTTCCTTGTGCCTCCGGGAAGCACACCACCCAGCCCGCTGCTAAAACACAAGCAATCCCAGCCTTACTGGAGCCCCCAAACTCAACCACAATGTTCTCCCATCTCCCTTTTGCCTGCGGGAAGCATGCCGCCCAGCCTGCTGCTAACACACAAGTGATCCCAGCCTTACTCGTGCCGCAAACTCAACTGCAAGGTACTCCCACCTCCCTTGTGCCTCTGGCAAGCACACAGCCCAGCCCACTGCTAACAGAGCTGATCTGCATTTTGGGGTGATATGCACTACACGTTGCAGTGATAGGAAAGCTTTAAGAACACAAGCACATAACTGACTGCCCAACAGGGGTTCACCTGCTAGTCACACAGTGCACACATACACTGAGCTTACAGGCATCAGGCATGCAGTCCTGCCCACTACTGTAGTGAGATACGAGTGGTTTTACAGAAGAACTCACCCTACCTGTACTTCCTATGCCCAACCTTGTCAAGTTTCGAGGACACACAACCTACTCTCATCCATACCAATGGTGCCTTGATTAACAAAAGATGTGTCACTGCCCATGTTCTGGACATAATGACCTCCTCACCACCATAGATCTAGACATCTTAGCCCTCACTGAATCATGGCTACATGCAGCCTCCAGCCCTGTCCTGTCCCTAGCCATCCCTCTGGGGTTCACCATCTTGAGATCAGATAGATAAACAGGGCGACAGAGGAGACAATGTCGCACTGATCTACAGAGCCTCCCTTAAAATCAGACAATGCACTTCTAAAATGGATGGGAACCATGACTTGGTATCGGCAAAAATCAGCTCCTCCCTGACCAGCTCTGTCCTACTCAATGTAATCTATATGCCTCCTAGACCATCTGGTACGTTCGAGGAAGACCTCCTGCATTCACTCAATGATAACCTTAAGCCCACGTCCTAAATCATCTTCCTGGGTGACTTGAACCTGGGGCCTCAATGAACCTACAGACCAAAATGCCAACTCCCTAGCCAATTCACACAGTGCCCTAGGCTTTGCTCACTGTGTTAATACCCCCACCCATGTCAAAGGCCACACCCTCAACTGGATAGCGGACCTCAACTGTAAGGTAGATATTTACGCTATCTCCCCATGTCCCTGGTCTGACCACTATGTTATGAAATTTACAATTCCACAGCCCCTAGACACCACACTTGCCAATATCCCAATGCTACTCACCTGGGATCGCAGCTCTCGCAAAATCACCAAAGACATTATCACACCATTGCTGTCAGATCTCCATCCAGACGACCTCCTCCACCTGACTAACAACCCAGTTGCTTTTGCTTAAATTTATCTAAAAACACTGGCAACGGCTGCGCACACAGTCGCCTCATTAGCACACCTGTAAGGCCAAAAAAAGTACCCATGGCAACACGTGGTTCACTAGCAACTTACAAGAGTTGAGAGCCAGCAAACACCAGGCAGAAATATCCTGGAATAAATCTCAATCAGATGCCCACACGGCTCTATTCAAATCCACACTAGTACCTACAAACAAGCCATCATACAGGCCAAAGCTACATCCTATAATAACAGAATTGCCAATGCCAATTCTAACACCAATGAGCTATTGACCATCCTCACCAAATATGAAACCTGGTGTGTGAACATCCAAAAGGCCCTGCTCAACCACCTTACAGAACAAAATGCTCACCAAGCAATCCCTGATTACACCCCACTCCTGCATCTCCTCACACCTCTCTCCCCACAACCAGTCACATTGCATTTCCACCATGTCTCAGAAATGGAAGTTGCGCCATTCTCAAAAATCTTAAGCCCTCTAGATGTAAAGGGACATCAAGGAATACACCAAAGCTTCCATTCCATTTATCACCAGCTTCATCAATGCCTCCTTCTCTTCAACCATTGTTCTCACCTCCCTGAAGGAAGCCTGGCTTCTCCCATTGATTATGAAAACTATGTCAGATCTGGCAATCCCCAGCAACTACCATCTCATCACTACTGTCCCATTCCTCCATAAAATCATAGACAGGCCCATCTACACTAAAATCCAAGATTATCTTGAAATCAACCTCATCCTAGGACTACGCCACTCAGGTTTTTGATCAGGCAATGGAACAGAATCAGCCCTGTTAGACCTCAAAAACCAACTTGACATATTCAGAGTCGAAGGCAAGCCTACCCACCTTCTCCTATTAAATCTCCCTGCCGCCTTTGACCTGATTGACCACAAAATCCTTTGCCACCACCTCAAATCGGCTGCCACCTTCTCACCTGAAGCCACGTCCTGGGTAGCATCCTTTCTGGTGGGCAGATCAATAAAGGTTTTTTATCAGAAGTAGCCTGTGCCTCACCTTCCCCTATCTCATGTGGAGTTCCCCAATTGTCCTGTGAATCCCCCACCCTATACGATGTATTCACCAAACCCCTCTGTGACCTCCAGGACTCCATCAGTATCTCCTACACAAACTATGCCAATGATACTCTACCCCTGACCTGCAACTAGCTTGAAGACTCTCACAGCCTCAACACAATCTACCTCTCTCTCCAAGCATGAATGGCAGCAAATGGCCTCTGTCTAAATGATGGAAAGACAGAGATCCTGATGGTTCGGCATCCATCTGTAATCAAAATTCTGGACCCCCAATATGCCAACTTCAGCACTGACGGACTTCAGATACCTGTCTCTGCATCGGTGAAGACCCTAGTTGTGTACCTTGATTCTACACTCTCCCTGACACACCAGGTCAATGTCATTGCAAATTCAGCCCCCAACACTACAAAGTTAATTAATGCCACCAGAGTATTCCTAGCTCCAAACAGCTGTTTCACCATTGCAAGAGCCATCATTGGAGCCAGCCACGACTATTGCAATGCCTTATTTGCCACCACATCAAGCACAACATCCACAAGCACCAAGTGATCCAGAACAATGCAATTCGAGCAGCAGTCAACATTCCCAAAAGACAACACATAACAAAGGCAAGAAGAAATACTCACTGGCTGCCGGTCAAAGAAAGGATTATCTTTATAACGTTATCATCACTCACAAATGCCTGTGCAATTCTGCCCCGCTTTATCTATCTTAAAGATTCTTGAAGGCCCAGTCCACCATACCTGTTAGACAAGCATACACCCACAAACTTGCCAAACCCAAATCCAAATGGGCAAGAAGTGGGGGTGCAAGCTTTCCTTCGGTGGCAGCTAACCAATAGAACTCGCTCGCACGAAATCTAAGAGTGGAACAATCCTACTGGACCTTCAGAAAGGCATTGAAAACCTGGCTATTCACCTAAGCCTCCTGACTCTTGCATATTGATGCACCGTCTGTACCATAATTGAGTGTAACTGGTTGTAACAGCGCCTTGATGCCCGAGGTTTTTGTGTTGTACTTAATAACGTAACAATAAATAAATACTGGAAAGAAGCACATTCACACTAGATCTGACTTTAATCGGCTACCCTTTGAGAATGCCCTTTTAATGTGCCACTGGTTTTTGGACGATTGTGGATAGGCACAGGATACTTTGACCCTCACCTTGTTGGATCTTCTTTTTAGATTTAATTATGCATATCATTTAGGTGAATCCCCTACTTTAATGCCCTGTGACATACAATCCCACCTTACAATTCTGCGACAAGAAACAGGCTGTATTATGAACTAAAAAAAATGTATTTGAAAAAGTTCACTTGAAAGGTGGTCCACTACCTTTATGCTGGGGAAATCACCAAAATGACAATAACGGGGAGTATCTACCTGGTTCTTGTGCAATTTAGAGGGGTGGGCAGAATTATATCGACCTGGTGATCAGCTTCAAATAAAAGCAATCCTAGAGTGGAGGGAGATGCAACCTGCGATAAACATGCTGAGACTCCACCTCCCAGAACAAATTCACACCACCAATAGCACCAGGATTCCTCCCTCGTAGCCCCAAAATATTATTGAAAACATTCTGATCTCCTGTGCCTGCGCCCAACCACATACCCCCTCCCTGGACAAACCCACATCACCCATACAATCAGGATGGGCAGGAGTCCCTGGACTTCCTCCCTCATCCCTACAAAAAATTACCCATTTCCCCATTGCCCCATGTTCCTGCTCCCAACCGCTTGTGTCGTTCAAGGGCAAACCCATGCAAATCAGAACACCATGTAGGGAAAGCAGGCAAAGGTTTCCTCTGCCTCCCCCAACACAAAATGGCCCCCCTTGTACCTGGCCCTTCAGGGTCCTCCTTGCTACCCTGCTGCTTCTGCTAACTTTTCCTGTACTCCCTTGCTCTTGCTCCTCCCTTGACTGATTCTTTGTCTCTTGGCTACTATCATTGTTCCTGACCTCTCTTTGCCCCTTGGACCACTCTGCCCCTAGCATCACCCTCTAGTCACACCTGTCTCCAATCTCCCTGTTTTACCCCAGTGTCATATCATCAACTTCATCTTCACATATCATCATCTTCATCTTCACATATCATCATCTTCATCTTCACATATCATCATCTTCATCTTCAGTCACCCCGGCTCAAGTAGAAGTGATTTCCCACTTCAGCGACCTGAGCCTTTGTCCCACCTAGCACCTGACCAGCTTGCCTCCTTCACTGCCTATCTCGATTGGCCACCCACAAGGACCCTGTCTCGCTGGCCTGTATTCACAGAGGAGAAGCTAAAAGTCCTGGTGGAGGGTGTACTGAAGAACGTATGATGCATCACAAATCTTAGGGACCACAAGTTGCTGACCGGACAGTGCAATAGGATCTTGCAATCCACCTGCACCCAGGAGAAAGCCTTCACACCCACCAAAGCTCTGGTCCAGAAGTGCTGAAAGGGCCTAAGGAAGGTGTAGCCTCAAGGGATCTATGTGATCACTGTGTATGTCTTACTGCACATTCCAAAATGTCGAATTATTGTTTTTTTGTTTATCCCGATTTCACTGCTTATATATTCGGGGAGGCCCCCTGCTGCTCCTCCCAACCCCCCCTCACTTATTGTTAACTTAACCCACTCCCCCACCACATATATGCATTGAAATGGGGCTTTAGAAAAATCTGCATTTTGGGATACGCAGTGATGGGATTCACAGTGATTGGGTGATACCGTACTCAAGCTGGTCAGCCAACATAGCAGAAAGTATTTTGCCACAGGAGGCGGTGCAGCCCCCCCAGAGCTGGAGCTGCACTTGTGGGAAAAAAACGGCCATGACAGTGATCCACCTCAATTGCCTTGAGGTAATAGGAGGTGTTCAGCTTGGAGTCGAAGGTGAGTGGATAGCATATGCAGGACATATGAGCAAGGTGTCATGCCCTTATTTCTGCAGTGACATGGTGAAGGGAAGGAATGTAACATCCACAACCTCTGCTGTGCGTACCTCCATCTCGTCAGCATACATGTTGTACGCTTGCATAAGACATAGCTGCAGGTGTGAACAAATCCAACTGTAAGTGATGCTTGCAAAGTGTATTGTGAAAGCGGTAGGTACAGTTACAAGAACAATCACAAAATGGGAGAGTGAAGGAGAGCTGGCCTGTTTATATACTCCCCTTTTGCACTCTGTCTTGCAGATGCTAAAAATGAATGCAGGGGACCCAATTGTAGCTAAGTGCAAACGCTGACGGTCCCCTGTATGCAACCTGCATAGATATATACCAAATGAGCACCTAAGTGTTCCACATCTCCCATGCTCTTTATGCATGGAGCAGGGAAATCGCCAAGGACAAGCACATACAAGTCCCATTCACAGCACTTCCAAGAGGCATTGGTTATCCTTCATGGCACCCTGAATCTGCAATGTGGATGTAGGCTACAATCATTTTGCCTTGTGTAAGATTGAGCCAGACAATAATACATAGGCTCTGACAACTGCTGAAAAGGATGAACATAATATCTGTGGTGCATATAAACAAGCACTGACAATACCTAACCCTTTCACCCAAGTACACATGCACACCTTAACACTCCAGCAACGCACTAAAGAAAACACCACTTGTCCATTATAGCAAAAGTTTACAATCAATGGAGGGTAACAGTGCAGTCTCCATTCACATGCCAAAATCTCACCTCAGCGCATAAAACAACTTCCTAACATGTATTGGCCAATGAACATTTGGAATCTGGTGAATCTGGTTCCACAAGTCTTTCAACCACTCCATTCCAAGAAAAGACCCCCAGTGCTTGTGACGAGCCGCAATGGTAAGGAGTAACGTCCACCTCTCCCCACCATATTCTTCATGTGACTTCCCCGACACCCGCAATTCTGACAGCGTTGGGCTTATCTGTCGATAGGCAACTGGGCACTTTTGCCAAGTCCTCATAGAGTGGTGATGGTAGCGCTATTGCAACTAGTATTGTCTGTGATATCTCTCTGTGTTGTGCTACCATGTGACAGGGTATACATATTTCAAACAGTATTTCCACCTCTGACTCTGTGTCTGCAAATAATAATCATAATTATTATTATTATTATGGTATTTATTGAGCGCAGACCTAGAATGGAGAAGCAACAGAGCACTTTACAGAGGTATGCACCAATACAGATACATAACAGAGAGTGCTTTATAGAGGTATACAACAGTGTAGATGCATAACGGAACATTTTTCAGAGGTAACAACAGAACAGATACACAGAGGGGGTGATACAGAGGGGAACAGCGGAGGGGTACAGCTGTACTGAGTGCTGGCGAGCAGAGGGGCGGGCGGTGTCTAGCAAGTCCGGTGGCACGAGCGGTGATGTGATGGCATAGGTATTGAGGCAGAGAGATTCCTTGAAGAGGTGAGTCGAGTGGAGTGTGGGGGCGAGTCTGATGCTGACGGGGTGAAGGCTCCATAGTATTGGGTCATCGCCAGAGAAGGCTTGTTTTCTGGTCCTTTCCCTTTTGTAGCAGCGGATTTCAAGTATGCATGTGTCTGGGCTTCTGGTGGTGCGCTGTCTGCCGGCGATGCTGAGTTTATCCACAAGATAGCTGGGAGACTTGAGGGCGACTGGAGGCCTTCGAGGAGTGTGTTGCTCCCCTCCAGGTGGGATAGGACCAGTGCCTGAACGGTGGATCTAAAGCTGTCTGGGGATAGGAAGGGCTTGACTTTCCACAGGCGGGAGAGCTGATACCAAGCTGTCTGAGTTTTCTTAGTTATGTCTTGAAGGAGAGGTGTTTGTTGATGTGGAGCCCGAGGGACTTGGCGTAGGAGGTGAGCTGAGGTGTGAAGCCCTTCAGAGATCATGTTTTTTATTTAGTTTTTTTTTATACGGATTTATAAAGCGCACATACACTCGAGGAGCACCATGGCACTGAGAGAGGAGGAGAAAACAAGAGGACAAAAAGAGCAGTGTTTTAAGAGACCGTCGAAAGGAGAGATGGTCAGTAGTGGCACGTAGTGTCAATGGAGGTCCGTTCCAGGACCTGGTGCTCACAACAGAGAAGGCAAGTCCCCCCGTCCTAGCCAGCCTGATACGGGGCACCGATAGTAAAAGAGCAGAAAGAGAACGGAGGGCACGGTTGATAGCCAGGTGTGTATGTCTTGGTATTCATTGCTTTTGGTGAGGAGTAGGAATTCAGTCCTGGATTGGTTGAGCTTAAAGTATGCACTGGACATCCAAGGATGGATCAACGAGAGGCAGGTTTTTGAGCATGTGGATGTACTTGATGGAGTCAATCTTCAGGAATAGCTGTGTCCTCGGCATATTGGTGGATGTTGATGTTGTGTGTTGCTACGAGGGCTCCCAGTGGCTTCATACATAGATTGAAGATCACTGGCGAGAGGATATTGCCCTGTGAGACTCCACAGTTGATGGGTAGCATTGGTGATCTGAACAAACTGCTGGCGGTTGGCGAGGTAGGACTTGAACCAATGTAGGACAAGGTTGCGGATCCACATGCGCTGTAGTAGGGTGTACGTGAGAGCCTGGTGTTCTACTGTGTCAAAAGCAGCCGAGAGGTCGAGTAAAACCAGGTGGCAGGGTTGACCGTCATCAAGGATGTTGAGGGCGTTGTTGACCACCTGTATTGTTGCTGTCTCTGTGCTGCATCTGGGTCTGGACCCAGAGTGATAGGTTTGGAGGAGATTGTTGGTGTTGATGTGTTGCTGTAGTCGTGCAGCTACTGCTTTCTCAATCATCTTAGCTAGGAAGAGAACATGGGTGATGGGGATGATAGTTACCTAGGTTGTTGGAATCCAGAGTGGGTTTCTTTCATAAAGGGGGGTTTGTCCTGTTTTTTGTATCATTGGGAACATGCCTTGAGTTACAGAGCTGTTGATGATCTCCAGGTAGCGAAGGAGAGCTTCAGTGGGGAGTCTCTTGAGGATGGATGCTGGGAGGATGTTGTCTGTATAGGATGTGGCTGTGAGGTGAGCCAGGTTTTCTACAAAGTCTTCTGTCGAGAGTGGCTTCAATGTTTTCAAGGGTGTGGAGATTTCACAAGGAGGGATGTGAGGTGGGTCTGTGGATGCAGAGCTGGTGTCGATGTGCTAGCGAATCTCGGTGATTTTGTCAATAAAGAAGGTGTTGATGGCAGTGGATTTTTCGATGGCATGTGGAATGGCATGGGCGGGTAGTGGGTTGATGTATTACTTCATCACTTTAAAGAGCACTCTGTTTTTGTTGCCTTCATCTGTTATAGTTTTCTGATAGTAGGAGGCCTATGCTGTGTTGATGAGTTGTCAGCGTGTTTCTCAGAGTTCCCTGAGGAGCTCAAGGGCAGATGCAGTCCTGGAACAGCACCATGTTTTCTCTTGTTTCCTGATGACTCTTTTGCTGAGGTTGAGTTCTTGCTTGCATCAGGATGCTGATGGTTTCTGTTTGCAGGTGCGTTGTTTCAATGACGCTTGTCAGTTGATGGAGGCTGAAAGGGTGGTGTTGAGTGCTTCCAGTAGAGAGTCACAGTTCATTTGGGGGTGTTCAGTCCAACTAAGGTAGAGGTTGGTGAGGTCTTCCATGAGGGTTTCCACCAGGTAGTTCTTGAAGGACCTGAAGGTTTGTCTGATAGGTTCCTGCTGGGAGTGTTTGACTGGGGTGGTGTGCAGGATGTTGAAAGGCATGGCTAGGTGATCAGACCAGTCAAGTGGGAGAGGAGAGCTGTAGTGGAGGGAATGCAGAGTGGTAATGACTAGGTCAAGGATGTTACCTTTCTTGTGTGTTGGGTCTTTTGCATGCTGTGTGAGGCGGAGGGTGTCTAGAAGACTGAGAGGAGCTTCCTTCATCAGTTTGGTGGCCTTGTTTTCCTGGGAGGTTGAAGTCACCTATCTATCTATCTATCTATCTATCTATCTATCTATCTATCTATCTATCTATCTATCTATCTATCTTTATTCTTATATTGCACCACTAACCCATAGGCCTCAGGGCGCACACAAAAGGAAGAAGGAGACAGACAACAAAAAACAATGTCAGACAGGGAAAACAAAGAGACATGGAGACTTGGTGAACCCAAACCTCACAGAGACCAGCAGGATGAGGAAAAGATAGCGGAAGACTGATTTCAATACCGAGAGAGCTATGCTAAAGAGACAGAAGAGACCTATCTTTTGTCAAACAGGAAGGTCTTCAATTGCTTTTTGAAGATAGGCAGAGACTCACTATTAGTAAGGTATTTAGGGAGTATATTCCAGAGAGCCGGGGCCCAAGAGTCAAAGCTAATACCCCCAAATCTTTTCAGGATAGATGGGGGCTGAACCAAGACGGTGTTGCTACTT
Organism: Ambystoma mexicanum; assembly: GCF_040938575.1. Taxonomy (NCBI): domain Eukaryota; kingdom Metazoa; phylum Chordata; class Amphibia; order Caudata; family Ambystomatidae; genus Ambystoma; species Ambystoma mexicanum. Next base: position 1,408,421,642 of record NC_090935.1, read on the forward strand.
GAGCGCAAGGAACGGGTGACAGGTTTCTTTTTGATCCTAGTAGCGAGGTAAGATGGAGCTTGACCATGAAGGCATTTAAACACAGTAGTAAGGCCTTTGTGGTGTAAGCGCTGTTTCACTGGAAGCCAATGAAGGCTGCGCCTGGCGTCAGAGAAGTGCATGTTGCGCTTAAGGCCCATTACAGCGTGTGCTGCATTATTTTGTATAATCTGCAAAGTTTTAATGTTGGCCTGGGAGGTACTGATCATTAGACTGTTACAATAATCCAGCTTGCAGTTTACAATGGCGGCTGCAATCACAGCAAGGTTCTCTTTAGACAGATAGGGAGGGATCTGCCATAGAAGCTGAATATAATAATGACACAAGGATTTGAGGTAATTGGCCTGATGGGTGAAGGATAGCTGCGGGTCAAAGTAAACTCCCAAGGTCTTTACGGACTTAGATACAGGAATTATATGTTGACCAATCAGAAAGTTGTCATATTTTGTGTCAAGTTTCTTCAGTTTTTTCTGGGTACCTAAAATCAACAGCTCTGTTTTTGCATTGTTGAGGGCCAGTGAGTTTAACGCCATCCACTTCTGGATTTCAGCGAAGATGGAGTTAATATACTCTACATCTTTTAGATACTCACCAGTGAGTTTAATAACAACCTGCGTGTCGTCAGCGTAATTGGCAAAACAAATGCCTAGGGCTGACAAAAGAGCGCAGAGAAGACGAGAGTGGATATTACAACCACCTAGGAAGATGTTGTTGGTGTGCGTGAGGGACATGGTGGTGACCAGGTTGGTGAAGTCTCTGATGAAGGCAGTGTTGAGTTTGGGTGGTCTGTAGATGAGATGGAAAGTGACTGTGTCAGTTGGGGAGAGTGGGAGGTGGTAAGAGAGGACTTCAAAGGAGCCAATAGTGTTGATGTCAAGTCTGCTGCAGGGCCACAAGGTCTTGTGACTGTCTATGAGGCCTCCACCTGTCTTGTTCGGTCAGTCTCTGTGTTGAACGGTGTAGCCATTGGGGACAAGGATGTCTAGGATGTGGGTGAAGGTCGGTGTCAGCCAGGTCTTGGTGATGAAAATCACATCAAGGTCATGTGTGGTGATGAGGTTGCAATGTCTATTACATGGGTGATAGCTGAGTGGACGTTGGCAAGCATCAACGTCCATGTTGTGGACGGTGAGGTGTGCTCATGGACTTGGAGCTGATGCAGATGAGGTTTCTGCATTGCAGAGTCCATGACTTAGAGGAGGGGCAATGTCGTTAACATTGGTGGTGCCTGATGATGGTGGAATGGCCTGTGGGCATGGAGGGAGAAAACATATGTCACTGCATGCTTACCTGTCATCTGAGCAGAGGTTAGGGTCCTGGGTCCTCCCGGCTCGAACAGGTCCTACCGGGAATTACCCTTTTATTTATCTGCCCTTCTCTTCAGATTCCCAGATGAGAGACACCCTTGATCTAAGGGTTACAAGCAGAAAGCAAGAGGCAGGGTTATGAAGGTGGGTGGGGTTTTGGCCAAGTGACCTAGATCCACTTTCACCTCCTCACCAACTGCATAGGAAAAGAGGCTGGAGGGCTGCTTAAGTAGGGAAAAAGAGCAGGAAACTAGGAAGGCACCAACAGTTTAAAGTGATGACAGGTGGGCAGCGCTTAAGCCAAGTGACCTAGCTCCACTTGCACCTGCTTACCAACTGCAAATAATAGGGAAAAACGAGCACCAAACCATTAAGGCACCAACAGTTTAAAGTGATTAACAGGTGGGTGGGGCTTCGGTCAGGTCACCTAGATCCACTTGCACCTACTCATCAATTGAAAAGGAAAAGAGGCTGGAGGGCTGCTTACGTAGGGAAAAAGAGCAGCAAACCATGAAGGCACCAACAGTTTATAGTGATTGACAGGTGGGCGAGGCTTTGCCCAGGTGACCTAGATCCCCTTGCACCTGCTCACCAACTGCAAATAATTGTTTGTCAGTTACTTCTCTTAATGGCACCTGTGCGTAATACTGTGCACCATTCTATTCCCTCTTCATATGTATCTGTTCGAATGATGGAATCTTGTCTGGTGATCATGGCTTCTATATGTAAAGTGAACATTGTTCATTGTGTCTTCTCTTGTGGGACTGCTGGTCGCAAAAGGAATTCCACAGGCAAGCAAAATATCATGTGTTTTTTCCCCTGGGAGTCATCCAATCAGGACTGTCAGTGGGTACATGAACATCTAATTGTGCACTGGTAGTGCTCGAATTGCTTTAGTGCTGCGGCTACTCTGGTATAATGCATGACTGGTGTTGAGCACACCATTCCTTGGTATGTGAATGAAATTGTCTTATTTAGCTTACTCATTAGGTCGCTACCCAAGTGTACCGGTGTCTCTGTACTGTACAATAATGCTGCAAACATTTGTCATATCCCTATGTAATGGGTAAATCTTCTGTAAATGGAACCTTGGCAGCAACCCCAGAGAATCCCTGCATTCCCATGCATCTGTTGGTCAAAGAAAAACCCCTTCCTTTATACAAGACATGGTGACTCCTGTATCCACCATGTAGGTGAATATCCTGTCTCATATCTACACTCCCAACTTAATTTCCATTTCTGGTTCTGGGGTGACTGATATGACTTGACGTGTCAGGGCTCGCTGTGAGCTGTCGTATTGTGAATACATGTTTGTCTCCGGGAGCAGGAATATGTTGTCCCCCGTGACAATTGCTACTACATAATATCTTACTGTCCCTTGTTTGCAGTGCATTCTGCTTCCATGGCAGTGTGGCGGTTTGGGAAGGTGCCTGCTGTTTATCATTCTGTGAAGTATTTAGGGTTGAGTATTATATGGGCCATCCGTGTGTGGGGGCTGCTATCTGCATTGGGTCTGAATTCTGTGGATGTTCAGACCCTGGGGTATATCCCCTGTAGGCTGGTGCCCTGTAAGATGAATCATAGACAGGACACTGATTTTGGGGTGCACCTGGATGATAATGCATGGGTGGCATGCTTTGACAATCTCGCGCAACATCTTGGTCTCAATCCTCCAAATCCCCCTCCTTACCCTCTCTGGAAATGTCCTCTTGCTTCTTGTACCACTCCCATGTTTCTTTGATCATTTCCTCCATTACCTGTCCATTCCCATGCCGGCTCCTGTTCTTGGTGCCCATACGTGGCATTCGTAACCACTGCACCTTCCATACTTACCTTATCTGTTTTTTTCTGCACTAACTTTGCTTCTGCTTGCTGAGCGTGCTCTTCCTTTTCTTTCTTTCTTTCTTTCTTTCTTTCTTTCTTTCTTTCTTTCTTTCTTTCTTTCTTTCTTTCTTTCTTTCTTTCTTTCTTTCCTTCTTTCTTTCTTTCTTTCTTTCTTTCTTTCTTTCTTTCTTTCTCACGCTTTCACTTGCATTCATGTACTATATGCGCTTGTATCTCACCCCATCATTTTATTTTGAGACCCACTATTTTATCTAGCTCTGCTTGTACCTCTGCATAACATATGGTAGAATATTGCTATGGTTTTATCCCATGCTTTGTCAGGTTTCCTCGCTCCACATTTACTGAATTGAATGAATGTAAAATGCTGGGTCGTACCGTATCGTGCGTGCCATGATTGATCCTATGTCAGGTTTGTCAGGTATGTCAGGTTTGTCCGGGTATAATTGAAAATTATTATATGAGTCCCATCATGTAGATCATTCTCTAGCAGAATCCTGGGTACCCTGCTTTCTCCCATATGTGCCCTTATGAAGTTGTTTTTGTCCATATTTCGCCAGGGCACACATTGTAATTTGAGTCATTTGTATAGCGCACCTGACAAACCAAATCCTATTTAGTGTTACGCTCACCTGGTCTCTGCGGAGGAGTTGGGGCACGGTTGCAGCCCTCCCGGGGGTGAGGTCGCTCGGGTCCTACTTCGCCCTCTGCACTTATGTGGTGGCTGGTGGTAATAGGCGATGCTGCTCAGGACTGCTCCTGCATGGAGAATATGGGGCATGAGTATGCCAGCTTGTGCGCCTGATCCCCTTCCAGACCCCTTCTCCCAAACCGTGGTACCCGTGGGATGCGCTGTCCCTGGAAAGCTCAACTGTTGATTAGTTTTGGCAAGCACTCCGTCCTGCAGCTTCTGGTAGGGGCGCTTGTATGATCTGGACCAAGTTCCTTCACTGGCCCCTTGCACGTGGTAGTCCAGTCCTGCTGCGATTTAGCCACTATTCTTCAGGTAAGTGTTCCTGTTTGCCTTTGTCTTTCCTTGTCTGTTTTTGTTGTATTGTAAAGTTTGTTGTCTTGTATTGCTGTCCGTTCCACTTTTGATTTTGCTCTTTTGCTTTCTTCCCTTGCAGGTGATGTTGCCGGCCTGGCAGAAGCTGCAGGGTTCAAATGCGGCACGGCCCTAGGACGGATGTTCTAACCTTGTCTTTCTTCTTCTTCACAGGGTCCGAGTTCATGGATGCGGAGCACAGAGCTGCAGCGTCGGGATCAAGATCACTGGATGTCAGCAGGAGATGAGTCTGCAGATGAAGCGATGAAGCACTGGTTTCCTGGAGGTGAGTATGCAGGAAAAGGCCTGGTTTCAAAGGTAAGTAAACTGGTCCAAGCGGCTGTGAGTGTCATGTTGCACGCTAGTGCACAGTAACGCGAAGCACCGGCCTTAAGGATGGAGCAGCTTATATAGCTGAGCTTCTGTAGCCACAACCCACTAGGTTCATCCTGCCTGCCACACCCTGCCACACCCGATGGGTCAGCACATGAGGATGCATCAGCTCCTGGAAAGTTCTTGTAAAATAAAAGCACTCCTGCACTGAAATAAAGTGTTCCTGCTCACATCTCTATGGGAGCCTGGCGCCAAAGGCACCAGGACTGAGTCCATCCAGGGCCCCTGTGTTTATGGGTCCCAGAGGAAAAAGAGTGAGTCAAGTGACCCATTTCCCCCATCACTAGATGGTGTGGTGTTTGTGTTCTGGGGCCAGTGGCCATGACATTTGGGCACTGATTGAATCTAAACACACTGAAGCAAACAATGAAAAAACATTTCTACCAGATACTAAACATTTAATCCTGAAGAAACTTCTACACTAACACCTCCTGCTATCACATTTACTTTAACAGACGGGGTCTTTAAAAGTGACTGAAGGTGTTAATGGCCGAATATCTAATGGAACCTTGCTCCATAACTTTGGCCCATATATTGAAAACCTACGATCTCCCCTAAATACATACTTTGGGGGGTGCAACAACAGTTTATCGCTGGACCCCAGCTGTCGAGATGGTTGGTACATGAGTATTTTTTTGATAGGTAACTAGGGACTAACTTATTCACATATTTAAAAACGAAACAATGAATTTTAAAATCAATACGATCCTTTACCATAAGCCAATGTATAGATAGACGAAGGCTTGAAATCAGGGAAGATTTCCTTACTCGGAAGCTCAATCTAAGAGCCCTGTTTTGGTATTTCTACAGTCACTGGATTTGTGTAAATGAGATGCTTGCATGTGACCCATTAGAGTAATTCAAGAGCAGGTTTACCAGAGCTCCCAACACCATTGCATGAACCTTGGCCGGGATAAACGGGAGACCGTGTCTCAGGAGGTGCAAGGTGCCAAAGACTGACTGCACCTTAGCACTTACCTATGCTTTGCTCCCCGTGTCCTCCTGGCAAATACATAATATTTTTTATTTTTTAGGAGCAAATGATAGATCTGAGCCCAAAAAGCAAGGTGACCCTGGGTGCCTAATGCCCTCCAGAAGGAGTTTTGGGACAAACAATGCTACCTCCGTTTCATAGGCATGCAGAAGGAGCCAGTTGGAAGACATCCATTTGTTAAGTTCTTCCAAGCACTTTTCAACCATCTGAAACGTCTCCTCCACCTTCCCTCTTTTGATGAACACCTGAGTATTATCCGCATAGGAGTGGCATTTTTCTTCGTGCTTCTTCAGTATGTCCAAAAACAGACAGAGATATAGATTAAAAAGAAAGGGGGTGAGTGAAGATCCCTGTGAGACTCTGCATTTCTGTGGAAGGGAGTTTGAGAGACACCCGCCTAATATGACCCATTAGTTCCAATCTGAAGAAAGGACTTCCAAAAATGTAGTTCCTGGTCAGAAATATTTCCGATCTCCCTGAGGGGTCCAAGTAAGACACAGTGTTCCACCATCTTGAATGCTGGGGAGAGATCCAACATAACCAGTATGGATAACTCTCCCTGGCCTGCCACCTCAAGGAGATCATCCCACACAGCCATCAGTGCAGTCACAGTTCCAAAACCTGGGTGCAATCCAGCCTGGAGAGGGTGCAGTAGAGACTCTGTATCCACATATTCCTGTAATTGACATGTTACAATCCTCTATAATATTTTTCCTGGCCATGGTAGACCCACCACTGGCCCGTAATTCTGTAGATCAAGAGGATCCATATTCAATGTTTTCAAAAAGAGGAGTAAAAACAGATTTTTTTTAGCATCACAGGTACTGAGCCGGATGATAACAATGTATCAATAACTGCTTGCTGGTATAGGTAAACATGTATCATTGGTGGGTTTCAGCTTTCCCAGCATGGACAACACTGCATGTTCCTTGACTACTGTAAGGGAGGCATGGTATCACAAGTATACACTAAAAAACGAGGTACAGGTTTCAAAACATTTAATCAATTCTTGGGGTTTGGAAAAACTCCTACTTTGCCCTATAGCTATGATGGGAGTAGTCTCTACCATCAAATAATAAGGAAAACACAGTCCTAGTAGGTCTATGTCAAATCCAAAATGACCTATACTAATAAAAAAGCTAATGCCTGCCCTATCTCTTATGCAAAAAGTGTGTAAAGGGGAACGCGTATGCAAAGGAAAGTCAATGATATAACATAAAGGGTTAAGATGGCTGAGTCAGCTCTCCTCCCCACATTGGACAGCACAGAGTAAGTGGGTCCCTGTAGACAGGATAACACACTCTGGCTCAGGTTATCAAAAAACAGGCAGTTCAACATGTGGGTGGAGGCCCGCTTGGCCTTCCATATTAAAGTCACGTAGCTTTGCAAAAGGTTATTTCACGATTCAACAAAATTCACGTAGGTCTCCCTGTGTTGGGCTCGGACCTTTCAAGGCATCAATTGTTCACATAGGTCTCCCTCAGTCATGCTCGGACCTCGCAATCACAGCTCTTGTAGGGGTTCCCTTTCCCAAGCTTTTTTCAAAATAGTTCAGGTAGGTTTCCCCTCAGTCGGGCTCGGACCTATAACTAATGACAAAGACTTTTGAATGTGCAAGGCTTTTCCACAAACCTCTGCAGCGGACCACTTCGACTTTAATTTCAGCTGTTCCTTATGGTATTTTCTCCAGTGTCTCTTGGTCTGGGTAGTTCCACAACATAATCCGCAAAGTTCAAAGAAGTCTTTCTCTTAAAGCAATCACCTTTTCTCTGGGTTTTTCTTGACTATCGCATATTTCAAAGTTCATTCACTTTATTGCTTTATAGAAAACATCAAACAATTTGAATGGGCTGTTTCTTTTCTACGGACCACTCTGCTAGTCTGTATCACTGGCTTCACAGTTACCGCTGACTTTAAAGGTCACTACAGGTTTGCTTTCTTTCGCATCTCATCAGCACGCTCGCAACATTCAATTTTGAGATACACTGTGAGATATACTTGACACAAACCAGCTATTCATGTTGTTTGTTAACTCACCGGTTGTGTGCATTCTTTTCTGTTCTCTGCTGCTCTGATTCTCAAGACAAGGTTAATACCACAGGCTTGGCCTCACCTCCCGACTCTGCCATTCACCCAGGAGGGTCACTGGCATCTTTGAAACACAATGCAGATTTCTTCTTGTCTGGGTTTTGGATTTCTCTGCATATCTCTCACGGTTTCCCAGAGGCAACAACCTCCTATTTCACAGCCCCTCACTCTGGTTCCTTGATCGGGGTCATCCTGCTCCAATGGGTTTGCCTTCTCCCTGCAAGATCTTTTCCTTCTCGTGTTGCACCTTGCTCAGAGTGTGTTTCCTTGTTCTGCCTTTTATCTTTGTGGAGGGAGTTAATGGTTATCAGATATAAGTGATTAAGTTCAAGTGCCTGACTTTGCCTGACCTTATTAATGGCACATGTCCAATGAGATATGTAAGGGTTAGCCTTTTTCTCTCTATCCTCCTCTTCCTTGTCCCAGTGTTTGTGTAGAAAGGGGGGAGTTGCAGAGTCCTATAAAATGGGACGTGTTATGGGCACGGGAAAGGGGGATACCGCATCTCACCATCAGTTGTCTCACCCCCACACCCTGAAGATCCATCACTCAGGTGATCCTCCCGTGGTCTAGACCAGCCGTTAAAGTAGGGACCCGCAAAACGACCTTGGTGCTAAGTATGGTACCGCAATTTGCGGTACCATACTTAGCGCCTTCCCCAGTCCCATTGAGCCCTATGGGGCAAAAATGGGAATGGGGAAGGGCCAATGTTCCATGGGGAATTACCGCCCCGCCAACCTTGGATTGGGGTGGTAATTCCCCATTGAACATTGGCTGACTCATTATGATACTGGCACCAACCATGGTGCTAATAGAGCCATGGTTTGGCTCCAGTATCGTAATGAGGGCCAGAGTTTCCCAACAACTGCCATGACCAGTCTGTAAACAGGCATAAACAGGCATTGTTTCATATTGCGATCTCCCTATCCCCTTCTTTATTAATGGAAATTGTGTCCCCTTCTTCCGTTTGTTGAACATCTTTGCCCTTTTCTTCCCTCTTGCTTTTGCTATTCATAAGGTGTGTGGTCTAAGCCTCTCTCTTTATGGAGTTCTCTCCCTCTGTTTCCCAGTCCTCCTCACCTTCCTCCTGATCTTCATTGCTTTCTGTTGCTTCTAACTCATAGTCAAAGATTTGCTTGTTCTGTCCCCTGCATGACATTCTCCCCTCATGTCTCCTATCTGTCTGCATGTCTTTTTCTGTTTCTATTTTCACTTCCGTAATCACTGCTCTATTCATTTTCAACAATATCTCCCCTGCTGTCCATTTATCAGCATTTACCAAGCAGCATGGTCTTTCTCGTTCTCTTCTCTTCATTACCCTTTGCAACTCTTCCTCTGTTTTCTGGATACCTGCTTCATAATCCCTAGGTGCTTGGTTTTCTAGCTTCGTTATGATTGGGTCTCAACCTTTATTGTTCTCCAAAGCGCCCCATGATGCTGTCCGTTCTGAGTTTGTGCTGGGTTTGTACCGGGAATTTGGATATCCCACGGCAGGTTTTACAGGATACATTCCAATCGTGGGCGGGTCTGTCAGCGTTGCAGGCGCTGGAGCCTCTGATGAATTAGTGCCTTCTCTGAGGCTGGGCGGGACTGATGACTGCGCAGACGTTGCAGCCTGCGTCATGCTTGTGCTGTCTCTGGAAAATCGTGGGACATAGGCTACAACAAGTGCTATTCCTTCTGCTTTTTCCCTTCCTTCTGATTCCCCCTCTACATCATCATATAACTTCCATAAGTGTAGTATGCTCTGCCTCCTTTTCAGTTTTTACCTTTTTAGGTTGAGAAAAGGTGTGTGCATGTGCTTGATAATCCCCTTACTGTGCCATACTGGCCAACAACTATCTACCACAAAAAAACCACCAAAGTTAACAGAAAAGATCTCCTGAGATCTCCCCCTACGGCATACCTCTGAGTTACCACACAGAAACACACAAACAAAAATTCAACTCATTGTGCATCTAAGCACAACAACCCAACAAACTTCTATCACCCAATACGTTCTTCTCACCCAAACTCTAATGCCCACATTTCACACTCTCACCAAACCACTCTTGCGCTAATCAAATAACACTTTTTCTATCTACACTTTATACAACATAATCAAAACATAGCCAACAGTTATATACACTGTGGTTTATTGTTCCTCCTCTCGTTCCCTTACCTTTGGAATGTAGGGATACAGTCCACTCTCATTTAAACAGTGCACCCTTCCTCCTCTCTTGAGGCACATTATACTCCATCTATGCAATGGCATATGTGTAATTTTGTAAGAGCCACTAATTTCCATCTCATGATTCTGAGACAACTAAAATCACTTTTATCAGAGGCATGTTGCACTGCCATAGCTAGGGCGATACGTGGGGCTAAATTGATTATTGCAATAGCCTGTTTATTGGATTAACCACACACACCATTCAATGTTTACAAGGTCTACAAAATGCAGCAGCCTGGATATGAAGAATAGTCATAAGTGGAAAAATATCATACCTATGTTAAGAGATCTGCATTGGCTTCCTGCAAATGCCGGGATCAATTACAAAATACTTACACTTGTTATTCAACTCAGCTCCCTTGTCCCTAAATTAAAGTTGTAAGCCTTATGTACCGGTCTAGAGTACTTAGATTGTCAAATGGATTCATAATCAATGCTTCAAGATTATAAAGAAGCAGGTGCTTTGGAAATCCAATACAGAAAAATGTGCCAGGCTGTGGATTAATCTCACATTAAACAGTCATGATGCAGTCTATGACGTTCTGGAACTTGAGAGGTTGTGGCTACAGCACTATGGAAAAGACTGGGTTGTTTTGTAACATGATGGTACTCTAGGAATCTGAGGGTAAATTAACCAGAAGATTTCTTACTGGGAACATGATGTGTGTTTGGGCCCTGGGAACAGTGAACAAACAAGGTGTCAAATCGCCCTCTAACTGAAGCCACTGAAAGGCCAGCACACTTTTCATATGCAGCGATAAATTATATGAAGCATGGAAAGCCGAAATGTAATTGGTTTTTAGAACACAAGCGTTTGGAAATGGTCCCCAATTTTAAATATGTGGGTGTTGATGTCTCTGCCAGGTACTCAATGCTCTCTGCATTTGATAATATGAAGAGCAACATTAAGACTAATACCACTAAGTTAAGAGTTTTTGACAACAAATTTGGTCTTGTTTCAACCTCCAAAATAGTAAAGTGTTACAATCAGAAAACGGTTCCTCATCTCCTTTATGGAGCAGAAACCGATTTGTTGTCTAACTCATGGGATAACTTCAAAGAGCTATTATGCAGACAGGTTCTAAGTCTACCATGCGGAAACCTGATCACAGTTCTGAGGCATGAGGTTGGGCTCATTTCGTTACGTGCTCGAGCAAATTGGTAAAGAGTTCAGTTGTGGAGAACGCTTTTGCTACCTCCCAAGTGTTCTGATTTTTCGACCTTAGAATTAAATCGGAATGTTTGTAAAGTTCTGCTTAATGGACACAGCAATGTATGGCATGTTAGATGTTGACATCATTACTGAAGATGTAGTTAATAATCTGTTCCCAAAGAGTTAAGACGAAATCGTTTGGATTGAAAACAGGGCTTCAGGTTTTATCAAAAACATGAGATAAAATCTCTTAATGTGTTGCCCTTTTATTCATTAAAGAATCCATCGAGACAGCACAGACATGCGATGCTGTGTTTTAAACTTAATATTTTGTTAACAAAAGAATTTGAAGGTGCGAGTGGAAAAAATACCAAAGGACTTACGGTTTTGCAGGTTTTGCAGGTTTTGTGTGAAATAAGTTGAATCTCTGCATCATTTGATAACTTCGGCAATTGGAATTATTCGCCAGATTTGTTTTCAATTACTCTTCTTTAAATACTGAATTGTTTTGGTTTAGGATTTTTAAAAATAATGCCATTTCTTTGGATATTGTAGTTTTAACATTTCTGGATTTGATGTTTAACAAAGTGAAGTGTTAAGTGTTATACATTTTCCTTAAATGTGGTTTAAACCGTATGTGTACATGATTGTTATGTGATATTGCAAAGGTTTTTTTTTTGTTTGTAAACCATAAGCAATTAAATAAATAAACATTTGCAACATTGATTGTAAATGTGCCTGGAGATTGGTAGAACATGGGACAAGGAGAATCATCTGTTCAAGCTTGACCTGATGATCTCTTTTTCTACAGGGGGAGAACATCTTGTGTATCAGAAGCCACCTGCCACAAGACCACATGTATAATCAGTCATCCAAGGAGGGGTGGACCATGATATCCTTGCATGGAGTAATAAAAGCACAGTAGACCGGCTGAATCCTGAAACATATGCCACTTTGATAATACAGAAGAGCAACAAGGATCTCGGAGGAAAGGGGGACTTGGACAAAATAACACATTCTGCACAACCAAGTGAGCGGGCCTCATTACGAGTAGGGCGGTAAGGGATACCGGGCACCGTTAAGGAGACGGGTGCCGGTAATCCCTTACCGCCCTACTACGAGTTCCCTTAGTGGATCCCTCCTTCAATGCCTGGTTTTACCAGGCGTTATGGACGGGACCCGCTAAGGGACTTTAGAGCTAATAACGGTACCGCCCCTATGGGGTCTCAAATGGGAATGGGGAATGGTTTTTTCAATGGGAACTTACCGGTCCCGCAAAGGTTGGACCACACCGGTAAGTCCCCATTGAACGAGACCGGTGCCGGTACCTTTATTGGAGGCAGTCATGGCGCAAATAGCGCCATGACTACCTCCAATCTCGGAATGAGGCCCTGCAAGTCTGTAAAGGCACAATGCATAACTCTGCTAATTTTTGTACGGATATTCTTGGTAAAGTCTACAGCAATGTCTATTGCCCACTTCCGAAAGTGATGCTGGGTCATGGCTGGACAGTTACTACTAACCATTGACTTCACACTTCGGAAGGTTCCCGTTCCTCTCTGCTGGTGAGTGTTCGTTTTGCTTGACTGCAGCACTTGTATGCACACTTTGGTTCTTATGAGAAAATAGGCAAATATAGGGTAGAAGCCATATCCGTTGACTACAACTGACTCAGTTGCTCTTGCTATGCTTCAGCTCAGAGTACATTACTAAAGTGCAATGTCTCTGGGAAGCGCTGCCGTCTCTTTGCACACTTGAAGTTTCTTTACCATTAAGACCTCTTTCAAAGCCTGTCAAAAATTCATTAGAAGCTGAATGCACGCATAATGGTTGAACGTTCCTGAAGTTTGTAAAATAGGGTAATTCCAGGTACTCTCCTTCTGTAGTCACGTCTCGTGGATGGCTTCATTCATTGGGTAGAAGCAGGCCTGAATTATATATCCACGCTATCCGAATGGACTCTGACATCAAGCAAGTATTCCTACACTTGCAAGATTTTCTGCTGGATGTCACCCAGTTGGATATCACATAGATCGTTAAGGATATGGTTGTCCAGTGAAAAGTATAATGTTTTCAATAGCATCCACTGCAGTCTCCTGGACCATCTGGCAGACCAAGAGATATGGAAAGTCCCTGTGTTCATTGTTTTATTCAACTCATTTCTTTCCCATGCTCTATTTTCCTCTCTATTCAAACATGATTTGATCCTTCATATTCTGAAAAACACCTTCCTTGGACCATTTCTCTCCTTCTAGCATTCACCCTATTTCTCTCTGCCATTCCTATCTAAACTTCTGGAACATGTTTTTTACTCACAGATTTCCCTTAATGCCTTTTCTAATTCTCTTCTTCCCTTGACCAACTGGCTTTTGACCTTCACATTCCATCGAAACAGCTCTTCTTGCTGTCTCTAATTCTCTTCTTTCTGCCTGGTATTCCAAACACTCCTCTCTTCTTGATCTTTATGCAGCTTTGGCAACATGGATCACTCTATCTGCTTGGATTTGTGGCACGGTTCAAGACTGGTTCTCCTCATATCTATCATTCTGTACTTTCTCTGCCTCCGGGCTCAACTAATCCTCCCCTACTCACCCCCTCACGTATGGCATTACCCAGGGCTCAGTTCTTGGTCCTCTTCTGTTTTCTTTATACACCAGTCCCCTTGCCGCTATTATCTCTTCCTACGGAGTCTCCCACCTCCTTTATGCTGATGACTCCCAGATCGTTGTTTTCTTTTCCTCCTTTTCTTCTGAAACTCACTCTAACCGTTCTGCCTGTCTAATCGCCATCCAGATTCGGATGGCTTCTCACTCTCTTCACCTCAATCGCTCAAAAAGAGAGGTGACCTTCTTTCCTGCTTTCACTGTCCCGTCCCCAATATTTCTTCCTTCTGTTATCCTTCCCACCTCTTCTTCTATTATTCCCTCTCCTACAGCCAGAATTGTGGGCGTTATTTTCGACTATTATCTTTCCTTTACTTTTGAAATATCTTCTATTTCTCAATCATATCAGCATCAGCTGTACAACATAAGAAAGGCTAGCTATTTCTCACCACTCATGCTACTAAACTTCTTCTTTCTTCATATTTCTTTCCCCATTTATTCTATTGCTTTTCTATTCTCTTTGGCCTCCCCGCTTACAAACATGCCACCTTATGCTCAATATACAATTCCTCTATGCATTTTATCGTTTCTCTATTGCCTCGTGCATCTATCTGCCAGACCCTGTTCTCTCTACCTTGACTCCCCTTTGAATCGCCCCTATTGTTCCATTTTCTTTGTATTGTTTTTAAATGTCTAAACTTACCCTCCGTATCAGACTTCTCTTATCTCTTTTTACTCCACCACTCACTCTCTTCCGTCTCCATCTCAATGTCTTCTATCAGTGCTGCATCCTCCATGCGCACCCTCTCGATGTTGATCATTTTCTCTGCATGCACCAACATTTTGGAATACTTTGCCCTTTTAAATATGCTCTATCTTCTCCCTAACTCAAAAACCATTTACTATCTCCATGGTTTGACCTCCCACCCTGATTGTGCACTTTTTGTTATTGTATCACCTATTGTTTTGTCCAGCGCTTTGGTGTAAGGTGCTTTATAATTTAAACTACATATAGGTCCACAATATACTGACCTTGTATATAAGCCCACAATATACTGTCCCACTGGTCCTGGGAGGATTGCTCAGGGGCAACATGCTCACCTTGGAAGCAAGACGACATGGAGCACCATAGGTCAATGATTTGATGCCCGGGTCCGCGCTTAGAAACCTCTGGGTATTAAGCACTTTATAAATTACCTATCATATCATATCATACCTCTAGTTGCGATTGGCCTGACACAAACTACAGTCTATCTTGTCAGTAGAGGTTGCATCAACACAGGCCACTGCCGCCTTTCCTGACAACTATAGCATAAGTGTGTCCAGCTTTAGTGCTAGAGGGATCATCTCTTCATTGCCCTGCATAGGTTACATTGTTGTCTAGTACATATATATATCTAATATGTTTTCTATTACTATGAAGTAGAGACAAGAGCGTATGATTGGTGTCAACTTATCAACTATGTGCATCGCCAGCATATTGAGAGGTAGAGGGAAGCTCTGGCTCTTGCATACCCAGGTTTCAACTCAGGTGGGCAGCAACTGAAATTGAGAGTCACATCTCAACATGTCAGTCTATTTATTGATGGAAATGTTCTTTGCTGAAATTTATCTGAATGAGATGGATTCCTTTGAAATATGCGCGTCCTCACTGGACGTATAACATATAACTGCAGGTATGCATTGCCTCTACTTAAGACGGCAACAGTCCACATTCTGTGCATGCCGGAATCAGGAAACCAAAGAATGATCCTCCATTTCTGAATCACAAAACAGCATACTTGTGGTCATTCACAACTGAAAAGTTAGACATCAATGAATGCACAGAGTGCACTGAAGTGTAAACTAACATATTATGTACCAAACACTTTGATAACATTTTTAGCTTTGGTTGATAGTGGACAAAGGCGTTTAGATTCGTGTGAGAATGCACATTATTTTCGGTTTCCATTTCCTTCCTGTATAGCATTCATCCAGTCAGACTTTTGACCAACCTCTAAAAGACAGGGAGCGGTGAATTCTGATTGGATCAATCCTACTGTTATGCCAATCATTGCCAAATGATTCTGGATTTAGCCAGTGGGTTGCTGGGCAACCAAGCTATGATATCCTCCCCCTTCTGCCATGCATCGGTTTGATTGGCTGCTCTGCCCCTGATTCCATCTCACTGCTCCTACTTTTCATGGCCTTCCCTGGGCAGGACTCTCATATTGGGCAGCTGCCCTTGCCCAGCCAACATCCCTCTTTTGTCTTTTTATTCTTTACAGGTAGCACAGCTCTTTCAGACCACATAGGGCAAATACATTCCTCTGCTGCGGGACCTGAGTTTTGCCTTTTGTGTGTTATTTAGGGTGTCCTTTCAAAGCGACAACTATGATGAACCCCACCTCTTTTTTTTTTTATTTCCCCAAGTGATTCTGTCTTTTTTTAACCTATGGTTAATTTCCCTGTCTCACTTTTAAGGTGCCCCTCTGCTTGCTCACACATGGACCCACCATTCCAGAGCCATTTAAAACCCTTGTTAACACAAACATCTTATCTGAGGTATACTGTTAGAAGATGAAGGCATGCCCCTAAACGCTCACACCCAAAAAAATACAACCCGCTAGGGAAAAAAAGGCAAAGGAAACGCTTGCAAGGATAACACATTTTATTTCTACAAAAATAGGTGCGCCAGAAAAGAACAATGCTGCCAAGGAACGTTCTGGGAAAAAAAGAGTACAAGCAGAAGCTTAAAAGGAGGCACAGCATCACAGATCACATCATTACATATAGTAGAAAACCTGCGTGGCTGGCTGGTGTGATCCGATACATGGTCGGCCTTCTCCATAGGGGATGCCAAGCCACTGTTCCCAGCCCAGTCCGTCCGTCTTCCATCACGTGGGGTCTGCTGGGCTCATTGTCTCCAGGGAACCAAGGCCAAAGAAGCAATTAGTTACATGTTGTGAATAGGGCTACTCTATCATTATACAGTGCACCTGGCATGGTCAAAGGCACAGGGGGAGTCTTGCGGTCACAATTACCCACACATATATTTCACTCATCCCGATCGTGTCTCTCTGCTTCTAAGGCTTCCACCCTTGCTTTTGAACTATAAAGTATGTCTCCCTGTACCTCACATTACAACAATGCCATTGTGGAATAAAGGTGGGCCAAGCATACTCTTAGTTCTTTTATGGTTGATTGGTCTATGGTCTGTGGTCTGAGGCCGGTTGGTATCTCGGAATTCAGGGGTCTTAGGACTGGGGCAGTTGCAGAGGCTTTAATTCATAGTTGGCTGGGTGGGGGTCGGAGCCTGCTTTGGCCTGTTTGTAATAACATGTGTGCCAAGGCGGCCAGTGCTGTCTCGTGGCCTTGCAGGCCATGCACTTTCTTAGGAAAAACATGTTGGCAACAATTTTAGAACATTTCTTGTGGAAGTAAGCATCATGGGCCTCTCTCATCAGTGATTGGGCCTATTCAGGATTCCTCCTCAGACTCGCAGCCTGTGTCTAACACACAAGATATTGCATGGCCATGCAGGCCCTATGTTTCGGCCATGGCTACAAAATGTCATCTGCTTATATGCACGCACTATGGTTACATTTCTAAATTGCGTATAACATTATGATCATGTGGGGACCTTTAGGCTCCCCCTCCCCCCTGGGCTATTAGAGGTCTTCCAATGGGGCTCGCCTCACCCTAAAGTGCCTAAGGGGGTGGGATAAGTTTGCTCACTTCCCAACATTCTCCCCTTTTGTTACTTCTACAGTAACAAACTTCCCCCAACCAATGCGCTCATTTTCCCTTCTCACTGCTGTCTCATATGGTGGTGTCCTCCTTTGTGGTATTCAGGCCCTGCACACAGAGCATAAGCTTTCCCCTGATTGCACAAATTCTTCAGGAGTACAGGTCATAGAAATGCATCCCCCATCACCTGCCAAATCTACTCATACTTCCTCATAGTTTTCACGGTCAGGGGGTAGGACAATGGTGGTATTATATAAGCATTCTATTTTGTCTCCATAAGGGATTGTATCATGTGAGTGATAGTATGGTCAGTTTGTTTTTCTGTATCTTTTGTATTGTGAGGTAATTTTGAAACCCAATTGACACCATCATCATTGCGCTACTTGGCACTGCTTTGATTTTTCTTTGATTTGGCAGGTGCAGAAGATGACCAAGATGAATATGATGAGGGGTACCAGCATCTTCACAATGGTGCCTAGCCAGGATGAGGACCAATCAAATGCAATGTCAAACTAGTAATTTCTTTGTAATCCTTCTTCTATGGTCATTCGAACTCCCACACCATGTATTGTTGCAATTATGTGGGTTAATGAACCGTTCTCCATGTCTTCAGGAGGCATGTATGTGCAGCACAAATCCAAAATTTTTTGGCACATGACTCCTTCCATTGCTGTCAACATATCGAAGACGTACCTGTTTTGCATCATCATCAATCTTAGGGCATGCAGCTCGATCTTTATGATGTTGAACCCATGTTCGGTGTCATTTGCAGCCATTTTGTGATTGGCCGCAGCTTGCACCCCGGGTAACATTAGGGAGGCAAAGAATGTTTCTGATGAGCTGAAGAGTCGATATTCATCAGGGATTAAAACAAGTAGCGCAGATCAGTCTCTAGATAGGTAGTTTGATCTTTTCTTCCTCTGCAACTTCTCATACTGCCCTCTTCCGGGTAGGATGTGAAACTCTGGTGGTGGTAAGGGATTTTGTTCTTTGAATGTGGGAGAAATAGTCGGGTCATATTGGGTATTGGCCCCCCCTTGAAAGTGTTCTTCGGGGATTACTAATAGGGCTCAGAGCAGCATTGCCAGCGAACAGTAGCCCCTCCATGTTGGTGTGAGAACAATAGTAATCCATCACAGCTGCCATGTCCTTCTGCAGCTCTGGAATCAGGTGGGTCCTGTTGCATCTTTCGTTAGAGCAGATAAAGATAGTTCCTTCAATGTGGGAGCAAAGTTCATATGTTTCTTCTCGGTGCACTTTCACAGGTTTTGCCATCGCTGCTATCCATGTCAACTTTGTCATTTTCTCTGTCCAGATTTTGTGCAGGTTACTTCCACTCATGCCAGGAGTTCCTCTTCATATCTCAGGAGGACTTCTGCCAAGCAGATGAGTGTGGGCTCTTGTCACTTGCTGTTTATGTAGCTAAGTCCTTGGTTCACCAAATATGGTTGCTGCAGGCATTTAATGTCTCTCGTATTATTGTTACATTGCAGGGGATTCAGATCAATGAACTCTGTTTCCCCGGAAGTTGCCTTTAACCCTACTTAGCGCAAGATGAACCAGACATTGTGCCTCTATAATTGGTACTTCTTGCGGTACTAATACCTTGGGTGCCCCCGACGCGTGCAGGATTTGTCAACAGACATAACAGCTGTCATTTTCTGTTTGTCTCTCTTTCACACTCATAACTGTGTACCAACTGTTGGTCATCTTGGGGGGCCGTACATCTTCAAAAGAGTCAAGACCAACCCCATGATAGGCATCATATTTCGCCGTTCATGATTGTCATTTTATTCTCTTATGTGGCCCATTGGGGATCACAACACTTATGCTGCTAATATCAACATATGTGGTTGTGTTACGATACATATTTTAATAAACAAATGGGAAAACATGCTCTAATATTGTGCTTACAGTCATACTCATATGTACAGGGTGCTTGTTGATTTGTCATTGTTATTTTTACGCTTCTCACTGTTATTATACATACTTGATGTAATATTGGTTATATTTGTGAGACAATCCCCCCTCTTTTATATGAGCTCCCCATATTAAAGAAGCTCCCCAATAAATTCCTAAAATAAATATAAAAATGGTAAATAATCCTGCACTAAAATGCATACCACCATATGAACATCTAGGAATAATCTCATAAGTGGTATGTTTTCTAACATAAACTGAAGTATCTGAAGTTATAATGCACACAAAAAGGTAGGGTGGGGGGAGATGGAGAGGGAGAGAGAGAGAGAGAGAGAGAAAGAGAGAGAGAGAGAGAGAGAGAGAGAGAGAGATGGAGAGAGATGGAGAGAGAGAGAGAGAGTGAGAGAGATTTTTATAAAATATGTCTGAAATTGTTCATGTGAAATAATGAGATGAGGGCTGATATCAATCAGTACTGCTGAGGTGTATGAGAAATATTGAGTGAGTATTAAGGTGATTGAGTAGTGTTCGGGGGCGATCTGTTAACATCAGAAAGGTGTATCCAATAACAAAGCCCTTTCCCTTTTACAGCGAGGGGCGTGGAAAAAAACACTTTGTATGG
The DNA here is from genome assembly GCF_040938575.1 of Ambystoma mexicanum. NCBI lineage: Eukaryota > Metazoa > Chordata > Amphibia > Caudata > Ambystomatidae > Ambystoma > Ambystoma mexicanum. Next base: position 1,408,441,589 of record NC_090935.1, read on the forward strand.
ACCATGAAATCTGGGGTTTCTCCATTTCTGACAAAACTTGTTACATAAATGAGGTCTCCAGGCAGCAGCGATTGGGTTGGTGGTGAGCCTGTCGCAGTTGTGTTTGCAGTGTCCGATGCGTTCTCTGCTCAGGGTGGGGTGATCTGTTGGGAGATACATTTAATGGCACGAGTTAGGTTTGTCAAATATTCTTTAAAGTTTTCACCTAAAATCGCTGCTGCCCTATGGGCATCTGATGCCCTCCTGACAGGGGATATGGGTGTATTTATGCAATGATCAGTTACCACCTCATGGGGTGATAAATAATGGTGTTTGCTGGACTGCGTGCATAAACTGAAGAGGGCCAGAGGCAAGTAATGTACCCAGTTCTTTTTCAACGTGGTGCGAAGCTTAGATAGTTTGCTCTTAAGCAGGCCACTGATCCTCTCCACAAGGCAGTTGTCCTGGGGGTGATACATTTAGCACATCCAGTGCTTGATGCCAAGTAGTGCTGGGATCTCTTAGAAGAACTCATGGAAGAAATGTGTGCTATTGTCGGATATATACACATCGTATACACCCCATCGGAGAAAAACCTTGCGTACTAAGAATTTGGCCGCACATTTGGCATACAGATGTGCACAAGGTCCTGCTTCATCCCACTGTGAAAAGGGGCAAATACAACAATGAAATACCGGAACCCATTGCATCATTCGCCCATGTCTGCGTATCTATGTGTAGCTCACGGAATGGTCCAATAGGGTGGGGCATGGTACCCTTTAATGTCCTGATGTTCATGCCAGTGCTGAAACTTTGACATGTGTTGCAGTTTATGATCATGTCCGTGTGGTGCTTCTGAAGATTGGGTATAAACAAATCCTACTGCAAGTCTGCTGCTTGAACTGTGGCAGGGGTGATGCAGTTGGTTGAAAGCTATCGACAGTAGTTCATATGGCATTACTGCTTTGCCAGTGCACTTTTGCTACCACAACAGATCGGTCGGATTGTGTGCACCCTCTCCTTTCCTATAATTCTTTCTTCTCATCTGGTGCCCTGCCTTGCAATTCCTTACGCTGTGTAAAAGGCAAGGCTGTATATGGGGTGCTTTGTTCAGTATTTGAAGGTGTGATTACAACATATTGGGTAGGTGTGGGTCCTCAGAGGTAGGCCATCATTTTGGCCCCTATATTAGCATTGGACTTTCACAGTGAAAATTTGTCTGTGTTGTTGGTATGGGTGGCACACTTAAACACCGCCACAATAGAGGGTTGGGACAAAGCAGAATTGAATATGTCTAGTAATGCAGCATGTTGAACTGGGGTACTGTCTGCTCTTCGTAAACCCCTCCTTGTCCATCGTGACAGGCCGGCATGCAAAGTTGTAGTGATGTATGCTGAGTCAGAATAAATGGTTATGTGGTACTCCCGTGACACCTGCAGTGCTTCAATGAGCACTATGAGTTCTGGGGCTTGAGCTGAATAATGCATTGCCAATCTATTTATGATCAGCCTCCCATGCACCACCTTCAAGGCACACTACGGCGACAACTGTATATCTTTGGCCCGTTTCCTGGTCAATTGTTGCTGACCCTTCAACGAAAATAAGTTTCCCTTCCTCCAGTGGGCTGTCTCTTGCTTTGGGAATATCATCTTCCTCCCCTTCATAAGTGACACCGTCATGTAGTGCTAAGTCCTCTTCTTTACACCATGTCTCTGTTAAAAAGGTGGCAGGGTTCACTGTTTTGCATCACACAATTTGATGATAGGGCTACAGAGGATAATCTCATATGCTTAAGCTCTCTATGTGGTCAAGGTAGATTTCAAATTTTCCAAAATGGCAAACACTGAATGTTCTACATACAAAGTAACAGAACACCCCATTGCGATTGTGGATTTTTTCTCAATTGTGAACGTAGCTGCAGCAAGTGCTTGCATGCACCTGGACTGTCCTTGCATCACTGAGTCTAGCATTCCACTGTAATAGGCCAATGGCTTGTGGCCCATTGCACTTTTCTGGGTCAGTACTGCAGTCGTCAGTTGTCTGTTGGAGTGTGAGAATATGTAGAACTCCTGTGTATAGTCCGGGGAGCACTGGGGTTGTGGATATGACCTTTTTTAAATCATTAACATTTTCGATCATCTATACGGTCCATTCAAGTTTGTGATTCCCTTTTTGTGCTTCCTTGAGGGCCTGCAGGGGCAGCCTGGTATATGCTGCATGATCTAAAATCCATTCTCACAGTAAGACTTTCACTGTTATGGGTGTCGGCATTAACTGACCTAGATACAGTACTTTCTTTTGGCAGTACAGTAGTTTGGCAATGTCAACTGTGTACCCCTTTCGGACCAGGAGGAGAAGGTGTCTTATCGAATCCCCCCGGCAGTGCTGCTCACTATCACTACATACAAGCAAATCGTCCACCTACTGGTTGAACATGTTGGGTACTTGAATATTTCCTAAGACTGTGCGCAATATCTGTTAAATATGCTTGGGCTCTTTCAGTAACCCTGAGGCAAACACGTGTGTTTGTGGTGCTTTCCAACATGGGTAAATGCTGTAAGATACTGTGACTCAGGGTGCACAGGTATTGAGAAGAAAGAGTTTTTCAGATCCACTACTGTAAAGTGGGTTGCCTCCTTGAGGATACTGCATAGAGTGGTGATGGGGTTAGAAACCACAGAACATTCTTTCTGTACCACATCATTTAGTGGCTGTAAGTGATCATTCTCCAATTGCCTCCTGTTGCCTTTTTTCACATGGTAGATCGCCTTATTGCACAGTGATGTGGATGGAACTATTATGCCCTTTTTGAGAAAGGCCTGTATTGTGTCTCTAATTCCCTCCTCTGCTGCCCTTGATAGTGGCTTCACACGGGGTAGCACTGACCCTGGCTTTAGTGTTATGTGTACTGGGTTACCGCCTTTACAAGGACAACATCATGTGGGTTGGTGGCCCACAACTACTTAGGTACTTATTCTAAATCTGCTTTAGTGAGGGGGGCACTATGGCCATCAGAGGGCATTGCACTCTTTAATATTGCACCATGATTTCACAGGGGATACAAGTCTCTAGAATTATTTCTCTGTCATCGTCATTATTGTCAACCTTTCTGCATCAGTCACTTCCTTAAGAGGTACAGTGGGGTCAATGCAAAGCTCTTTACGCCACTCGCATCAGTGCCTGGCTGTCCCTAGTACAACCACTCTCTTTGCTGATACCAACAACCCTTGCATGTCTAGGAACAGGATTGTACCCTCCACCAATTCCGGGGACACCACAAGGTGAAAGGTAAAATCTGTTGGTACTCTGCAACAGCCATAAGCATTCTGTGGCACCATTTCCACGAGCACTGTTATTCCACAGATAAACATGTCTGGGTCTACGGGTATACCCCGGACCACTACCTCCCTGCCCATTGCATGCATTACCACCGTTGCCCTTATTGCACACATTCCTGGCATAGCACAAACAATGCAAAAACAAAGAGGTGATGGCTGGAAGGTTTAGAATGAATCTTGACCACTGGCATTGCTCGGGGCAACCCTCCAGACCATCGTTCTTCGCCTGCCAAGCCATTACAGAAGGGGAAAGACCATATGCAAATCAGGCTTGGCCCCACCCCAAAAGGGGAAGTCCAGCCCGAACTGCTAGGTCACATCCCTTCTGCACGAGACCACAAGCATCCCCAAACATGCATTGTTTGTGCTATGCCAGGAATCCCTTGTTGGGGATCATCAGTGAGGAGTAGCTTGGGTCTCTAGGCCCAGCAGGCACGGGACCCACGTCTGGGCATACCCGTCCCACTCGGGGTGACAAAGCAAAAACAAAGAGGTGATGGCTGGAAGGTTTAGAATGAATCTTGACCACTGGCATTGCTCGGGGCAACCCTCCAGACCATCGTTCTTCGCCTGCCAAGCCATTACAGAAGGGGAAAGACCATATGCAAATCAGGCTTGGCCCCACCCCAAAAGGGGAAGTCCAGCCCGAACTGCTAGGTCACATCCCTTCTGCACGAGACCACAAGCATCCCCAAACATGTTTCACCCTTGTTGGGGATCATCAGTGAGGAGTAGCTTGGGTCTCTAGGCCCAGCAGGCACGGGACCCACGTCTGGGCATACCCGTCCCACTCGGGGTGACAAAGCAAAAACAAAGAGGTGATGGCTGGAAGGTTTAGAATGAATCTTGACCACTGGCATTGCTCGGGGCAACCCTCCAAACCATCGTTCTTCGCCTGCCAAGCCATTACAGAAGGGGAAAGACCATATGCAAATCAGGCTTGGCCCCACCCCAAAAGGGGAAGTCCAGCCCGAACTGCTAGGTCACATCCCTTCTGCACGAGACCACAAGCATCCCCAAACATGTTTCACCCTTGTTGGGGATCATCAGTGAGGAGTAGCTTGGGTCTCTAGGCCCAGCAGGCACGGGACCCACGTCTGGGCATACCCGTCCCACTCGGGGTGACAAAGCAAAAACAAAGAGGTGATGGCTGGAAGGTTTAGAATGAATCTTGACCACTGGCATTGCTCGGGGCAACCCTCCAGACCATCGTTCTTCGCCTGTCTAAACCTTCCAGCCATCACCTCTTTGTATTTGCTATAGCACAAACAATGCCCTGATCTGTGAATGAAATCGTCATCTTCAATTTGCTGAGCAGATTCCTGCCCAGCAAGTTGACAGGAGAACTATCAGAATGCAGCAATGGAGCACGCACCACCTTCCCCCCACCTTTACATCCAGATCTCTTGTGCACAGAACTACAGAAATAGCCCCAGAGAAGCCATGCATGCCCCCACCCCCTTTGGGCACCATTCCCCCCAAATCCACTACCCTTGCTACTCAAAGCCCACCTCTCTCTCACTGCTTTCCACCTTGTTGCCACTGCGTGTTGGGGCACTGTGGAACCCCGCCCCACTGCCATTGCCCTCCTTCCGACCCAATCACAGCTATTCTAGTATTTGCAAAGTCTTGGACACTTTCTGCCACCTCTGTCTGTTCTGGTGTTGATACTGATGCTGTGAAAACAAAGAAATTGATATGAGGCTGGGAAGCCCAAAGGAAACACACCAACACAGGTTACAAAGAACATACAAAGTGCTTCATTTAAAAGCTACAACAGTTACCAAAAAGTCAATTGACAAACGGATAGCTATTTGGCTCTCAGAGTAACATAATGAACTTCAACGAGAGTTCACTGCGTTAGTGAGAGAGACCATACATTGGAATATTTGTGCTTTTATACTCTTTATCCAGCTCTGGCCAACCCCCTCGCGGGTTAACCATTCTTAAGACCAGGCCTAGGGTTCCTTGCCAGGTCAATCCCATAATGTATGGATTTTAATCAGTTCCGCTGATACAGTTGTTCATTTACACATAGGTCAGGGATAGGACAAGGTCTCAGTTTGCGACCCCAACAAGTGGCCTGCAGGCATATTAATTATTCGTGTGTACGGAGGTCACAACGGCCAGAATCTCACTCTGAATGTCATTCGGCCTCCATTTTGATGTTCAGGGTGACTTCCACATTACAAGAGAACCTAAAATGGCGGCTTAATCCAAGATGGCGACTTACACGGTTTTCGTTAAGGTCAAGACCTTGCCGCGGAATCTATTTACACGATATTTTAGACAACTTGACGTAGGCCAACACACATTCAAATACTGCAATAGGAGGCATAATATTATTTCGATTCCAACAATGCTTTTACAGCAACTTCTGCTAATTTGGTTTGTACTAGTTTTGCTTCCTCTGCTTGATGCTGTTGGGCTGCTACCTTGTCAAGCTCCTTTAGTCTCTTGCAATGGTGTATTTTTATGCTCTGTCTTTCGGTCCATCCATTCACCTCAATGTCCACGATTTTATAACGTGGCTTTTGCACTTCTTTGGGCAGGCCCTTTTTAACAACAAAGTAGAAAAGGGGTATCAACTGGTCCAATGAGTTACTCGTCTCTGCTCTCAACATCTCCTGAATTTAAAGAATAAACTGCAAGGGGTCTTCTTCATCACCCATAGTACATTACATTATTAACTGTAGGTTAGGTGTGCAGGGAACGCTTGTTGCAGCGCATCCACCATTGTTGCCCGGATTTTGTTAAATGGTGCTCCATCATGTTCATCGTTCCCCAAAGCCACCCCCGGGTATCCTGCTTTTACCCACACATCCCCTGCTTGGTCTCCAATAGTCACTACCAATAGGCTCTTTATGTCGCCATCCGCCAGTGGTACTCCAGCAGTCTGCTTTTCAAATGCATAAATCCACATATCCGCGCCCGCCACGAGGTATTCAGATTGGGCCATGTACAACAATAATACAGTGGACATGCATTATTTCAGCACAAAGACATGCGTGGTTGGTATGCGTGGTTGGTATGCGTGATTGGTGATATTTTGGTGAGCATAATTCCTTTGCTTTATTTGTGGCCCCAATATCCAGAACCACTTATTTCTGTTTAGATTTTACGTGTAATCACTAGAGAGACCTCAGGCTTGCATTTCAGGAACAACACATGTTCATTTTTAGTGTGCCACCATGGGCAATTTCTCTCTGTCTTATCTATGGCAGCGAGCTATCATGTGGTAGTTTTGACTATCTTATATACGGTAGTGAACTATGTCCCGGGCCTCCCTTTTTGCCGACTCATAGACCTCCGGCAGACTACAACACACACAGTTAGCTATAATTGCTCATACTGAATTACATTGTGCACACAGCCGCAGCCAAATTTTATGTTTAGCTACCTTGAAAATGACAATTGCACTGTCTAAACATCTCCCCACATCATCAGCACTGTGTTGGTAAATATAAAACACACCACCCGTCTGCTTTCAGATATTTTTGTGTATTATAAAAGTTGCATTTAAACACGATCTCACTCTTTACAGAAATAAATGAAATAGCACAGTAACAGCATTATCTGCGATACACTGAAAAGAGAGTGGCGGAGACAAGAACTCAATTTGCAACTTTAAACACGTGAGTAAAGCACAGGAATCTCCTTTACTACACTGACTGAATATTCTCGTACACACTCAGCCCCCACACCTCAGCGAGATAATTACCAGGCTTATTCAGCATGTAACTTCTTTGGCTGTTCGCCTTCTGGAGGGGTTCACCCAGCAAGGACAAGCATCTGCCGTCACTCGAACTGGGACTTGTTGACTGGAAAAGCCAGTCTCTGCAACAGAGTTGAATCTGCTTTAGGAATCAGGCCTCCCCAGCTGTCAACCCCGTCCTTCTTCGAGCTGTGTCAAGATCTCTCTCTCTTTCTTCCCCCAGATTCTGCAGCAAAGCACTAGTCACAGCCTCCAACATGATGCTTGATGTGACGTGCTCCAATCAGAATCAATCATGTTCTATCCTCCTACTTTTAACAATGGTTCTTCTTGCACAGTTGCAACTGTAACAAGCTGATTTCCTGCTTATTCGAAGTCTTTGCTTCCTGCAGTTACTGTGGACAGAGCACAGGAAGGCAAAGAAAAAAAAACTTGAATGTGTGTTTAAAACTGATTTTCATAGTCTGCCTCTTTTTGCAGTGAAGACACATTCTTTTATTAATGAGTTATAATTATTAGTCTTGTTAGTGAGATTAGTTGGTTAATTACCAAATGTGTCTTTTGCACCATAGGCATTTCAGGTGAGAAATGGTGTGTATTTTGAAGGTACAGATGTGTGCTTTTAACTGTGAAAAATGTATTTGCATTTTATATGTAAAAATCGTTTTTGACTGAATAACATGCCCTTACTTATATGTCCATGTTACACTGGCAAAACATAGCTTGAAACAACTGCATCATAGCAATGCACCACCCATGCATTGGCGCTGCATAAAGAAAACATGCTACACATTGATCGTGTGCAGTAGTGCTGTACTCTGTGCTGTAACACGCCAAATATCCTTACATACCCTCCTTTTTTTTTAATTTGGCTAATCCGAGCCACAATTGGAAAATTTCCAACTTGTTCCTTTCCTTCTTTCAAAAATGTAACAAACCAATACAATTAACATCCTTGTCGGGAAGATGAAAATTGAAAGTCGCTGTTCAATCAATATAATATTAAAATTCAACTGAATTTATCAATTCTTATAAAATGTTCTAGATTTGCCTTCCCAATTGAAGTGTTCAGTCCAGTATTTCAATTGTATACTTGAAGTCAATTGAAAATAATAAAATAAAACAACTAACTAAAACAAATAATTAACATAACAGATTAAAACAATTAATTAAAATAATAAATACGTGGAACTCCATATGTCAGGACTCTTGTCTGCCTCTGATATGTCCCGACCAGCGATGTCACATCATTTGGTTCATTCGAGTACTCTTTCATCTTGGCAATCTTGGATCCATAGGAGTCATCTTTTTTGGCATTCTGGTTATCTTGTCTTCACCTCCACCCGGAGGCAGGCATCTTTTGGTCTTCATCCAGGGGACTCCAGGACTCCATCGTCTCCCGTGACCTCCGGTATAAATAGTTAATGTTCTAAACCAAAATAGAAAAGAAACAGATTAAGTATATAGCACAATACTAACCACCCTTTTGCCAAAAAGAAAACATTTTTTTTTCTGAAATTAAACACAGGTTAAAAAGAAAATAAGCATACATGAAACAATATTTTAAATTCAATGCATTTTCATTCTGCGCACCGACCATGAGCTTCCATTATATTATAACTTTTTAACTTCTCTGTCACTGCCTCCTGACTGTACCCAATTATTTTATCTTTTTGTGTTCAATGGACTTTCTGTTGTATTGTGTGCATCAGTGGGCAGTAGCCCCAGGGCTTTCTGTTTCTACATGCTCAAGCCATGCTCAAGCCGCCTGATCGCGTGTCTGGGATGGCATGGCTTGATCTGATTTACATGGACAAACTGCTCTATCGCCGTTTCACCTTCATTTTTCAAAATTTTATAAATCACAGGAGAGACCTTATCTATAATTCGAAATGGCCCCTGCCAGGCTGCTAGAAATTTAGAATTGTTCTGTTTACTTTTTCCAAAATGAAACTTGTACACCTGATCCCCAACACTGTATTCTCTCACTGATGTTCTTTTATCATAGTATGTTTTAGCAGTGTCAGCAGCCCTTTCCAGATTTCTCTGCACAAAAGCAAACGCATGTTGCAAATGCTTCCTCAGTTCATCAATGTACTCATGAACTGTGGATGCACTCACAAGTGTCTGCTCATGTGTTCTGTATAGTAGGTGTTGTGGTAACACCATTTTCCCACCCGTCAAGACCTCATGGGGGCTAACACCTGTTGCTTTGGCAGGAGTTGATCTGATTGCCATCAAAACCAATGGTAAACGTAAATCCCAGCTGGAACCTGCTTCTGACACAAATTTCTTTAAAATATCCACAACAGACCTATTGCTCCGTTCAACTCCACCTGAAGAGGCTGCCCGATATGCGATATGTAGTTTCCTTTTCACACCCAGTATTTGCCATACCTTACGCATTAGGGCACTTGTGAAATGACTTCCTCTGTCTGACTCAATTCTTTGTGGCAACCCAAACCTTGAGAACACATGGTTCACCACTAATGTGGCTGCTGTTTGCGCACTACATTCTGATGCAGGAATCCACTTCGACATCAAACATATCACACTTAAAATGTAACGGTGTCCTCTGCTCGACCTTTTTAAAGGGCCTACATAGTCTATTTGCAAATCTGACCATGGGAGAGTTAGGCCTCTTTTCATCATTGGTGCTCTATGCATTGGTGAAGCAGGTTTAAATTGGGCGCACACTAGACATCCCCTAGTATATAATTCCACATCTTGGGACATATGTGGCCAGTAAGCATAATCTTTCAGTATTTCCAAAGTTTTTGTGAACCTCTGTGGCCTGCAGTTAATGCATCATGTGCATGTTGTAGCATTAGCCCTCTGAATGAAAGGGGTACCACCCACTGTATCTGTCCTGTTATGGACTCTCGAGTCCATCTTGTAATCTAATTCGTTTTTTATTCTTTAATAGTACCCTCAACTCTTCTTTTCCCATACAATCATTTTCTGTTAAAGGGTTTTGTTCAGGATCTATCAAATGATTATAATGGATTCCCAAAATTCGATCATTCTTTTGTGCCTCAATCAAATCTTGGTCTGGCGTGTCATGGCCCCATTGCACCACTGGTTGATCTACCTCCTTTGGTGCTTTAGAACGTGTTACTGCATCAATCTGTATTTCACCCAGTAAATCATCAATAGGTAGCAATTCTCCCATCACAGCCCCAATTTTAGCCAGGTGGTCTGCCTTATCATTTCCCTCCTAATCCGCTCCTGGTGTTTTTAAATGCCCACAAAATTTTCTCCAGTATATTTTAGATCATTCTTTGACACCAATTTGTCTATGGCTTGTATCATTTTTCCATGTTTAAGTGGCTTTTTGTTGTATGTAATCATTCCTCTTGCTTTCCATCCAGGTAAATATTCCACAAAACTATTCCGTGCATAGTCAGAATCAGTCACCAGGACAATTTCCTGAACTTTCTATCAACTGCAGTAGTAATTGCTTTATAAATGGCTGCCAATTCCGCCACTTGACTGCTCCTAGCTCCAAACCTCATCCCTATACTGGGGACTCCTTCACATTTCAACAAGACATTTCCTATTCCTGACACTAATTGTTTATTACTGTCATTTTCAATGTGAAAAGCACAACCATCCACATATACAGTTGGCAAATCCTTGCATGTTTTTTCATCAAAAGCTTTGTGTGGTGATTGTTCAAATTCCTGCCAATTAGGTTCCACTTCCATTTCATTTGATATTTGTTCAGCTGCACAGTCATTTAAGTCAGCTAACCCTTGAGCAATTGGGCTCTTTTTATTTTGTCCATATCTCACTTCTACAGGAAAACCTTGTAATGCCAGCGTCCATGAAGTGATTCTGGACTGCGCTAGATTACCTGACCTAATTCTTTTACTCTCTAAAAACTGTACAGGTTGATGATTTATTTCAATAATCACCTTTTCTCCCTGAACAATCGGGTGGAAATGTTGTAGCGTCCACAAAGTGGTTAATAGGTCCTTTTCACATTCATTAAATTTCATTTCAACTTGGGAAAATGCCTTACTTGCATAGGCAATTGTTTTGTGATTCAAATCATGTTTTTATGATAACACTGCTGACATACAATGTTCAGAAAAACCTATTTCTATAAAGAAATCCCTACCTTTTATGGGATATGCTAAACATGGCGCCTGTACCAGACATTCCTTCAGTTTAGCCACTGCCTCAGACTGCCCTTTTTCCCATTTCCAGGGAATATTCAGTTTAAGCAGTTTAGTCAATGGTTGAGTGATTTCAGCATAATTTTCAATGAATTTTCTGTTATAGCCTGTCATCCCTAATAAACGTTTTACCTCTTTCACATTTTTAGGGTCCTTTAGTTTTTGTATGGCCTCTATTTTTTTCTTTTGTGGATTTAGCCCATGTTCAGTCACTTCATGGCCTAGAAAGTTCACTTTTTTCTTGCACCATTGTGCTTTTTGTAAATACACTTTGGTGCCTGCTTTCTGCAATTGGCTAAGCACATGTCTTATTTCATCAAAATGGCTTTTCAGGCTTTCATTTTTTATCAGGACATCATCCACATAAACTATGGTTCCTCTTTCCGCCGCATCAGGCATGGCCTTTCTCAAAAATATGCCAAATTCACTCCCACTATTGATGTACACGAACGGAGCTCTAAGCCAGGCATATTGAGTCCTGTCAAATGTAAAGGAAAATAAATTCTGTATCTCCTCTGCCAATGGCACGCACCAATATCCAGAGTTGAGATCTAATGTGGTAAACACTTTTGAACCATGTACCTGAGCTAAACCCTTATCAATGAATGGCAATGGCCATCTGGAAACTGGTACTCTTTTATTTAACTCTCTCAAGTCTGCACATAGCCGCCATTGACCATTTGGCTTTAACACACCTAAAATAGGTGTATTGGATGTGCTATGAATGGGCCTGATGATTCCCCGTGATTCCAAATTTTTAATAATCTCTGCCAATGATTCTAAACATGCCAGCAGTAGTCTATACTGGCGTACAAACACTGGACTTCTGCTACACCCTTCTGGTAGTGTGGCCACATGTAAATCAGTTAAACCACAATCATAAGCATCTTTTGCAAATACATCCTTAAACTCCATAAATATCTCCCTCAGATTGTTCCTATCCTCATTGATGTCATATGCATCTGCTAAGGAGATCTGCTCTTCTACCATTTTGGAAAATTCTGGAAAATATTCTGGTAAGGGGATCTCGGCGCTTTCCTCTAACTGTATGGCTGTGTCTTTTTGTAAATCTGCCACTTTTAAATATTTTGGCATATCAGCTTCCACTTCAATGGGCTGATTTTCTGTTTCATTTTCATTTAAATTAAATATTATGCAATACTCTTGATGGCAGCACACTGTCTCATTTGAATCATAAGGATACACAGAATGAATTTTAAATATTCCTTTGGGCTGAGAGTCCATGTGTTCTGGCAACTCACCCTTGGCATCTACATACTTTTCAGGGATATTTCCAATCATCATGTTATTTAAATCTGCCGTATAATGTGATTTTTGTATGGCCATTCCTAATGGGGAGCTTTCCTCTGAATGAATATCCTGACAACCTTTATTATTTACCATAATGTTTACAGATCCTTCACCAATATCTACCAATGGAATGTATTCATAATCCAGGACTGCTGTTTTATGGATTCATTCAGGCATACAAATGCATCAGAGTCTTTCATCTGCTGTCCATTTTTGCATTTCAGTGTTATTGCAAACTGTTTTGTAAATGCAGGAATAATAGTATCTTTCCTCATTTGTAATTTGATTGCATAAGGAACCAGTTGTGCACAATGATAAGCCCTTCTTTTGTCTTCAAATTCACCACCTAGGCGTGACCATATTTTTTGATTAAGGAAATCTAACACCATACACATTCTGTGCATTATGTCATTGCCCATGTAAAATTCATTTTGTGCTCCACTCACTATCCAAACATTATGGTAAATTGTTTTCTGCCTAATGCTAATTTTAAGCATGCATCTGCCTGCAATTCGGTTTTCAAAGTCTGGACTATCCAACCCAGAAACATATTGGTTTTTAATCCTAAATTTCGGGATTTCCTCCCTCTCCATAATTTTTTACAACAATTTCTCATTAATGAAGCTCCTCTCCTGTTCAAGCGCTAAAGTGGCTTTTATTGTTTTAAAACAGTAATTTATACCAACATGAACCCATGGCTGCTCATCTTGCATGTGTATTTCAGCAAGAGTGGTAATGTGTTTTTCTGAACCTGTTTTAGAAGCAATATTCTGTTTGATTGTTTTCTCTTTTAAATAAAAACGTAATGTGTGCTCATCTATGGCAGTCTGCCAATTTTTCCTTGGGTCCAAGTAGATTTGTACAGGTAGTCCTTCATTATCGCTCTGCATTTTGTCTTGACACATTAATATAACAGTGACACTAGGTATGCAACTATTCTGGAGATATACCTCCACAGCATCATTTGTTTTGGCAACGGTGTGACATTCATTTATGTTGCTGTTTTGTGATTTTAGTTTCTTAGGCCTCAATGTTTTTTTTGTTAAGGACCACAGCACTCCATTCACCCCATCTATGAGAGGAGACAATCTTTTCAGGCAATCCGTCCCCATCAGAAATGGAATTTCACAAATAGATGTGATCAATACCTCTTGTTTCATTCTGTGCTTTCCTATTTTTATGTCAACCACAGTTACACCTATGATGGGCACCTCCTCCCCATTAAAGTTATGCACTGGACCTTGATTTTCCTTCACTGTGATCTGACTCTGTGGGGGTCTCCCTTCATTGATACTCTTTACCAGCTCCTTGGACATAATTGTGGCCTGTGCGCCAGTGTCAATCATAGCAAAGGTGTGGCATTTTTCTTCTACAGTGATGGGTGCATAATATCTGTCCTCAACTTCCTCTAATACACATAAGAAGTGTGAATTCTTTCTGATTTCAGGGCTCACCTTTCTCAGGCCTTTCTCACTTTTGGCTAAGCACATTGGTAAATGGAAAGACATGTTTCCCTCCTTTTTACCCATTTCTGCGCGAGATACTTTATTCATTTCTCCATGATCAGAGGTTTTTTGGAGTGTGGCCACTGTTCGCCCATCCATCTGGGTAACATCAGAGACCACATTACAACCTTCCAACTGAACATGTGTAACAACATCATTCAGCAATTTGTCATTTTTTAATTCTGTGCATTTGTGATCATTTAGTGTGATACCAGCCCTTTCAGCCTCTTCAAAAATATGTGGCTCAAAGAATTCTTCAGATGATTGACCCGTACCCTCATTTTGAGTATTTCCTTTTTCTACCTGTGTTTGGTCATTGTTTTGCTTGCCCAGGGAAGAAGCTATCGCATCCCCACTTACTCCCTGTTCACTGGTATTCCTCATGCATGAGTCATTTTTCTTAAATCTGTCTCTTGGTTCTTTTGGAATTCAGGTGTTTCTTTTTTATTTGCACAGATCTTCAATGTTTGATTTAGTTCTAGGTTAAACCGTACCTCTTTTTTTAGAAGTATTTGCATTTTCTGTTACATGTTCATTCATTGGTGCTTTCACTTTTAAATCATTAGGCATCTCAGAGTCATTATGCAAAATTACATCAGGGCAATCTGTCTTTTTGGCACTGCAGATGTCATAAGTACTTAGTCACTTCTCAGAAGCTCCCCGGTCATTGCTAGGGCCATCAGCCCCCTCTTTAGATGGTTGTTTTTGTGCTGTATAGAGCTTTCATATTTGCTCAGCTAACATTTTCACTTGGGCCTCAAGGCACTGGAACCTTTCCATCTCTCTAGAATCCTCTTTCTGTGGCCTAGGTCGATATTGGTTGTTTTCCCCCTGATTGGATCTATTCTGATACCTCTCAAGTGATTGTTGTCTGTTGGGATGGTTTCTGAACTCTTGATTCATTTGTGGAGGGGAGCGGGGTGCACCCATCCTTTGATTATAGTCCCCTGGTGGGGAATCATTATACTGACGTGGATTGTAGTTCATGTTTTGCCTCATGTCCTGTCTCTCAGATTGTGGGTACTGGCCCCTATGTTGATTTCCATTATCAGTAAATCGTCGACATATCGGGGTCTATCCTGATTACCATATATCATGGTGTTGGGATCAAATCTGCTCTGTGTCCCCAATGACTGGTAGGGACCATCATTTCTTTGATCTTGATTTTGTCTCTGGTTATTGTTTATACCTGCCATATCAGGCCGATATCCTACCCGGGGTCTGTCCCCTAAATACCGAGGGCTGATGTAGCTCTCCCTATTACTAGGATCATGTGATTGGAACATTGGTACAGGAAAGGGCGATCTTTGTTGATTACCCCTTTGTTCAGGTGTCACATTATTTTTACCTTGGCTTTGAGCAGACTCAAGGGACATTTTGGCTGACCTGATTTCCATTACTGTGGCTGAGGGTTCTTTAGATTTAGGTCTAGTATCTTTCATTTTATCACTTTCTCTACCCTGACAATAGAGTACCTCATATAGTTTTGTGCTTTGATGTACAATCCATTCAAGGGACTTGTCACGGTCAAATTCACGGACCAATTGGGATATGATGTCTTTCTGTAGCCCATAGAAGTATGCAGTTTTAAACTCATTGGAATTTGGGTCAAAAGATACATCAAAGCGAGAAAATGCTCTTTTTAAGTCTTGTAAAAATTGGCGAGGGGATGTATTAGGTCCAGCAGTGATTGTGTAAGCGACTTTCTTTGCCTCCTGCAATGACTGAAAAGGAGAAAAATGACACCTAATTTCTTTTTCAAACTCCACCCAGGTCATATTCTGCTGGTTCATTTAATCCCCTTATGATGCTGGATGTTGGGGCATCTAAAGTTAAATGAAAATATTGTCTGTACTGTTCCTTAGGTATCTGGAGTGCTTTAAAAATGTCATGCACCGCTTCTAAGTGATCCTCAATGCAGCATTCACCTCCCTTTTTAAATGGTTTGATCAGGGCTTTAATGGATTTCATTATTTTTATGGGGCTACTTGTTGCAATGCATGGAATTGCACTACTTTGTGATTCAATCCTGTTTTCAGGTGTATGAGATTGGTGGCTTCCCCCAATGGGAGTATCAAATCCCCCAAGGGCACTGCAACCAAGTTTAGTCACCGGCCCAGTCACTGGAGCACTAGCTCTTTGGGCAGAACTAGAATTCACCTCCACTCCATTGAATGTGGTACCCTGCCGCCTCTCCTGGGACCTGGGAATGCACATTTGCTGTTCTAAGTCCTTACACTTTTTAAGGAGTCTGTTTGCTTCATTTTGCAAATAGTTGTTTTCATCACTCATTTTATTAATCACCTCCTGCATGTCGCACATTTGCATTTGGCATTCATTGAACTCTTTATTTCTCTTGTCTCTTTCTTGAGTCATTTTAATCATTTCTTGTTCTGCACTCTGGAGATCACATTCTTTTTCACAATGTTCTTTTTGTAAAATCCGCATTTCTGAAACCACCTCATCTTTATCCTGTCTAATGTGGTCCACTAAGGCTTTTAAGTGTACCAATTCTTGCTCACTATCCTCAAATTGTTTCTTGCTTTTGGATAACTGAGCATCAAAGTCTCTGCATTTTAATTGCATGTCTTTTTGGCATACATCCAATTCTGCTCTTAACATTTCCTGATTTTTACTTGCCCCATCTAATTCAGTCTTTAACCTGTTAATTAGCTGGGTATCATTTTCCTGCATTCGCAGGGACCTATTCAAAATAAACCATATTTTGCCGCATAGCCGTATTAAACAGTCTTTCTCTGCACTTTTATCAGCTGCATTCAATAATCTTGTAAGGCAGACCTGAATTATGCTGCCTTCTGCAAAAATATTGTCTAGTTTTTCTTTCTGCACCTCACCCTGAATGCGGTCACGCCATTCTAAGGTACTGTTCGACGATCAGGTCCCATGTGCAAACAACTTTGCCTCTAAATATTGCACTAGGTCTGAAAATGTGGTTTCCCCTTGTGACATTCTGAAATGCGTTTTTAGTGGCACACTGCTATTATAAAATGGGTTCCCTTTAATGTGTAAATGGCAGTGAGAGACACGCTTGCCACGCCCAGTAGGTACTCTATGATCACTTTCCCGGCCTGCAACGCACCATAAATATGTTGGGTATTTTTGTGGAGATTTGGGGCCTGACGGTATTTTCTTACCGCCGAAAAACAATTTAGCAACAATCACTCCTTGTATTCAGATTGGACCATGTACATCAATAATACAGTGGGCATGCATTATTTCAGCACACAGACATGCGTGGTTGGTATGTGTGGTTGGTATGCGTGATTGGTGGTATTTTGGTGAGCATAATTCCTTTGTTTTATTTGTGGCCCCAATATCCAGAACCCCTTATTTTTGTTTAGATTTTTCGTGTAATCATTAGAGAGACCTCAGGCTTGCATTTCAGGAACACCACATTTTCATTTTTAGTGTGCCACCATGGGCAATTTCTCTCTGCCTTATCTACGGCAGCGAGCTATCATGTGGTAGTTTTCACTATCTTATATACGGTAGTGAACTATGTCCCGGGCGCCCCTTTTTGCCGAGTCAAAGACCTCCGGCAGACTACAACACACACAGTTAGTTATAATTGCTCATACTGAATTACATTGTGCACACAGCCGCAGCCAAATTTTATGTTTAGCTACCTTGAAAATGACAATTGCACTGTCTAAACATCTCCCCACATCATCAGCACTGTGTTGGTAAATATAAAACACACCACCCGTCTGCTTTCAGATATTTTTGTGTATTATAAAAGTTGCATTTAAACACGATCTCACTCTTTACAGAAATAAATGAAATAGCACAGTAACAGCACTATCTGTGATACACTGAAAAGAGAGTGGCAGAGACAAGAACTCAATTTGAAACATTAAACACGTGAGTAAAGCACAGGAATCTCCTTTCCTACACTGACTGAATATTCTCACACTCAGCTCCCACACCTCAGCGAGATAATTACCAGGCTTATTCAGCATGTAACTTCTTTGGCTGTTCGCCTTCTGGAGGGGTTCACCCAGCAAGGACAAGCATCTGCCGTCACTCGAACTGGGACTTGTTGACTGGAAAAGCCAGTCTCTGCAAACAAGTTGAATCTGCTTTAGGAATCAGGCCTCCCCAGCTGTCAACCCCATCCTTCTTTGAGCTGTGTCAAGATCTCTTTCTCTTTCTTCCCCCAGATTCTGCAGCAAAGCACTAGTCAAAGCCTCCAACATGATGCTTGATGTGACCTGCTCCAATCAGAATCAATCATGTTCTATCCTCCTACTTTTAACAATGGTTCTTCTTGCACAGTTGCAACTGCAACAAGCTGATTTCCTGCTTATTCGAAGTCTTTGCTTCCTCCAGTTACTGTGGACAGAGCACAGGAAGGCAAAGAAAAAAAAAACTTGACTGTGTGTTTAAAACTGATTTTCATAGTCTGCCTCTTTTTGCAGTGAAGACACATTCTTTTATTAATGAGTTATAATTATTAGTCTTGTTAGTGAGATTAGTTGGTTAATTACCAAATGTGTCTCTTGCAACATAGGCATTTCAGGTGAGAAATGGTGTGCATTTTGAAGGTACAGATGTGTGCTTTTAACTGTGAAAAATGTATTTTCATTTTATATGTAAAAATCGTTTTTGACTGAATAACGTGCCCTTACTTATATGTCCATGTTACACTGGCAACACATAGCTTGAAACAACTGCATCATAGCAATGCACCACCCATGCATTGGCGCTGCATAAAAAACATGATACACATTGATCCTGTGCAGTAGTGCTGTACTTTGTGCTGTAACATGCCAGATATCCTTTCAATCCCCAATCCCCTTGTCCCCATCACCCATTGCTTATGACACTTCTCAATTCTGTCTCTATACAGTGGCAGGGCCCAACACATGTATTTTATGGGTGTTTCCCCTCCCATTATGATGGTCCATGCATCTCACTACCCTTACTCCTTTGTTAGCACGCTGTGCAGGCTGCCGCTACCTATCAAAAATTCATTCCTTCATTCGCTCCCTACCATCAAAAAATCAAAATATTGTTCCCACCCCAACACTCCCTCTTCACACACTCAAAACACACTACTAATTACAAAATGCCACTCCTCTGGCAAAATGGTAGCTGGGCTGGGCAGAACATGGAACGACATGATAATGACAAAAGCTTACTGCCTTCAGGTTCTGTTCAAATGTTCTATCCAGCTACATATCTGGAAAAATCGTGTTGTTGCAAGGGATAGAGATGGGAATGATAAAACCTTGTTTCAGGAATGACTTAATAACATGGGTAATTCCCTCTTTGGCTTCTGGTTTCAATGGGGAATATGAGGTAACCTCTTGGAGGGATAGGACCTGATGCATACAGATTCAGTGTTATGAATGTATCCTACCTCATTTTCATGAACAGATCACAGGGATTATGGTACACCATTGATTCGTTCTTGTAAATTGAGTGATCAATCCCATGCTTTTGGGGACACTGGTTCATCCAACGAGACCTGGGGGGTTTCTAAAAAAGCTTCAATATTCTGACTGGAAACACTCAAAAATACTCTGTCAGGTGTACAATTCATAGTGCAGCTCAGCTTACATTAGTGATCTCTTCGCAGGCGATTGACAGGATTTTAAGGACTACGATGAAATCTGTCAGTGATCAGACCCATTGTAATTGTAAGGGGCTGCATGATCTAGGGTACCACAGTGGTTTTGTATATCTCAATTGCTTTCACCATCTCCAAGGATAATGGTACATCATGGAAACACTCTGAGTGGATTGCATATTTGTTAGCACCTGTATTTACCAAGGAGGAAAATAATGTCCTTGTTACTCACATGACATTGAATATATTGCCATGCTGGCATCAGGAGATTGACAGGAACGTTATCTTTCAGGCTGAGTCAGAATGGATCTTGATCAATAAGGGTTGGTGGCAGCTTTTAATGATTGAAACTCAGTGCATTAGTGTTCAGGAAGGGGTCTGTTGCATTTGCATTAAGGTGAGGGAAGGGATTCTTTGCAAATACAAAGTCCTCTTGTGTCGAAGGCATGATCGCCCTTTGTTTGAACCGACAAGTGGTGGTATATGTGTCACATGTGTGCTGATGACACACCAGTAAAATGAGGAATGCACTCCATGTTTCGGTCATTCACACAGCACCAATATTGATGAAACAGTACAATCATGAAATGTCAACAGGCATTAATTGGCATTACAAAAAGGTATAGTTGGTGGTGGGAGCAATGGGTGCCTCCTTTGGCCATGAAAAGAGGATGTTGGGAGCGTAGGTTGTATCATGTGTAGACTGTTCACACAGTCATCCCAGAGGGTGGGCTTTGGTGTGGGCAGGCAAATGGTTCTCAAGGGGAGATTGTGAAGATCTGTGATTACTCTTTCTGGATTGTTTCTTGGGGAACCACAAAAGCATTTCCGTGGCCTTCAACATCTCTTGGTCTCTAAGCCTCTGGTTCCTCCTCCCTTAATGCTTACTGTGTGACAGGCCAAGAGGCTTTGAACCTTGGTGCTGCAGCAGGCTTCTGGCTAGTGCAAAGGATGCACTGTGGTTATGGGCAGAGGCAACACATGTGTCAGGACTTGTAGCACCTGATTGAACATATGATTGTGGTTGTCATCTATGAGACGTGAAAAGACTTATACAGAGGCACCAACATTTTTCACTGTCTCAGTAAACATTCCAATTGCGCACCGTAGCCGCTGAGCCTATTCCAAATGTCTCTGCAGAGTTTTGCACAGCTGCTCCTGTTGCTGCTGAAATATAATGACCCAGTCTAGCTCTGCTTTGGACAACATATCTGCAGACAAGTGTGTTGGCTGGCATGCAGCTGTTCAGTGTGCATCTGTGGCAGCATAAGTGAATCTCCCTTTGGGTGATTTAACACAGGAGACTGTGTCTAGAAATGAGTTGAGGGAGCAGCTGTGTAATGCATGTTGAATCTGCAGTACTGGTGTCATTGTCCACATGGTACTGGTCTGGGAGGATGAATGGTCCAAAGGGACAGCTGTCCTCCACCAGACCCTGGTGATGTTGTTTTGTTCCATCACGGGTGAGTCGTATGTGCATGATGACAGTGGGCATGTGGCCTGTGTGTGTTCTGGAATGACATTGTTGATGTCCCGGTTGGCTCCCTGGTTGCATTTTGTGGTGCCGAAGAATTAATCAGTCAAATCAAGGGTTTGGTGGAACACAGTAGGTGAAGGTTTTGTTGATTATTTGGGATTCTTGCTTTAGTGAAGGCCATATGTGGATGTGAAAGAAGACTTAGGCCATGTCAAGGGCATTGAGAGGTTGGAGTAAAAAATGTATTGACACATATTCACGTATATGTGTCCTCTTTGTTGCTCTGTGCCTGATCATTGTAAAGTACAAAAGCACATAGCAGTGGTTACAAATTGAAAAGGACTATTGGTTAGTAGTGAAGGGGAGGGAAGACTGGACAGGTATATGGGAAGTAGGTGGTGGTAGCAGGATTACTGGTTTGGCAAGGACACTATGTTGATTAAGTGCATAGGTACTTCAGTGTGGCTGGATTCTATAATAACCTTATCTATGCCCCCACTAAAGATCTTGCGGAAATTCTCATTGTTGCTCTGTGGAATACTTAACAACAACGCTCAATTTGCTCTTGATCGCTTTTCCCGTTTTCACCTACAGTTTTCTTTTTGCTTTACTGAAACTTGGCCTTCTTCTACTTATACTGTAATTCCTGCTGTGTTGTCCTCTCCCAGTCTTTTTTCTCCCACACTCCACGTTCCTCTGGTCATGGTGGAGGTGTTGGCATCCTGTCTTCCGTTCACCCATCGCCTTCTTCGCTAAGCTTGCATCTACTTTTGCCTTTGCCCTTCGAATACCATTGCGCCGCGTATTCTTGTTCATCCCACCATGCTTTTGTATATTTCTTTAAGTATGTGCACCGGTTAGATAATGTGTTACACAATAGAGTGCTATACTTTTATGTGCAAGCATATCCCCAACACGCTGTGCCCAGTGATACATGTGTAAAATGCCCACCCCACCAGCGCCAGTGCAGAGCTGGAGTATCGAACTGACCTGTATGTCTACTTTGTAAGTTAAGGTGTTGCACAAATGATGCAAATTACTGGTGATGCTGACATGACCATTTGTGTGAAGGTTTATATCTCTGTCCACAGTGCTCAATGCAGCGTTGGATGACACGCGATGACACATGTGGCAAGGACTTGACAGACATATTGGATTTTTGTATTTTGCGAGGGGTGTGGTCCACGTGGTAAGTGGCAATCAGTTAGTGGGGCCATGCACTTCATTGTGTTGCCGGTCATGGTAATATAGAGGTTGTCCATGGGCATGGGAATATAGAGGTTGACCATTCAATACTGCTTGACCAGCAACATTTAAACCCATTTGGTTGTGTTTTGGAGTCGTTCACAAGCACCATTGGGGCCCTAGCTGATTCATAAATTTTATCTGATTTGTATGCTCGCTGCCTTCTATTGGCACGTGTTAAAGTAGGGATTACACGTTGCCCTCATGTTTTGTATGTTCTCACACCAAACAGGGTGGACCTACTTGCATGCATGCATGCTTGTGTTCTTGTGGCTGCCATGGGTCCTTGGACAGCTCCAGCTGAGCCCATGCCACCACATCCCTTTTATTCCAGGGGATCCCATGTCAGAAGATCATGAAATTCCTGAATCTGTGTAATGTGTCAACCACGCGTCATAGAATGTATGGCACTCATCGCTGGAGGGATTATTCTGTGCGCCGGCTTGCAGTGGCACAGGGAACCAGACAGTGCTGGGTGGCCGGGCACACTGTTGCTCAGGGAAGCACTGCATGACTGTGCATGGTATGATTGAATGGACACCTGTATTTAACACACTTTCATCATCTGCCTTTGCTGACAGACAGAAATGCGTGAAAGTAAAACGTACAGGAACCAATGGCAAATGGAAAGTAAGAATTCTGATAAAACAATAAAAAAATGCCATGAAACAAAAGCTGTCAAAATAATTGCTAAGCCATCAATAATTTTTACAAAACGATTTTGCTGTTCCGAAGATAGGGGGATCCGTGACAACCGTGACAACCGTGAGCTGGTCCATCCCACGCCGCCGGCTGTTGATGGACTCTATACGGGGACGGGGTCTCTCATAGGTCGAACGATCCGCCACTGATTTTGATAATGATACTTCTTTGATCCTTTATTTGAGCCATTATTTTCCTGTCCATGAATTTCCAGCATGTTCGCCTTCCATCTGGAAAGGTGAAACAGAGCATTCTGCAAATCTCGTTCCCTTTAAAAGATCTTTAGGGTGATAGCGAATAATCCTTTTCAAAGTGTGGTCTTTGTAAACATTGACGATTTGATATGTTAGTTTGATAAGACGCCATGACACATGTGCCCTTTTGATTTTGCGCCGTAGAACTCTCAGGCTTGTTTGCTTCGGCATTAGCTCTCGTCAGCTCACTGAGGCATGCTGGGTGAGGAGAAGCTGGTCACGGTTTTCTGATGACCTTCACCTGTTATCCACTGTGTCTCTGAAGAGCAGTTTACCCAGTTTACCCATCGGACTTCATATTACATTTATTTGGATGTGATAGCAGGAGCGTGTTGTCTGTGGTGAGTGAGATAGGATGTTTGGTAGGTTACGCTTGTCATAGGGTTAGATGGAGCTAGAGACGATGGACGAAACATGATTGTAGATGCTTTGCAACGTTTGCAGGTTTAAATGGCAGAGGCTTACAGTGCTGGGATGCATGACTGTGCACAGTAAAGGGGTTATTCAGTTCAGGACTATGGGCCTTATTACGAGGCTGTCGGTACAATGGGAAACCTGAAGCATCGTTAGTAACGGTGCCGATGCTTCAGTGAAAAGTATGCCGGTAGGGGCCTGAACTCCCGGCAGGTCAGGCCTGCTGGAAATTCTGTGCCCCTACTGGCAGACTCTTAGTTTGGCAGTCCAGAAAGGATGCTGGTATGTTTCTACCGGTACCTTTATTTCCAGACTGCCAAGCTTGTAATGAAGCCCACATATGTGTTGTGAATCCCCAAAGGCAGCTTGGTGCTCTTGCAAAGTGAAGCTGACATGTGTGAGTGCCTAGTACAGAAGCGTCAGAGACTTTGCAGATCTTAGAGCAAGTTGGGATCTTAGTGCATATTCTTCCATTGGGAAGGGCTTGGGTTAGAGGACATAGATACAGAAGTTTGGCGAGTGGCTAGTGATAGTCTCAAGGATGTCACATACTGGAACATAGGGCGAGGGGACTGCCAGTAGATGGATGTGGTTCTGACGACTCATTGTCAGGATTTGGATTTGAATCATCTGCCATATGGGGCTCTGGGTCTCTCAGTGTAGATAATGTTTTGTGTGGCAGTGTAAGTGGCTGTGTTTGCCACCGTTGTAAAAGTGCTGCAGGAGTGTGTTTCACTTGTGCTGTGGCTCTGAACATTAATAAAGGGATGGACAGTGAGAGGGAAATGAAACATCCATAGTAGGGCTAAGTCACCATGTGGCCCTTTTTGTTACATGCACTCTGTGCTTACTCTGCTACTCCCGCTTTCAGGCTAGTCAGTGGAATGTGGCCTCACTGCTAAAGTACATGGTCTTTGAATTATACCACCACAAGCAACTCTGTAGGGCTGTTTGCACAAGGCAAAGGGGGTGTACCACTTCTAATTTAACCACAGGATTCTATATTTCAATGAATGAAAAAGAGCACATTTATATATATAGCGCTACCAACCATATAAGCAGGTACCTAGGCACAGATTATAATATGACCTCTGGAAAATCATGTACAAAGAAGGTGAATACACCAAGACCCCAGGGAAGGGAGATGAAATCTGCCCACAAAGCAGAGAAGCGACCAATAATGAAAACAACACAACACATATAGCAGTATTTGTTAACTAGCAATCTAGCAGTAAGGAGTTCAATAAGAAAGATGTTCGTACCTCGAAATATCGTCTGAGAGATTTCTTCTGCCAACCTCTGGTTTGATTATCTCAATCAGCATGATGGCAAGTACCATGAGATCAACTCATTTAGGAAAGTTGGTGCCACTCAAAGTCAGCACTTTAAACTTCACACCGGCAGCCAGCAAGCTCTATAAGGGTAGGATTTGTTTGGTTATTTTGGATGCATTAGTCAGTGTTCGTCATTAGTGGTAAGAGTGGCTTGCAGTTTTTGTAGATTCTTTCCATTTAGATCCAAGTATAAAACATTGCAAAAGTCTATCCTTGCACTGATTATTGTGCAGGCAATGGCTGTGCAATTCTGTTTTGATAGCAATGGCTGTTTTGCCTTAAGTAGCATCAGATGGTACAATGAGTATTTCACCAATAAATTGACTTGAGGAGACATTGACAGGTTAGAGTCAAATAATATTCCAAGAGATTTGACCATGTCCAAAGTTTTGATACATTCATAAGGCAAGGATATAGATGAATAACAAGATATTAAATCTGATCCTAAACTATCCATATGAAATAGAATGAACACCGGTTTTGATTAATTTTAAGAAAAGGTGATGTTATAAGACATAAAGATCCCTACACGAAGATTGCTAGGGGTAACAGAGAGTTCCAATATAATCTGTGTGTTATCTGAATAATTATGGAATTTGTGTCCAGACAACTCAGTAAAGAAAGGTTAAAGAAAGTCAGAGATAAACAGGAGCCCTGTTGGGACTCCACAAGTTAAAGGGGTCAAAAGGATTCATGATCCACCATTCTGATTGTCGATGAGCGTCCATTGGGAAAGCACTGCAGGCAAATATAACTGGGCATTTCAGGCTTCAGGCTTCAGTGTTTGTGCTATGCTATTTACAGGGTGTGGTGATCAATGGTATCGAAAGCTGAAGATTAATCGAGCAGTTTAAGAAGCTTCTCCTTACCATCAAGGAGAGCAGTTTACCTTACTGCCGTTCTTGGAGTGAGTTTAGCTTCTCCAAGTGGTCTCTTAATTGAAAGAAAGTGTTTTTATCCATAATTTTCAAAAGAGAAGAGCAGTTACAGATGGTTCTAAACCTTGCACAGTCATCGGGATCCAGGCTCATTTATTTTAGGAGTGACGGGAGACAGGATTTATTTGCTCAGGAACAATACCCTCCCGAAAAGATGCATTGACGATGTTGATTATAAGATGGGCAAGGCTCTCTATGTGGGTTTTAATTATAAGAGATGGATAATGATCGCCAGGGCCTGGAGCAGGGTTAGACATTGTTACAACTGAAATGATATCATGAGAAGTTATTGGGTAAAACTCGAATTCAATCCATGAGGTTTGTAGTTATATACTATTTGGGTAAATTGTTAATCCTCCATATTATTCATATGGCATTGAATTAACTTGTGAAAAATTGTTGTAGCTTGTTACAAAGTTACTTGAACAGAATTGGCCCTAATGCTGGCTGAATGGGATTGCATAGCATGGCAAATACTTTGAAAAATATTTTGGGGAGTTCCTGGCCAAATCAATTTGAGTGTTAACATTGAGTTTTTTGCCCTTAGCACTAGAATTTTATACATCTTGTGAAGTGTTTTTAGCTGTATGGTTTCAGTCCAAATTAGGTTCCTGCACCATTTCCTTCTTTAGAGGTGTTAACTTTGGCTATAATGGCTGCAAGGTCTGTAGTGAACTATTGTTTTTGGTTTTTTAGGTTTCCTGCGTCTTGTGATCTTGGATGCCACCAGGTCCAAAGATGTCATAATCACTGAGTTCTAAGCTTCTGTCAAATTGAAAAGTTTTGCATTGGAATTGACTAAACCAACTCTACGATAAATGTGCACTACCATTTTGACCAACTTTAGGTCACTGTGTTAGTGCTAAATGTGGATGTTGTAGATTTTGCCACCGGAGAAGGAGTCAACTTATCAAAGATGATGCATTTATGATCTGACCAATTGATAAGTTCACTTTGCACATTCTTGATAATAACATTTCTGGACATGATCCAGTCCAGAATACAGCCTTTTGAGTTCATGGAAGAGTTTATTTTTTGTATAAAATACAAATCTTTGATGGCTTTGCAAAAGTCACAATCAATAGAATCTTTGTTGTCATCTAAACCTAAGTTAAAATTCCAGAACAAGAGAGTTCTGCCACAGGGAATAATATTAGGCAGAATTAAGTTTGATACATCTTTGATGAAATTCTAAACTGTTCTTGGTGGACGCTATAAGACAAGAATATGAATAGTACATTTATCTGGCAATCATTTGATGCTTAATATTTCAAATCCACTGATGTTTGCATAAGTACACATTTGGAGAGTAAGAGTAGATTTACAACTAATGGCTACCACTCTTCCTTTATCTACTGGTCAAGCTGTATGAATGAATTTGTAACCATCCAGAATAGCAAGCAATAGCCAGGGATAGGGTGGGCCCTGAGTGTGGTTTTAACCAGGTCTCTAATAATGCTAATAGGTCCTGTCGTTTTGAGGTAATAATTAGATCATGCATCTCCAGTGCATGATGAGGTACACATCTTTCATTAGGAAAGGCACATCTCAACGATGTAGTAGTTGGTCTTTCATCTAAGCTTATCACATAGACTGGGTTGTATAGATCTTGCACTAGTGGTGTGGCATTGTGAATGCATCTACAGTGGGTTGATGTTCTTTTGTCCACAGGAGGCAGCAGATGTGCCATTTGCTGGTTAGATGTGTTAGCTGTTAGTGTGTGTGTGGACAACAGGTAATATGCTATCTGTTTCCCTGAGGGACCTACTATCTATTCCATTGGCATATTCAGGTCCCAGGTTGTTATTTGAGTCACACAAGGATATTTCTTTATGTAATTTATTGACAAACATGTTGACTTAAAGCACAGTGAGCTGTGTCGTGTGTCCATTTACCTCTGAGCTGCATGTGCTGTTCAGAATCGTGTATCCCTGTCTATGCTTCCTCTTGCATTCTAGCAATGATATCCTGCTCTTTAAGGTGAGGCTCTCCGGAGCAGAATCAGAGGGACCTGCTTGTTCTTCATCTTCAAGGATAGGTGTGTGCTTCCAACTCACATAGGCCCTTGCTTTGTTGCATTTCTTTTCGAGTTAGTTGGATGTTAGATGCTCAATTACCATGGCATTGTCCTCCTCTGAAAACCTCTCCTGTAGGGCATTCTTGTGGTGATGGTGGTACGGTGTCCTGGCAGGTTGCATAATCAGTGCATGTTGTGTGGCTCACAAAAGCTCACCAGGACCTCTATCTCTACTTCTGTAAACTTCCGTTTCCTGCAAGTAGACCTTTTAGGGATCGCCACACTTGCCAACATGAAATGGGTGAACCATCTGAGATTGTGTGTTTGGTCTTAAGTACAGATTGGCGTAGAGGGATGTGCGTACTTGAACTAATTGTAATTACTTTTCATTAGCAGCAGTTGAAAAATGTACAAGTCAAAGTGGTTGCAATTACTGCAAGGTTACATCACTATTTGATGTTCACACTTGTGTGGCCCTCTTTGATGTGTATCTGTCACAGGCCTCCAGTATAAAGTTGGTTGGTATATGGATGCTGAAAGAATGTTCTCTGTGTTGAAAGGTACACCAGCTAATTGATGTTGTAAGTGTGGTATAAGAGGTGTTTTAGTGCATCATGTGCTGAGTTACTGAGTTGGATGTGTGTTGTAGATTAATTCATGCCAGATAAAAGTGGTTCATTGTGCTTGTCTGTGTTATTATTATTTTTTTTTATTTTGGGAGTCATTTCTTCGTTCTGTGATGTTAGCTGGAGTCAGTTACATGGCTATCTTTTTCAATGGTAGTTTTGAGACTTTAGTGTATTTTCTTTGTGAATCGAGTTCCCCTTACACATGTTTGTGTACTTGCTGTAAGTTAATCCTGGTACAAAAGGCTTGGTACATTTTCCTATTGTGTAAGTTAAACAATACCTAGTTGAAATTCAAAGCCTGTGACTTACCCTGATTTTGGGCCATGTTATAGAATCAGGCCCAGTGTTGTCTTTCACCTTTTTTGGCAGATCCCAGGTTAACGATGGCAAGCAACAACAATCTCAATGTATACAATAACATCAATGACTATAGTACAAAAAAACAATTATCAAAATTAATTCTCTCAGAAATGAGAAGTGATACTCTTCATAAATATGACACACATACAACTTGATCACGGAGAGCTTACATAAAAAAATAAAATCACATACGTCTAAAGTTAATAGTTCTTTTGAGCAATCCATTCTTTATACATGAGTTCACTATGGGATACAGTTAATCAGCCCTTCTCCTAGTTTAAGTTACCGCCTAAGAAACTTAAGAATACAAGGGAATCAGCCATGAATAACACATATTATGCAGGACTACAGTGTCTAAAGGCCATTTTCCACAATAATGCAATTGAAGTCGTTTTCCTGATCTTTAAATACACAGGGCAAAAAAACAGTAAGAGGTGTACATTTTGTTAAAATTGTGCACGTTTGTAAAACCATCTAATTCATCTAACAATGTATAGTTCACAACAATAGTTTTGTATTTTTTTTTATCAATGAAGTTATGTGCCTAATGAAATATGTGGATATTGATTTTTTTTCATGTACTATTATTTATTCATTATTTTGTGGTTTTTTTTTGTAACACCTTAACTGATTCCTTCCTGGGGCATGCTCTTCTTTTTAGGCTGCTAATCCTATGACCCTATCTTCATCCTAAGGTTCCTGTAATTCAGGGGGAATAGGGGAGAGGAGTGGTTGCGTGCTTCGCAGGGGGTTCATTTCCCTGAGGACCCTGAGTATATTTCAATATGATTTTTCAGTAAGGGGCAGTAAACTAGATGTATATCTCTTGCCCTTAGCAGTTCCCTACCCCCATCTAGTTGCACCTCTTGGTTGTACATGCATCTTTGTATTTGGAAAACCTTCTGAGTTTGTGCCGATAGATACTAAGCCATTTTTGCCCAATGAGTATTGTTATCATCACACACGTTTCCTCACATTGTGTCCAAAGGAGCAAAGTTAAAGCACACTGGATTGCATAACTCTGCTTATTATTCTATTTTCAGTACCCAGAGTGTAGGAGGGATCTTCATTTTTTGTGCCCTGTGGGTGTGATAACATCACTCCATGTTATGAAATTCCTCTAAAATCTCCCGGAATATCAGTGTTCCAGTCGCTCTGTCTGATGGAAGTCAATCACATTTTCCTCTTCAGCTAAATCGTTTTTCAAATGCCCTTTTCAAGAACCAGTTACATGTATCACTTTTGAAATCCCTTTAATATCACTGGAAGTTCACTACTTCGTGGTAAGGAAGATTCAGGTCTGGGTCCATATACTGAAAGCTCGGGGATGTGTATACTGTTAATTCGCAGATTTTAAGTAGAATCTTCTTCCAGGATCTGGTGTCTGCCGATGTTGGAAGGAGTGAGAAGATCTTCAACACGCAGAAAGCGGGCTTGGTGTACTCAGCCCTTCACAATAGCAAGCACCCGTCTCGGACATGTACATCCTTATATAGCACTGTGTCAAAAAATGTCAGTCGAGATTCCTGCGATCTCACATGAGCTAAGGAAGTCTCGTGAAATTTGGGAAAGCGTGTGAAATTCTTCTCATCCTCTCCATGAGCGCAAAGGATCGTTCTAGAAGACAATATCGTTTCTTTAGATTTTCCTCCAGGGTTTTTGAAAGGTCAGAACTGGCTGCTTAATGATTTACAGACAAGATCAGAGGAAGTTCCACATTGGGCGGGGGGAGACTGGGAAAGTTCTTGTCTGCAGGAGGGAAGCCTTGCACAGATTGCAGATGGCCTTATTTTTGTGCCTGTTCCTTCTTATCCTGATTTTTTTTTATAGTCAACATTTTTACTTTCATTTTGTATTACTAATACTAATATTTTTTTTTCATATTTCGCTATATTGAAACACATTTACATTCACCTTCTTATTTCCGACATTATTTCTGACCAATATTTTATTTTCTCACTATGAGATGTTCCATGAATTACTACATTTGTTATTTTACGTGATTATTATTATTTTTATTATTATTATTATTTCTGAACAATGCATTTTGTATCACTATTGTATTTTTCATGAATTAGTGCAATATTTGTATTGACCTTGATTATTATTACTTCTGATTAATACTGTTTGAGTCAGCGTGGTACTGCTCATGTATCTACTCTAATTGTTGTATTCACTGTGATTATTATTATTATTTCTGATTTATTTAATGTTTTGACTCTATTGAAAGGGGCCCCTAGAGGACCCTGACGTCTATGGAAACAAGGTGAGTCACCTCACACGATAGAGACGCCAGACACAAGGTTGTATTCCCAAAGCTAGGGTTTTATTGCAAAGCAAAAGTCTCAGTTGGCCAACTCGGTCTCACGCCCCGCGACGTGTATCTCTAGACCTCGAGGGACGCAAGAGAGTGAATTACGTACATCAGTTACACATATACAAAATGCATATCAAACAATCAGCTATGACATGTTTAACACCCCCCTTTATTGGGTTTCTTTGAACTTGGTGTGATGATGGACATCTCCGACCACTATGACACCTTCAAACATCTATTCTAGTAACAATTTGCAATTTGTGAGTGCGAAGGCAACTTTTGGTTATTGAACAGAACACGGCGCTTCTGTTCTTGGAAGCGAACTACATACGGGGGGAGTTGCATTCCGGACCTTGCTATCAATCAAGTGCTATTCGCGTCCTAGGAGCCGGCATGCTCTAGCGGGAGCAGCAAAAGGGGGGCCGTAAGAAAAGCATAATTCAAGCCTTTAGCGGTATTATTCTAACATATTCTACCATATAACGAGACTTGCTGGCAGCTGAGAAATGATTAAATGCCCTGCAGCTCTGCTTCAAGGCTACATTCGGGAGGGAGCCGGACATTCTTCCTGGCGCTGCCTACGTTTGTGTTTCAGCAAACTCTTGTTATCCTCACGGCCCTGCGGCCTTGTCCTTTTCACATACATACAACAATGTTCCACAGTCGAGCAGTGTAAGCGGAAAATATACTGCGAAGCAATAGGAACAGAAAGCAATGAGCAATGGTTAGAAAACAAAATTGCGATTCTTGTTACATCAAAATGGCTGTTCCTTGGCAAACATGAAAACCTATATTCTGTCATATCGTGCATGAGACGGTTGGCCCACGGCCACCAAAATGCGTTTGCGGTCTCAAAGTAGAGGTATCCGTATTTCTAGACTGACACTATGATACATTTCATGAATGATGATCACAGGGAACACAAGGAATGATGGCACTATCTGAGACAAAGGGGACGGGATTATGCAATGAGTTTTACATCAAAAGTACGAAAGGAGAAATGCAACCTTTGTCAATATTTCAACCATGCTTTTGAAAGTTGTAAATGGCCTTCCCCAGCACTGCTTCATAAAGTATTTGGAAGCCTCCTGTATCAGGCAGAAAAGGGCAAGGTCATTCACATGTTTCAATCTTCTCAGGATTTTCTAGGCTGTGAAAGAATGGCTAAAATCCGATGGCCAGTAATTTGCAAAATTCATTGGGCCTCATTACACGGTAGGCGGTAAGGGTTTACCAGTACTGGTATTTTACCGGTACCGGTAAATCCTTACCGCCTTACTATGAGGTCCCTTTGCAGGTTGGGGTATTTAACGCCTGCTTTTTGCAGGCGTTAAAAACCAACCCGCAAAGGGACCCAGGGAGCTAATTACAGTACCGCAATTTGCGGTGCCATAATTAGCGCCTTCCCCATTCCTATTATGCCCTATGGGGCAAAAATGGGACTGGGGAAGGGCAATGGTGGAAGGGGGAATTACCGCCCCGCCAACCTTGGAATGGGGCGGTAATTCCCCTTTCCACCAAGGCGGTGCCGGTATTTTACCGGCATGAACCATGGCGCTAAAAGCGCCATGGTTCTCCACCTACCGTGTAATGAGGCCCATTGTCTTTTATCAGGAGGTCACGTACTATGATGTTTGAGGAGTGCATGAAACAAGGAAAGCAGAACAAGTTGCCATCCACCATACAATAATATGTTCTCTTAATGTAAAGCATGCATTATAAAAAGAAATTCTGCCATTCTAACCCATTCTCCTGATTTTCAGAGTGAGTCACAGTTTCAGCCCACAAGGTTGATATTTCACAGTTTTTTTTTATTTTTAAAAAACGTACCCCCACCGAAAATTGACATTTCTCCAATAAATGTCAATTGGGTAAAAGTTCTGGTGCAAAAGATCCCACTAAACTGTGTTCAAATGTTGGACAGTCTGACTTCTAGACAATATAATGCCAAAGGTGAAACTCTAGGTTTGGGAATTCACACTTATATAGTGACCCTTGCACTGTGTCGCCTCACCAACATAAAGACCAATATAAAAGTGTTAATGATATGTTTTGTTATTTATATAGCGCTTTCGCCAAAGTGCTGTACATATTTACATACAATTATCAGCCAGCCTAAGTTGATAAAACATAACATCATTGCAATATAATTACAAGCTAATTTTAAAGTGGAATTAGAGTGCTTAAAAGTCATAAAAAGAGACAGCAAAGTAGACAGCAATATTTCAAAAGATAATTCACGTTCCTCACTACATATGCACGTTAATTGTCGAAAAGAACAATCTCAAACATTTTACATCTGAAAAGGGTGTATTGTTGCTGCATAATCTACTTTTTAAATGGTTTTGCTCTCAATTGGATGTAAAACTAGAGCCTAGAACTTCTATTAATCCACCAAAGAAAGTAAATTTGTTTTTTATCAGATTTAACTTACTGAAAATCCTTTCAAGAATTATGAATAGCACATGTGCACAACATCTTCATGGAGACCAACATATTTTATAACAACATATGTTCCTTTGTATGATGAAAACATTGCTTTAAGGCATGCGTTTTCACTAAACACAAACAGAATTAGTGAGCTAGCCAATTGCAGTATTCTAGTTATCCATGAGACTTTTTTTTCTTCCGATTTTGGTATCTAAGGCATACCGAGAGAAAATCATTTGTCCAACTAACCACACTTGGGCTAATGGTGAATCCGAGATTTTAAACAAGTCTGCCATCTAGTTACTAGTTCAAATAAATTCCCAGCTTCAGTTGGTACAAGTATGTGTTTATAGGAATCTAAGCAAATGCTCTCTATCTTTTTCTAAAGTCACCAGTGAAAGAACATGTATAATACGATCGCCTATGTGTTGTCATTGTTGTACACATCATGGAGCTTGTGATTTACTCCTCCTGTTTCCAATCTCATAATATTTGCACTTTTTAAGGGAAATCCCTCTAACATTAGTGACTATCAACTAAAGCCATTTTTCGAGATGTACAGCAAAATATACAGATAAACAGGAAGAGGGCCCATATATTAGTCTCTGAATGCTGAGGGTGAACACTTGATCGTTGACCCTCAAAACACATATGCCCTGGGCAGCCAGCTGCTTTGCCCATCCATGAAACATGCATGAGTGTCTGTTTAGTGCATACGGAGAGAAACAGAAAGCTCTCAACACTCACTAGCTGACTACATACTGGATGTTGGATACATCCAGCCAATAGTGGAAAAGAAAAAAAGTAAGGGGTGATCCCACAAGAGCTGGTGTTGGGCGGAGTTGGAGGAGGGGCAGAGTTCTGAAAGGGGGAAGGGGCAGCTGGCAGTTGAACTCCATCCAAAGGAGATGTTCAAAATAGTAGTGTAAAAATGCTGCAATTGTTTTCATGCTGCTTCTTTCTAAACTCCACACTGTACATCAATTCCACTTGAAATCACTTACATGTCAGTGGTGCACCCAAAATTCCTTTGGTAATCCAGTGGTTTTTAGTACATTATGGGATGAATAGACACACTCTACAGTAAAAGGCTACCAGGGTATCTCAGCAAGTTCAGAGACCATTGCTGAGATGTTTTATGTTAACATTTGGTTGTAAATCGTATGACTTTTTGAATTAAAAAAAAAATATTAAGGCATTTGGTTTATTACAAACATGTGCCTACGTGTGATACAATACATCTTTTACTTGTGATCTTTGCAATTGTTTAAGAGAAGTTAGGAGTCTTTTGTATTCATTTGTACCAGTGAATTCTGTTAAACAAGCATAGCGTCCCATGTGTCCTTTTGAAACACCTCATGTAATAGTTTTCCAATGGCGAACATGATTTTAGGCTTCTCTGTTGCACATAACTTGTGCCACCAAGTATCAACGTCTTTTATACGGTCATCATTTACGAATGAAGCCAGATATTTTGTTCTTGCCGGTTTTAGCTGGTGACATGTGAGTACTAAGTGTTTCAATGTCTCTTTGTCTGTGTTACATAGTCGACATGATTGGTTGTTTGTGTTGATCTGTTTTCGTTGGAGTAATATTTCTTTTGTTTTGAACAGATTAAATCTGAAACGCATGAATGCTGTTCGGTACACCGGACACAGGAACTTACTTAGGGCTTGATATTTTGTTCATGGCTTTTACTTCTTTGAGAATATAAGATTGCAGCTTGATTTTTGCTCAATCATCCTCAGTTCTAGTCCAATCAAAGATCCATAATTTCTTTTTTGCCGCATTTGGATTGTTGATGTGTAATTCTTCAGTGATGTTTGCTTTATCGGGTCAGTTTGTACAGCAACTGGACTATGATTGAATGATGAAGTCAGCTTGTTTAGATTCTTCACTTCTTAGAATAAGGTGTTGAATGGTGCCACAATTGAGTAAGGTTGTCCGATAAAGTGATAAGGCGTTCCATCCGACAGCCTGGGCGAGTGATCGTAGGCCAAGTTTGTGCCTGATAAGTTGCACTGGCATGCTTTGCGGTAGGTGTAAGATTAATTTCCAGAAATGCCCTTTGATGGTGGGCCAAATTTCACATGCTAGGCATAGTGCAGTTTCTGCGCCGTAGGTGACTGCTGGGCAAACTCTTGGCTTATAAAATCTAAGTACAGGTATTAAGGAGAATTTGCCAAATTTTCGGTGTATGATTTGGCCTTGCGTTGTCAGTATTCGTATTTTTGCTTTTTTGGCCATGTGTTGAGGAGTGTCATTTTCTTCTTGCGTTAATTACCACTCCTAGGTATTTCGCAGCTGGTGCTTTGAACAGTGGTTGTTTGTCCAAGTACCATCAGAATTTACTCTTTTCGGCTCTTCCTTTAGTGGATTCCAATAACAGAATTGTGGTCTTGTCAGTTTTGATTTTCAGTCTGTTTTGTGTTGTGTAAATGTTTAGGAGATGTAGCTCCCTTTGTAGACCAATTTTGATGTGGTCTAATAATATTAAATCGTCTGCATATAGTAGGCTTACAAGTCCTTACCCGTTGATCTTAGGAGAAAATTTGGTGTCTTCATGAATTGTTAAAGCCATATCGGATATGAATAGCTTAAACAGCTCTGATGCCAGAGGGCAGCCTTGTTTTAGGCCTTTGGTTGTTTCTATTTTTTCAGTTAGAAGTCCACCTGGTTCAGTCTGATTTTAACTGTGGTGTTCGTGTATAGGGTCATTATTGGTTACAGGATGTTCTGGGGGCAATCCCACTGGCATAGTTTTCCCAAAGTAGCGATCGATCCACACTATCAAAGGCTTGGGCAAAGTCTACTAGAGCAATGTATGATTTGCGTCCTTTGTTTAGTGCTCTGAGCTTCAGTGTATTTAAGAGAAATATTAAAAATTAGCGCACATCTCTCACCTCTCACAAATCTGCATTGCTGGATGTCGAAGTGACTTGAGGCTATACTCCAATCTTTTAGTTGATCTAACAGGACTGAGGCATACATTTTCCCAAGCAAATTTAAGAGTGCTATGGGCCGGTAGTTTTTTGGATCATCTATTGAAGCTTTTTTTAAAGACTGGAATGATTACTGAGGATCTCCATGATGGAGGAAGCTTTTTTGTGATGGCTATTGGGTCAAAGAGAGTTTGACAGAAGTTTGACCACTCTTTAGGTGCTTTCTCCAGTATGAAATTGGTGAGCCCATCAGAGCCAGCGGCATGCAAGGTGCTTAATTTTGTGATTAAGAAGAACGTTTCGATGTTGGTTGTTTGAAGGTTCCAATCAGATGTTGTTGCCTGCGAAACTTTTTTCCTCCTCGCTATTTCTCGATTCTAAGTGGATAGCTTGGTGGCTCGAATTATTTCAGGGGTGTCATTGTACAAGTTTGAATAGAACTTAGTCCACGTGAATCCCGATATGGAATTTCTGATTAATGCTGCATGCACAATGGTAGTCTCGTTCAATATCGACCACAAAGTCTTTGTGTTTTTGTTTGCTATTACTTTGATAATTCTCTCTGCATCCTGTTGTAGTTGCATGGCTTTATCTGCTATTTGCCAATTTTTGTATTTTTGTTTTAATTTGGCAATGTCAGCATATTTGGTGCTCAAGTGTCCTGTTAGAGCTTTTCGAATAGCATTTCTTAGAATGTGCTTTTGTTGTGTGAGGGATGCATCTACCACATGCTTATGTTTGAAGATTGGTTTGATGTGAATCGATGTTTTTTATGTGAATGTTTGCAAAAAGCGTACATAGTTACAATCAATATTTTAGTTTGATGCAGGTGTTTCATATGTTTCGCGTAGCTGGTCAACTCCTTCGGGCATGATGTATAGACAGTTTCTACCGGTATTGAAATTGACTTGATGGCTTTATTTTTGTTCTGTAGGTATGCTATGCCAGATCAATGTGAGCGTAAGTAAGCTGTGATCACTCTTGGTTGTTTCAGTGAACACTAGTTGTTCTATTTGGTCAGCTAAATTGCTGGTTGCAGAGAAATACTCGATGGTTAAGCTGGCTAGTCCATTTGACCAAGTAGTAGCAGGTGAGAGGTCTCCTCTAGTGTTGTCAAATCTTGAAGCGCCTGTTTGCTTTTCAGCATTTCTCCTTTTGCTGCTTTCAGATTTAAGTTAGTATTTGTTGCATTTTGTTGAGTTGTTGTGGTGTTTTGAAAGGCAATTTGCATTGAAGTCTCCACAGACTATAACTTTTGGATTGTTAAAGTTGGCTAAGCACTCATCAAGATTTGCCATCATGGTGTCAATAAATGTACTTGGTTCCCAATCAACTGGGTACCAATAAATGTTCATTATAATTAATGTTTTGAGAGTTTTTTCGTCAAACTGCTTGTCTTCAAGATGACAATTTGCATGTTCAAGTTTGGATGTCGAATAGAGCGAATACTGAAGTCAAGTTTTTTCTTTAGCATCGTTAGTAACCTGGAAGAGGCATGTCCCGTTCGGTTTTTCTATGCCGGGTTCAGGTTTACTTGTACCCTTCCACTATTGGTTTGTCAATCAACCATGTTTCCTGGAAACATAATATATCAAAAGAGTCCCAGACTTTCGTGTCAGAGGTAAGTAGATGATGATTGCCCCTTTTATTCCAGGAACCTATTACGATGCTCCTTTTTACAGGAGATATCTTGTTCTAGTATGAGTTTGTTGTGTTGAGTGATTTCGCTATCCAGTCCCAGTTCCTGGTTTAGGGGTTCGATTTCGTTGGTTGGTTCAATGCAGTGATAATACAAGCTGTTTTACCAGCTTCAAATGGTTGTATGGTTATTTGCAGACCATTTTTCTCATACATGTCATCAGTAGCCAATAGGTCGTGTGCTTGCTTTGTGTTTGGTTTTAGGCATAGTGGTTGTTCTTTTGTTTTTTGTGGCACGTTAATCTCGTCTTTTTTATTCACTTGTTTTGAGCATGGTG
Organism: Ambystoma mexicanum; assembly: GCF_040938575.1. Taxonomy (NCBI): domain Eukaryota; kingdom Metazoa; phylum Chordata; class Amphibia; order Caudata; family Ambystomatidae; genus Ambystoma; species Ambystoma mexicanum. The sequence goes on from NC_090935.1 coordinate 1,408,480,246, forward strand.
GTTCAACTGTCGTAGTTTCCTGAGTATGTTGTAGTTGCTCACTAATGTTGAATCCAAAAGGCCAAAGTTCTTCAGCGCATTTCAAGAGTAAATGGGCAACCAGTCTGGAGTTGATTTTCATGGATGCTAGGTCATGCTTAAAAGGTATCGCAATGCCACTGCTTGTATTTTCCTTGATTCAATGGTCCTTAACGCGGGAATGTGGTAGAATGTGTAAGTATGTTCGTTCAATATAGTTTTAGCCCGTCCTTTGAGGGCCTGATTCTTTGTAAGTACAATTTTGGTGGCTTCTCTTTTGCATTTGTGGAAACTGCACAGTTGTTGGTTTTTGATCTAATGTCTATGAACAAGCCTCAATCTGTGTGAGCTCATGGAATATATAGTTCGGTAAAGAAGTGGGCAGTGTTACTTTGTGTGGCATAAAGGTTTGCCTCATCTGAAAGTTTTGGCTGTTCTTGTCTAACAGACAAGTTACAGGTGTTTCCTTTCGATTGTGAGGCTTTGTTAGGCTGACTGCTTTACCCGTGTTTGCGAATGCACTTTATGTTTTGCGGTCACACAGGATTTTACACTTGTCGGCTAGTGTAAGGAATACTGCAGGTGTTACATGGATTGCCGTTTGTACTTTTTCCCTATGTGGTGGACTTGCTATGTTTCCTTGAGTTTGTGTGTCACTCTGTTTGGCCTCTTGGCTTTCTTCAAAGCTATAGACCGAAAGGTCGAGTAGAGTTTGGGTGGTGATTGAGTCATGGCCGACTGAAGTTCCTACTGGCTCAGTGGAGTCTCTCACTAGTTTTGTGATGTGGTTTTTCTTTTGTTTCTGTCCTTTGGTTTTTTCTGGCTTGTGTGGTATTGAGCTGATAGCGACTGCTTCTGGCAGTGTTTTTTCAGGACTGTGGGTCTCTTTGGGTCTGCTAAGATTATGAATGAAACTCTTTGTGCTGTTTGCATTAGAGGATTTAACTTTCTTTTGTGTTTTGACTTTTTTTTGGTTGATTAGTGCGTGTTTTGGCTGCTCTGTTTTTGCTGATACTTTTCCTAGCTCTTTTTGACAGGAAGTGTTGGCCTTTTTGGGGTTCGACTTTGCTAGCTAATTAATCAGAAACTTCAATGGTGTTAACATTCAAAGTTGAATCAGTGTAATCACTGGTGGTTCCGGAATGGCTGGGTACAATGGTTTGGATTGATTTGTTTAATAGGTTGTATCGCTGTATCTGAGGTAACATATTTGTTTTTATAGTTGTTGTAGTTTCTGATTGATGTTGGTCAATTACAGGTTCGCATAATAGTTTTTGGAGTAGAGACTGTGTCATGTTGTTTCATGAGGCCGCTGACAGCATTTTTGATGTAGAGTAATTTGGGGTTTGCCATGGCCAACAAGCCTCTTATATCTTAGTCTATATGTGTTTCATGTAGAGCCTCTTATAGTTTGGTAACAGGAGCCAGCACTATTGAAAGGGCTGACATGATGGTCGCTTGTAGTTGGCCGATTGAGTGTTCTGACAGATTCTTCTAGATATTGTGTTTGAGTGCAGAGTTGGATGTAGATGCTACATGTTGCAGATAGTGAAGTACAGTTCGATGTTGATGAGCTAGAGTTAATTTAGTTTATTTTAGTTCTGAATTTGTGATTTTGAGGTGATGTGTTTACGATTTGTGTTGTCCGTGTTGATTTGTTTCCAAGTGAGGTGTCCCATCTCTACCCTGCTTACTGTTCTCAAGCTGTATGGTCATGTACGTCATTTCCTGGATTAGGAGTGAGTTCTCCAAGTTGAGAGTCCTCGATACTTCGGTGGATGTATTGTGAGAGGCAATCTTTCCTTCGGAAATTAAGGTGGGAGAGGCATTGGACTTTCAGATGTCTGAGGCACAACGCCTTTTCTGAGGAATCACACTTAATGCATTATGTTGTGCATTAGATCGGACAGAACTTCGGGATGGTGGTTTATTGTAAATGACAGAGGGTGGGTTTTGCGTATTTCTGGTTGCTTGTCATGGTAAATTCTGTGTATGTGTTTTCGGGCTTGAGATTTCTTTTTGATGCAGTAAGTTTTTTCTTCTCTGTTCTAGCTAGTTGTTTTGCCAGGACAATTGGAGTTTTCACTGATGTTGTGTAGAGGTACTCCTGGAGCTTGCTAATATTTCTGTGTCATCCAGGAGTACTGTCAGGGAGTGCAATTCCCAGGTTGTAAGCCGTTACGTTTGTGTTTCTTAAGATGTCAGTTGTGGGCGTTGATAGAGATGGCCTGGATTCTGAGTTGTCTGATGATTTGTGGGGGTCTTTTTGCATGTCGTCGTGGCTTAGCAGGTCCGTTTCTGTGCAATCCACAAAGTCTGTAAAGATTAAGTCTGACGTGTATGTGCTTTGCTTCGAAGGTGAGCTCGATTTGGTATGGTCTGCGTTGTTGTTTAGTAGTTTTTACTTGGTTGTCAGATATCGTAGAATGTATGGTGTAAGGTTATCTGCGGTGCTATTATTTGATGTGCATGGCAGGTGAAGCTCTGTGCTGCTCCTGCTGCTCAAGCATTCCATTGGTTTGTTAGATGCAGGTTTATTTGGTGTAGTTAGGGACTTGGGGGTATCCTCGACTGTGTTGCGTGTGTCGCCGGCACTGGTGTTGAAATCAATGACAATGTCACCATGGGTGATTCTTCGAGGTTCCATAAATCTCCTTGTGTAGCTCTCGCGATATCTTAGTTGGCGTGTATCGAGGTGCACTTCATATGGTGTGGGCTAATCAAACAGGAACTATGGATCATGGCAGGTACTTGGTGAAGTTTTCCTGCATGGGATTCCGGCTCGCCACTGTTTGGGTCTTGTGTTGCTTGCTTTATTTGTTTTGAAATGGTTCCTGCGTCTGATGTTTTGTTGTTTTATCAAGAGACAGCGGGTCGGATGGGTCTGGGGACATGCCGTCAGCTGTTGCTGTTTTGGCTCGCGTGTCATTTGTGTTACTGTTTATGAGTTGGATTTGTGGGTCGAAGTCGTGAGCTGTAGTATAGTCAGAGACAAGGGGGGAGGTTGGAAGGTGGCGTGTTTCACCCAGCCTCGGTGAGCTGGTGGAGGGGGATTGGCACTGGCTTCATTCAAAGTGAACGAAAGGCGAGTCACAAGGCTTGATTGTTTCACCCATTTGCCTAGATGGGTTGCATGATTCGTGATCACATGCAGGAGAACAATTTTTGTAACATGTTCCTTCAAAGTCTGAATTTAAGCAGCTGCTCCCAGGAGTTTTTTCTGATGGCAGGTTTTCAGCATGTTGCAGCCAAGTTGCAGACAGACTGCCGCGCGAGTGCACTCTATGTCCGCTCTCCGCGTCCCTCTTCGTGTTGGGGTGGATGTTTTGAAGGTGTAAGGCTCCTCCTCTCACCTGTAAGGACAATAGTAGAGAGACTGTTAGGTAATTCCAAAAGGAACAAGGGGACTGCAGAACGACTGCACTCTATGTCCGCATTTCATGTCCTCCTTCGCATTGAGGTGGACGTTTTGAAGGTGAAAGGCTCCTCGTCTCACCTGTAAGAACAATACTAGAAAGACTGTTAGGTAATTCCATAAGGAACAGGGGGACTGCAGAACGACTGCACTCTACGTCCACACTCGGCGTCCCGCTTTGCATTGAGGTGGACGTGTTGAAGGTGTAAGGTTCCTCCTCTCACCTACTGTAGGAGTGGGCGAGGGCACCGTCTAGCCGGCTCTGGCAGAATATAAGCAAGTTCAAATCACAAACAGCTGATGAATTAATTCAGCCGCGATTCAAGCTTTATGGCGGAAGACATCCGTCTGGCTTCAATACTCGGACCTCCACAGATTTCTTAAGAGGAGATATCCAAATGTCCCCACTATTCCCCCTGATGACCCTATACTTGCTGAAATTCTGAATGCCAATGCTTCCAAAGGGAAGGTATCCAAATTGTACACTTTACTGCAGGAATGGACTACTCCTCCGTTTGACAAACTTAAACATTCCTGGGTGGAGGACCTGGAGATCGATATGACGGATCAATGCTGGAATGGTTCATGTGCACGTACCCATGATGTATCATTCAATTGCCGCTTTAAATTAATTCAATTTAAAATTTTACATAGATTTCACTGTACCCTGATTAGATTACTCAGCATGTCACAGGACCACTCCCCAGGTGTCCCAGATGTGGATACGAAGATGCAACATACATACATAGGATTTCGTCCTGCCCACGCCTGGCTCAATTCTGGGAGGAGATCTGTTCCACCATGTCTGATATCCATGACTACAATATTAATCCATCCCTGTTAAATGTCTCTTGCACAAGCTCCCTGCTCTTGGTCAGGATTCCGAAAAATTGGCGGGGCTCTGCATGCTCTGCGCAGTATGCTGTGTCTTGCTATGCTGGCTCCGCCCTGGGGCACCTACACACTCGCAGTGGCTCAATGCGGGACCTGGGCCTCAGACACAGAAGAGGCCAGGTCGGACCAGCAACCACTGATGTCCAAACCCAGGAACATCTGGTTCCTGTTTCGCTCCTACATAGCTTCTATCTCAGCCAATGATGATGATGGATCGACTGCACCCTCTTCCCCCATCCGCGTTCCTACCTGAACTATATGCATTCATTATTGTATTACATGTGGGCTTCAGATGTCTTTTGGTGGGGCGGTCCCTTCACCTGGTTGCTGATGCCGCATTCCAACAGTTTATGTCAAATTTGTAACCGTCAATTATTGTTTACTGCTCGCTTTTCTATTGTTATGTCAAGCTCAATGAATAAAGTTTTAAAAGAAAAAAGTTTTTCAGCCGCAATTCTTTATAAAAGACAAGTGCTATAAAATGTGTTTGGCCAGGGTATGGGTTGGGCAGGTTGCTTGCTTATATTCAAGGCGCAGGTGGGGGTATTTCTGCCCCTGTATTGATAATCAAAAGTTGGTACCCTTGAATCCAGAGGCTGATTTCCTAATTAGTGCTGTCAGCACAACAGAAGCATTTATTTGTGATTAAGCAGTTTACAAGCATATAACATATTTATAGATATATAACCTGTGATAAAACACAAAGGAAGGGGCAGAGAAATTACAGCTTATTTGTGTGGTAGTGCAACCACAAAAACGCAAACTAGTGAATTCTAGTTTCAGCTGCATTTTTGAGTTTGGACAATACTTTTTTTTCAATATGAAAGTGTAAGATTCACATTTGGAAAACAATACTGTGTTCAGCATGTATAACGCCTGATTTTAACAGTGATGGGCCCCACCCCACTGATAGTCATGGTCCATTGATTCCTGTGGTGTCCCTTTCAGGCCAGAAGAAAGCAAACTGATTATGCAAATAAGCCTGCAAACACGCGAATGACACTGGAGAAAGGAGCACAGAGCAGATTAGATCACCGAGCCCCCAGCTTCCCCTGGTGAAGCACCTTAGGGCTGAGGAGGCCGCGTCTGAGATTCGGCGAGACATCTGATGCCGGATCTCGAACCTGGCAAGAGCCGGCCCATTGGCCAGCACTCCATTCAGAAAAGATTTTTCCTGAGATTATTGTACTGTGAGACCACTTTCTAGATTGTCTGCAGCACTGCCTGAAAGCTGCAAGGCCAGCACCGTTCATTACAAACACAAGAGCTCTGGAGAGGTGAACTAAATTGTCAGCTGTGACTTTACCCTATCAGCTGAACAACAGATGCACTTCGAGTCTTGAGCTTTGTTTTTCTTTTTGTTTGGCATTACAAACACATTTGTGTAGTTTGTTAACTGCTCACTAATCCCATGCTCTAAGGTTCACATGTCAGTCTTTTGTCCAATACGGAGTGGTAAAATGTGTGCCAGAATAAAGTGTAATAGCACCTGTTACTAATGACCCCAGGGGAGGCTTGCATCCAAAATTCTATTTCATCTGATTACTCCAGTGCATCTTTAAAGTGCTACGTTCAATGTGGGCTAACAGAAGCCCACGAGCCCTAGCAGAGCATGGAGTAATGTGCACTTTAAGACATTCACTGAATAGGGTAAACTAGTGAGATAGCAGTCACTGGTTCCAATCTCAGTCACATAGCTCTGAGTGTTAAGGTGCCTGCTGCAGAACTTGGTGTGTAGCCGGCTGGTTACAGGTTCCAATGCTAGTAATAGAGTAAGATAGCTGAGCTATTTGAGTGCTTGTGGCCACCCGAATTGCACGACGGTCCCTGGAAAGATGAATTCAGCCATGCGTGTTGCTTCTAATGACACGAACACACATGTTAATACGCGCATCTTTCTCTCACTGGTAAAGGAATTGTCTTATACTTCTGAGATTTAAGAGGATATGATGAATGCACAAATCATGTTCTAACAGGAGTATCATTAAAGACTCATACACCATATCCCCCACGCAAATATGTAATTACTACAGCATCAGTGCTAATAATCTAACGTTATTCTCTACACAAAAGAAAATACTTTCCAGTGTGTCTTGTCATTTGGGCCTCATACTGATATAGCACACCGTGAGCTCAATTGAAATCCTGCAACATTAATGATGTATTTAAGTTTTTAGGCAACATGAGATTTCTGACTAATTAAAACTAATAAGAGTTCATTATCAACTCTTAACAGTCAATGTATTGCAATCATTATGCCTGCTGTTACATGCCACCATATGCTGCTTCCAGAAATAACACATGTTGTTGTTAAATTTAGACTGATTGCTCTACGCGTTTCAGGAATGCTTTCAACAATATAGACAAAAGGAATTGTTTATGGATGGTTGATCATTATCCTTTAATTACAAAAACGAGTATTATTTTTCACTTATTTTTTCATGTTTGTGAATATACAGTTTTGAGCAGTTTTGAGCATGAATTTTGAATAATGACTTTTGTATCATTGTATTGACTAATGTCTGACACCATTTTTGCGTGACAAAAAGGTGAAAAAATTGTTGCTTTCTAATATAAATTGCACTTTATTTGAAGAAATTGTCTGTAGTCATTGTACACACAATAGGGTGTGCGAGGGACGGGAGAGACCCACCAGTTGGTGGACATCTGTTGTTCTAACATAGGTTGAAACCACCCAGTGCCAAGGATGGTAATTCTCCCTTGCACCCCACTAATTCATATAAAAGACTCTCAAATTAGCTACATATCAGGAGTGCTACAGATTATTCTGTTGTCTAGTGTTTGTTTGTACCCCCTCTAGTTAGGGAGTGGCACATCAGTCTGTATAAGCACCCAACCCTATAAACATCATCTAGAAATGTCATTTTCCAAGATAAATACCATAACGGATACGCATGCAACAACTTTAGCTTTTGATGAAGAAGAAGCAACCAAGATAGTTGGATTAATTAAGGATCTAGAGAACACCATTCCTGCAACCACCAATCCTGAAAAGTTAATAAACCAACTGGAGAGGGTAATAAGAAGAGAAATTTCTCAAAAACTTCACGTAACAACTTTAGCACAATACTATCGAGCCAAAAGGATACCACGAGGACTACGTGTAAACTTAAGACCGACTTTATGCAAAGAAAAACCAGAGTTTGTGAAGAAATGGGAGCAAATTCTTAATAAGTGTTCCCTCGACTTAATATTACTTACGGAAGAGGAACTATCCAAATCTGTTAATAGTCTGGACAAAGAGATTGATGACCTTATGGAACAACTATCGACGTTCAAGACCACTGAGGAATTAAAAACAACCGTGGAGGAAGTAAACAGGTCCCTGGAAGGATATAAAAAAGATATAGAACAGAGGAAAGTGAGAAAATTCAGGAGAGATACTCTTGATTACTCACAGGATATTGTTTATTCCTGGCAGGATTTGTACAATCAAACAAGACCCCAACAACAAAAGAGGCCAGCCCAAAATCCAAGAGTACCACCTCAAGACACAAGTGAGCCAAGTAGAGAAATAGCTAGCAGTGGAGAAGAAGTCCCAATAAACACAGGGGAGAGACCAGGAACAAGCTTTATACATAGTTCACAAGAAGCAAGCACCTCTAATCTACAACCAACTCAATCAACTTTTTTAGAAAGAAACCGACAAGAAGAGGCCAGAAGAATCCTACGATCAAAAACAAAAGCCAACAGTTAGTGGTAAATATATCTTCAAGAATACTAACACAAAGTCAACTGGATGTTCTCAACTTAGGTCTATCTTTCATTCCAACTCAAAATTCAAACTTACTTGAGGAGAAAATCAATCTGCATAAACTAATAAGGAAAATTACTCTTAAAGTGTTTTTTGACTCTCAGGAATCAGGAATGTTTAAGACGAAAGAACATAAATACATGGAGATAAAACCAAACAGTTACTTTGACCCACCAATCAACAATGTGGCAATCAGAATGCTTGAGACACAAATGTTGAAAGATCTGAAAGCGGTTAATTTCACAAAGAGTAGGATATAAACCATTAGAAGACATCAAAGTGAATTAATAAGGGAAATATCAGAAGATATCACATTAACACTAAAACCAGCAGATAAAGGCGGAGCCATAACAATAATGGATACTGAATTTTATGGAGAACAAATAAATACAGTATTACAAGATGAAACCACATACATTAAAATAAACGAGGACCCAACACAAGAAGTTGTGACAATCATCAAAGTGACCTTGGAGAAAGCTGTGGAAGAGGATTGGATCTCAGAAAAAACGGAAACGTTTTTGTTGAACAATTACCCAATTACACCGATTTTTTATTTTTTACGGCTTACCTAAAATTCATAAAGATCTAAAGAAACCACCACTTCGTCCAATTGTAGCGGGCACAGATAGTGTGTTTAATCCACTAGCGATCTATGTGGACAGGGCTCTACAGCCCATAGTACAAAGAACAGATACCTACCTAAGAGACACTACAGATTTTCTAAAAACATTGGAAGCATTAAATGTAATTGAAGAAACAGATTTACTAGTATCATTTGAAGTACAGTCATTATATACATTATTTCCACATCAGGATGGCTTGGAAGCATTGGAAAGGGCACTATTGGATAGTCGAGATTGTTCTGCCAACAAACAATTCATCATGGAACTCAGTAAAATAATCTGGGTCAACAATTAGTTTAGATGCACAAACCAGTTTTACTTACAATCATCAGGCTCCTCAATGGGGTCCTCCATGGCCCCCGCTTATGCCAATCTATTTATGCATCATCTTGAAAGTACAACAATACAGAACAAAGATGAGTGGATGGGAAACATCGTCTCTTGGAAAAGATACATAGACGACGTGTTCGTACTATGGAGAGGAAGCAAAGAAAGGTTAGAAGATTTCTTGAAATACATCAATACAGTGCATGAGATAATTGTTTTCACCATGGAAGTAGGGAATCCAAAATTGCATTTTGTGGATGTCGAATTGGAAATAAAAGGTACAGAAATAATAACATCCATCTACCACAAACAAACAGATGTGAATAACTCATTTCACTACCGAAGTAACCATCCTCAGCATCTTAAGAATAATCTGCTGTATAGCCAATTTATTCGATTGAAGAGAATTATTTCTGCAGAAGACACTTTGACCCAAGAAAATGAGATCCTTACAGGAAAATATTTGGAAAGAGGTTACCCTAGAATGGTGATAGACAAAGCAAGAATGAAAGCGACAGAAGTAGAAAGAAAGGACCTTCTCACACCTAAAATAAGAAATAAAGACACACCTTTTATATACACACTTAAATATTCAGGACAGAGCCATCAAGTGACTAGACTTATAAAGAGGAATTGGCGTCCAATACAACAGAATCCCCAATTGCAAAAATTGTTCCCAACATTAATAACGTACAAAAGGGGTCAAAATTTCAAAGACCAGTTGATTAAAGCAGAAAGACCACCAAAAGACAAACAACAGACATTAACGAAAAGAAAAACTGGAACTTTCTCATGCCTTAGCTGTTGTAATTGCAGCAATATAATGAAAGGAGGTTACGTGAGGCATCCAAAGACGGAAAATAAAATAAAACTTTGTGACTATGCTGCATGTGATTCAAAATCCGTAATGTATGCACTAGAATGTCCTTGTGGAATATATTATGTGGGACAAATACAAAGGAAGGCAAAAGAAAGATGGAACGAGCATAAGAGCAATATTAGAACACACAATGTGAAGTCCCCGGTAGCTCGTAATTTTGAAGAAAAAAAACACACTTTGGCTCAGTTGAAAGTGATAGTTTTGGAAGTGGTCAAAAAAGCATCCAGAGGAGGAAACCATGCAAAGCACCTGGATCAGAGGGAAGTACACTGGATAGAAACCTTAAACAGTATGACGCTGGGAGGCATGAATGAGGAGTTCAGCTTGAATTGTTTTCTCTGAAATTTAAACATTATGAACATTTTAGCTCTATTTTCCTTCCTTTCAAAAACAGATAGCTTGGAAAGTGTATATCTATGTATAAACATAACTTAAAACATCACACCACAATCTATTATGATCAGAAGTTCTAATAATACATTTATCTATGTGCATGTCTCGACCCCATACAATTGGTCTTATTATATATCCATTAGAAATCAGATTATCTACCCATGAGAGTACACACAATATAATGGATTAAACACTGGAAATATTGAACCAATAAGTAATCAGATTGTGAGCATATAAACACATACTTACCTGGATTGATATCAAAAAGAATTGATCAAAATCTAAGCCTACAGAGTGTATAACACATGATTAGAATGAAAGGACCTGATACTTAATGTAAAAAGCATTGTCACAATTCTAATTTATGTCACTTTAATGACCACCTTTTTGCTAAGTACTTGATCCATATTATTGTAATCACCACTGGTGGTAATCTAAAAACTTAATAATTTACTAGGTTTGAATTTTCATACTTTGCTGTAAAAAATACAAATTTGGTTTATATAACCACGAGATCCAAGCTATGTTTTTGATAAACCGCTAAGGATTGCATTTTGACATGTTTTAAAGATACAAAAATGAGCCGCGGGATACGCCCACGTCACGATCTTGATGTTAGTAAACAGATGACGCATTCACGTTCTCACGTGATGGCGCGTCAATAGAAATAAGCGCCATCTTGAATAAGCGTCGTGTCCACATAGATCGATAGTGGATTAAACACTTTTTCTTCTTCAGAATGGCACCACGAGCGTCAGTCAATACACAGCAGCAGGTAAGGGAATAGAATACGGCGATACCAGTTCTAAACCAGTTCTTTGTAAATAGAAGAGGTAGAGACACAAATTGGAGTGGAATTACATCATAATCTCTGTTTTTCGACAGAGCCAATTGATATTTTCCCATCTGACAAACGGATGTGGACATGGACATATCAACCGTGAGGACACTGGAGTACATTTTTCCATTGGAAAGATGTAAGAGGATTCAAAAATATTAGGTGAGTCATATAACAGAATACACCAGGAGTACAGGTATTTTAAATATTGGATTAACTGGTAGATAGTAATGGAAACATGTGCCGCCTTTTTGTAGGGCGCAATTGAAGCAGATCTATTTGGTGATATCCAGAATCAATAGGACCTCACTGGACTGTCTCCAGCAGACGGACATTTTAAGGTAGACTACCTTTTTCATAAAACGACTATGGTTTTGAGTGAAGTTTTTATCTTTTTACCCCCAGGCTAAAACATGGTATTTATTATTATGTCTAGTGAAAATAGTGGATATATAAATAGATTCTTGGAAGTATGGTAGCAATTTGTTGAATCATCATAAAGAATACATTGCACGATGATTTAACAAGCAGGCAGATGATGCAGGTAAATATGTGTTGGAAATGCAAGAATAGATGAACAAAAACAGTTTCTCAATTAAAACACAAAGATTGATTACGTTATTTTCTGAATTTCTGTAGATACAAAATATAGTATGAAGAATTAATACTGAAAATATGAAGATATCGCTCCTGAGGAAGGGAAAGCATTCCTGAAACGTGTAGAGCAATCAGTCTAAATTTAACAACAATATAGACAAAAGGAATTGTTTATGGATGGTTGATCTTTATGCTTTAATTACAAAAACGAGTATTATTTTTCAGTTATTTTTTTATATGTTTGTGAATATACAGTTTTGAGCATGAATTTTGAATAATTACTTTTGTATCATTGTATTGACTAATGTGTGACACCATTTTTGTGTGACAAAAAGGTGAAAAAATTGTTGCTTACTAATATAAATTGCACTTTATTTGAAGAAATTGTTTGTAGTCATTGTACACACAATAGGGTGTGCGAGGGACGGGAGAGATCCACCAGTTGGTGGACATCTGTTGCTTGTATGAAGTAACAAGTGCCCGGAGTACAGGATGCCGTGTGAGTTCACTGCTTTCCCTGCTCTAATTACTTTAATACACAGTTATGAACCATCCCAATGGTATGTATGTTGCCAACCACTGAAGCCTGAAAAGTAGATCCACGCAGACTTGACATGTGGCCAACTTTGCACCAGACCTGCAGATGAACTGGCCTGATATTAAATCTCAGTTACCAGTCTAATGGTATCCACTGCAGAGTGTGAGTTGCTTTTTGAATTTGAGAACATTCAGACGTGTAATTGCTCATTTTACTATAGCCGGTAAGATAACTAGAGCTGGTAAGAGAGCTAAATGGATTGAGCGTTCGCCGCTGCGATGTGTGTGATCTGCAGGTTCCATGTTCGAATCCCGGCAAGGCCAACTCAGACTTTCATCCTTCTGAGGTTGATACATGAGTACCAACATGATATTTTATGTATATTTGTTCTATGTAAAGGGCTTAAGTGTAAGTGCTATATAATAGCACATCATTATCAATTGACCTTGGAGGTATGCTTACATTCACAGTAATTTGGTAATATGGGCCTATACACACTGATATTAATGATACATATGGTGATCCATTCTTGTATGAAGTGTATATCACATTACATTGATATCATAACCACATTTTTCGTTGTGTACTATGGAACAATGTTTTGTGAAGCCACTTCCTGTTTTGTCAATGGGTGAAAGATTGTGTTCCATCGCTTCCCGTGATGTCACTTCAGGGTGGGGTCAAATGGCATTCCTGTGATGTCATCAGAGGTCAAGGGTCATGTGATGTCACGTCCGCTACCCCTAGCATTTTGGTGAAATGACATCTCTGAACAGCATGATTACAAGCACTTTACCATATGGACATTTACCAAACTTTCTAGAGGGCAAGTAGGTGGGAAATGAAATGCTATGGCACGTGAACAGAATGCCCCGGGTTTGCACAGCCATCTTTTAAAGTAGACCCCAGTGGCTCTTCCCCTTGCCTGAGAGGGTCACTGCCCACAAACATCTTGTTGGGATGAAAATGAGCCTATTCCACCCCCCCCAGGCACTTCCACATAAGCAAAACTCATACGAAGAAATCTAACACACAAGGGAGGAGCAGCCGACGCCCCTGGGCACTATATAGAAACTTTGTAGTGTATAGAAGTGAATGCTAACACTAGAAATGGCCACACTCCACGACGCCAAATTTTAATAGGCCCTAAACGAGGTAGGCCACAGACCCATGCTGCTCGCGTTCCATGCTCACAGAGCCCAATCCCTACATAGCATGCTGGCTTCCCTTGAGCATTGTTCCCACAGAAGTCCATTTCCTTCTTGTCCCTGCAGTGTTGTCGCCTTCATAAATGTGCCTGACACAGAGTGTGAGACAATACCAGGCCCCAGGATGTGTCTATTCATCTCCACTAAACTGCCATCGAGCCTCCAACCCCCACCCAGCCAGCCAGGTGCCGGCCGCACATCACTCACCTGACCCCCACTCCCATGGCGCTCTGAAAAGCATCCAACCCACAGGTCCTAACCTCCATAAAGCGCCCACCAAAGATACAGAGCCCACAGGCCTGTATTTTGACCGACCTAGCAACAACACACTCACTTTGTTCTGCTGATCTCTTCTTACTTTCTGTTCCCCCTCCCTCTTGTGCCTCTTTTCATCTCCGCTCCTTTCAACTTCTTGCCCCCTTACACTGGAACTCCCTATCTCTCTCTATCTGCTCCATCCCCACCTACTCGTCCTTCCGCACCTCCTTGAAATCACTCCTTCTTCATTCCCCTCCCTGATAACTTTTTCCCTCTCACCTTTCTCTCACTCTCTCTTTACCTCTGTCTTAGTTCTCTTCACCTTCCCCCTTCATGCCTAAGTCTTTCTCTCGTCCTACTTTCTCACTTTTCTCCTTACTCTCTCTCCCTCTTCCTTCCCCACTCCCTCCTCTTCTTCATCCTAGTATGTAAATTGTCCTACTTACTGTTTTAGTGGTTTGATTCATACATACTGTTATTTGCTTCTCCTGTTTCATTTTCGATGTATTCTTTTGTTATACTGTAAAGTGCTTTGGAATAAAACGCTATATAAATAAAATAAATACAAATACACGTCCAAGCAACATGAGATAACGAGAAGGGTCAATCAAACATCAATCCCCAGAGGGGAGACATTAGGTGAGGGGACTGTGAGATTAATGGAGCCCTGGATGTATGTGTCAGCCTGAGTGCATATTACCCTCCCCTCTCTCTTGCACCCCTTTCCTGTGCTGCGCAGGTGCCTGCCATAATGAATGAATAGCATGTCTTAGTTGTTTAGTTTAGATAGGAAACAGTGTATTTCATGAGTGACCTGGCCTTCTCTGCAAGGATGAACCCAGCTGACCCATGTGGCACCAGATCGACAGAGAACTAGCCAATTAGTGCTTCGCATCCCCTATGGAGCAAGCCCATGTGTAGGGTGTCTCCATTTGGGAGCACCAAAATGTCTCTTATAGCTGTGACGCATTTTGCTTTTATAACCCCATGTTTTCTGATGTAAGTCCAAAGCACTCTCGAGCAGCAGATTTCTTTGCTGATATTTGTATTTTGTACAAGTAAAGCTTGCTACCCTTGCAAAACTATCTCTTGGTTTATTTCCCTAGCTGGTTGTATTTACTCTGTTGTGTGTATATCGTGGGACTTGCTTTCTATCTCTTGTCCCTTCACATGACCTTGCCTGCTTTCTAGACTCTTGTGACCTGCCTCCTCCCCCAACATTTGCAATCTCAACCCGAAGAAGCATATGGTAGAGGTGGTCTCAGCTGATATTAGCGGTGACCAGCAAGGCCTCTCGATGCGTGGCACATTCACTGGCATAGCAGCAACAGCCCACACTCCTCACTTAGACAACACATGGTTCAATGCCAGCTCAGTCACTGCTTTTGACTCTCTCCTACTTGACGGCTTCAAGATCATTTCCAAGCCTCGACCTCACCATGCTGGCAATGGGGTTGCCTTAATCTCCCTGAGTGGGTTTGTTCTTCCATCTTACCCACCCAACTCTACTCTTCCTTTGAGAGCCTGGTTTGCAAGTTGGTCATCTCTCCCTCCTCCCCACTTGACCATTGCTACCATTTACCTGCCTCCAGGTGATATCTCCCTGTTCCTCTCTGAATGAACGGATTTCTGCTCTTCCTTGCTTTCAACCTCATCCAATCTGCTCTGCTTGAGTGATTACAACATTCAGTTAGACTCTCCTGGCACAGCATGCCCTCTTTTCATTGATTTCTTAACCTATCTATCACTCAGGATTCTACCTTCTGGTCCAACCCACTCTGCTGGACTCACACAGGACGTCTTCATCCACTCTGACCTCCCTTTCTCATCTCCTCTGGTCAACCCTCTCTCTTCTCTCCTCCCACCTGGGTCCCTTTGGCCTGCTGACTGTACCCCCTAAAGCTCTGCCAACCTAGTTCACTAACATCCGTCTGAGGAAACAAGTGTCAGATGCTGCCTTCAATTCCACCTTTATCCCCACTTGCCCCCCTAACTCAGACTCTACCATTGACACTGCTCTTAGCAATTTCTATCTGTCCATTACCAGCACTCTTCACATTCTTTCCCCAGTCATGAGGATCCACCTGAAACCTGCGTATAAGCATAACACTTGATATAACTCTGATCTTGCTGCCCTGAAATTAAAGTGCAGAGCAGTGGAACAGATGGGGCAAACTTCAGGCTCAACCCTGAGAAACTGGCCTCACGCCTACTCCAAAGGCAATACAGACTCTCAATCCATGCCAAGAAAAGAGCCCACATTCAGGCACAGATATCTGGTGATTCCAACAACACGATTGAACTTTTCAAAATCTACAGGGGACTAGCCAAACCTTCCACAGTCTCCTCCTCCCCTCTTCCTTCCCAGGCCTTCTGCAATGCACTGGCCACTCACTTTGCCACCAAAATTCAGGTTATCCTGAACATCCTTGTCATTCACCCCTCAACCCTTCCCACAGCCCTTTGCCTCCCTTAGCCCCTCACCTTCCTTCCTCCTTCCCCTCCTTTGCCCCTGCCATACCTGAAGAAGTAACCAGAGTTGTCCGCTCTATGAAGATTTCTTCCAAACAGGTCTCCCCTTGCTCATCCAGAACCATCAAGGACAACATTGGCTCTCTTGCCCCCACACTCTCTGACCTCTGCAACCACTCATTTGTCACTGGTTCTTTCCCCTCCTCCCTCAAGCATTCCCTTGTGTGCCCCCTCCTTAAAAAACCCTCAGCAGACTCTACCTGTCAAGCCAACTAATGCCCTACTTCCATCACCCAATTCTTGGGGAATCTGCTGGAGAAGTTGGCCTTGCCCCAACTCAACTTTCACACTGAACTTGTTGGTGGTCCTCACAACCATCAATTTGGATTCCCAGCATCCAGAGGCATGGAAACTGCTCTTCTGAGCACTCATGATGAACTGCTTGCATCTCACGATTCCTACTCCCCAGCTGTCCTCATCCTACTTGATCTCTCCTTTGCCTTTGACATGGTCAACTACTCTGTCCTCATACAAAGGCCCCATGACACTTTTGGTATCTCGGATCGGGCACTGCACTAGCTGACCTCCTTCCTAATTGACCGCTCCTCCCAAATCATCCTGGGCGCCTTCTCCTCTACTACTTCCGTCTCTTCATGTGGGTTCCCCAACGTCTCCCTCCTCTCCCTATGGCTCTTTAACATCTACCTTACTCAGCTGGCATGCCTCATCTCCTCCTAACTGCCAATCAGCCATCCAGGCCTGGTGCACGTCCAATGATCTCTGCCTCAATGCCAGCAAAACAGAGATCCTTCCCATTCGGATTCCTACTCCCACCTTCTTCCTTTCTGTCCATGGGCTCACCCCATTCTCCTTCTTTTGAAGCCAGAAAGCTTGAAGTCATCTTCTACTCCTCTCTCTCCATCCTCCCTCACACTCAGGACATTCCCCAGAAGTGCCACTTTCAGCTCCTCCGTCTCAAAGGAATTCTACATTTTCGCACCTTCGCCCAGAAGCTGACTGTTCACTGAGGCCTGGTTCTCAATAGGCTTGCCTATTGCAATATCCTCCTCCTGAATCTACTTTCTTCCACTTTGCGACCCCTCCAGCTAATGAAGAATGGGGCAGCAAGACTTATCCTTGGCCTCAAGCCCAGGGACCTTATCTCTCTTCCCCTAAAAAGTCTTCACTGGTTCCCAGGCGCTTCACGGATTACATTCAAATCCCTCTGTATCATCCACAAGGCTTTCTGGGGCCAGGGCCTACACTATCTGCAACTCTCTCTTATGAAACATTCTCCCTCTAGACTTCTTTGTTCCTCTAACACCAACTCTTTGTGTGTAAAGCATTTCGCTAAACAGAGGGATTGAGGTTGATCTCTTTCCTCAGCTGGCTCCCTTCTATGGAACAGCCTCCCTCTCACTCTGCGACTTGAACACGGATTTTCTTAAATTCTGGAAATCCCCTCAAGACTTTTCTATTTACCTTCTCCTTCCCCCCTTCTCTCCTCTGCTAATTTCACAGTTGCTTTGATCGGTGTCCAAGGCCCTTATGCATCCTTGGGTAGCGTATTGTTATCTTACCATGATGCTGTCAGATGTTTGTCTGAGGATAGTAAATAGGAGGGTTGGGGTGGGATACAGAGATGTTAGTGGGCTAGCCAGCAGACAAACAATGCAGATGTGTGTAGGTATGTTGGATAGGGGGAAGGTAATATGGTTGTGGTGATAGAGATGCATGGTTTGTAACTATGATTAGTTATCAGTAAGCATGAGAAAACATTTCAGCAATGCAAAGCTTGATTAAAAGAAAGGCTTCACTGAGATGGCACTATGTAGACTAGACGATACATGGTACAGGATGTATTTGGTGTGTGGTTGCATGATGAGCTTGAGATGTGCTCAAGCGGGCCATTGAGGTATGGAGGCTTTCCCTGGAATCTTTTGTAAGAAACACTCCTGTGTCCAGGGAGAGAACTGATTTTGCCAAGCCAGCTGACAGATGTGTTGACACTAAGAGTTGGAAATGTATAGATGAATGTGTGGGATAAGCAGGAGGCAAGCAGAATATTTGAAGTTCAACTCCCAATATTCCATTGTTCTAATGAATCAATGTTGCCCTGAGCCCTGTGCAAGACCGGTTCTTAAGCCTGACTTATGGTCACAACTGAAGTGGGGGACAATAAGGGGAGCTAAGAGTTCTTGACAAGCTGTGTTGCCCTGGGGCTCACAGCTATATGACCATTAACACCAAGCAATGGGGTGATATCTCTAAGGTTCAAAGTTGAAGCAGACTGAAAGGAATAGTCCTTTCTGAATTTTGGAAGTCACAACATGCTTTGATTGGGAGGGAGGCGCCCCTAGCAATTAAGGTGCTAAAAATGGGCAAGCATAGGAGAGAAGGCTACCAGCACCTATAGCCTGGAGGAGATAGGCACGTGCCAAGCAGATTCTGGTGAGGCAGGGGTGGAAGAGAGAAGCTCAACGGTGATGAAGTTCTCATTGGGTGGTGCTGTGGAAGTGAGGGTCACCAGTAGGGGAGGGTAGAATACTGTCAGCCAAATTGATCCACTGCTAAATTCCAAATGGCTCTGAGGGTGCTAATATACCATTCTGGATGCTAATATTTCATGTCCCCTAGTGCATGAAGATACTGGAGGATCAATGCTGCAAGAATGCAGTTTCTCCTCTGTTTTTAAGATGGTGAACTTATTATAATGAGTGACTGAGCTTTATCACATAAACTAGGGAAATTCAACTCAAAGGGGCATATTTTGTAACTCATAAGAGAGCAGGACTGAGAAGTGGTACAATATTTCTGCATTTTCAGTATGGATGGTAGTAATCATCATTCACTCTCTGTGTCATTAACTGGAGACATACGCCCACAAGGAAGCGTCTTATAAAGTGTGCGGCAACCGCGTATTTTCAAATAATGAGAACAAGCTTAATTGTGCTCCTGGGGCCTCAAATTGAGCTGTGG